>NW_024526044.1:3803579-4403579 GCF_017590135.1 Pyrgilauda ruficollis | reverse complement strand
CAATAATAAATTACTAATACTGTTTTTAAACCCCTGCCAGGCAGCAGGGAGCAGTGATAAGACACGATGATAAGGCCAGAGGGACGGGTGCCTCTGCAGCCCCAGAGGCTCTTTGGTCCCAGGATGGCACTGACCAGCATTTTGGGTGTCTTCTGCCAGTGGCACCCCTTTCCACCACTTCTTTGAGGCTTCTAATCCTCCTGTTACTAAACATGAGCAAGGACTTCTTTGAGAAGCCTTTCCAGCTGGAGACCAGCAGCTCCTGCACGGATTTGGGTGGATGGAAGCAGCAGGGAAATGTCTCTGCAGCCACACTCCTGCTGGGTGAGGCCAGGTCTGGACAGGGCTGAGGAGAACCATGCCCAAAAAAAGGGAAAGGGCAAATCAGGGAGGTGCTCCCGTGGGAAACAGACACAGCAGCAGCTACAGGGGGGGTTCAGTGCACCCTGAGACCCCAAACCAGCCTGGTCCCTCTGCCTGAACTCTGCAGGGGTTCAGGTTCACCCTGAGACCCCAAACTAGCCTGGCCCCCTGCCCGACCTCTGCAGGGGTTCAGCTGAGACCCCAACCAGCCTGGTCCCCCTGGAGCTCTGCAGGGGTTCAGGTGCACCCTGAGACCCCAAACCAGCCTGGTCCCCCTGCCTGAGCTCTGCAGGGGTTCAGGTGCACCCTGAGACCCCAGACCAGCCTGGTCCCCCTGCCCGAGCTCTGCAGACCAGCAGGAGCTTCATTCTGTGACTAAAGACAGCATGCACCAGTTGTTCTAAAACCTCATCATTCCACTTAAGACAAATTTACATTTCTGAAGCCCTTTGAGCCTGTCTGCCCCATAAAGCCCCAATCCTTTTTCAATTCAAGCAACCAGAATGGTGGCAAGAGCAGAGCTGATGCTGGGCAGGAAAACAGAGCAACTTCTGCTGAGTGGGAGCAGGGATTTGCTGCCAGGAAGGAGAGAAAACAAGGTCCCACCTCCCTCTGCAGCTGATCAGTGCCCAGAACACTCCGAGTTTCCCCTGTATGGTTTTGCATGCGAGGGGCTGATAAAGATCTTTTCCTCCAGTTTCATGTTTGCCTGCTATTCTTGTGTAATGGCCAAACCTGTTTGGTTACAGATTCCTCTGTCTGGCCTGATTAACGTTGTTCTCCTCTCTGGACCCCACGAGGGAATCTGGGAAGCTTTTGGTGCTTTTTAGGCCATTTGTTGCATTATCTGGGCTGTCATTCTCAATTTCAGCTCTGGATTGCTCAAAACCCAGTGGTCTGTGCATTGCTTAAGGTTTTGCTCAGCTTTGCTCTCCAGAGCAGCTTTTCTTTGAATTGCTACTGAAACCAATTTCAGGAATAATCAGCTGTTACAAGAGTTTAATGGAGATATCCCAAAGTCTCTTCAGCCAAGGATTTCAAGCCCCGTGTGTGCAGGGAACCAAGAAAAGCACAGCTGTTACAAACTCCAGATAATCTGGGCTTGTCTATTCCCTATCACCGCTACTCCCTCATAGCAGTGAACAGGAAAACTGGGATATTTGTCCAGTTTCAAAAGGAGGAGACAGCACCCAGGACACAGCACAGAAAAGAGCACAATGTGCCAGCATCCCAGTCCCAGTGTGGCAGCAAAGTCTCTCCTGGGGGACAAAGCCACTCCCAGAGGGGTTGGACATTATTTAATTCCCCAGAACCTGGAGAAAATAAGCTCAGCACAAAGGGAGTTACACCTGTCCTGTGGAGCCTGCAGAAGCTGGGCACACAAGGCATGGAAAGGTGATTAAATAAAGTCACTTGGATGTGACATCCCCATAGAGACTGTTGCTGCAGCAACAAGACCTTTAGTTCCTCAAGTCACTTAAAGGTAAATAATACCAGGAAAAAGAGATTCTGCTGCCCAAGCCCTTGTGAAATGTTCATAAAAAGCACATTTCACCTGAGAAGAGCTCAGGATGAGTGTTGCACACATCCAGCAGGTGTAGAGCACTGCAGGGCTGCAATCACCAGCTTCTTCCTGATCCTTATTCTGAGGCAGCTCATCATCCCCTCCACCACCAGCCACCCCCTAAAAAACACAAGAGGAAAAGAAACCTGCATTTGGCTACAATGTACTGTTTTGAATGGCTAATAGAGAAATGGGGGTGGAAAATGAAAAGTGTATTTATTGCTGATTCTCACTATGAGATTTGACAGATAGCATTTGCCTCCAACCTTTCAAGCCAGAAGTGGAACAGATGTTCATGAAAAGCCAGTTAATTTCCTGCCATTTGTGAACTGATTAGAAACTGAAACATTAGCACGCTGACACTTCTTTATTTTTAATCTTGCTCGTGTTTTGAAAGGAAAAGAACCACCGGGAGCTAAGGTCTGCTTTTCAGATAGGAATAGCTGCACATTTTTATTTCCTCTTTTAACCCCAAACCTCGCTGCTAAGGAAATGGGAAAAAGCCAACCTGAGGCTGCACAGGCAGTGACAACTCAGTGCTGCCAAATGTGTCCTGGCACAGCTTTGCCAGGGAATGAGGAAGAGGAGGCTGAGCTTCCACACACCCCCAGCTCTTGTTACAGCTGCTAAGTCCAGGTACAAAGGCTCTACAACCGGTTTCCAACAGCTAGTAAACAGGCTGGTATGCAGGTACAGGTCACTGTCAAAAACGAGGTGTTCTGCCCTGCAGGGAGGAGCCAGGAATGAGGAACCCTCCTGGTTTTAGTTTCCAGCAGTGCTCTCACTGAGCCTCTGCTTCCAGAGCTCCCAGAACAGAAATTCAGGCCCAAACACAAATATGGGAGAAGCAGGTTTGATTCTGTTCAAAACTGAATGATGGTTGCAGATCTAATTCAGATTTATGGGTTACTGTTGATCCCAGGGGGAGAACTTTGGGCGTGCATTATCAGTTATTCAGACACTCCTTGCCCCAGAAAGAGGATTTTACTCTCTTGGGGCAGATGGAGCGCGTTGCTCAAAAGTAAAGCTGGGCAGAGAACTTCTGACAAAGCCAGGTTTTGTTGGGCAATCACAATTGGCCAGGCCTGGGATGTGTTATTTAAAACATCCTGGGTTTGACGAGCAGGCACCGAGGCTGGGGCAGGTCCAGCCCAGGGGCAGCTGCTGGGCCACTCCAGCCTTTTCCCTGCTGTCCTTGTCAATATTCCTGGAGCCAAATTAAAAATCTTCATCTTCCCGGGACCCAAAGCAAGCTGGAAGTGAGCAGGCAAACACAAAAAGGAAACTTTGTGAATTGCAAACGCTGCTTTTCAAGGCAGCTGTACTCAGGAGTAATTACAACCAAATGAAACAAGAGCTCTGTGTTTAAAACCAGGGTTTAAAAGGAAAATCAGGAGAGATTCTGCCCCAGATCTGCAAGCTGGTCAATATAACAGATATTTTTCCTGAGCTGCACTTACATCCACAACTGGAACAGCACGTGATTTCAGGTGTGGAAAGGAAACTTTGCTTCTAACAGCCCGAGCAGCACAAATGTGCTCACGGAGCATCCAGGGTGGGGCTGGGCAGCAGAGGGCTCAGCCCAGGCCACAGTGCCCATGTGTCCTCACACGTGTGTGCACCAAGGCAGGGTGCAAAAATCACAGACAGGCAGAGCTGGCACCTGGGGACAGCGGGGGAAGAGTCTGAAAAACTAAAGTTTTGTTCTGTGGAAAAAACTGCTCCTCCATCCTTCCCCCGAGGTGCCCCTGGAAGGGTTGGGGATGTTCTGCTGCCGAGTTTCATGTTTTAGTAACAGGTGGTTGGGTTAATCCCCAGCACCAGCACACAAAGGCAGGCTGATTCTGCTCCTGCAATCAGCACACACCCAGTTAAAGGTTATGAAAGCTGGGGTGAAACTCTGCCAGGTGTGTGTGTGAGCAGCAGGGATGTTACACAAACCATCTCTGCTGGATCCCAAACCTTGGGCCACACCTTGCTGGGGATCAATGGAAACCAAGCTGCTGTCAGCAGGACAGCGCTCATCAAATTCAAGTCAATTAAAATTAAAGTCACTGGCTGGCTAAATTGTCTCTCACTGTCTCCCGGAATTCAGCCCTCTTGCTAAAATTGTACGGTTCCCCTTTAAATTCCTTTCCTTACTCCACTTTCAAGTTGTCTTTACTTTTTAATTCCTTTCTTCTTCCTACTTCTGCCACCACTCCTCTGCTTCCTCCCTCTCCTGGGGGAGGGGAAGGGAAGAATAAATGCTTTGTTGTTGCTCCCCTCCCCCAGCCTGTAAAGTTTGCCTCTCGCATCCCCCTGGAAAACAGCATTTCCCCAAGCACTGGGAGAAACCATCCCCCTGGAAAACAGCATTTCCCCAAGCACTGGGAGAAACCATCCCCCTGGAAAACAGCATTTCCCCAAGCACTGGGAGAAACCTGCCATCCGTAATGGACAGCTGGATGTTGGAAACAGAGACAGCCAGGGGGAGGAAAGGCAGATTTTTGGGGTTTTCTTGGGGGGCTTTTTTTTTTTTTGGGTTTTTTTTTGTTTGTTTGTTCGGGGGAGGAAAGGCAGATTTTTGGGGGTTTTTGGGGGGCTTTTTTGGTTTTTGGGGTTTGTTTTTTTTTTTTTTTGTTGCTGGATGTGATGGAGAGCAGGACCTGCATCCCTCCCAGCGGCTCCAAGCCCTGCAGGGTGACAGAAATCACCTCCAGCAGCTCCATCTCCCTCACTTGGAGCCTCCGCGCGTTCTGCCTCTCCCTGCGGCAGGAATTTCCTATTCCCGGCTATTTCTGGCGTGATCAGCTGCTGAACAACTCCCAGCGACAGGAAAGCCCAAACTGCCCCCGGACACTTGGTGTTCCACGGGGGGAATGCAGGGCAGCCTCCCTGCCTGCCCCCAAAACCATCCCGACAGCAGGTAAAATCCCAGGAAATTCAGGAAAATACCCTCAATTTAATTTGAGGTCCTTGTGCTTACAAGTGATGTGTTTTCACCTCTGGATAAACTCTGGATGTCAGTCCCCAGCATCATCTGCCCCCTCCTCTGCCAGCCCCAGCTCCTCTCCCAAAGCCAGGCTATTGTTTGAAGGGGCAATTTATTGTCTCCCATAAATCACAGGTGTGCTCAAATTAAATCA
The DNA here is from genome assembly GCF_017590135.1 of Pyrgilauda ruficollis. NCBI lineage: Eukaryota > Metazoa > Chordata > Aves > Passeriformes > Passeridae > Pyrgilauda > Pyrgilauda ruficollis. Next base: position 4,398,524 of record NW_024526044.1, on the reverse strand, counting down.
CCATCAGAGAGCCCGGGACAAAAATTAACTCAAGGCACTGAGTAATTTTAGAACCATTCAGGAGCTCTGAAGTGGCAGGGAGAGGATTGTTTGTTCTGTGGTTTTTTAACAAACAAAATCACACAGGAAAAAAAACCCCTAGGATTAATTTGCACAACTGTTGCAATCTTTAGACAGAATAAAGACCCCCCAGTCTTAATACTTTCAATTTAAAATACTTCTAATATTTGTATATGAACACAATTTGATTTTTAGAATTCCCCCTTCCCCCCCTTTATGCCCATCTGCTTATAGAGCTCTATTGCTAATTCAGGGAATAGAAAGTAAATGAAGGAAATTAAAATGAAGTAAATTCATCTATTAAAAAGCAAAAAGAAGACAACAAGATAAAGGTTGAATGAGTGATTTGACCAAATTATGACTCAGGGAGGATATGACAACAACCTAAAATATTTGATGTGTGTCAGCTTTAGAGACGGGCACAAAATGAAATCAGGCTGGGTGGGAGCAAAGGTTCCCTAAATGGCTCCAGCAGGAGATGAGGGAGGTGCTGACAGCTCCTTCTGCTCCCCAAGCCACCCCAGAGAGGGAGGGAACACAAAAACAGCACCCAGCACTTCTCCACAGCCTGAGATCTCATCCCAGCACAGCTTTGATCCTGACCTGCAGAAATGCTCTGGGAAATCCACTGCAGCTCTGCTTCTGCACACTCTGACCCTGGAGCAAAACTCCCTCCAAAAGGGAGTTATTCCAGCAGAATTATGAAATAAGTCTTTTCTAGGAGTTGATTGTTACATATAAATAATGTCACAGGTTCAGAGCACAGAAGAATCCTGAAATGACAGGAGACCAAGTGGGCCATTTTCCTAATTTATCTCACTTAAAATTTAAAAACAAAATTTTAAAATTGTACCTACAGTCTGTTTAAAAATGCTGTATAAAATCAGGATATTGAATGAACACGAACCAAGGCATGTACTGATTGACACCAAGTCTGTGTTTATGTCACAAAATCAAAGTTTGCTGGCACTGTTTTGTTATATTTGTGTTGCATAAATCCAGCCTAGTCAGATATATTTATTTTAGGCACTGCCATTTTAAGGGTTTGTATTTTGTTCTAACTGAAATACAACAAAATTCAGTTTGTTCTCCCCCCCCTTCCCAGATACACCTAAACCACAAAAATAAAACTGCAGTTCTGCAGAAAGTTTGACTTTGGATTAAGATACTTAATTACTGGATCTATTCCAAATGCTAAAAAAGTCTCACATACCTAGACTTGAAAACTCTGTTTTTCTTTCTACAATTGATAACACTGTAGTCTAAACTACCAAAAAAAAAAAAAACCAAAAAAAAACCCCAAAAACATTAGACAAAACCAAATACCACGGGGGTTTTATTGCCTAAAATTCACTTTAATGTAATCTTGTCAAACTTTTGTGAGTTTGTCCTGAGCAGAACTCTGGTTACAGCGGTGTGGTTTCACAAAGCATTTACCCCCAGGAGCCCTGCAGGTAACCAGCTCCTGCTTCCCTGGGGTGAATTACCTGCTTTGGTGGCTCTGCCTCCTCCAGAGCACCCTGCCTGTCCTTGCTCGCTGCTGCTGGCTTCACAGCAGGGTGTGCTGCCTATTTTGGGTTATTCTCATCGCTGCCAGCTGTTCTCCGTGCTGGGTTTTGCTTTGTGTCTCCCCCAGCCCCTGAATTTCCAGAGGCACCTGAAAGTGGGCAACGATCAGCAAGCCCAGCTTGGTCAGAGGTCAGGCCCTGCTTGAGCATTGGCTTTTTGCTAAACATCCTTTATAAAAATGTCTTTTATGAGCTGACGCTGAATTAGTTTAGTGCCCTTCCCTTTCAGTGTGGTCTCTGCTCTTTCACTTTAATTTCAGGTGATGGTAAATGCCTGAGCTCATTAAAAGCAAGGTTCTGTGAGCTGCAGGGGATGAATCTCTCCCTCAGCCATCACCCACTTGTGGCACTTTTGTCTCATTTCAGCTCGGTTAGTGATGGACACAGGCCCACAGCAGCCTGTGAGTGCAGTTTGGAATGAGATGCTCCTGGGGCTCTGCACCAGCAGCTCCCTGAGCAGCTGGAATGGCCCCAGCTGGAATCCTGCATCCACTCTCTGCTGGAACCTTTCCTGGGAGGTGGGGAGGGCTGGGATGGAATTCCCAGAGCAGCTGAGGCTGCCCTGGATCCCTGGCAGTGCCCAAGGCCAGGTTGGACACTGGGACAGTGGGAGGTGTCCCTGCCATGGCAGGGTGGGTGAGAAGACCTTCAAGGTCCCTCCCAACCCACCCCATTCCATGGTTCCACACCGGTGTGTGAATTCAGTGGCAAAACACCCCCAAAATGTACATGGAGCTGCTCTCCATGGACTCCTCAAACTGCTTCTGCTCAGGGAGACAACAGAAACTGGCCCATGTTGGTACATGAAATTAATGTGAGAAATCAAATAAAGCACTGCTCTGATGGGGCTTCAAAGCAAAGGTGTGGAAATACAAAGAAGGGGGATTTGTGCACACTGAGGAAAAGCAGCTCCAGCAGGAGCTCCTGAAGGAAATCTGGTTTTGGTGGAAGAGTCTGCAGGGAAAGTGCTCTTGGGTCAGTTCTCAGGAGCTGGGGCTTATTTGCATAATAGATCAGATAATACACAAGACCTGCAAATCTCTTATTTCTGTCATCAAACAGGAAACAGAAATAACAGACTGTGACTTGTGGCCGCTCATGTGACAGAAAACTGAACAATGTGAGGCAGCTCCTGGAGCATCTACGGAAAAATCACAGGACAGGCCTTGATTGCACCAATGATCTGAGAAATCATTGTGAAAAAATCGATTTGAATCAGGTGATTTGAAGTGAAAAAAGGGTTAAATTAGATTATTCATGATGACTGTGCTCAATTCTAAGTGCTTTATCTTGTGTTACTACACAAAATTCTATTTTTCATCTAAACGACCCAGTGCCTAAGTCAAACTCATTTAACATTAAATGATAAAGTGACACACACTGGGTGAGATTTTAAGTGAAGAAGAACAAAGTTTTGAGCCTCTTGCAGTTCTGATTTGGGTCACTTATTTTACTCAGCCCAGTTTGCTCATTCCAAACCCAAACCAAGCAGCTTATCCCACCTTTCCTAGGGCAGGCCAAGGCACAGGACATGGAATGCTCTTTACTAGGCCACCTGGCTAATTATTTTCCTTCTTTTCCTTCCAGACTGCGTTAAAAAAATGTAAATAAAAATCATTCTGGCTCTGGTAACATGGCCTTTGTCCATCACATGATGTAAATTCGTGGAGAGTCAGAAATATAAACCAAATTATCCAGAGGTGAAAACACATCAGTTGTAAGCACAAGGACCTCAAATTAAATTTAGGGGTTTTTTTCCCCGAAATTTAAGGGTTTATTTAAGTATCTGCCCCTTAAAATATCTTCTCTTTTAGGTAAATTGTGACTAAAGGGTAAACTGTTAATTGCTTCAGTCAACAGGCCTGAATATCTGTTCTTATCAGCAGAGAAATCTCTGAGCAGAGAAATCTCTGTGCAGGTCAGAAGCAGTAAAGAACCTGCAGATTTGCCTCATTTACACAAAATTTGACCAGGATCCCTGCCTCATCTCTGCCTGACCCAGGATGCTGACACTGGTACCAGCAGAGCAGGAGCATCCTCACCTCTGGGGGGCCAGCTCCAAATTTCAGTTTATTCATTTTCCATGAATAATCTGAAATGGAAATTAGTCAGGTGGAGAAGGGTTTCACCATTTCAGTGTCTCAGGAAATCTCAGAGAGCCTCCAAACCACAGCCGTGACCTGTGAACTGCTGGGCAAAAAACACTTCAGAAAGAAATTCCTTCTCCAGTTTATGGTGAACGTGGGAGAGTAAAAGTTCTGCTTCATGCTGGAAGCACAAAACTGCTAATGCAGAGTGTGCTTTTAAACCCAGGTGAGCTTGCAGCAAAAATAATGCTGGAAAATTATTTCTCAGCTGCAGTTTGGGGAGGGACTAGCAACACTTTGGTCCAGTGCAGCCTGAAGGAGAAGAAAACTTCTTTTTAAAAGCTACTGATTCCATGAGAGTTATTCTGCTGAGGTTACAGATAACAAGGTAAGGCTCCCAGTTACCTCAGTGTACCCCAAATTAATAACTCAAGGCTCCCAGTTACCCCAGTATACCCCAAAGTAACAACTCAAGGATTCCAGTGTACCCCAAATTAATAACTCAAGGATCCCAGTTATCCCAATTTACCCCACATTAACAACTCAAGGCTCCCAGTTACCCCAAATTAATAACTCAATGCTCCCAGTGTACTCCTCATTAATAACTCAAGGATCCCAGTTACCCCAGTGTACCCCAAATTAATAACTCAAGGCTCCCAGTTACCCCACATGAATGACTCAAGGAACTCCCAGTAAGGTGGGGGTAACTCCCAGTTATCCCCACATTACCAACTCACGGCTCCCAGTTACCCCAGTGTACCCCACATTAACAGCTCAAGGCTTTCAGTGTACCCCAAATTAATAACTCAAGGATCCCAGTTATCCCATTTTACCCCACATTACCAACTCACAGCTCCCAGTTACCCCAGTGTACCCCACATTAACAGCTCAAGGCTCCCAGCTGTACCCCACATTCACAACTCAGCTGTGGCTGCACCCCTGCTTTCCTCAGGCAGCTGATTGCACCAGCACCTCATTAATTACAGCCACAAGCAGAGCAGCTCCCTGACTGCAGCCGGAGCTGAAAGCACACACCTGACTGTACAGGGGGAAATAAATACACTGATGGCCTGCAAAGCACATATAAATCACTTATGGCCTGGAAATCACATGAAATCCCAAATGAATACATGTATGGCCTGGAAATCACATGAAATCCCAAACAAATACACTTGTGGCCTGGAAATTACATGAAATCAGAAATAAATACATGTATGGCCTGGAAATCACATGAAATCCCAAATAAATACATGTATGCCTTGTAAATCACATGAAATCCCCAACAAACACACGTGTGCCCTGTAAATCACATGCAATCCCATACAAATGAATACATGTATGGCCTGGAAATCACATAAATCCACAAATAAATACACTTATGGCCTGCAAATCACGTGAAATCACAAATAAATACATGTATGGTCTGTAAATCACATGCAATCCCAAACACACGTGTGCCCCGCAAATCACATGCAATCCCCAACAAACACACGTGTGCCCTGTAAATCACATGCAATCCCAAACAAATACACTTGTGGCCTGGAAATCACATGAAATCCCAAATAAATACATGTATGCCTTGTAAATCACATGGGGGCTCAGGCCGGGCTCTGGGGGCTCAGGCTGGGCTCTGGGGGCTCAGGCCGGGCTCTGGGGGCTGGGGCCGGGCTCTGGGGGCTCAGGCTGGGCTCTGGGGGCTCGGGCCGGGCTCTGGCACACTGCAGGCTGCTTCCCGAGCAGCTCCTGCTCAGAACCAGCTGCAGCTTTTCCTCAAAGCCCTGCGGTGAGGCTCTCAGGTGAGCGCTTTCCTCCCCACCGCAGCTTTGGCTCTTCCTCAGCGGCGTTGTTTTAATTTCGTTCTGACTCTGGAGGGGACGCTGAGAGAAGAACAATGCCACATTCAGAGCAGCACGAAAAGTCACTTCCGTGTTATGGCATGGCCAAGTCTCTCCTGACCTTTTTGTTTCTTCTGCATTTGAAAGACAAAGGGAGAACGGAGCAGGGAATATATCTTTTCATGTACATCAGGCACTTATTCTCATTAATCCCCTCTCTTTTTAATTTAAAGGCACTTCTGTGGTGCTTGCTTAGCATTCTCATCACACTCTGCAATTACATTTTTAGTTTTAGTTGCATTATTTTTTTTTCTGCCCTAAGCATGCCAGTTTTTGCCAGGATCAGTCTCTCATTTCCCCTTTACCATCACCCCTTCCCTGGCACTCCTTGGCTTTTGTTTGCCCCACATCAGCTTTTAACCAGTGGGATCCCAAAAAAGGCACCAAATGAAACCCCAGAGAGGCCCCAACAGTGCCAGGCAGGAGCTCTCAGGGCCAGGAATTGGGATTAAACCAAGCAGGGGCATTGCTTTATTCTGCACGAGGGAGGGGAGGACAGCAGGAAACCTGAGCAGAGATCACCAGCCTGAGCTGCAAATCCTGGAAAACACCAAAATACCCCAAAAGGACAAACAGACGAGCAGGGAAGTTCAGGGGGCTGAGCTGGGCTGGGACAAAGCCTGGTTTCGCTGAGGCTGCAGGAGTTTATTTACCCAGAGCTGTGCAGAAATTGCTCCGAAAACATCTCGGAGGAGCTGCTCATTATCCTCCCCCCAGGAGGAGAAAAATCCTCCTCAAGAGCAGAGGGCCTGGAATTCAGCACGGTGGGGAACCCTGCAGGGCCCCCCAGCTCCTCCCAGGCTCCTAAACTGGGATTTTGGTGGGATCTGGGACCCTGAACTGGGATTATGGGTTTGTTTGGGATCCTGAACTGGGATTATGGGTTTGTTTGGGATCCTCAACTGGGATTATGGGCTTGTTTGGGGTCCTCAACTGGGATTATGGGTTTGTTTGGGATCCTGAACTGGGATTATGGGTTTGTTTGGGATCCTCAACTGGGATTATGGGCTTGTTTGGGATCCTCAACTGGGATTATGGGCTTGTTTGGGGTCCTCAACTGGGATTATGGGTTTGTTTGGGATCCTCAACTGGGATTATGGGCTTGTTTGGGGTTTGGGATCTGGGATCCTAAACTGGGATTATAGGTTTGTTTGGGATCCTAAACTGGGATGATGGGCTTGTTTGGGGTTTGGGATCTGGGATCCTAAACTGGGGTTATGGGTTTGTTTGGGATCCTAAACTGGGATGATGGGCTTGTTTGGGATTCTAAACTGGGATTATGGGTTTGGGATCCAGGACCCTAAACTGGGATTATGGGTTTGTTTGAGGTTTGGGATCCTAAACTGGGATTACGGGTTTGGGATCCAGGACCCTAAACTGGGATTATGGGTTTGTTTGAGGTTTGGGATCCTAAACTGGGATTATGGGTTTGTTTGGGGTTTCTCAGGAAAAAAAAATATCCCAAAAAACCTGTAAATGCTACTGCTGAACAGTTTTAGAGCCTGAACCATGGCAGAAATTAAATCCAAGTGCCCTCTGCTGGCATTGGCGAGAGATGGGGCTGAGCAGGGAAGGGAGGTGAGGCAACATCCAAAGGAGCTGTGGCAGGAACGGGAATTGTTAGATTGGGAATTTGTGGGCATCACACAGAATTCCAGGTAAATCTTTTACATTTGTTAGACTGGAATTTGTGGGCATCACACAGAATTCCAGGTAAATCTTTTACACTTTTTAGATTGGGATTTGTGGGAGTCACACAGAATTCCAGGTGACCAGCACTGAAACAGCCCAAAAAAAGCTCCAAACCTTGCTCACCTTTCCGATGTAAAGACAAAGCCAGAGCTCCCTGGGGCTGTTTGATCCTGCCTCTGACAGTGCCCACACACCCCAGCACAATCTGATTTTCCACAGCCAGGATTGCTTGCTCTGCTCAATCTTGAATATTTCAGCACGTCCTGCAGATGGTTCTGCAGCAATTTGTGAACTTTTAGGGGAAATTAACTGGATTAGACCTATTTTGGGAATTACCAACGATGAACTTGCTCCACTTTTTGATCTGCTATGACATTAAATCTCCCAGGACTTTAACACCTGAAGCTCAGCTCGCCATAAAAAAGGTCAATGAGGCTTTCCAAAGAAGACAAGCCCAGCGTTGTGCTCCAGAGAAACCTTTCTTCCTCGCTGTTTTGGGGCAGAAGCTGCAACTTTATGGCCTCATTTTTCAATGGGATCCCACTGAGAGAGATCCTTTGTTAATAATGGGATGGGTTTTTCTTCCCTACAAGTCTATTTCTACAACCCTGGAGATGACAGCACAAATTGTAATTAAGGCCAGGGCAAGAATATTAACCTTGGCAGGCAAAGATTTTGCAGTTATATATTTAGCTCTGAAAAAAAATTACTTAGATTGGGCATTGTAAAATTCAGATGATTTACAAAATGCATTGTTAATTTTTTCAGGTGTTTGTTCTATTCATTATCCAGGTCACAAATTATTACAAGCAAAATTGAGTTTTGGAGAAAAGCCCTTGCTAAGTGCAGAGCCTTTGGGTGCTATAATGCTCTTCTCTGATGGGTCAGGAAAAACACACAAATCAGTGGCAGTATGGTTAAATCAAACAAGAAAAAACTGGGAATCAGATATTCAAATGGTAGAAGGTTCTCAAACAGTGGAGCTGGCTGCTGCTGTTAGAGCTTTTCAGCTATTTTCTCAAATAATGAAAAAAAACTCAAATCTCTCAAATTCAAGCTCAATCTGAATATTTCAGCAGGTCCTGAAGATGGTTCTACAGCAGTTTGTGAGCATTTTCAGGGAAATGTGATGGATCCAGGGTGGATCTCCCTTCTGGCACCTTCCCACCTGAGCTGAGCTTTGCTGCAGGGCAGCACCTTCAGCTTTCCCACTGCTCATCACCTGGGCCCAGCCTAAACCTCCTCCTGGGCTGGATTTTAAATCAGAACCAGCTCAGGACTGCTTCTGGTGATGGAAGTTAGAAAAAAAAGAAAGAAAAACAAAGAATAAAGAAATATATAATAAATAAAGAAATATATAATATATAAAGAAGAATAAATATTACTTAATATAATATATTTATATATTTCTTTAATAAGAAAAATAATAAAATAGAAATATATAATAATAAATAAATAATATATAATAAATTAATAATGAACCAAATATATATTTTAATATTTAATAATTTATATAGTATTTATATTTATAATTATATTATATAATGATAAATAGATGCATATTATATTTTATATAATAAATAGTATATAAAATAAAATAATATATAAAGAAATAAATAATTAATAAAGAAATAAATAAAGAAAAGCCTGTCTTGCCTGAGTGTGGCCATCTCTCACCTGAATGGCCACGGGGCAGTCTCTGGTACCAAAGCTTGTGCAGAAACAGCTCAGGGTGACAAACACTGGGAAAAGGGAAATTAAACTGTGGATGGAGCTCTCCTATTGTGTGTGCTCTGCATCTCTGCCTTGAGTGTAAAAAACCCCAAAGACATCCAAGAAGTGGAAACAAATGTAGGAAGAATAAAGCATTCTCCTCCTGGAGTGTCTGATTTGAAGTCAACACTCGCAAAAACTGATGGTTAATTTTAATTTTTTTTTTTTTCTACAGACAGTTAACAGCAAAATCTAAATTCATGCTAACAACTGGAATAAAAATCTCACTTTAAATATCTGAGATGGCTGTTGGTGATAACAACCAGGCCGCTACATTAGTTTTAACTGTCTCAAATTGCAAATTGAGATCTTTCAGGAGTACTTTGTGTTCTCCCCTTGGCAGGGCAGAGATCAACTAAATGTGTTAAGAAGTCAGATATAAAAAACTACTTAGATAAATGTGGTTGATATGTGGAGTCCAGCAATAAATTAAAAATAGACAATGTTCCACAAAAACAGTGATTTGTCCCCAAACTTCCAAATCCACTTCCAAACCAACATCAAATTTTTCACCTTTTATAGGAACTAAGTACAATCTCATGAAGAGTCAATTAGGAGTAAATTCAAAGTAAAGGAGAAGTTGAAAACAAGCTGACAATGCCAATTTGGGGTGACCTCCACCACATCTCACAAAAGCCAAAGAATCAGCACTTATAAAATCTTCAGTTTTTGGAGAAATTACGAGCAGAACCCCCCAAATTTGAAGTCTGCATAATCAGTAGTTGCTTAGGAAATTCTTGGCAGCCGTGTGCCCGTAAGAACAAAGCTACATCTGTGAACAACAAGCCTGAGGAACACGTTCTGCAAACCCCTGAATTCTATTTCCAGCCTCCAATACAGACATTTACAAGCAATTCTGCCAGTAACCAGCAGTAATTTTAGTGCAATGTTTGTTTCCAAGTTCTTGAAAGAACCTACTCTGTAAAAGACTGGGAATAGCAACTACCGTCTTTACCCTGTCTACAGCAATTACATTTTTTCCCATTTTTCCTGCCCTTGAAGCTCAAAAAACGAGGCACAGGCTGGATGGAAAGTGAGGAAATTTTCCTGATTTCTTCCCCTTTCAGCATATGGTTTAGTTTCAGTTTTTTTCCAGCCTAGAACAATGTGCTGTACAGGAGACAAGATGATGAATGCTTCATTTTGGGCTCAGTTAAAACAAACAACTTTCCCTAAAAGCACATGCTTTGTTTCAAAGTGACATTTGGTAAAAGCCTCGTGTCCATATTATGTTACATCACTGCAGGTCAGCTCTGTGACTGACACACAGGGCCAGGGAAAAAAGGAGATTTCCCTTAACCCTCACCTTGCCACAGCCCCGAGTGCTCTGAATGCAGAATTCAGGCTCCTTTTACACCATTTCTTAATCTTTACACTAATCGAGTCACAAACTTAAGTGATGCTGAGTATTTTGTTTGTTGAGAATGAAAAAAAAAAAACAGAAACAATTTCCCACCAAGATTAACCCAAGGAAGAGCATTTCACAATTTCCTTCACCAAGAAAACTTTTCTGATGCTGGAATTCATGTTCCTTTAACACCATTTCTCAATCTCTGCACTAATCAAGGCACTTACTAACTTAAATGATGCTGAGAATTTTGTTTGTTGAGAATGAATAAAACAGAAACAATTTCCCACCAAGATAAACCCAAGTAAGAGCATTTCACAATTTCTTTCACCAAGAAAGCTTTTCTGATGCTGATGCACCAAAATCCATCATTTTTGCACATCAAAACTCTCAATACCAGCCCTGTTTGGGTCTCTCAGAGGCTTTAGTGTCACATCCCCTCCTTCCCAGCATATTTTACAGGGAAAGGCAACTTTAAAAACTTGTTATTTCTGTGATAAATGTTCCCCTGTACTCCCAGGCCCCACTAAATTCACTTTTTAGCATTGCCATTCACCTTTAAATAGCGATTTAAGGAGGTCAGAGTTATTTATGCTCTCAGGGTTGAATGAGGTGGCCAAGGCCACATTTTGGCTTCCAGCAGAAAGGTGGGAGAGCAGAGGGATGTGCTGGGGCACGGGTGGGCAGCACTTCCCAAACAGTGGGGTTTGGTGGGGATGGAGCCAAGGAGCTGCACAGCACTGCCAGGGGAGCCACCCCACAGACAAAGCATGGGGGAACCACCCCAAAAAATCCAGAGGAACCACCCCACAAAATCTTGGGGAATCACCTCAAACCACGGGGGAACCACCCCACAAAATCCAGAGGAACCACCCCAAACCATGGGGAACCACCCCACAAAATCCAGAAAAGCCACACCAAACCATGGGGGAATCACCCCAAACCACGGGGGAACCACCCCACAAAATCCAGAGGAATCACCCCAAACCACGGGGGAACCACCCCACAAAATCCAGAGGAACCACTCCACAAAATCTGGGGAAATCACCCCAAACCACGGGGGAATCACCCCACTGAATCCAGGGGAATCAGTCCAGGGGAGCCACCCCACAAACTCCAGGGGGAACTACCCCACAAACCACGGGGGAATCAGCCCAAACTATGTGGGAAACCATCCCACAAAATCCAGAGAAACCATCCCAAACCATGGGGGAATCAGCCCCAGGGAATCACCCCACAAAATCCAGGGGAATCAGCCCAGGGGAACCACCCCACAAACCATGGGGGAATCACCCCAAACCACGAGGAAACCGCCCCACAAAATCCAGGAGAATCAGCCCAAACCAGGAGGGAATCACCCCAAACCATGGGGGAACCACCCCACAAAAATCCAGGGGAACCACCCCCCAAACCACGAGGGAACCACTCCACAAAATCCAGAGGAACCACCCCACAGAATCCAGGGGAATCAGTCCAGGGGAGCCACCCCACAAAATCCAGAGGAACCACCCCACAAACCACAGGGGAATCAGCCCACAAAATCCAGGGAAACCATCCCAAACCATGGGGGAATCAGCCCAAGGGAACCACCCCACAAAACCCAGGGGAATCACCCCACAAACCACGATGGAACCACCCCACAAAATTCAGGGGAATCAGCCCAGGGGAACCACCCCACAAAAATCCAGGGGAACCACCCCAAGGGAATCACCCCACAAAACCCAGGGGAATCAGCCCAGGGGAACCACCCCACAAACCATGGAGGAATCAGCCCAAACCATGGGGGAACCATCCCACAAAATGCAGGGGAATCCTCTCGAAGCACAGGAGGACCACCCCACAAACTGCAGAGAAAGCTGGAACCACAAAACCTTACGGGGCACTGCTGTCTCCTTGGGAAGCCACAAAAAGACAGAAAGGCACCAGAGCACTCCAAGGCCCCCAGAGCCGGCCGGGCACAGCTCTTACCTGCCCCTGGGAAAAGCCAGCCCTTCCTCCTGCAGCTCTGCCTCCCTTCCCATCCCTTCCAGGGGATTAAACCTTCTCATCACGTCCCAAATGAACCCAACCGGGCTGACCCCAGGGCAGCCTTTAACCCCTTCTGTGCCCCGTGGCACCTGCAGACCCCCTCAGCAGATTGACCCAGGCAAAACCTCATTTTTACTCAGCAGTTCTACTGTGGCAGGACTGTGTGGAGGCAACAAATCGGGAGAAGAGAGCCAAAAAATTATTTTTGAGTGTAGTCACAATGGTAGTAAAAGGCTTTGCATGGATTTAGTCTCGCTGGGATGAAATTTGTGTGGTTGTGTCTCTGCAGGGCTGCTCCACTCACTGCTGGAAGCACCAAAATCCTTCTGGTGTGGCCCAGCCCTGGGTTCTTGGGGTAAAGAAAATTTTTTTCTAAAATGTCTAAGACTGGTTCTGCTCTGTGGCTGGGTTGGGAATGTTGATAAAGCATTTTGTGGCAATAAACAGGGAGTAATAAAGTTATCTAGCCCTGATTACTGAATTTGATGAAAGATTCCTGAACGGGGCATTTGATAATTATGTGCCTTTTCAGTATGTGAAGCAGTGGTTAAAAAAAAAAAAAATTAGAATTTTTAAAAATAGGAAAAAAAGATTGCTTCAGCTCCATTTTACAAGCAAATTTTTCACAAGCAATTCTTTTCTTTGACTCATAGCAGCCACTGCCAGGGCTCAAAAGCTTCCTGTGATGATGGAGTCCCAACATTCTGGAATACTTCAGATTCATTTACCAAAGTCATAAAATTTCAGCCTGTACCAGCTCAGAATCTATTTCTCCAATGGACTCAAAACTGCTGACAGCAAAAAAAAGTGAAACCTCTGCAGCTTAATCCCCACTTCCCTTCTGTTTTCCAACCAACTCCAATGAAGTAATCACAAACATCCTGAAACTGGTGCACAAAGATGAGTCTGCAAAACTCTAATTGTGTTTTAGATGCCATGGGTGAGGGTCTGTCCTTATCATCCCTGTGCCTGTGAGCAGAATAAAGGACTGTGAGCAGAATGAAGGACTGTGACCAGGATGAAGGACTGTGAGCAGAATAAAGGCCCTTGCTGTGAGCAAAGGCAGGTGAAGGGGCACTGCTGGGCTCTCCATCACCTGCTCACCCTGGGATGTGATAAAGGAGGAATTTGGACTTTGTCCCTTTCCGGTTTGAAGTCAAATCTCTGGTGCTTCCTGTGCAGGAGGTTCTTTCCTCTGCCCTTCAGCAGGTGACAGATTTAATAGGAAATGATGAAGTCAAAGCAAAGAGTGCTGATAAGAAGTTTATTCTTCTTCTTCTTCTTCTTCGAGGCTTTTGATAATTTGTTTCCAGAAAATGACGCTTCTTTAAGGAATTCGTAAGCATCTTCAGCCTCGCCAGGGCTGCTGCAGAATTTCCTGTTTTTGTGTTCTCAGAACTGCTGAGCTGCTGAAATTGCCAGTAAAGCCCGGGGTGTGTTATCCAGAAGAGGTGGAGTCTATAACAAATCCAGATTTCTCACTGCTGTTCTCAGATTGTGTGACTGCACGGAATTCAGAGCCATCCCAGCTCCAGCCTCCCATGGCTCAGTCCCACAGCCACCAACTCTGTGTTTACCTCCTGTCACACCATCCTTCCAGGCAGGAAACCACAGGTTTTGTTGCATGAGTGACTTTAAAGCCAGCTGTGAAGATTTCCATCCCAAAAGGTATCCAAGGGTTCTTAAAACATGTTGTGGGTGCAGAGCTGTGAAACACAAACCCCAAATCAGGGCCTGGCTCAGTGTGAGCAGACTCAGCTCCTAAATGAAGGACCTTAAACTTCCAAGGGGCAAGATCCTGCCCAGATTCCCTGCTCTGAGGCTGGATGGGTCTGGCATGCTCAGCAGGGAGGAGTTCATGGCTCTGCAGCCCTGCTGGGAATGGACACAGAGAACCCAGCTCCTGGGATGGACACAGAGAGCCCTGCTGGGAACCTGCAAATCACCCTCTGCATGCTGTAAGCCAGCATTTCTTGCAGAAAAACCTGCAGTTTTGATCCATTCCCCTTTATATTTATCAGATGCTTAAAACCCTTCCAAAATGCCCCCCTGAAACACACCCTGAGAGCCTCGAGCAGTGTGATGTGCCCCGGTTATGCTCCAAAACATAAAACCAGAGCCTGTTTGTTAACAACGGGCTCTAAATGCAATGTATGGCCTTGGCTGCTCCTTTCCTTTGTCCTGGGCTGCAGCCCTTCCAAAGCTTTGATTTCCAAATGACTTGTTAAGCTTTCCTGGACATGAAAGCTGCATTTAATGTTCCTTATATCCGTGAGGAATGCGGAAACTCCCTGAGCTGGGGATGCTTCTCCTAAGACCTTTCTTCCTCTGGGTTCCACGTGTGGCAGAGTCATGGGCAGGCTGAGGGGCTTCTGCAAGGCTGCTGCTGGCAGGAGGAATCAAAGAAAACCAGGGAGGAATCAAAGAAAACCAGGGAGGAATCAAGGAAAACCAGGGGAGGAATCAAGCAAAACAAGGGGAGGAATCAAACAAAACCAGGGGAGGAATCAAAGAAAATCAGAGGAGGAATGAAACAAAACTAGGGGAGGAATCAAACAAAACCAGAAGAGGAATCAAACAAAAAAAAAAAAAAAAAAAAAAAAAACAAAAACAGAGGAGGAATCAAGCAAAACCAGGGGAGGAATCAAGGAAAATCAGGGGAGGAATCAAGCAAAACAAGGGGAGGAATCAAACAAAACCAGGGGAGGAATCAAGGAAAATCAGGGGAGGAATCAAGCAAAACAAGGGGAGGAATCAAACAAAACCAGGGGAGGAATCAAGGAAAATCAGGGGAGGAATCAAGCAAAACAAGGGGAGGAATCAAACAAAACCAGGGGAGGAATCAAGGAAAATCAGGGGAGGAATCAAGCAAAACAAGGGGAGGAATCAAACAAAACCAGGGGAGGAATCAAGGAAAATCAGGGGAGGAATCAAACAAAACCAGAAAAGGAATCAAACAAAAAAAAAAAAAACAACAAAAAAACACCAGGCAGTTTCTGCCAGGAGCCTGTGCCAGCTCTCAGAGTGGTTTTATTTTGCCTGCAGTGAGAGCCCCGTGCCATGGAGGGCACCCACAGCCACCCTTGGTGCTTGTTTCTCTGCCAAGAGTGACTCCTGACTCCTCAAAGCAGCCCCTTTGCCGAGGGATGGGGTCAGGGCACAGCAGCCCCGATTCCTGGGAGCTCAGGGTGCCCCCAGCACAGGCTGCTCCCCGAGGGGAGAGCTCTTCTCCTCCAGAGAAGGTCTGGTCTAGCCAAAATAGAATATTAATTAATGTCTACACAGTCCATAATATAGAAATAGATACATATTCTGTATTTTCAGCCTGGAAAAAAGGTTTTCTTCCTTCCACTGCCTGAAGGAGCTGCAGCAAAGATGGAGAGAGAGGATTTCCAAGGGATGGAGGGACAGCACACAGGGAATGGCTTCACACTGACAGAGAGGAGGGTTAGGTGGGATACTGGGGAGGAATTCCTGGTTGTGAGGGTGAGGAGGGGCTGGGCTGGAATTCCCAGAGCAGCTGTGGCTGTTCTGGATCCCTGGCAGTGCCCAAGGCCAGGCTGGACAGGGCTTGGAGCACTTGGGACAGTGGAAGGTGTCCCTGCCATGGCAGGGTGGCACTGGGTGGGCTTTAATGTCCCTTCCCACCCAAACCCCTCTGTGATTTTATGCTAATATAATTGATCATATTCATAACTTTTATTTAAAAATTACTGAACTACTATTCCTGAGGTAATCCCAGCAGTGTGATCACACCATTTATTCCCTCTGCTCTGCTAAGAGCCCCTGTCTCACACCTGGCACTGCCACAGCCCTGTCTCACACTGCAGCTGTCTCCCTGGCTCTGCTTTATTCCATTCAATCTCATCTCATGTAGACAAAGCCTAATTTTATTTATTTCTTTTTGTGGAGCAAAGCTGGGCAGAACAACCCCAATTCTGTCACCCTGGTGCTGCCCAGAAGGACAAGGAGGGGCTGTGGGTCAATCACCATGGACTGATGTCCCTTTACATGGCATCAGAGTGCCAGGGAGGGAGCAGAAAGTGCCTTTACAATAAAGAACCCTTGGTCTGTGCTCTGTGTGCACAGAACCAGCTGAAGTTTGGGCTGGGCACCCCAAACCTGCAGGTCTGCAGAACCCAGAGCCAAAATCCCACTGAACTGCAGGGGCTTTGCACCTCTGTCCTCTCTGATTAGTTAGAAACAGAATTGTGCAGAATTTAGAGAATTCTCCCCTGCTTTCCATGTGTAATATTCACTCAAATAAAGAGAGAATAACAACTATTCCCTCCACGGGCAAGGTTTGTCTGTGCTGATTTGTGCCTTAGTGTCACATCAATCATCAGGCCACCATCAGGGGATGTAAATAACGAACTTGGTTTGCAAATTGAAACAGCAGCTGATTTTTTGTTTCAAAGGATAAGTATTAGTTTATTTAAAGATAAGGATGTCAAAATATACAGTATTGCATCATTAAGATCAGTGTGGATTACAGTGTCAAGCCCCTGGTTCCCTGTACAGGCTAGGATTGAACAAACAGAAATCTTAATTTTCTGTAAAATTTATTAACTACAGTTATTACAGGAGTCTTGTGAAGCAGAGAGCTGCCTGGGCAGCTTCGATTTTGGTTTTTTATTAGGATTAATTACAAGTATGGATACAAACAAACATCAGGATGAACAACTAAGTTTCCTATGATCTAAGGAACATTAATTCCGGGCTGGCAGGCACAGCCCGGCGTTAGGGGACGTGGCTGCCCTCTTGTGTCCTATTAGAACCTTAAATAGCTTTTAATTTGTTATCCCACCCTGCCGGCCGAGACAGGAGCTGCCCCCATCAC
Source organism: Pyrgilauda ruficollis (assembly GCF_017590135.1). Lineage (NCBI taxonomy): Eukaryota > Metazoa > Chordata > Aves > Passeriformes > Passeridae > Pyrgilauda > Pyrgilauda ruficollis. Next base: position 4,381,233 of record NW_024526044.1, on the reverse strand, counting down.
GGCAAGCCTTTGCATTTTAGCGTTTTAATTTACATTAATAACCATCAGGAAGCAGGACTCGATCACCACGGGTTCTGCCGGGCTGAAGGGCTCAGCTCTCATTCCAGCTCTGTCGAAACCCCACCAGAAGTGACTCGGCTGTTGTTACACTGCAGCAGAACATTTCTCCAGGGGATTTGTGTTTTCCTGGCTGCTTTCAAGCTCTCTGAAGAGGAGGATTCTCTGCCCGTGCCTCGCTGCCTTCCTCTGTCACCTGCTTGCTTTTTCTGCCATTTATTGAATTCCCTGCCAGCCTCGTACCTGACTCACCCTCCCCTCTGCACACTTCAAACCATCCACAGCACCTTACCTTAAACACATTTCATAGGATCTGCAGAGCAGCTTTCTACAGGTGAGGAACAAACCCTGCAGAGACAACCTGCAAAATTACAAACCCTGCAAAGACAACCTTGCAAAATGACAAACCCCGCAAAGACAACCTCCAAAATGACAAACCCTGCAAAGACAACCTGCAAAATGACAAACCCTGCCATGACAACCTGCAGTGGTACCCGGTGTTTGCTTCAGCCTCAGGTGTTTGTGACAGCCGTGGGAAGGAAAAGGAGTCATTTCTGCTGCCAGAAAGGAGTCATTTCTGGAGCTCCAGAGAGCTGCTGAGCCTCCCTCCAGCAGCTGGCACTACTTGGATTTCCCAGCAGGGAGGATGGACACGGGATCTGTCTGCACTTCTGCATCCGACATCCTTTTGGAGCCCTGTGGAACAAGAGAGACACCTTTAGAAACACTTCCAACTATTTCTGAATGGTCAAGTCTGGAATTGTGCCCTAGACTTTTGCTGCCAGATATTTCCCACTGATTTAATCTCCCTGCTTTTCTTCATTTAATACGCACAAATATACGAGCACCATCTGCATCATGAGAACCACACAAAGTTCCTGCCTAAATGTGGGGGTTATTTTAATAGAATTGTCTCAATTGGCATGGAAATAATTGTTGTCAGGAACTGGGCTCACCTACCAGAGCCAGGCTGCTGTGTGTCTGTAGTATTGGAGTTTTGGCATAACTTTCTCTACCATTTCCCTGCCCTAAACGCTTCACTGCAGCCCTGCTGAGAGTCCTTCAGGCATGATGAATGGTGTATTATAGCCAGCCCTGCTCTGCTCTAGGTTAAAGGAACATTAAATACTTTTATGCATGACAGGTATTCGACAATGTTCGAGTGATAAAGCTTTTTTTACACTGCAAACATAATTCTGGGTTTGGAACCACTCCAAGACACTAATCCAGCTTAGATGAAGGAAATGTATAGCTCTAACTATACCAACTACATTTTTCACTAACTGATAAAAACTTGGCTCTGGTTTAAGGTGCCTGACCTAATTTTGCTGGCCTTGAAGCTGCCAAAACTTCAGCAAAACGGACCCACAATCAGTGTTTGAGGTCACTGTTACCAGTGTGGGGTGTCAGTGCTGTTTGTAACCCAAATCACACCTTGCTAAGCAGAAAATCCAGCATGACAAAGCTAAAGGTGCCTCTGTGCTTTCCCTAGGATAGGAACCTGGCAGAATAATGTGTGAATTGTCCCTTCCTGGAAACCTGAGTCACCAGTTCAGGAGGATTCTGTGTTACACATGCAGAGTGAAAGGTCTCGACTTCTTCATCCCCTTCAGGGAACTAAAACCAGCAAGGTTTTTACACTGATAAGGCTCCAACTCACTGATCTTTCTTTAAGGTTTCACCTTGGAGGATCTAAGCATGAAAAAGGGCAGGCAAAAATCACAATGGACTGAAAAATCCCATGTAAAACTGATTGTAGCCTTGTGCAGCTGAGCTGGCCGCAGTGGCTTCGCTTCTGCTTGTCCTGGCATTGAGTTTGGAGGATGCTCTAGAGCAGAATGAAAGGTTTGGCCATTTACAGGTAGCAGCAAATCCATCATTTATCCACCAACCAATACTAAGTGAGCTACTCATTCCAAATTTAGCCAGAAACCCTAAAAACCTCCACATCAGGTAAAGATTTCCCACTTGACAGGAGTAATGGGGTCTGCCAGCTCCAGCTCCTGTCTGAGCACGACGAAGTTACTTCTGAACTGATCAGGGAATACGATGCTACAATTTGCCTTTTTTCCTATAAAAGGGTGGAGGGAGGAGACAGGAGAGGAGGATTCTCCGTGGAGATAATCCCCATTTTGCCTCTTTTAGCACCCATTTTGCAGAGGTCACTTATTTGCTCGCTGCAGTCCCCTGCTCCTTTTTCAAGGTGGTTGCTGATTAAAGCAGGAAGATCAGACTGGCTGATGATTCCTGTTGAACTGGAATTTCCAAGCCCTTCTTTCTCGTGAAAGAAAGAGCTTTGTTCTGCCTTTTTTAAGGGACAGATTCCAGCTCTGCCCTGGGATTCAGGAGCTCAGGTACCACCAGCTCACGGCTTTGTGACAGCGAGCTTGGAACATTTGGGCAGAGCATTTTAAAGGGCACACACAGCAAAACCTTGGTGCTGGAGTACTTTTTCCCCCAGGTTTTGCTCAGGAGAAGCCTGGGTTAGTGCAGCATATACATAGCAGAAAAAATCCGAATACTTTCCACGTGCTGAGCACTCCCAGCTCCTGACAACTGGACTATGAGTTATTCCAGCCCAGGAAACAATGTTATTAATCTGTTTTTCCCCCCTTTCTTTTTCTTTCTAATCTAATCTTTCAAAGACTCCCTAAATACATTTGCTACAGCTTATAAATTAATCTCTTTTACCATAGGAACAACCTTATCTGTGCTCAAACCCTGCAGCTGGGCACTGATGCTGTTTGCTTGCATAAATGGCTCCAGTTGTAGCCAAAATTTCAGCATTTTTAGCCAAAATTCCAGCATTTTTAGCCCAGCTGGGAGCAGAGGCTGGAGCTGCAGTGTTTAATCTGTATTCCTGCACTGTGACATTCCCAGGGGACTCAGAAGGGAGTTGTTGGGTGAGCACAGGCTGGGAGAGCTGCTGGATCCCCCCTTCAACATCTCCTGCTCCCACTATATCAACAAAAAGCTGAATTTCTCTGCTGAGTTGTTCCCAGACAATCGAGCTGTTATCTTGAAATGGCAACGCTGGCATTGGTTGGTGTGTGTGATCTAATGACCTTTAGATCAATGATTACACCTTCTGATCACCTTGGAGATGAGGAGATTATTTTTTTTTATCATTGCAGAATGAGTTTCTTAGCTCTTGGTAATCCTGAGGATATTCAAAGAGAGGTAATAATAATAATCCATAATAATTTTCCACGAGAGTTTTCCCACACACAGACCTCATTGTTATGTGGTTTGCTGCCACTCTGAAGCACAATCAAGTGACCAAATCAATTTTACTGTTGTCAAAAATTTCTTTTTTTATTTTTTTTTAGAGTTAATGGGAGAGGGAAGCTGCAGGAGCACCCTCTATAATTGCAGCAGAAGATAAGGGACTGCACAGCCAAACTGAAAAAATAAATCCTACAGAACTACAGAATAAATCCTACAGAATCTCCACTTCCCCTACACTGATTCTGTTTTATTCCTCAAATGGTCTTTTTACCTCTCACAATCTCCTCTCTTGATCCAAAAGCTTTTATTGCCCTTTCAATCTGAGCCACCTTTCCTGTGTCTCACTATGCCTTCCATAAATTTCGAAGGTGTTTCCTCCAGATCCCCCTTTCTGGAAGAATTCTAAATGTGTGTCTCTTGTTAAACTCCACAAAGGAGTTTTGATTTTGATCACCTGCCTTGATTTTGAACTTGCAGGGATTTTGTTTGGCAGGGATTTTCTTTGGCAGGGATGTCCCAGCTGCACCCCCACGGGGGCAGGCAGGTTCCTCTGCTAAACCAGCCCCACCTCCACTTTCCTTTAATGACCACGCTGTAATTTGTAGGAACTCTGAGTCATCCCCACAGCCAAGGCATGAACCCCAAACCCAGCGCTGTGCCAACAATTCCAGCTCCTCCTGGGCAAACCATCCCTGCCTCAACCAGCACCCCGAGGGTAAACCATCCCTGCCTCAATCAGCTCCTCCTGGGCAAACCACCAAACCATCCCTGCCTCAAGCAGCACCCCGAGGCCTGAATTTTCCTTCCTTTCCCAAAACCTTGCTTTTCTTTGGCCCAAGTCCTGCTGGTGAACCTTTTTTTTTTTTAAATGCAAAAAAAAAAAAAAAAAAAAGAAGAAAACCCTAAACCCATATGGCTTTATTTATTGCCATCATTAAAACAGCACAAATTTGCCATGTTGAAAAGCTGGAAATCTCACATCTGCCCTCAGGCCATGGCCCAAGCTGAATGCTCTGTATTTTTCCAGCTTTGGGAATTTTACCATTAGTCTTGAAATATTTGGTGTTCTTCTGAAGGCCTGGGGTTATGTGCTCACACGCCAGGCTTAGCTTTCATTCAAAACAAAAACATTTTTAGATATCATGATTTCAGAGAAAACCCTGAAAGGAGAAACTTGAGAGAAACAGAATACAAATACACCTCTTGTATTTAAAAATAAAGAATGTTCAAGCCTGTCTAATTCTGGGGAAACAAGAACGAGAGGGGACAACAATCCTGCTGCTTTGCCTTTTTCACTCAATTCAGCTTTTCTCACTGCCCAACCTTAAAAAAGTTCCCTGTTTAAATCACAGAACCCGTTTAATACATTCAGACTTGACCAGGAGACTCAACTCCTCCACTAAACACGAGCTTTTGAAATTATTTCTTTTTCCAGAGATTAATATATGTGGTAAATATTTCCTCACACCTGGATTGCTCTGCTCTCAGACTTAAAAAAACCCAGTCAGCAGCTTGTCTTTGTGCAGGAGAACGTGAAGGAGGGGATCAGCAGATTTATGAATGTTTAAAGCAGGTTCAGTGGGGTCAGAGGAGAGCAGAGCTGTGGTCTGGGCTCACAGGCACCACGCACAGCTCACCTGTGTCCCCTCACCTGGGCAGTGACACTGCCGTGCCCAGGGGATGCAGGAGCTCTCCCAGCACGAGGATGGACACAAAGCAAATGGAAAGTTGTCTCTCAGTGAACTCTGGGAGCTCTGAGCTGCTTCCCAAGACTCTTCTCACTGGAACTGGCCTCAGCTCAGCATTGAAAGGATTCTCTGGTGAAATTGCAAAAATTCACCTTCACTGCAGCAACAAGCACAGCTCCGGGACTGAGCCCAGCCACAGCCGAGTTCAGAGGGGCAGAGGAGCCTGGAACCCTCAGAAACACTCTGTGCAATCTGTGGCTTTGCTCTGTGGGTGTAAAATTAGAGTTTTCCTCCCCACACGTGCCTGAGACAGCGCTGCAGCCAAAGCAGAACTGTCCCCGTGGTCGAGAGCAGGTGGGGCCTTTGATGTCAGGCAGACTAAACAGTTTTTAAAAAATATTCATAATACATTTCCCAGGCAAAAAATACCCAACTCCAACCCTATCAGATAATCCCTTTGAGGTGTTTCATATTAACCTTGAAAGGCAGGAAATTGGCAGATTTGATATTGATGGGAGCAGCTCAGGAAATGCGGAGTGAGGCCAAGGAATAATGAAAGATGTTAATGCTCCTTATTCCAAAGGGGAGCTGCTCCTGGCAGTTTGCTTTGCCTCCCTCAACATCAGCACTGCCACTGAAATAAAAAAAGAAAAATGGACAGCATTTTCCCTGTTATCTTACAGGAGACCTTGGGCCAAGGCTGATTTTTAAGCCTGGGATTTCTGTGGTTTTGGAGCAGTGCTGAAATTTCGGGAGGGTGCAGAGTGGCAGGGATGGGAAGGGGAGAAGAATCACAGCATTCCAGAGACACTACAGCATAATTTAAGGAAATCCTTTCAAAGAAATCCCCAAAAAAGGAAGAAGTCAGCAGCAGATCCAGTTTTCCTTGGGCTCCTCTGAGGAATAAAACTGTTCTACTTTACACCAGGGCAAGGGAGAGAAGAAGGAAGAACAATAAACTGATTTACAGAAATGGAGGGAAGCTGGCTGCTCATTAAAATAATAAAATAGATCCAGGGCTGAAACTTTTGGTGTCTTAGTCAGATCACTTCACAAAGCTCTTGTATGAAATAAGGATTAAGTGTCACAAGACAAGGCCCTTCTATATTTAGCGTGCTTTTAGAGACATAATTCATACAAATTAACCTTGGTGTCATCAGACATTGTGAAAATAGGAAGAGAGAGATATGATTTTACAGCTATTTAAAAGAGGAAATTCTGAAATGACAGTTTTGAATGCAACTTCAGTTTTCCTCTTAAAGGAAACTGTCTATAGACAGAACCTTGTTTTAGTTCTCATTACTGAGAGATGAATTCTTCAGGATATCTTCACTTGAAGCAGATGAGGGTTTGACTCTCAAATTAACAGAATTTGTATTTCTAATGAAAATAATATTTTTTTGGAGCATTTTGAAAGCCATGAAGAATAGAATGAAAACACCACACCCAAAGTTTGGGTTTAGATTTTATGAACACAGAACAAAAGAAACAAAAACAGAACAAGAAACAAATCTTTTCATGGCTTTTGTTACATTGCAGTGAACAGTTTTCATTCTCGTTTTCAGTTCTCTTTTGTAGAGTTTCCACCTAAATGATTCCTTCCTCAGAAGTCAAGTGAATCAACAAAGTAAAAATAATTCTGTGTGTATTTAGCTCCACTGCCTGAGCCAAGGTTCTTGCAGAAAGTCAAAAAGCAGCAAGAGAGAAGAAGAAGATTGTACATAAACCCACTGATTATTTTAAGAAAAGGAACACACCCGGAAAAAGCTTTTTTTAAAAAATAAAATATGATGTTGACTCTTTAAAATCTTGTTTAATATTCTGAACAGATAAAAGAAACAGAAGCTGTGTGTAAATGCACGAAGCTCAGTGAGTGTAGCACTCTCAGTGCCTTTTCCATCTCAAGAGGCAGAGCTGTGTGGAAGGAGGTGACAAGAACCCATCACCAGAGGATGAAGAAGTCCAGGCCAAAGATCCAAAGTCCACTTACGTGGTGTCTGGGGCTGGGACCATCTCCCTCTTCGGAGCGGGGGGTCCCTCCATCACCCCTGACTGACTAAAACAACAAAGGGTCCTGTTTGAGGCTTCGTTCAGGAGGAAAACTCCCAGGAATCAAGGCTTGAAGGCACTTCAGCACCTCCACTTTGGAAATGTCCCCGTCTCCAGGGTGGGTTTTGCTGGCTCTGCTCTGTGGGATTGCCTCTTGCCAGTCAGGTTTCCCATCAAAGCCTGAGCAGGGATCATTTCAGCCACTAAACAAGAACCTGCTGTCAGCCCTGCTGCTGGAATTTTCTAGGAAAGAGCTTTTCTTTGCTTTGCAGAGCCAAATCTGTCCTACAAGACCTAGTGGGATTTACTCTTTACTCACCCTACTAAGTGCATGTGCTGTGAATAATTAAAGCCCACTCACATTTAGAGGGATGCTTCCATATTTTGTCATCAGCATCCATTTAATCCTGATTTTTGCTTTCCAGTTTATTCCTGCAGTCCTTAAGCCTCTAAAAAATAATCCTCCTTGGTTCCCACACTTCCCAGCCAGGACAATCCAGGCAGAGCCTGAGGCTGCAGCACTGGAAGGTCACTCAGAGCAAACCTTGACTCTGAAATATCTTTTTAAGGTAAAAACCCATTTCCATCTATATTTAAAAGTGAGAAACCCCTGTTTGACCAAACTAAGTAAACAGTACAAGCTTTGTGAGAATTAGGTTAAGCTTAAGTTACAATCAGTGCTACAAAAGGGACAACAGGAATGAGCATTTGTGTTTAAAAATGTGTTGGGAGGGTTCAGTGTGTTCTCCTGAGCCACAGAACTCAGCAGCAAAGCGTGAAATAAACTGCAGGATTTCAGAGTGCCCAAATTTAAATGTCATTTTTCATTGCAGAAGTTCAATGAAAACAATGAAAGGATGTGACTTTTGTTCTAAATTTATCTCAGGCGGAATTGTGTTTTGCTGCAGCTCTACGTTGGTAGAGCTACAACAGCACCAGCCTGGTCCCACAGATGGGGTTACTGCAACCCTGACTTTCCTACAAAACCACAAAAATCAATGCATGGCAGCAGCAGGAGAGAAAATTAAACCACTCCATGACAGTTCATGGCTTTTGTGGGGAAAAACCCTGTCCCTGGAAGGTGCCATGCTGAGCCTGGCAGGGTTTGTGCTCGGGAGCTTTATCTGTGCAGGAGGTGCAGGGGAGGAAGCACAGTGTGGTCTGTGCTGGGGACAAACCCAGTCCAGAGTGCATGGAGATGGGCTGTGATGAGATCTGCTCTGCATTTGTGTTTTAGCAAGTCCTCAAATGCCTTTAGGAAAAAACCCAAACCTGCTTTAACAGCAATCAGTGTTACCTTTTCCCCTATAAACACCACAAACCCAGATAAAAATAGCCCTGCTTTAGCCAACCTCTCTAATCCACCTCGTATTTTTATTGTTATGATTATTTTTAACCAAAAACAGAGTAAAGACCTTGAGGTCTAGACAAAGCTCCCTCTTGCTGCCAGTGAGATGAGGACGAAACAATCCCAAGGATTTCTCTCCAGAGCACTGCTGACCTCTTATCCTTGCCTCTGGTCACTTGGGCTTGCTGCTGCCCACAAAGTTTTCAGCAGTCAGCAGGGTGGGTTGGGATGTTTTTAAATGGAGGAGGGTGGGGACAGCCAACACCCTGCTACATTTTCACCAACAGTTGTGACAACATAGTTATTCTCAATTCTAAATGCTATTCATTGCCTAAAAGTTTGATTATGTGGGACTGCAGATGATTTGGGAAAAACTTTGCTCTGGAAAGCAGGATTAGATTCTATTTTCTGCCTTTCCTCTTTCCCTCCTGATGGACCTTTGCAGGAGTGGCTGCCTCCTTTCCTTTCACGTGCCAGTTTACCTAACCTACACAAACTGCCAAAAAAAGTCCTGCCACTAAAAATACAACTCCCCAAAGCCAGTGCAGGACAGAACACGGCACAGGAGGAGTGACAGTGCCGTGGCCAGCAGGAGATGGATTTGGAGGTGGGGTTGGAGATGGGCTCCTCCAGGGGGATGATGCGGTTTGTGAGGTGGAGCATCCTCGGTGTCGCGACCCCTGGAGCTCCTTGGGCCACCTCGGCGGGGAAAGGGCCACCGGAGCCCTCGGGACGTTCCGGGAGGAGCCGCGAGAGGGAGATGCAGGACGGGGAATGCACGGGGGAATGCGGGGAGAAGTCCCAGCCGCGCATCCCGGAGCATCCCTCATCCCTGAGCATCCCTCAGCATCCCTCATCCCTGAGCATCCCTGAGCACCCCTCATCCCTGAGCATCCTTCATCCCTCAGCATCCCTCATCATCCCTCATCCCTGAGTGCCCCTGTACCCTCCCAGACAAAGGCAAGGTGTTTTCCAAGCCTCTCCCCAGCCCCCTGAGCTCCCGAAGGGCAAAGCTGCTCTTACCAGCTTAAAGAACTTCCTCAGGTTTGCCTTGGGCGTTTTGCTCTCTGCCCCTCGCGGTTTCACCTCGGTGCTTTCCGTGCTCTTGCTCTCGTCCCTGTCGGGAGCCACAGCCTCGAGAGCCACCTCTGCCTTCTCATTGCTCACGGCCTCTGCTTCTTCCGAGGAGTTCTGGGGTTGGGAATAAAGTGGAAGAAACATTGTGGCTCAATCTTGAGGAGTTGGTTGAATTCTTACAATTTTACAATCAAACAGGGCATAAAAACGTCCTCAGCTTCGCTGTTCTCTTCATGTTGCTTCAGGAATTTGATTGATCCCAATTGAAAGGAAGTGAATAAGTGTTAAAACCCCACCAGTTTCTATAAACAAGAGAAATAACCTTTCTTGAGTTGCTGGTTCCCAATCACAAGAACCTAGCTTTGATTACAATGTATCAAATTTGATACCTAGCTTTGATTACAATGTACAAAAAGAATGAAAATGAAATTACACACAGCAATGCTGTCCTGAGGAGATGAGGCTCAAGTAAATCCAGTAAATGTGAGAAAAACCATACTCAGGAATTTGCACTCAAAAGCAGAATTAAGATTATTTGAAACACACTAGGGACACTATTAATTGCTGAAACCTGGCCTTGGACATTTCCAGGGATGGGGCAGCCACAGCTCCTCTGAGAATCTGTGTCAGGACCTCACCTCCCTCCCAGGGAACAATTCCTTCCCAATACCCCATCTAAACCTCCCCTGTGCCAATTTGGAGCCATTCCCCCTGTCCTGTCACTCGTTTATTCTTATTTGTCACCACATTCTTTTATTTGGACTCTGCACTTTTATTGTGAAAAAGGATATTTCCTGTTCCCCTTTACAGCAGTTTTTGTGTGCTGTTGTCATCTCCCTTTCTGAGCAAATAAAATCCCAGTTTATTTAGTCCTTCAGACAGAAGCCATCCAATATATTTACTCGGTATTCCATCACACCTTTAGTTCTGTAATATTTTTAAGTTGCAGAGAACTCCACATTCAGGAAGGGGACTCATCATGGACTCTACAGCAGCAGGAGAGATTTTGCTTTGTTCCTGACTCCTCTTTTGTGGAAGAAACAACATTTTGGGGGTGGGGCAACAGGGAGAAGAATGATGAGAGAATAAATATTCCTTATCCCCTGCTGCCTGAGATGGCTGCAGCACATCCCACTGCCCCGTGGAATTGTAGATTTAATTTATATTTATGAACAGCTTTGAGATAATCAATCTATAATAATTTCACTCTGGATCTCTGCCTGTTCACACATCCATATCATCAATTCCCCATCTATTTGCTGGAAGGAAATGATTCAGAGCAGAGTGGAAGCAGTGGCTCAGTAAAGCAGGGCTCAGCTCCTGGGGTCCCACCAGAGGGGCAGGTTGGGATCACTCTGCTGTACCCCAAAGGAGTTTTGTCTCTGCAGGTTTGCTCTGCACTGGAATTGGTGGCACAACCAACAAATGCACCCTGGGACCGAATGCCAAGCTCCAAAAGGCACTGCCCAGTTAAATTAGGGTTAGGCAGCTTTTCAGGGATTGAGTTGTTTCAAGGATGAGGGATTTTTGCACATTTCTTCAGGAAATTCTTCTGCAGAACAAGGGGGGATGGCTTCACACTGAAAGAAGGGAAATTTAGTTTGGGTATACAGAGGAAATTCCTCCCTGTGAGGGTGCTGAGCCCTGGCACAGGTGCCCAGAGCAGCTGTGGCTGCCCCTGGATCCCTGGCAGTGCCCAAGGCCAGGCTGGACAGGGCTTGGAGCAGCCTGGGACAGTGGGAGGTGTCCCTGCCATGGCAGGGGTGGCACTGGATGGGCCAATTTAAGGTCCCTCCAACCCAAACCATTCTGGGATTCCACGTTCTGCTTCACCCAGTAATTAACCAGTTTGCTGTCTGCACATCAGTAAAAAGAGCAAGATTTTCCTGCAGTTGCATGGCAAGAGCTGCTTAAAATTCAAGCTTTTTAAGCAAACACATCTGCTTTTAAAGACAGATCCCAGAGCGGTGTAAATAATGCTGCCTTGATCACCTTCCACCCTGGCCTGGCCTGCTTTGATCAGATAAATGTGAAGCATCATGTTTCTCTGCCCTGATCAGATATCTACCAGGCCTTGGAAGCAGCTTTCCAACACAAATATTGGAAATTGCCCACTGTAATTCCCTATTAGTATTCCTTCTGAAAAAAAAAAAAAAAAAAGAAAAAAAGAAAAAAAAAAGAAAAAGAGAAATGCTGGCACAGCAAATATTTGAGTAACAGTTCTGAAAATTCTCGTGAAGACTGATCAGGAAATGGGGCAAATACAAAGTGGCTCCCAGCTGAGAAGCTGAATAAGGAATTTTTCATTTTCCCTTTCCATATTTATTCATCTGCAGGCAGAGAGCAGCATTAACTGCCACGTGTTGACAGGCACTTCATTAGCTGCACTTTGAAGTGAAAGCTCATCAGAAGATGGATATTTAAGAGACTGCCTGGAAAGAGAAGCTGGAGCTGAATCCTGCATCCATTGAGTGTTGTGGTTGCTGTTTGTGACTTCAAAAGCAAAGCTACTCCTGACTCTGAAGTCTCCACCTATTTGAGCTTGGATTCTCTGTCTAGCAAAAGGACAGTGCATTAAATGTGCCAGAAAAAGATAAATTCACTGCAGAACACCCCACAGAGTCTTCAAACCAAGGTGAGTATGAGGCCAACCTGTTGCCTTTTGGTTTTTGTACATCTCTCCTCTTTTTTTTTTTTTTTAATCCTTGATACTTCATTAAGAAATGACTGAATTCAGATGGACTTTTTGCTGTTTTACACTGAAACTATGCACAGCAGCCTGCCAGAAGGCCTCTTCTCTCCTCATTTCATCCTGATGTTCAGCACACATCCTGCTTCCCAGCTCTGTTTTCAAATAAGCCAGACTACTCAGAAGAGGAGGTTTCTCTAGCAATAACAACTACAGAAAAACCTCCCTCTCCCTCTTCTTCTCAACTTTCCTCTCATTCCAAGCACCTGATCCCCTCAGTTCCCCTGGAAATTCAGTCCCAAGTGGCAAATGTTTGAAGCTTTGATTATTTTCAAGCACGTTTACTCTGTAAATATCTAAACACCTTTGTTTTTGTTTTTTTTTTAAACATAAATAAAATATCCGAACTGCATCTCCAGTGGGAAAACTCAGCTAAAGAAGCTGCAGGAGCAGCAGCCACTCAGGGGCATCTGGGTGTTTGGAAGCAGCAAATTTCTGGGGTTTGAACTTGAGCAGAAGCCCAGAAAAGCAGTTATTTAACATCCAGTGACTCAGTAAAGTTTCATACAGCCCTTCTGTGAAATGAAATTAAGAATGAATAAACTTCAGCTTATAAACCATATGGATCGTGGAAACAGGAACTGTGTTTTTAGAGTTAGCCCTAAATTTAGTTAAAATTATTATTTAACCTGAGGAACTATGTGTCTTCCTAAGCAATTGAGACCCCAAATCAAAGGCTGACTGGCTCTGTCACAGAGCAATTTCTGCTGAGTAAGAGTAGATCCCCCTGATCCCAGCTTTTCAGATATTAAAGCAAAGAAATCAAACGAGGTTTTAGAGCTTTGTCTCTACTAATGATACATTTTAGTAAAGAACACTGTGATCTCTGGGGGATATTTAACAGAAGCACTGAATTGTGAAAGGATAACATTCCTGATTCCATAAAAACATGAAAAGCACCACAGTTAATTCATGCCCCTGCTGCTGGACACGTGGGAGCTGCTGCCCGTGGCGGGTTTGGCAGGAATGAACTCCATTCCTCCATTCCCCTGTACCTTTTTCCAGAAGAGCTTGCTGAGGGGCAGAGGAGTGGCCGAGCCCTTGTCCTTGGTGCCCTCCCGGGGGGGATCGGTGCTCACTGCCTGCGGAGGGGCCGCGGCCTCCGGCGCCTTCGGGTTCTGCTTGGCCGGCGCCTCTTGGGAGGGAGGGACATTTCTGTCTGCTTTGACACAGGTCACAGGAGGCTGCTCAGGGCTCTGGGAATGAGAGGACATGGAGATTGTGGGGAACAAATCCACAGCCATCACCTGGGGCAGGTGAGCACTCCCTCTCCCCGTTCTCCCCGGCCGCTCCACCCCTGCTTCCTTGGGCAGAGGAAGCAAAGACACAGCAAAGCCAGAACAAGATAAAGAAATTAAAACACTTAAAGACTGAACACACCAGTGAGAATTCCCCTTTTCCTGCATTGCACAGATAATTCGACCCCTCCTACTCACTTTGGTGTTGGTTGTCTGCTGGGTTTCTTTCGCAGCCTGAAGGGAAACAAAACACAAAGATGAGTCTGTCTGAGGCCATGGCAGCACTGCAGTTCCACAGGCCAGCAATTGTCTGTGTCACCAATTATTTTATATTTAGTGAATGTGTGTGCAAGTCCTGGCTCCTGCAGCCATGGAAACTGATCCCTGGAAGAGTGGAGGCTGCTGGAGGGAATGCCAGGTCCCATCCTTGTACCTGCACCAGCTTGGTGCTGCATCCTTTGTGCTTGTAGTCCTCAACTTGTTCTTTAAAAATATATATGCTGGTTCCACCCAGCTCTCGTATTTTTGGGCATGAGGTGGGATTTCCTTCAGCACAAACACTGAGTGATGGGGCTCCTGATTTCAGCAGGATACACAAAGGAGGAGCCAGTTAAATTCCTCCTTGGCCAGGGATGTTAGCTGCATCTCTTACCCCTCACACTGAAGAATGACCTGAGCCACAAAAACCCACCCAACCCATCTGCACAGGCTCCAGCAGCCTGGGCAGACTTTGGGAAGTTCTCCACAGAACAGGTGAGATATTTTGCAGGGCAGGTGAGACATTTTGCAGGGCAGTTATTCTGCAGGAGCCAAGAACTCTTTTTTATGGTCAGTTTTGACAAACATCCAGAACGGGAGGTGAGAAGAAGGGTGAGGATGCCATGGGCTGGCTTCAGCATGGGATTCACCCTTCTCTTCCAAGGAAAATTCCATAAATCAGGACAGTTATATGCAAAATTAGCATGGAATGAAGGGCAAATGTGCATGGATGGGAAGTGCATCACAAGCTGCTTTAGAGTTAGGATTTTGTAACACAGGAGCCTGAAAAACAATATTTCTGTTAACTCAAACTCTTTAAACTTCCATTAAATATTCCAGGGAATTTTCTCACTACAGCTTATTGCAATATTAATTATTGGAATGGAATCTTAAAAAATGCCAGTCAGGTTTGGTTTTTACCAGGAACCAATTTTACCTTAATTCATTATGAACAAGTAATTAATATTTTAATTTTATTAAGAAATGAAGCTGAGATATCAAATTTAAGGTTTTGGGAAGAACTGCACACTTGAATTCATTTGGAATATTATTATTCCTTCAGTAATATGCTGATTATTTTTCTTCCCTCAAAAATGAGATAGTGGAAAGAACATTTTTGGTTTTAAAATGTATTAAAGAATGCCCTATGCTCTTGATTATAAAGCCCCCTACTCACCAGAAATTCCATGTGGGTGTCTGGAGGGGGAACTAAATATTAATTATGATCCTCCCCCACTGGAAGGGTCCCTGCTTCTGCATTCTCTGGGCTAAAAGGCTGCAATTCTCTGCTTGCCTGCCATGATTATCTTCAGAGAATGCAGAAATCTTTAAATACAGAGCTTGAGGCCAAAAGTTTTTGGTAATTTCTGGTTTTTAACATAAAAGCTTATGTCCTCTGAAACAGCCATTTGCTTGACTGTGCATTTTGAGCCCTTTAAAGTACTCATCTAACCCAGATTTTTTTTTTCTACTCTAAACTAAATCACAACTAAAATAAATTAATTTTCTTGGTTGCAGTGAGAAATCCCTATTTCTGCAGGGAATTCCATGTTCCAGCCTCCTCTGTGCTGTACCAGATGCCCCAAATGCCGATTTCAGCCAAGTTCCGGTGTACATTAATGACATAAAACCCGACCTGTGGCTGGGCTGAGCTCCCAAACCTCTCTGGTTTCAGGCTTTGGTCACCTCTACACAATTCATTGTTTGTCAGCACCTCTGATTTTGGTTTTTAGTGGCCAGGGGGGTTTAGTCTGTGTTAGTAACTGGCAGGAATTATTGCTCCAGGAATTATTGCTCCAGGAATTATTGCTCCAGGAATTATTGCTCCAGAACCCCGAGCTCACAGAGGGCCCAAGGAGAGGAAGGTGCAGCTCAGGATGGTTCCCATCCCCCCAGCACAGAAATGCTCCCCCAGGAACCTCCAGAGCTCTGCACATCTGGCCAGATGTGGGCAAAGAACTCCTCTCTCTCTGTGCCAGGAGCCAGCTGTGATTGCTCAGGGTTCTGCTGCTCCTGGAGCTCCATACCAACCTTGTGCCTAAAGAGTTTGCTAAAGGTGCTGTGGCCCAGCTTGGGGCTCTGTGCCTTCTTTTTCTTGGCTCCTTTGGAGGGGGATTCTGCTGCTGCCTTCGGGCCAGGCTGTCCCCCAGGGCCCTTCTCCGCCTTGGAGCCCTTGGCACAACAGCAGGGGCAGGTGAGTGTTTGCTGCAAATATTTGCTTCATCAAAGACATTATTCCATCATCACACACGTGGGATTAAAGGAAAAGATTCCCTCTTAGCTCTGGATAAATTGTGGGGTTTTTCCTGAGTGATTTCTCAGCTCTCCTCAGAGCTTCTTTCACACCAACATAAAATAAAAGCCAATGCAATCCACCCAATTCCAAATTAAACCACAACTTTCCCTCTAAAATCTCCACTAAACTGAAACCTAAATCCCACAAACATCTGCCTTTCCAAGTCATGAAGAAGCAATTTAGGATTTATAATTTAAAACAGGCAAATATATAAATCTTTGGAGGAACCTTCAGTCTTTTTATTGCAGCATAATAGGGACTTTAAAATGTTTTACATAATGCATTATTTAGCAAAAGGGCAGTGTGAATATTCATGATATACACTGCCTAAATATTTCAAGCTTGCATTAATGTCCTTGAAATTAATTAATTAATTGCTCGAGGTCCCAGGATTTAAAGCAGGAAGATGCCTTTGACTACCTGGCATGGAGGAGAATGAAGGATTATTCCTTACTAATTCTCACAGCAAAAATGACCCTTTTCCCTGCAAAATTCCTGCAATTCCTGAACACAGAATGACACAGGATCAGCTCAGGGTCTGCCACAGGAGGGTGAGGTCAGTGACTTGGGGCAGACCTTGTGCAAACAACCTCTTGGTTTGTAGGAACTGCCTGAGCAGGTGTGACCAGGCTCTGAACTGGTGTGGGCACAGAGGAAGGGACAGCCACTGAGGGACAGCCACCGAGGTGATGCCTTTAGGTTTAGCTTTTCTATTCTCTATTTTTTTTCTATTTTTCAGGTTCTGTGCTGCTTTAGTGTGTGGGTCTGGGTTCATATTATGGGATGGTGAGCTCTCTGCACAGAGCAGGGAGACAAAACAATTCCTGCTCCAGCTGGGCACCAAGGACAAATGATCCAAATCTCAGCCCAGGAGCACAAACCCCGTGGGCTGGAGAGAGAAAAACAAGCAGGATGGGAGTGCAGGGGCTGAGCTGGAATTGGACACTGAACTGCAATGTGCACATGGAGCAGAGCTGATCCCAGGGAGAGACCCCGTGACCATCATGTATTCTGGGACCATTTGGGTTCATCTTGGGTTCATTTTGGGACCATTTGGGTTCATCTTGGCTGCAGCCCTGGCTGGGCTCTTGTGATGCCCAAGGTGGATCCATAAATCATAAATCATAAATAAAATCATAAATCATAAATCCCTGCTTTATTCTTTAGCTCCAACCAGTCTCTGCTCTAGCTCAGCCTGCACAAGGCATCTGAGGGACTGCCACCACCGAGGGTGTGCCCGGCTGCTGGCAGCACACGTGGCCCAGCAGCTGATTAGAGCTGGAGCCAGCACTGATAAGAGCCTGACCCTACAGAAACAGAAGGGTTTCCCCCCCTCAGAGGATGCTGAGGCACTGCCCAGGCTCCCCAGAGATCATTCCCTGCTCCAAACCTTTCAGAGCTCCAAAAGTGCCTGGACAAGGCTCTGGGTGGGATTGCTGGGGGTCTGTGCAGGGACAGGGCTGGATGAACCTTTGGATCCCTTCCAGCTCCAGGATATTCCATGATTCTACCATTTGAAGGCACAGCAGCCACCCAAGAGCCCCATGGCACTCAGGAAAACTTCACTTAGCTAAGCTTTACCTTTAACACACTTCAGTTGTTTTTTGGGGGAAAAAAAATGACCATTATTTCCTATCAGCCAAAAAATCTGCACCTTTTCTACCTGGGAGCTGATAAATTAACCTCCTCGACATATTTCCCCTTTATTGAAGTACAAATGCCATATCAGATAAAGGAATTCCCAATAAAAAAAGAACTCCCACTTAATCTCCTGTAAGGAGTTTGCACATCCTGCAAGTCACCTGGGTTTGTTTGCCCTGCCAGGTGTGCCAGCAAACCAAACCCACCCAGAATATTCCTGTCCAAATGACAGCAGCACCAGCAGTCACCTGGCACAGGTGACAGAGTCAGGGAAGGAAATGGGGCTGTTTCCATCCAAACTGGATTGTTCACCACCTCTGGGAAGAGCTGCAAGTCTCCCTGAGGCAGGGCACTTTAATAACTGCATTTTCTGCATTGCTTGGAAAAGCTTCATCCTATTTGATGATTTTCAGAGTTATTCAGAGTTATTGAGAATAATTTATAGAGTTATTCAGAATTAAATCCCCCATGTACTCACCAAGCTTGCAGCAAAGACTATTGAATAGGACAAAAGAATAAAAAAATAGGAGAAAACCCAAAAAATGTTGTGATTTTGGCTAATATCTGCACGGGAAAACCACTTCCATTTTTAGGGTTTTATTCCTTTTTCTTAATAAAGTTTTTTCAAGGCACAAGGAAAACTGTTGTACGAACAAACAGAACTTTTTTGTGGACTCAAAGTTTTCACGGAAATTTTAGATCAAAAACAAGTCAGAGAAACAACCAAAAGTGTCACCAGTCATCACCAAGCTTGCAGAAAACACAACAGATTTTGATTGTAACAGATGATATTAAGAATTGCACTGTTTAGCCTCTTTCTTTTCAATTTATCCAGCGGAAAAATATTTGAAATTACTTCAAATTATGACATCAGTTAGAGAAAAAACCCAACAAAATGAAGAGGAAATCCCTGTGTGAAAAACACCTAATGACCAATGAACAAGGAACTGCCTACCTTGTCTTCAGAATCACTTTTGGCTTCAGCTTTGCTTGGGGAGACCTTAAAGGAATTTGAAAAAAAAAAAAAAAAAGGTCACTCAACCCAGCCTTTCAAAGGATCGAAAAGATAAGTTTGAAATCAGCAGGTTTTATTTGCACAAAGGGAAAATACAAATATTGCTTGCCTCAAGTGGGAAAATTGATAATGCAAATATTCCTTGAGAACAACGTAATGGCTACGATGAAAAATGCCTGGAGTGAATATTTACTATTCAAGCTTCTAAACAATTAATAAAAATGAGCTTTTAGAGGTGGTACAAAAGGAATATCAAGCAGGAAGTCTTTGAGACAGTTCAAGATCTGTATCTGTGTAGAAGTGGAAGTTTGCAGAGCAGGTGGCACTCACTTGATCATTTCAGTGTCCCCCCACACCCTCCTCATTCCCCCATGACAGAGAACATTTTACATTTATTGACACATTTTACTGAATTTATACAACTTCTCCACTCCCACAGGGGATTTTTGGAAACAGTTGAAACCCAAAGAGATGGAAAGGCAAGGCAGAACTTACCAGTGTTTTGAGGAAGCTCATGACTGAGCCCTGTCCTGCAGCCGCCTGGGGACTGTCCTGCTGTGCCCGTGCCCTCCCAGGTGCTGCAGCAGCCGGGCCCCGCTCACCTGCAGAGTCCTGCCCGAGCTCCTCTTGGCTGCACTCATCTATCTCCTAAAAAATAAAAGGGGGCACAGATTGCTCAGTGCCAGCTTGCCTGATGCCCAGTGGAATGCAAAAGTGGCTTTTGTGACTCGCTGGGAGTCACAACAGCAATTCCAACCATTCCTGCCCAGCCCACGGGCAGAACAATCCAGCATTTATCCCTCTCCTTCCCCTCTCTCCTCAGACACTCAGCGCTGCTGCTGCTTGGGGGAACGTTGTTCTCAGCCACAACAAGCACAGGGCGAGCCCCAAACTCCACTTTTGTCTTTTCGAGGCTGAGCTTGTGAAAAATGGGAGCAAAATGCTGAGATTTTGGCCCTGCCAGCTCCGTGTCTGAGCGCACCATCCAAAGATGGCTTCTCATTCTCTATTTTGCCATGCCAGGAATCATTTTTATCTATCAAACACCAATGTGACACACATTAAAAGAAGGAAAAAGGCAACAAATCAAAGTAATTCCTCTTAGCCAGACAGAGCTGCCTCTTCTCTTCGTGGAATTACACTTCCCTGAGCCCCAAAACATTTTCTAGTGCTCAAGCACTCACAAAAGTAGGTAATATTTAGGTATTGTTTTCTGTTTAGACAGCTGGACAAGGGTCTGCTTCTAAAAAAAACACTTCTTGAACCAGTTTTGGGGAGTTTAGCACTTCTCACACTGAATTTACCTTTCATTTTGGCCACCTTTGTCTTGAACCTGCACAGGAAAGCTCACGAAAAGTGTGCAGGAGAGAGTGACACCAAAGAATGCCTAAGTGACATCCAAGGTATTTTTCCCTAACCAGCCCATTATAGCTCAGTGCTTTTTTCAGTGGGAAAAATTAGAATAAAAGCATTCTAAAGAACCTTTCCCCGTGCTGGGTGATTAAAATAGCACAATAATTGTATAATATGGATTTCTTTATGTCACCAGTGGAAGGAATAGACTTCAAATGCTTTAAGACTTCAGAGGGATCAGGACAGCTGGGCGTGGGGTGGGCAGTGCCAGCAGAACACAGGGAGTTAAAGCAGACACTGAAATGCCAGAAGGGACCTCAGTGTCATTCCCCACCCACCCAGTTTTGCAAGCTGGCCCAGGAAGCAGCAGGGCACTGCTGGAATGCTCAGCAGGCCACTGAAGGGTCTCACACACCACTTTGTGCAGCTGCCAGCCCCAGAGGGGCCCCAGGAACAATCTGTCCCATGCAGGACACGCGTGGCCACGCCAGCCCGGGGTGGCACACGCAGAGCTCTGGTGCCATGGAAAATGCTGGCTCTGCTCCAGGTGTTCAAGGGACAACTGAGGCAGGAGGAGGAGGAGGATGATGTGCTGCTAAACAAAACTAGATTCACAGCCCAAGTGCTTGGTGCCATCACACTCTTTCGAGCTGGATGCTATCAAGAAAAGAAACAGATTTAATAACTTTTTGGAATTACAGACAAGCCCAAGCCCTGGCCTTGGGATGCACTTCGGGAGGGAGCTGCACACAGCTGTTTCCAGCACCTCTGGCTGATCCAGGACATCTCCCTGACAAAGTCACATTGAAGAGAAAGCCACTGCAGATCCTGAGGAGTGGGGCCATCCCAAAATCCCTGAATTCCAACCTCACAGCTCAGATGTGCCCCATTTGATGTGCCCATTTCAACTCCTGTATTCTGCTGGCACTGCCCACTCCACACCCAGCTGTCCTGATCCCTCTGAAGTCTTAAAGCATTTGAAGTCTATTCCTTCCACTGGTGACATAAAGAAATCCATATTATACAATTATTGTGCTATTTTAATCACCCAGCACGGGGAAGGGTTCTTTAGAATGCTTTTATTCTATTTTTTCCCAATAAAAATGACCCTTCCCAAGCCGAGGCTGCCCCTGGCTATAGAGAATCACTCCAGTCTGGCCTTGGAGAGGGGCTGTGATCCATCCTGTGCTCCCATGGGAATATTCCTGCAGGAAGAGCCCAGGCTGGGGCCATCAGCACAGAAATCAGGCACAGAGAACACACAGCCCTGCAGGATCACGTCTGCAGAGCCACCAAATCGCCACAAAAGCCTCTGTGGCAGCTCCCTGCTCAAAGCCCTGGGGGTAAATAATGAAAGAAACTCCAGGAATAACAGAAGATCAGTATTAGGAGTTAATAGATGCTATGTAAATGTTCAATTCGTGTCTTTGAGAAGTTAAATTTGGGGGTAATAAACACCTTAAATGTACTGTAGTTTCAGTTCAGTCATCAGGAAAAAAAAACCACCCCAAACATATCAAAAGAATGTATTCCTGCCAGCACTTTTGTTTGCATGAATCATGGCTCAGTGAAACATTTCAGGCATATAATTTATCTTTTCTTTGGCTTACATAGTAAATGCTTCATGAATTCATGAATTCTGCCCTTGTTTTAATTATGCTGCGCTCTGAATGTAGTTTTGTAGACCACAAAAATAAAGAGTGGCTCAGCAAACACAGAATGTTTGTGCAGCTCTTAAGCTACAACTGTGGAGCCTCTCTCTTACTCACCAGCAACGCTGTTTGTTTTGTCTTGGCACTCAGTGCAGGGAAACTTTGCTTTTAGCATTTACAGATACTACAAGTCATAATCCACAAAGAAAAAAATAGAGAGAGAAAGAGAAAAAAGAGGAGCTGTTGGCAGCGATATCTTGATTTTTAGTATGATTTTTTGGTAACAGTCTGTAGTTAGTACAGTAACAGTAATTAAATTAGGCTTGGTCATTCTCCCATCCAGCAGGAGAATTGGAACTTCAGAGGGAACAGAAGGCAACTGTGCTGCAAGGCAGAGCCACAGCCTTTGTTTTAGGGATTGAGTTAAATTTGGCAACACATTGCAGTGTTTAGCTGATGTATTTTCCCCCAAAAAGGTGCTTAACTCCTCTCTGCCCCCACCATATATTCCTTTTCATGTCTGAAAGAACCAAAGACAAAATTATAGCCAAAAAAATTCAACTGTATGTTTAAAATTCCTCTCCCAGTGATCCAGATCTGTCATTTTACCCAGTGAACCCAAATTTTGTGATTCCTCAAAGATGTCCATGTGTAGCTTTAAGCAAACACCTAGGAAGTATAGAGGCATTTTTGATAACCAGACCTGTCCTCAGGAATGTTCCAAAAAGCTGCAGACACTCCCAGCCAGCCCCAGCACCACCCAGGGCTCAGCTGTGCCTGGGATTTCCAGGTTATTCCCATCAGGCACCTCCAGGATGGGGATGGGTACAAGGGGACTGGAGCAGAACTGCCAATCAGTAGGAATTAATGAGAAATCCAGGTGTTATTGATATAATAAAGCTTGATCTGGATGAGCAGTGTGCTTCCCTGCTTGAATTGGGAGAATGATTTAGATTCCCTTCTGTCCCTGATCATGCTCTGCCTCACCTGAGCTTTCAACAGCACTGTTTGCTCCCAGCAATGTTTAACTCTGAATTTTGGTTAAAACTGCTCCAAAGTGTTCTTTCCTTGGACTTTCACAGCATTCCTTCAGCAGCACCAGCTGTGACCTTCCCCACTCTGTAAATGAAAGCAGTGTCACTGCAGTGACAGCAAAATAGGAAATGAGAATTTGGCATTTGGTGGGAAAAGAGACAATTCCTGCAAGCCACGGGGAGGACTTGTTGTGTGATTGTCAAAAATATCTGCAGGAATTTGGGGTGTTGAAAAGCTTCATTCTGAGAGGCTGAACACAGAAGTGCCAGTGTGCCCTGAACAGAAGATTCATTGCAAATTATCCACCCTGTTCTGCTTAGGTGCTGAATGCTTTTATGGCTTCTTTAAATGTGCATCCTGAGCTGTCTGAAACAGCAGTGATGGGAGCACTCCTGAGGGGCAGGGGTGAAAAATGGAACAGTTCTTTCTTAAAAATGAACCCTCAGAAAAATACTACAATGTGTAAATTTATACAAGAAATGTGATCTTCAAATCTGAGAAGGTCTAAGATAGAGAAGACAAAGATTAAAAAGAAAAGAATTTTGGGGCAACTTGCAATGCTGGCAGTGTAAGCAGTGAGTATCCCATGAGGTAAGTTCAACACTACCCAAAGCATCAGTGATCACCATCTTATTTGTAAGCCTGAACTGGCCAATAAAAGCAATTACTAAAGTGCTATTTACACATTGGTTTCCCCCTCCTGTTCCTGACATTAGACAGGGTTTCAATTTGATCACCAACTCCTGCATTCCACCTCTCCAGCAGAACTCAGAGTTACACCATTATTCCCTTTCAGAGGATGGGCTTTTTCTGGCGTTAATTACATGAAAATTATACCTTTGTTGACATCAGATCTGGCAGGAAGTGTAAAATCTAAACTCATATTTCAGCTCCTTTGAGCAGGGTGCTCTTTAAGATCCGTAGTTTCTTATATCACATTCTCATCCTGTAAAATCATTTCTAATGAACCACTTTTCTTTGACTAAAACATCACAATAAGCTGGAGTACAAAAATCATTGCTGCATAATAGTCTTAATTTTGCTGAATAGGGTATCCAGCAACTATTGCTAGAGAAGTAGGGCTGTTTTAAAAACGACACACCAAAGAACTTTTAGAAACCCATCCAGTGTCAACCTCCAAGGTCCTAAAGCACAAGAAACTGGTTTAGTTTCAGGTGTTTCTGCTTTCATTTGCAGCTGGCAGCTGCTCCTCCTGGCAGCTGGAGCTGTGTTGCCCAAACCTTTATTGTAAAAAAGGGAATTATAAATTGAATTAAACTGGAGGTCAGGAATTAGTCATGAGACACAGCTTCACTCCTTGGCCACAGGTTCATCTTCCACACCTCTGTCCTGGAGTGTTACCTGTGGTCATTTTCAGGGCAACACTGATTCATTCCCACCCCACACAGAGTTACCCCACTCTGCCAACATTCCCAAGAGGTTTCACCAGCAAAAACGAAATTAAAGGCTATTTTATGGATATAAATGAAGCACTTGCCTCGCGCAGCGGTTCCCCGTGGGGCGCGCCGGCCGCGATGCTCCCGTTGGGAACGTCCAGCCCCTGCCTTCCCTCCTCAGGGTCCCCTCGTGTCCTTCCCTTGCCCTTCTCCAGCCTGAAGATCCTGTCCAAGAGCGTCACTTGTTTGCCCTTTGGGGCGGCCACATCGTGTCCCTCAGGTGTCCCCGCGAGCTCCACGTCCTGCAGCGGGGCCTGGCCCGGGTTTTTATGGCCGCCCTCCTGCGGCGCAGCTGCCCCGGGCCCCGCCGTGCCCTCACTCGGGCCTTTGTTCAGCCCGGTGGCATCAAGGGTGGCTTCTCCGGGGGCTGCAGCCGCCGCCGGCTCCTCGGAACGCGCTGGCACGGCCCAGGGGAAGGCCAGCAGGGAGCGGGGCCTGGCAGCTGGCAGGGCCCTCCTGGCAGCGCTCCCGCCGCTCTGCCCGCCCGCCCGGGCACCGGGGCCTGGCTCCGCCGAAGAAACGGGAACGTTATCCCGGCCTGCAGGCGCCCTGGCATCCACTGCAACAGAGGGAGAGAGGGAATTACCCATGGGCACGTTATCCTGTCCTGCAGGTGCCCTGGCATCTGCTGCAACACAGGGAGAGAGGGAATTACCCACGGGCACCAACACAGGGAGAGAGGGAATTACCCACGGGCACCTTATCCCAGCCTTCAGGCACCCTGACATCCACTGCAACACCGGGAGAGAGGGAATCACCCACGGGCATGGGCACTGCCAGCCACAGGCACCACAGCCACGGGCACTCGCGCTGGGGTGAGCACGGGCACACTGGGGACCCCGTGCTGCTGCTCAGCCCCCAGAGGGGAGCCAGCCTTCAGGCACCCTGGCATCCACTGCAACATCAGGAGAGAGGGAATCACCCACGGGCATGGGCACCGCCAGCCACAGACACCACAGCCACGGGCACCACGGGCACTCGCGCTGGGGTGAGCTGGTCTGAGGGCACACTGGGGACCCCGTGCTGCTGCTCAGCCCCCAGAGGGGATTTCTGCCATCCCTCACTGAAATCAGTGCACATTTTACTCTCTGTTCATCCCCACAGTGGATTTCTGCCATCCCTCACTGAAATCAGTGCACATTTTACTCTCTGTTCATCCCCACAGTGGATTTCTGCCATCCCTCACTGACATCAGTGCAAATTTTACCCTCTGTTCATCCCCAGAGCTGAGTTCTGACACCCCTCACTGAAATCGGTGTGAATTTTACCCTCTGCTCATCCTCAGAGCTGATTTCTGCCCCCCTGCAACTCCTCACTGAAATCAGTGCAAATTTACCCACTGCACAACCCCCCTGCAGTGTCAAAGTCAGACACCAGCCCTGTTTGGCACTCCTCAGCCCAGTGGACAGCAAATTAAAATCAGTGATACGCAAAAATATGTATCAAGATATCACCTGCTCCTCTGTCAAAGCTCAAGTAACAAAAGGAATGGGAAGCACCAGGACTGATCCCATTTCCTGGCTGGCCAAACTCCCAGCAGGGAGTTCTGTGCAGCCAGAACTGATCTCATTCATTTTTCCTCACCCTGCTGCCTGCTCTCCTCAGTGCAGCTCCTACCTGCACCTCTCCTCTGCCTGTGGGTTATTTTTGAGCCTGATCTGAATACTGATAAATCACATCCCAGCCAGGTTTCTTATCCTTACATTTCTCTTTACATTTTACGTTTTTTCTCTCACAAACTACGGCTCAGAATCACATTTCCTCTCCCAACACTCACACAAAATTTCTGCCATCCCTCACTGAAATCAGTGCACATTTTACTCTCTGTTCATCCCCAGAGCGGATTTCTGCCATCCCTCACTGACATCAGTGCAAATTTTACCCTCTGTTCATCCCCAGAGCTGAGTTCTGACACCCCTCACTGAAATCGGTGTGAATTTTACCCTCTGCTCATCCTCAGAGCTGATTTCTGCCCCCCTGCAACTCCTCACTGAAATCAGTGCAAATTTACCCACTGCACAACCCCCCTGCAGTGTCAAAGTCAGACACCAGCCCTGTTTGGCACTCCTCAGCCCAGTGGACAGCAAATTAAAATCAGTGATACGCAAAAATATGTATCAAGATATCACCTGCTCCTCTGTCAAAGCTCAAGTAACAAAAGGAATGGGAAGCACCAGGACTGATCCCATTTCCTGGCTGGCCAAACTCCCAGCAGGGAGTTCTGTGCAGCCAGAACTGATCTCATTCATTTTTCCTCACCCTGCTGCCTGCTCTCCTCAGTGCAGCTCCTACCTGCACCTCTCCTCTGCCTGTGGGTTATTTTTGAGCCTGATCTGAATACTGATAAATCACATCCCAGCCAGGTTTCTTATCCTTACATTTCTCTTTACATTTTACGTTTTTTCTCTCACAAACTACGGCTCAGAATCACATTTCCTCTCCCAACACTCACACAAATAATTCCATGTGTACACATGTGGCCATCACACCTTAGATGAAAAAAATCATTTTTATTTAAAAATATATTTTGTGATTTTATAAAACAATGGTGCTTTGATAGCACTGTTGAGGTGAAAATCCCTGGTATGGGATTCACAGGCAGGAAAAGGCAGATCCTGCTTTACACAAGACAAAAGAAAAATAATCTTGCCTGGATCAGTTTTGTGGCTGGGAGGCAGAAGCACAGATGATGTGGTGTGAAACCCCAATAAAAAAGAGTCTTGTCAGAGGTAAATCTTACAGCTCCCCCTGAGCTTCAGCTTCTCTTCCCTACTTGGACTGGAATATGGATCTGATTTCCCTGTCAGTCATCAGCACATTTCAAGGATGAATTTAGATGTATTTAATTATAACTGTGGAAAACTGTCAGGCTCAAACCAGCTTGCTGAATTAGAACGGGAAAATTGTCAGTTTCAATGTAAAATTGAAATTGTTTCAAATTATAATTGTAATAGTCTAGTCAATATTATGCCTTTCACATTTTCCTTTAAGAGAAAGAAAACCCCAGACACCAAAAAAAACCTGACTGAAACACACCTTCCACACAGCACAGATCTTCAGTGTGAAATTCTCTGAGATTAAGAAAACAGAACAATTTTAGATCCCAGCTTTCAAAGCTACCCCTTGGCTTTTCACAGCAAAATTCCCCCCGGTTTCCCACCTCTCCAGGGATTCTGGATAATCCCACAAAACATTAGCAGGTCCTGGGCTGATGTGTCTGCATCCATCACTCTGTCCTGCCTGGCAGCTCCAGGGATCCTGGGGACATCCCTGGGAGCTCCAGCAGCAGAGCAGAGCCCAGGGCCCAGCCTGGAGCTTCCTTTTCCCACAGCTTTAATCCCACGGCTGAGTGTCCCCACGGGACCCTGCACCACAGCCCAGGCTGCTCCTGCTGAGCAGGAAGGGGGGGTTTTCCATGAACCCCAGGATCTTTGGGTTGGGAGGGACCTTGGGGACCACCTCACCCCACCCTGCCATGGCAGGGACACCTCCCACTGTGCCAGGGGCTCCCAGCCCTGTCCAGCCTGGCCTTGGGCACTGCCAGGGATCCAGAACAGCCCCAGCTGCTCTGGGCACCTGTGCCAGGGCCTGCCCACCCTCACAGGGAAGGATTTTTTCCTAATATCCAACCTAAACCTCTCCTCTGTCAGTGTGAAGCCATTCCCTGTGTGCTGTCCCTCCACCCCTTGGAAATCCTCTCTCCATCTTTGCTCTTGGCTCCTCCAGGCCACACTGAGCTCCCCCCAGAGCTTCTCCTGTCCGGGGGAACAATGCCAGCTGTGCCAGCAGAGCTGCCCCGTCCTCTGCCCACCCTGGAGCATCCTCTGGACCCTCTCCAGCAGCTCCTGCCCGTGCTGGGGGTGCAGTGGAACGTGCCAGCATCACCTCAAAGGACTTCACCCAAACATGTGCCAGCAGCAGAGGCACAGCTGACACTGTCAGGGCTGTGGTGACAGCAGCCACAGCTGCCCCAGCACCCCACAGCTGCTAGGACCTGGCTCCCAACTACTCCCCTTGGATCATTCTTAAGGAGCCTTTTGCTCCCTCTTCATGTTTTGGGCAGAGTGGCCAGAGCTCCTCAGCACAGCCTGCTCTGGCAGGCAAATATTTCTTCTTTCTGAGCATACATGAATTTTTTTCCCCCCTGCATTGTTCTTCTGCTGTTCCTGTAAGGAATCAGCCTCGTTCTGGGCATACATGAATTTTTTTACCCCTGCATTGTTCTTCTGCTGTTCCTGTAAGGAATCAGCTCCACTGGCAGGAATCTTGGAGCAGCAGTATCCTCCTGGGATATTTCATAGCACCAGTTTCGATTTCCATGTCCTGACAGGCACAGCAAAAGTGCAAATTACAGCTACTCCAGCACCTACTGAGATACTCAGCTGGGGCCACTAAGGATCAGCTGTAGTTTCCTGAGCCTCCTGTAGTAAAGTTAGAAAAAGAACTTCTAATTATAGTTGGAAACTTGGGAAGGAAGCAAAAATCAAAAACCCTTCCCCAGCTAAAGAAAGGAGAAACAATATCCATAGGAAAATAATTGTAAGAGATGCTGAACTTCTGCTTTATGTAACAGATAACAAATGAACCACAGGAAAACTGGCTTTGGCTCAAAAATGGGGATATAAGCTCAGCACTAAGAAAACCAGCTAAGCAAGTAGCAGCTCAGGAACCTATGGGGCTCCTTTTATCTCAAATTATCATGGAAGGAATGGAAGCCCTGGGAAATGTCACTGCCTGGGCTCTGCTGTGTGTGTGTTGTGTCAGGAGAGCTCCAGCTGCTCCAAGGAAATTCTGCTCAGCCAGAGGCAGAGCAGATCCCACCAGTGCTGGGCTGCACTGAACAGGCACGGCAAACTGAGGGAGAAAAGCCCTGAAACTCCAGTATTTGGGTGAAAAGTCTGTGTTATTTTTGTTTTTAAAGACACACCAGTGCCATCTTTTTTCCACATTTATTCCTCAATCCAGAGGCAGAATTGCAAAGATAAGCAAAACCCCCCAAATTCTAGGTCAGGTCTTTGAGCAGATCAAAGCTGCTCGTTGTGACTGAGATTAAAAGCTGCTCTGAGATGAAAATCAATACACAATTTACAGACTGCATTTCAGACTACTCCTGCTCGGGTATTTGCCTTTCAACTCTTTAACAAAAGACAGTCACACTCCAGAAGATTTGTCTCTCTTTCCCCTTCCCTTCATCAGGGCGTGTTAAAAAGGAAATTTTGTGGCTACACAAAGTCCCTCTTCTGTAAGAACACTTTTTTCCCCTGGAATTTGGCAAATTAAACCAACATTTTTTTTCCTTGACTTAGAAAAAAAAATAGAGCAGATCAATGGTTAATGCAATATCACAGAATTGTGGAATGGTTTGGGTTGGAAGGGACCTTAAAGCTCATCTCATTCCTCTCTTTTGAGTACAAGCCAGCCACAAACAAATATTTTGCTTAGCCATGGAATTAGAGCCACACAGCGCTTTTTTCTCCCCCGGTGTTCAGATAATCGTGGACAAAATATTTTAATGGCCATGAAGAAACCATTAAGGGCTACAAGGCAACATTTGGCACCAGGAATTCCAGCAGGGCAGGGCAGCACAGGCTACAACAGCCCTGAATGAATTTCTGCAGCAAATACTAATCCAAACTAAAACTCTCCTCCTTCTTTAAAAAAAGAAGGAACACACTAATATGTTTTGCCATCTTACTCCACTATTCCATGCACATAATTTTTTTTGCTGCAAGAATCATCTTGTTTCTCTAATTTAACTTGCATTGTTATTTACCTGCAGATTTCCAGAAATTAATGGAAATAGGGGCAGAGGAGTCAGCAGCAAGAAGAGCAACGCTCATTCTCTAAAAGCATCCCTGAAATATTTCACATTTCAGGCCTTACAGGCACAGGAGCTGCTGCAATCAGGATTTCTGCTGGGTTCTGGCTGCTAGCAGGATTTGCTGAATGGGATTTGCCCTCTGGGACAAAGGAGCTGCATCTTCACTCAACATTTCTCCTTTGTAATCTTTTTAATTCCTTTGCAATTCTTTTTAGGAGCAGGTCGTTGTTTCAATCTGCATGGAATTACCACCCAAGCCCACAGGAATTGTTCCTGTTTTGTCCTCCTGCTGCATTTCTGCTCTGTGCAGTGCAAACCAGAGACAGAAAATTCCAGTCCCAACCTTCTCCCCTTCACCTGTTGCTCACCAAGTGGTTTTATTACTGAAAGTACAAAAAGTTTCCCTTTTTTTCAGCTCTGGCTCCCCCCAGAATCCTCACTCTATGCCCCAAAAATGCTATTTATTAGAATATTTCATTTTAGAAATACTACCAACTATGTTTCCCTAGTTATAACTTCTATCACTTGTATTTCTCCAAAATTACATTGCACAGACATGGAAATTTTAATGCTATCTCAGTGACTTTAACTGCTTTTCAAACAGGGAAAAAAAGTTAAAATACAAGAAATATCAACACAGGAACGTCTAATTTTTCAACTTGCTACTTAAACTGATTTAGCAGTTACATTAATTAGGTAATCCATTTAAGTAAAGCAGTCCCATATGCTTCATTTTACATACGAGGAATAAAATGTACATGTATTTTCTAGGTCTTCAGGCAGTGAAAATCATCTGGCTTTTATTTCCTCAGAACTCTGCTGGTTTACACCAGAAAAAAGCACACAGAGAGAGGCTTTGCTGGTAGGCAACTGCTGAGAGTGACTTATGGTGGGATGGCACTGGGAAATTTGGGCCATGGAGCAGAGATTCTGAGCTCTTATCAGATCCACTTGCATTTCCCCACACCAGCCTTTGACTATTTTTACCGAAATTTAGATTTTTCAAGTGCCTGTGACAGACTGAGAGGTTCTCTTAACAGCAAATCATAAAGTGTTTTTCTCAGCACTGAATTATAAAGCATTTTCTTTGCTGATAAGATTGAAGAGGAATTGTTGGGTTTTATTTCTTCTGAAAAGAAAAGTTTCTTTTCAGAATAAATACCAACGAGCGGGGCTGAATCTCAGAGCTGTGGATGGGGTGCTGCTGCTGCTCAGAAAGGCTCCAAAGCCAGCATGGGGTGGAAGGAGGAATTAATGAGGTGTGAAAAGCAAGAAGAGCCACGAGCCTGTGGATGAGAGCAACTGCCCTTGAATATGTGGAGATAACTTCTCAAAACCACTTGGGAACTGTTGTGTGTGCAGGGAGCCTCGTGGCAGGAAGGAATGATGAACCTGACTTTTCTAAGACTTTATCATCCTGTGGATAGGAGCAGATAGCCAGGACATGGATTTTTATCCCTTTCCAACACATGAACTGTTCTCTTCTTGTAAAACATTTCCTAGTGTCCCCCAGAACCCCCAAACCTCTGCAAGAGTCCATAATCCCCCTACACTGCTGCATTTTGTCCTTTCCAAGAGCCTAAATTTGGGCTCCTTGCAGCAACAATTCCCCCAGGGCTTGTTGGAGACAGGAGTTGCCCCAGGAATTCCTCCAGAGCCCAGACAGAGTTTTGTCACAAACCTGGCAGGGACCAGCAGCCCTGCCTGGTGATGCTCCCCACAAAGCCCTCCCCCTGTAAATCCACTTTTTGGGGCCAGGGCAGAACCAAACCCCCAGAACTCTTAACCAGCACCCAGAGAACTCTGGAAAGAATTCCTTATTTTTCTTTTTGTTGTATTTCAACTTTGCATCTTCTGCAGAGCCACATTTCCAGGTCAGAGCTGGAACATGGGTTCATCCCCTAATTCAAAGCCATTCATGAATATTTATTGTTCCTTCAGTCCCCGGGGCACTTCCAACTCCCCTTCCCAGCCCCTACCTTCACCATTCACCGCCAGGGGAGGGGTCTGAACAAACACCACAGATCCATTTGTGACACCGTCAGGAGACTCGGAGAGGGGCTGAAATAACAAAGAGCAGAGTTTTTAGGACATCCAAGGGGTGGGAATTGCACTGGCAGCAGCCAGGGGAGGTGGGAGTGGGGTTGCTCACCTGGTAACTCTTCACTGTGCAGGTGTTGTCATCCTCAGCTTCCTCTGGCACACTCAGGTTATTCCCCATAGCTCCTGTGAGCTGGAGGAGAGAAAACCCCAAATAACCCTTTCTCTGTCGTTTATATGAATTCTCTAGTTAAGAGACAGCCAATGGGGGCAGGCTGTTAAAATCCCTAAAATCCCACCTGCCCCAACCCCATGGTGCTCAGGGCTCACAGCTGCTCCCCGAAAACGGCACAAACCAACAAACTTTTCTTGTTTGTGGAGAAAAACTGGCTGCAGCCCCACCTGCAGCATCCCTGGGGCTCAGGAGAGAACAGCGTGGAGTTAGCAGCAGCACAAGGCTGAAACCTTTGCAGAAATTACAACAGCTTGTGTATTTTTGTTTGGTTTTTATTTAATAAAAAGCAGAGGGAAGGAAAAGAGGCAGCATGGAAAGGCATCACACATGGAAACTGAACTGCAGCCTGTGTACTAATTCACATAAATCTTCTGGGGGTTTGTTTTGGTTTTCTTTTCCTCTTAATTTCAAATACATTTGGGGGCTTTTCTTTTCTTGTATCTTCTTTTCTTTTGCCCTTAATTTAGAATGCATTTATGTACCCTCTGATCTTGCTCTGTAAATTCTTTGGGGCCAAACACTCCCTGAAAAGCAGTGGAAGAGCAAAGCAGACCCGAGTCAAGAGAGGAGTTCCTGTTGTCTCAGGATATAAATGTGTGTTTGCTGTTAAAGTACCCAAATAAACAATGGGGAGAAAGCCTCCAGCCACACCTGGAGAGAGGGAGGTGCCCAAGGAGAGGAAGCTGGAGCTGTGCTGCCAAAGTTATTATTGCTCTGCTCTGCCCTGCCTGTGGGAATCAGTGAAGCTGCACAGAATGGAGGAGAACACCTCCTTTAAACAAATCAGATTAAATTAGAAAACATCCGTGTGTGCTACTTCTGCCCCGTTTTACAGAAAAATGACAGGTCACTGCCACCTACAGACAAATGCGAGCAGCAGCAGTGACGATCCAAACTCAGCAGATGAATCAAACTGGCAGCTGCTGTCACAGCTCTGCCCTTGTGCCAGCACAGCTCCAGCCAGCTCTGGCTGCCTCCTGAGCTCCAGAGCTGAGCAAACAGCAGCTCCACCTGGCATTCCCATGGAATGGTTTTGTTTTTCCCAGAGTGCTCAGGCCTCTGTTGATGTGGTCAGATCAGTTTTGCTCTCATTTCATATTGCGAGGTTTAAAGCTGGAGTTATTCAATGTGAATAAAGGAAAATAAAGAGCTCTCACGATGTGTTTGTGGAGTAGATAATCACGGAATTGCAGCAGAATTTGGTTGGAAGATGCCTTGGAGATCACCCAGCCCCTGCCCAGGCAGGGCCACCTGGGGCAGGTGACACAGGAACTCAGCCAGGTGGGTTTGGGGTGGCTCCAGAGAGGGAGATCCACACCCTCCTGGAGCTGTGCCAGGGCTCTGCAGGAAGAGCTTCCTCACTCTGTGAGAGAAAATGTCACAACTTTTATGGGAGAAGGTGAATTTGGAGGGCTGAGAGGGGAAAAGAGATGATTCTGATACAAGAACATTCTTCAAAATGAGAGGAAAGCCCTTAAAATCAGGCCTGTCCTGAGCCTTCCTTTCTAGGTACAGGCTTTTCACCAAGTCCCAAGGATATTGTCCTTGTGGGGGCTCCCCCAGGCCAGCTGGAATCCAGCCTGACTGGTTCCAAAAGGAACATGAACTACCAGCTTCTACAGCTCTGAAACAATCCCTTTCCCAAATTATGCCTCACTGCTTCCATTGTAATGCAGAAAATAATTCAAAAGGAAAATTATTGTATTTTTAATTGGTTTTAATGCTATGTGCACCATAGTGTGCCAAGTTCAAGGCTTGGGAAAATCCTCCTTTTTCACTCTCTCTCTCAAAAATCATTGGTTTGGTTCTGGCAGAATGATAAATACTTTGAAAATATGAGAGAAAATTATAGCAAAATCTATGATCTGCTGTGTGCTGCTAAAGGCAGCCAAGCCTCCCCTCCCTGATGTATTGACCAGCCTGGAATATTGCAATCACCCGTGTCCATCAATGCCAAAAGTCCACAATTAACTCCTCGCTAAAACTTACCATATGTTGCATTTAAACACCACAGAAAATAATCCATTTCCCTGCCCTCGGAACCCAGCTGAGCTTGAGGACATGGCCACGTCCAGGTGGAAAAGCAGAATTTTCAGCTCTGACTGACGTGGAGCGAGGAAAGGGCTGATAATAGCGCAGAGTTCAGAAATTCTGCTTACCTTGAGAGCAGCTCCGCCTTGTCCTGCAGGGAGAGGACGCGTGCTGGGGATGGGGGAGCAGGGCCAGGGGCTCTGAGCCCGGGCAGAGCTGGGCAGCAGCCGTGGGCACACGAGGGACAGCAGCAGGGACAGCAGCAGGGAGGGCTGGCCTGAGTCACCTACAGCAAACAAGGAACACCCAGAGCACCTGAGATCCAGCCTGGCAGGGGCTGGGCATGCAGGACATGCTGACTTACGCTCCTTCAGGCTCTTGGGACAGTTTTATACAATTCTTTCAGCCACTCCACGCTGGAGCCAAGTGGGAGAAGCAAAATAGCTCAAACATTCACGCCCTGGGCTCCCAGGGAGGGGACAGCTCCACAATGCCACCAGGTGAGCAGCCAGTCCCAGTGTGGCTGGGGAAAGGCTCTGCCACCAAGCTGTGCTCCCATTCTGCAGGAAAAGCCAGGGCACTGCAGGGGAAAAGGCAGAGCAGGTGCTTTAAAACCCAAATAAAGAAAACGAGACTTGCAGGTGCTCCCAAGATCCTTGGGCAGGAGAGCACAGGCAGGACTGCTGGAGCAGAGCAGCAAAAAGCAAATGCAAAAAATGCTTTTGTGAGAGCAAAACCCAGGAAAAGCTAAACCAGCAGAGCAGAGCTGCACATTAGGGAAGGAAGGAGATGAAGGATAGGAAGGATCTGAAGGAGTTACCTGGGGGAGAGGGTCTGGGACAGCTTCTGGGAGCTGGAGCTGGTCCAGGTGAGGTGCTGCTCACCCAGCCCTGACTGCTGTGCCACTGTCCTTATCCCTGTCCCTGCTCTGCCCACAGTCATCCAGGGAGTGCTCACAAACACTGGGTGCAAACACAGCCAGGGTGGAGCAGCCCCGTGCCCCTCCCCAGGTGTTTTCTGTTCTCAGCTCTCTGGCCACCCAAACCTGCTCCAAGGCACTTGTGGATCCCTGGCCCTGGGGCAGCCCCTCACCACCCTGCTGTGGGAATGGTGACATTGTGCTGCACACCCACAAACCCCTTCCCAACGCGGGCTTTCCCCAAAATGCAGAAAAAAAAACAAAGTTCTGTTACTGGCAAAGTTCTCCTACTGTTCTTTTGACTGTTTGCTGTTGTCAGTGGTGGTTCTGATCCCAATCCCCTGCAGAGTGTGCAGCTGGGTGGTTCTGATCCCAATCCCCCTGCAGAGTGTGCAGCTGGGTGGTTCTGATCCCAATGCCCTGCAGAGTGTGCAGCCTGGGTTGTTCCTGATCCCAATCCCCCTGCAGAGTGTGCAGCTGGGTGGTTCTGATCCAAATCCAACTGCAGAGTGTGCAGCTGGGTGGTTCTGATCCCAATCCCCTGCAGAGTGTGCAGCCTGGGTGGTTCTGATCCCAATCCCTCTGCAGAATGTGCAGCCTAACAAAGTGCTGCTGTTTTAAAGCCATTGTCAGGATTTGCTGCTCCCTCAGGTGGGTCACAGAGCCCACTCTCACACTGGGGGTGTCTGCAGCAGGGAGAGCTTTTTGTTCTCAGTTTTCACAGCACCTCAGGCAATAAAACCTGGCTTTGCAAAGCGAGGTTTCCACAGGCAGGCGAAATAGCAAGGAAAAAAAATCCCAATTTTATGGTTTGAAAGGAAGACCACTGACTTGCTTGCATCATCCAGCTGGCACTTTTATTTCAGAGTTGCTTTGTGGGTTTGGGTATAATTCTGTTCTTAATCATGACAAAGAAAACAGATTTGTCACGAGGGTTGTGCTGGCTGGGGAGGGTGTCAGGTGTTTCAGGGGTGATGAGGAACCTGCAAGGGTGGGACCAGAGCAGGAATCTGCATCCAGCACCTCAGCAGGGCGTGGGAAGGGAGGGGATATCCTGGTTGTTTTTTCATTCTGGCACTGGGTCAAGCATCTTTCTCATTTTCTTCTTGGTGCAAATCCCTGTTTGCTACAAGCTCAGGTGATATCCCACGAGTCCACTCTCAAAGTTCCATCCACAGACAGGATATGATTTTGGAATGGTCTCTGGAACTTATCCCTGGGCTGAGGCACAGAATCCCAGCCTGGCTGTGAAACCACTCGCCCATGCAATAATGCTGGACTAATTGTCTTTTTTAATTTGATTTTTTGGTCTTTCTCCCCTGGTTAAAATATTATTGTGAAGTGATTTTGAAATGAAGGTGTAAATATTTAATTCCAGAAATGCTTTATTTCTGTAAGAGAAGGTCATTACATTCACTACAAATTTGCACCATGTTTTGCCTTCCATGGATCTGTTTGCTCCTAAAATGTCTTCAAATTCAGCCTTAAAACCTTAATATTCATCATGAAGGAAGTAATTTGGATTATCACGTCCTTCACCTGAATATAAGAATTACAGTGCTCCTTTTCCTTCAGAAAAAGGTTTTTCCTTGAACTGAGCCATCACAGTGAGCTTTATCCTGATTAATTTCTCCCAGTTGTGTGGACAATGAACCATCCATTCTTTGAGGTGTCTTTCAACTCTTTAATATTCTTTCCCAGTAATTTCAAAGCCATCCCATGTTTACAGCAAGGACAGACCTGAGGGGCACACGTTGAGTTTTTGTTTCGCCAAACTGGGAATTATTTAGCTGGGTGGCAGCCACAGAAAATCTTCTGCAAAGCACAGGAAACTGCTGCTTTCATGCTTTTGCAGCTCTCAAAATGCTATTTTTTTCATTTCTAAAAATCTCCAATGAAGCTGCCACCAAATAAATCTTCCTCCCTTGCAGGAAATGCTCAGCTGGTGCATCTGACAGCTGCATAAAACTTCCTGTTCATCAATGGCACAACAATTATCAATGATTAACCGGCTTCTTTTATTACTGTCCGGAGCCAGAGCCAAGAGCATTCAAATATTGACAGTCGAGGAGCAGATGACTCCAGGTCTGTGTTTGCATCTGCTCCTGCCCACGTGCTCTGGAGAGGGGCTGGTGGGCTGAGGTGAGGGTTTCCACCTGGCTGATTCTGCCAAGGTTTGTTCAGCACGGCACGAGGGATCAGCAGCAGGGAGGGCACAAGGAACCTGCAGCAGAACAGCTGAGCAAAAAGCAGAAGGAGGCATGGCTCCAGGGGAATCCTGACAGTTTGGAACAAAATATAAACGAGGTTTGGACTCAGCTTTGACGTTTCTCTCAGAAGAGGATGGATGGAGTGAATCACGGATTCTTTCAGATGACAGAGCCCAACATTTGCATGGATTGATGGATCCTGGATCCTGGGCAGAGAGAGCTGTGGGAGCCTCCTGAATCCCAGATCCAGCCCAGCCCCTGGGCCTCTGAGATCCACAGGGTTTGTTCACCTGGAGCCTGCATTCCTCAAACACTCTGAGTGACCTTCTGAGGGTCCCTCAGTTCAACCTACTTAGAGGAGGTTCCCAAAAACCTGAGGCAGTGCAGTGACTGATGCTGGGGCTTCCACACCTGGCAGACCCCAAAATAAGGCGCTGGCACTCCAAAATTCCTGCTATCCATTACAAAATCCATAATCCTTGGGACAGGCACGAGCTGGAAGCTGGTGCAGAGGTGAAGTCATCCCCATCAGCACAAACATCCTCCTCTCTGGGGGAGCAGGTGCTGCTTTGAACTGCACGAGGAAATCACACCTGAACTGGTGTTCCTGCAAACCTGAAAAGCCTGGCTTGCACCTCCAGGGAAAACCCCTTCTGCTTAAGTTGTGCTGAAGTTCTAAGCTTGGATCTGGCTCCTGTGCAGCTGGTGGCTCCTGGTGGTTGTCCCAGTGATGTTTCATGAGTCTGGTTTCCCTGCTGTCTCTCACAAAGTTCCCATCAATGGTCAGCTGTGCCTTGTGTTTCACCCCTGTAGTCTGACTGGGTACTGAAAAGGAGACAGTGATTGCTGCAGTGCAGGAGCTCTGGGCAGCAGCACCATCCCTAATTATGGCCATTACCTGCCTCTCAGCAGGCCTGGGTGAGGCTGCAGCCCCTTCTGTGGTCTGGCTCTGCAGCAGCTCCCCCAAGCCCAGAGGAATCCCTGCAGATCCCCGCTGGGCTGGGAGCAGCCTCTGGCTCACACACTCCAGCTGCAGCTCAGTGGGAAACACTCCCTCATTCTGCTTCCCAGAGATGCCTGAGCAGCGCTTTTAAATGATATTTCAGCCTGGAGTTTCTGCAGACTGTGAGTCACACTGTTGATGTAGGAAGGGAGCTGCTGATCCGATTGTCTCTTCTTCCCCCACCACAAAAATCCCCCAGGTTCCTGCTGCCACTATTCTGTTTTTAAAGAGGGAGGATTACAGACTCTACACCAGCTATTTTTCCACGTGGGAGCTTCTAGAACAGATAAAAGGTTCCTGTGTCAGGATTGAGACAGAGACTTATTGTAGACGTGGTGCCTCCGTGGGTGGAACAGGCATTTGAAGCACAATTACTCTCCTGTAGGAGCACTTTAAGTCTCTATCAAATATGCAGTGATGATAACAATACTATGTCAAATATTCACTTCCTTCGTGCAGCTTCTGCACAGCCTGGGTCACCACTCTCCCCAGCAGCTCTGCTTTGTACCCCTGCTCTGCTTTCCTGTCAGTGCTTCCCCTTCCGAAGCCTGAAATGTGGAAAATTTGAGGAGCTACTGCTACTAAAAAGAAAAAGAAATTTAAAAATTCTTCTTGTAAACCCTGAATTTAATTCTTGCCTTGAGTGAGGAAGTAGCAGGCACATGAGCATGGACCTGCAGCAGGGGCAGAGAAGTGATGGCTTTTGGGGGAGGTCAGGTGTGGGATGTTCTCCTGTGCTGAGGAGGGGCCAGGCACGAGGCTGAGCCTGCTCTGGTGGGATGTGCAGAGCTGGGGATGGCACAGTGCCCACAGCCAGCTCTGTCCTGGCCAATTCCTGCTGCCAGCTGGGCACAGCTCAGGCGCTGGCCGCACTCCTGCCCTTCTGTCAGTGCTGCTGTGGAACCTTTGTTTCCCCACCCTGGTGGCTTTGGGCTGAGGGAAAAGTCCGAATTTTCTTCTGTTTTCTTTGGACTTTTCCCAAGAAAAGGCATCTATGGCCTCAGGCACCTTGTCCTGGTGGGGATCACCTGGGAGAGCTCTCCCTGCAATTCCAGCTGTGAATTCCTGCAGCTGCCCTGGAGCACGGGGCTAAAGCTCCTCCTCAGCACAGGAGAGCCCCCTCAGGTCACTGCAGGATTAGGGCAGCTGCAGCCAATTTTTCTCCCTGGAAAAATACGATTTGCTAAATTTCTGCCGAGTGGAAACACAAGGATGGATATATATTTATCCCTGAAGCAGTCACTGAAGGGAGAAAAGCTTTAAAGCTATGGGAGGAAACATTAACCTTAGTGAGGGACAAGGATTTGATACCATTTCATTGCTGCCACTGGGGTATCAGGCAGGAGCTGTGCCAGCCCCTGGGCTGTCCCTTCCCTTTCTGAGCTCGTGTGAGCTCCGTGACCCTGCTGGATTACTCAGCACTGCTGAGAGCCAAAGCTTTATTCCACAATTCCAGGGCTCCCCGAGCAGCCCTGTCCTCCAGCACAGCTCCTGGAGAGCAGTGACACTCCTGAGCAGGACCTGACCTGTCCCCATGGCCAGGCCTTGGGAATTACACTTCCCACATAACCTTTCATTTCCCCCTTTGTTTTACCCACGTGTAAAAAGCAATTAGAGCTTGAAATCTGACCACAGTCTCAGCATCAGCTGGCAGAGATGGCCAGGGACGCTTTGGGATGCTCTGAGAAGTTCTGGGATGCTCAGGGAAATTCAGGGATGCTCAGGGATGCCCCGGGATGCTCGGGGAAGTTTCGGAGAGCTCAGAAATGTTCCGGGAAGCTCAGGGATGCTCAGGGATGCTTAGGGAAGCTCAGGGATACCCTTGGAAGTTGCGGGATGCCCGGCAGCCTGTCAGCAGGTGGCGGCGTTAAGCTGCGCTCAGCCTGGAGATGCTCAGTGCGCTCAGTGAGCGTTTTACCCCAAAACTCCTTCCTTGTAAAAATAAATAAAAATCATCTTTCCAAGCCCTCTGGTTTCCCCGTGCTGCTCCACCACCACCCGTTGTCCTTGTGCAGTTAAAATAGACAGACTGTGGTGACTGAGGGGAGAGTTTGGCTGCACAAGAGCTGTTCTTGTCATGACAGACTCATGGGCAGGTTTGTTTTTAGCATCTTGAGTAAAATCCCAAGTCCCAGCTGTGAAAATAACATGTGGGTGTCAACAGGTCAAGGAGATACTCATACATCCTTTAAAATTAGGTTATCATGGTGAGTGTCTTTTAAATAAAGAAATACAACCAAGAGAAGCTGATTTGAACATTGATATTTGGGTAATTAAGAGTAACTTAAACATTTAACTATCAAATTTCTCTCTCTGGCATTAATGAACCAGCTGCCATGATTGACTCCTACTCCAGCTTCATCCCTTTGTTCCCATTTTGAACAAAAACCCCAATTTAGGCATGAGAAACCCTCTGAGGATGCCTCTTGTGCAGGCAGAGGTGGAAGGGGGTAAATGCCAACACATGACTCAGGCTGTGTCTCAAGCCACTCAACTGCCACTGTTTGCTCTGAACCAGGCTCATTCTAAAGTTATCTTTATTTTTTTTTCTCCCTCAGATCAAGTTTTTGTGTTGTTAAATTTGTTCCCTGGGGTCAGGGAGTCCGTGCTGGTGTTTTCAGGTGTGGTTAATGATTTAAGGTGACTCATATGTCAGGGCTCACAACAAACCCAGCAGTGACTCAGGCAGGTTTTTTATCATTGCGCTGAGATGATGTGTGCTCACGGAATCCTAAAAGAAAGAGGAATAACAGATATTTCAGCAGATTTTTTTTTTGGTGTTCCCGCTGTTTGTGGCTCTGTGAGGGGATTTTAGATAGCCCTTATCAGGGACAGCCCACACGGCCCAGAAAGCAGCAGGTCCTGCAGGGCTGGGTTTACAGAGGACGCCGTGGTTAATGTTTTTGCAGCTGGCATGTGACTTGCAGAGGGGACACCGGGGGGACAGGGGGGCTCTGCACCGTGTGGCACCGCTGGGGTTGCTGAGTGCGAGAGGCAGAGCCACTCCAGGTCTCCTGTGAACACTTCCAAACCCTGGGGAAGGGACCCCACTCATTTTAGTCAGCACCTTCGCTGTGCACAGGGATGAATGAGAATGCTGTGCAGAATGACAGAGCCAGGGACATCAGAGCTCACCCATCCACCCCTGCCAGGGCAGGGACACTTCACTGGCCTGGGACACTGCCAGGGGTCAGGGACAGCCACAGCTGCTCTGGGAATGCCATCCCAGCCCCTCACCACGCTCACAGAGAGGAATTCCTTCCCAATGTGCCGAGCAGGGATCCCAGAGGGAGTGATTTCCCTGTGTCACTGTCCCCTGCTAGAGGCAGACCCAGCACTGAGCTTTTGGTCAGAAATAAAGAATGAGCTTGAAGTGTTGAGTCAGAGCAGAAACCCCACAGGAAAATTGTGGGTGCATTCCATAAAATGAGACTTCTTCAGCAAGGGTTAGTAACAGCTGAAGTATTCTGTTACAGAAATGTCACTTTTTGCAGTGCTGCTGAGAGATAGGGACTATTTTTTTTTCCCCCAGGAAAAAATTGGTTGGGAATTCTAAAGGCATCTTGATTTTATTTGTGTATCCTGCAAATTCCACGTGCAAGCACTTCCGAAGGGCGAGCCTGGCACTTCCCTGACTCCGGATTTGAGGAGTTATAAATAACTGCAGGAAGCACTACCCGTGCCACTCGTTTGGGTAATATTTAATGGGGGTCAGTGTGCAATGAACTCCTCAGGTAACGGAGTCCAGTGGACAATTATTGCCTGACACTTCAGTTTTCTGTTTGGATAATTTCACCTTTTAATTGAGCACTTAACCTGAAAGTTTACACAGTTTGAGGCCACTCTCAGAGGAGGAAAAAAAACCCCACTATTACATATATTCTTCTCCAAATTTCCAATTAAAGGAAAACCATGGAAAATGGAGTTTTCCTGTGGCTGCTGGCTGGTGTTGGAGCTCCCAGGAGGAGAGCAGGGGCGTTTGAAGCCCAGGGATTTTCTGGCAGGGCAGAGTGGGTCACGTACTGCCAGGGCTGGGATGGGCTGCCCTCGTTGGCCTCTCCCTTATCACAGAGGGATTCCTGCTGCAGGTTTGCTCTGCCTGCTCGGGGTGAGCTGGGTTTGCTGGGCACACACAGCGTGGCTGTAATCCATGTTTTCCCCAAAGCTGGAGGGTTTTTGGAAGGGCAGTTCATCCACTCAGCAAATCCTTCAGGAGTGGGAAAAGGCAGAGGCAGGGCTGGGCTGCTGCTGCTGCTGCAGGGTCCCTGTGCATCCCCAGCCTGCTCCTGTTCCCAA
Organism: Pyrgilauda ruficollis; assembly: GCF_017590135.1. NCBI lineage: Eukaryota > Metazoa > Chordata > Aves > Passeriformes > Passeridae > Pyrgilauda > Pyrgilauda ruficollis. The sequence continues at coordinate 4,338,537 of NW_024526044.1, read as the reverse complement.
GGCTGCCCTGCTGCTCCAGGTCCTGCCTGATTGCATCCCTGGGGGCTGGGCCTGCTCCCAAAGATGCCTCAGGTTTGGCTTTTCTATTTTTCAGGTTCTGAGCTGCTCTAGTGTGTCAGATTCTGAAGGCATCACAAAAGGGAATTCTGTTGAAAACAGTGTTTAGAGAAGCCACACCATGATAAAATATATATATTTATACTCCCTTGTGAACTTTTTGCAGCTCTGGGGAATCACCCAGCTGCTAAAATGGGTTGTAACTCTACCAAGGAAGTAGCTGGGAGATTCAGAGACCTCAGATTCTAGTGGAGTTTTTTTTCCACTTTTAATAGTGTCCAATAAAAGATAAAAGATGGGAACTGTTTTCCTTCAGATCAGTGATTGCTGACAGCCAGGGCAGTGCTCTTACTCATGGGCAAGCCTGATAATCCCAGCAAACTCACTCATCCATCCTCCAAGAGGAATTTATTCCAGCCCAGATCATGCAGTTCATTGCTGGTGAGAAGGAAGAACAACCTTTTGCAATATGTTCCTCCCACCAATCCTCCTTTGCTACTGGCTTTTTCCTACCAGGTTGCCCAAGAATATTAAAGAAAATTCAGGGAGACTTTTTCCCACCACTGACTACCCAATGTTTTTGCTGGCAGCAACAAACCTGGACTTGAAAGTTTGTGCAATGTGGAGATGGGATGGTGGGTGGGGGAATAACTGAAAATGCAGAAGCAAACTCAGGGTTTAGGGTGTGGAATTTAGGTGCTTCTGCTTTGGCTGAGACAGAGAGGGAGAGTAAAAGAGAAAGGAATTCAACACAGGGGCACTTGCAGCTGAAAATTCTCAGTGAAATTGTAGAGAAGAAATGGGTTTGGGAGATAATTTCTCTAAACGTGTTCATGGCAAAGGAAAAAGAGTGGCTACAAAGATTTGTACATCTCTGAATATTTTCAGTGCAAACAAAGTGGTCTTGACTCAAGCCCTGCTGGACAAAGTGTCCACAATTTCCCTTATGGACAGTTCTGGCTGAAAAAAACAGCAATTCATGCACAAAATTAATGACAACTTCTCTGCTAGAACAAACTCCTCGAGGTAAAGGCTAATGGAGCTTTAATGATCTCTCTGGAAAATGGAAATGGTCATTTCCAGCACAGCCAGCCATGATTCTACCATTTTAACCAACACTGCCAAACCAGGAAATATTGTGCTCTGAACTGCTCAGAGCTGGTGGAAATCTTGCTCTGAGTGTGCCTGTGACAAAGAATATTTAACTTGTGGGAGCAGGGAAGAGCAACCAGTCATTCTGTTTTATTATTTGCCTCTGTTTTATTATGTGTCTCAATCCTGTCCAGCCTGGAAAATGTAAAAACAAAGAACACTTTATTTCTCAAGTTATCATAAATATGGATTAATCCTTCAAACCTCACAGGAAAGCTGAGGGTGCTGGGGGATCAAAAAGAGGGGAAATCCACGTGAGCTTAGAGAAATGCTGGCATTTCTCACCAATAAACATGATGTGCACTGGGATGATCAAAGCTGCTGCATTAGCTCAAATATTGTCCTTGGAACAGAGCCACCACCACTGCATTGTCCTTCTTACTTAACCTCTCAGGAAAGGTCCCATTCCCCATGGAGTGTCTCACCCTGCTCTGCTTTTCCTGCACTCTGGAGTGTCTCAGCCTGCTCTGCTTTTCCATTCCTTATGGAGTGTCTCAGCCTGCTCTGCTTTTCCTGCACTCTGGAGTGTCTCAGCCTGCTCTGCAGCTCTCTGCTCTGCTTTTCCTTCACTCATGGAGTGTCTCAGCCTGCTCTGCTTTTCCTGCACTCTGGAGTGTCTCACCCTGCTCTGCTTTACTGCACTCATGGAGTGTCTCAGCCTGCTCTGCTTTTCCTGCACTCTGGAATGTCTCACCCTGCTCTGTTTTTCCATTCCCCATGGAGTGTCTCACCCTGCTCTGCCTTTACTGCACTCATGGAGTGTCTCTGCAGCTCTCTGCTCTGCTTTTCCATTCCCCATGGAGAGTCTCACCCTGCTCTGCTTTACTGCACTCATGGAGTGTCTCTGCAGCTCTCTGCTCTGCTTTTCCATTCCCCATGCAGTGTCTCACCCTGCTCTGCAGCTCTCTGCTCTGCTTTTCCTGCTGTTTCCCTGCTCCATCCCGAGGTCACACAGCTGCAGCGTGCTGCTTGCCCACGCTCTGACACTGACTCCCACTTGCTGCACTTTTGGCTCACATCCTGACTCTCATTATCTTTATAAAGTATCTTAAAATTACCTGGATCCTTTGTTTCTTCCGGCACCATCATTCTGCCCTGCTGTTCAGACTCAGAGCCATTCCTAACATGGAAATATTTGGGAATTCTGGGGAGATGTGCAGCTGGGAGCCTGGCTGAGCTTGCATCCCTGTCCTGGGGCTGTCCTGAGCCCAGCCCTGTGCTGCCCTGGAGCCTGGAGGGAGGAATCTGGGGCAGTTTGGCCACGGTTCAGCCCAGAATGGTTTGGGTTGAAGGAACCTTAAAGCTGATCCCATCCCACCCCTGCCATGGCAGGGACACCTCCCACTGTCCCAGGCTGCTCCAAGCCCTGCCCAGCCTGGCCTTGGGCACTGGCAGGGATGCAGGGGCAGCCCCAGCTGCTCTGGGCACCTGTGCCAGGGCCTGCCCACCCTGCCAGGGAACAATTCCTAATTCCCAACATCCCTCTAACCCTCATCTCTGTCACTTGAAGCCATTCCCCGTGTCCTGTCCCTCCATCCCTGTAAATTCTCTCTCCATCTTCCCTGCAGCTCCTCCAGGCCACAACGAGGTCACCCCAAAGCTTCTCCAGGCTGCACAATCCCAATCTCCCCAGCCTGCCCTGGCAGCTGGGGGCTCCCAGGGTCACAGCTCTGGCACTCCCAGCTGGGCACATTTCCCATGCAGGAGCAGCCAGCCCAGCCATGTCCCTCTCGCCCCGTCCTGGTGGGCCCTCAGCTGGATTTTGTGGATTTTGGGAAGGTCTCTGGCTGAAGGTTTCCCCCTCACCCCATGCCCTGGTTGCTCATTAAACCCCCTGCTATTAATAGCAGAGCACAGGGTGGGAGTGCAGGTTCAGCCAGTGCATTCTCCTACAAGGCAGGCCAAAAATAGACACAAAAGTCCAACCCTGATGAAACTTTAACTGTTCTTAGTAAAAAAACCCCACATACTATACTAACTACCTGATCCCTGACACTCACGTCCGAATTCCTCAGAAGCTGTGCAATAAATGTGTTAAAAACCCCATCATCTGTTTATATTTATTAACTTTTTAATATTTACATTATATTTACAATATAATTTTTTTATATTTACATTATGTTTGCAATACCTCTTTTGGCTGTATTTCCACATTAATACATATATTTGAATATCTTTTTTATATTTACATTATATTTGCAATACCTCTTTTGGCTGTATTTCCACATTAATACATATATTTTCTTTTCCTGCTGTTCAGCTGATGAGGTGAAATGAATCTCCAGGATGTCTCCATGTATTTTATGAACTGTGATCATGAGCTGAAGGCGTTATCTGCAGTGCCTGCTCCTGTCCAAACAGCCAGGGAATGAGAGAATTGGCTGGGTGGGGATTCCAGGAGGGAAGGGGAAGGATTCTGACAGGCTGAGATGAGCCCTGAGGGTGAGCCTGAGTGATGGACATGAGCTGAAGGCTCATGTTATCTTCAGTGCCTGCTCCTGTCCAAACAGCCAGGGAATGAGAGAATTGGCTGGGTGGGGATTCCAGGAGGAAAGGATTCTGACAGGCTGAGATGAGCCCTGAGGGTGAGCCTGATGGATCCTCAACTCCTGACCAGTGGTGCCAGGTAAATCTGGGAAGTGCAGCACAAAATGAGGGCAGAGAACTCTGAGAGGCAGCAGAGGAGGAGGAGTCCACCTGCTTTTGATAATGACAGAATTAACTTTGAGTTACATGCTGTTACCTGAGCCTTTAAATCTCTGACTGTTAATGTCGTATTTATGATTTCTGTGCAAGCTGAGGAGACGATGAAGTCCTGCACAGGCTGCTGGAAGTGGCTCAGGAGCAGCTTTCCCCCAGGACCAACACTGCCTAATTAGTCTGGCTCTCATGCCAGGCAAGCAAAGCTCTATCCCTGGATTAACATCTGAAAATAAATCAATTTTCTCTGTCTGTACAACAAGAGCAGCAAGGTTGAAATGACTGCATATTTCTGAAAATTTAAGTTCTGCCAAAAAGGTGCCAAAAAGGAACCAAAAAGGTTCAACTTTTGGCAGAAGCAAAGTTTTCCAGCTCAGACCAGGACTGTCCAAGGTTTTCACACCATTTGGTGGTGCTGACTTGGGCCTGCTGGTGCTGTGCCTGGAGGTGTTTGGGAAGAGCTGCTTCTAAAAATCCAAACATGCCATGAGACTGAGGTGTTTTCATGAAATGCCCTTTCCAAATGAAAATGAAGAGTTGTTGACATAATAATGTTGAAAACTACAGGTTTGGAGCTTGACTGGAAGAAAAACCTTTATCCTGGAGGAAACTCTGGTAACAGCCCTGCTAATCTCAAAAGCAACTCAAAGTCCTCCAGAAGATTCCTTCCCATAAGATTTACATCCAGCTGTTGTGTTTTCTCGCTCCCAAACTTTTGCTGAGAAAACACCTTTGCTTCAATCAGGTTTTCAAGCACAGAAGAATTTTAAATTTCAGGATCATTTAGAAAAATAGCAAACCTGGTTCCCATTGTCCTTCGGCACGGCCAGTGTGGGGCACGTGGCTCCACAGCACAGCCCTGACCCTTTGTGACCCCCAAAATGTTATTTCCACATCTCTGTTTGCCCAGGGGCTCTGATTTCCCCAGAAATTCCAGGCTTTTTCCCCTGGATGCCATTGACTTCTATAAACAGCACACTCCTCTCTCTCCATGCCACAAATCTTTTTTGACAAAAAAAATAAATGTTTTCCAGCCCGGCCCCGCTCTGGGTGCCAAGCACAACCCCAGAGAGGCTGGGGGGACGCAGCATCTTCCCCAGGGGATGCTGAATATGCAAAAATCCCTCAGTGCTCCGTGTTTGTGAGGGCACCTGCCCTGGATCGAAGCACAGATCAAACATTTGGCACCAGCCTCGTCCCTCCCCGAGCAGCTCCTCCTGCAGGCAGCACCATGTGCTATTTTTAAACCTTTCTTCCATTCATCTGGCTCCACACACAAATAAAACTTGCCCCATTGCAGTGGTTATCTGTTGCCTCACAGCTGGCTCTGGCTCTTTCAGCAATGAGTTTCCCTTTCAATTCTGCCTTTGGGCAAGAGGAGCCGTGCAGGGGTTATGAATCAGCTGCACTTGGAGCTTCTGTCCTGTCTGGAACACGTCTTGGGGCACACCTTCCCTGGCCTTCCTTGCCAGGCTTCCCTCTGAGCCCGGCCCTGGGCTGGGAGGTTGTTTTGCCACTGTTCAGCAACAATTTGCAATTACTTCTTTTCTCTTTTCAACCAGAAGGGAAGTCCCTGAGAGGTTCTCATGTATCCAAAGTGAAATTTTAGAGCAAAAACCTAAAGTCCTGCTGGTTTTAGGTGGCTTGATTTCACTTTAATATTTAAGAACCTGAGGGATTGCATCCCAAAATAAATGATCCAGCACCTGAAGTTCTCCTAAGAGAGATCTTGGGGATCTTCCTGGTTCCTTTGGCTACGCATGGGGTTGGTCTTGCCCTTCCCAGCCCCAAGGTCTCATCCCCAGACACAAACTGGTGCCACATTCCTGCTGTTGACTCCAGCAATTCTGCAGCCAAGAGGTGAGTCAGAGCAGCCCTGTGACCCTGCTAAAACCGAGCCTGCAAAAAAAGGTTTTTGTCAGGATCAAAGTCCCAGATCCCTGCTCACGAAAGGGGGTGAAGGACAAGGGCTCATAATCGGTCTGTGAACCACAAAGTTCCTTTTGTGGAGGTGCACCTTCCCTGTGGAGGTGCAATCTCTTCAGGGCTTTTATTACAGGCGAGCAAACCACACCTGAAAAATTCCCCCAGCTGCCTTCTCCTTGGGATTGGTGTGAGCAGCTCCCAGCAGGGACCAGTTCTCTCCATTTCAGGAGAATTTCACTCCCAGTGACTTCCATTAACTGCTGCCTGTGGTGTCTAAATGAAAGCATCAGCTATAAATAGACCAATAAATAAAATATCCTTACAGTTATGGGCTTGAATTCTTCTTGCAGCTCTGTGGCTCTTTCTGACCCCAAAAATCCTTTTCAATCTGCACATAAATAGGTATTTAACAGTCAGGTGGGATGCACCACTCATTCTGGAGCTAATAAATCTGATAAAATGATATTTCAGTACCCTGCAAACATTTCCCTCAGCCTGCACTTCTTATCAGCCCTTCCAGGAACACTTAGAGGTGAACTTTGAGATCTTAAATTTTTGTAGGAAAACCAAATGCCTGATCTCTTGTGGAGCCAGCTTCCCTTCGTATGTCTTGAATCACAGAATCACAGATTAATTTAGACTGGAAAGGATCTCCAAGGGTCCAACCTCTGCCCAATCTCACCCTGTCACCTAAAGCAGAGCCCTGAGAGCCACCCCCAGTGGCCGTGGAAGCTCCCAGTAAGAATGTCCAGGGTGTCTAGCTAATTGAGAACTTTATACCACTGACTGCATATATCTCCTGGTTTTTCTCTGTGTTTATTTTATTATTTTAGTGGAGTGTGCTTTGAAGCTTTTCGCTTGTGTTGAAACGCTGAATGTTACAATGTGCATTAAAGCTTTTCCTTCCCGTTGTTCTTTCAACCACAGCCAGAGGGAAGACAGGATTCTTGCAGAGCACCAAAACTGACCAGAGCAGAAGGTGGGGATGATCCCAGCTATCCTGTCATTCTGCCCAGAATCTTGCTCCCAAACTCTTCCTTCTGCTGCCGTTCACAGTGACCAAAGTTTGGGCTCTGGCTGGGGTTTTCTCTGTGCTCTGTGGTGGCACAGACACGAGGGGTGGCTTTTGGGTGTCCCTGCCAAGCCACCCCAGCAGCTCTGGCAGGGGTGGCCTTTGCCCGTGGCTGAGCTGGCTCCTGGCTGACCCCTGGGCAGATATCTGGGTACCTTTGCCCTGGAGAAAAATGGGACAGAGCCTGGATCAGGCATTGCCCTCGCCTGCAGAGCTGCCCGTGGCTCCTTTGGTGGAACTGAGATAACAAAAAGGGTTTTTGAGGGAGCTTGGAAGCCTGGATAAGTGCAGCCCTTTCTGCCTGAGGCTTCTCAAACATTTCCTTCCGTGATTTCCATTAAATCTGGAGGACCTTTTTCCCTTCTTCACCTTGAGCCAGCCCCGTGCTGCTGCAGTTCCAGAATTCCTCACCTGCAGTGAGGCAGACAGACCTGGAGCACGCCCTGCTCCCCTCCTAGCTCCTGTTTTCCTGGGGAGCACAGTTCACCTCAGCATGGATCAGATGAGACTCTGATTTCCATTCCACTTTCAGGACACCTGAGGTGTCCTTGGACATGCAGATTCCAATTTGGGGGAATTTTTGTACTCCTGGCTCCCCTTTATTGCCCTGCTGCTGTCCCTGCCAGCAGCTGACTGCAGTGCCTTCCCTTCCCACTGCCTGGAGTTCACCCAACACTTGGAAAATTAGAGGCAAAGAGTTTGAACTTGTTGAGAGCAACATGCCCAAGAAAGCACAGGATCATTTTCCCTGATAATTAAATGCATTCCATTCCACGCTTGTTTTGACATTGTCCCTCAGAGAAAAATATTTTGCTTTATGGAGAGGCCTCGTTGTTGCTTTTCCTGTCAGGAATTATTGCTCCCTAAGTGTTCAGCTCCATCCAAATCCTGCAATGTAAAGTTCTTTAAAATTCCTTCTGGATCCGAGTCCTACAGCTGAGGTTTAACTTGTTAGGTTGTTCCAAAGCCTGAAAGATCACACAATGAGATAGAAACTGTGGGCAGGAGTTGAAATTCAACGTAAAAACACTCTGGTAGTGAGGAATAAGGGAATATAGGAGATAAAATCCATACAGGAGTTGTATGAGGCATTAATGAATTTCTAGGTGAACAGACAGGAAAGAAAAGCTCTGGTTTTCACTCTCTTCAACTCTGACACTCAAAAATACCCAAGAATAAATAGAAGTGAATAAGCACAATGCTCCATTTCATAATATAACATTCACACTTTTCTCCAAGCCTTGCCTGAAAGGAGACATTAAAAAAAAATTTGAAAGCAGCCACCCACACCCTGAGCTATCAATGCTCAGGTTCTCAGGGGAATTCACACAAGGGATCAATGAGCTGCTGGTAGCTTCAATCTCAACAAACCTCTTGTTTCAATTATCTGAAGCCAAAACCACATTTTTCTGCTAAAGCTACAACTCTTCTATGAATTTTAAAGATATGTGCCACAAAGGACTGAAAATTGTCCAACTTTCTCCTTTTCTAAGAGGTGATAATGCATTAAAAACCCACCCACCCACCCACGGGCAGTACCACTGAATTAAAAATGAATCATCTTAACTTTAAAATGAGGCATGGGATGAATTTCCTGAACATTTGTCCTGAAATGAACTTCAGCTGGGAACAATTCACAGAATTAATTGTTTAGATTTTGGGTAATTTTGCACCATTAATTGAAGTATTGACAGAGATGTGAATTCTGCCTCTGGTTGTTGAGCACAGAGGTCCTTCCCAGGCTGGAGGGGACAAACCTGGGTGTTTTCTGTCACTGATGGGTGCAGAGAAAGGTCTCTAAATCCCTCTGCAGGGACTGACTCAGAGCTGTGGCACATCAGCTTCTCAGGAACAGAGCACACATCAAACATTCCAGACTGCCAGGCCTGAACACTGGCATTCTTATCCATAAAAAAAAAAAAATAAAAACATGGATTATTGGCTCCAGCTCTGCCTTTTCAACTCCAACACGCCCAAAGCCTGAACAGAATTCACTTCCTTTTGGACAGGTAAACCTCACTCCCTTCCCTGTAGGGACAGGGAATGTGGAGGTGAGTTAATTCCATTAAAGTTATGATCCTGCTGCCTTCCTCCCAGGAGAGACTGCAGGAAATGGTCCCAGGGAGGTGGTGTTGAAATGGAAATTCTGAATGAGGGCCTCGTTCCCAAGCAGCACAGGACTGCTCTGATCCATCCTGCTGGCCTAAAGGCTTCCCAGATATTTATTTATTAATCTGCTGGGGTCCTGCTCCGGAAACAGAGGGGAAGGAAAGCTCTGTTCTCTGGAGTGGAAGCCTGGCTTGGTCATTCATTATCTGTGCAGTTTGATAATTACCCATTTCCTAAGTAAAATGCTTTGGACATTTACTCGGAGGTGGGAGTTTAATGAAGTTCTCTGCAAACTTCAGGCACCTGAAAAACCCCAAAGATTCCGGAACTGCATTTTCCAGGTCAGTGGGTGCTGGTCACCCGGCACAGAGCACGGATTTGTACCTGAGCTTGTTCAGATTTGTACCTGAGTTTGTACAGAATCCATCCAAACCTCCCTGACAGCAACACCCGCCTGGATCCTTTGGGTCCACTGCATTTAAATAGCGAAAATCCCCAGCAGTTCAGTAAATATCCACCTGTGATTTCCTGCCCGGGAGCAATCAGGGTTTCGAAACAGCTGCTAAGGAGGCTGCCAAGGTCAGTTCAGCGAGATAACAGCACTTATCTCTGAGTTAAATCATCAGAACTCTGTGAGCAGCGGGAGATGCCTGGAATCGAGCAAACTGTGTCTCTTAGCACTTCTTCCATACTGGCACGGCTCCCTTGGCTCTAATGCGGTAATATTAATTTATGATGATGTAAAAAGAGGCTTTGTGGGGGTTTTTGTCCCAGGATTTTGGGTAGGTGCTCCACATGGACCTGCACCCCAGCACAAACTCCCTGGGGATTGATTTCCCATCCTCTTTGCACCCACTGTCACCCTCACCCTGCCAGGAATGGTGCTGAGGAATGGTATTTTTAAAATATGCATGATTTCCACTGATTCTGCAAAAATTCCAGCTATTTTCATCTTTCCTCAGACCTTTCTATGGATTTTATCTTGTCCTCCTGGCAGAGAAATGTCCCAATCCCCTCCCTGGGACCTCCATGCCAGGTTCAGGTTGTGCCAAGGGTGCAGAAGCCTCTTTTGCAAAGCTGCAGACTTTAAAATAAATAATGGAAGACTAATTCTAGAGAAAAAATAGAACTCTTTATTTTCTTACAAAACTGCCTTGAAATAGTCAGATAATGCACAAATTGTTTTATACATTGTTATGGGGGTATATTTACATGTCTGAGCATAACAGAGGAGAACAAACAAATGAAAAACAAGAGACAGACCAACAAGTACCAAGAACTTGCATCATTTCAGCCTGTGAAAAAATAAATTCAGGGTTATATATAGAGATAAAGCTGTGCTTGAAACTGCAAAAGTGTAAAACCAGCGACCATAACAGCCAAAATCCAGTATTGCATGGAGGGCAGTGACAGTTTGAACCTTTAGATATTGCAGTATCCACAAGAAATAAACCCCCTGGAAATGTTTAGGGTCCTTGTTTCCTGTGGAATTGTTCTTGGAAGCATAATTTTGTGTTCATCTCATGTAAGTATCCTGTTAGGATCATCATCATCCTGCAGAGGCAGAACCCATAGGATTCCAGTGGTTCCATTTCTTCTCATGCAATGAAAGACCACGAAGCTTTTACAATAAAAGTGGGATAAAATGGGTAGTGCAGGAGCTGAGGGATGGAAATCCATGGGGAAGAGCAGAGGCTGTGTCAGGCACGGGCTTGCAACTGCTCAAAGCAAGCCATAAATCCTGCCAGGTGCATTTGTGCCTGTTCCCCTCCTACCCAGGCAGTGAAGAACGCCAAGGAAATCGATTTCTTTCATGATCCCAATTTCCCAGCCCTGTTTTAGCCTTTTTCCAGACTCCCAACTCCCTCCTCTGGTAATTTGAGAAGGACTGAGGCAGTTTCCTCTCCCCCTCTGAGCTCCCAGGGCCACCCCAGCCCTGACTGGTCCCAAACTGGAGGCAGCTCTCCCCAAACTGGGCTGCTCAACACCCCCCAGGGCTCCTCGTCCTGCACAGTCCCTCAGCTGCACTAAATCCCTGGATTTCCACAGCTCTAGGAAAGCACTTGGTATTTTCCTCTCCTTTTAAGCACATTTTTCTCAATAAAAGAGTCTGGGAGCTTTTGCTGGTGCTGTTCCTGGCCCAGCAGTTGCTCAAGGGATGTGGTGCAGTTCTTCCCTGGAGCTTTGACTCCCACAGCTGATGTCTCTCTTTCAAGAGGAGGCAGCAGCAGCAGGGCTGTCCTTTATTTTTTGCAACCTGTATTGAGCAAAAAAAGAATCTTTATTGTAGTGATTATGTCAAAGCAAACAGCACTGAACAGACTTCAGTTAAAGGAGTGAATATTCAGATTATATTAGGAGATTTTTTTTTTTCCTGTGGTGTTGGCTGGCAAAAAAATCTCTTCCACAGCACTGAAATGTCCTGGATTTCTAATTGGAGGATTTCATTCTAGATCAGAGATTTGTTTTCTCAATTCAGGTTGTTGCACAAGTAAATTATTTTGTTAGCTCGTTTGTGTAAACTTGTGAGAGAGAAAATTTTACATTCAAAATATTTAAGTTGGAACACTGCATGGCTATTTACAAATAGATCTAAACTCTGCAGTGAGCAGTTCCTTCACTAAGGCATCTTCTATTCAATCTGCAAATTGATGCTCAAGATCAAATGTTTTTTTCCAGTGGAGGAGTTCTAACAAACCCTGGCTGTTCTTTTCTGCAGCAGTGGGTATATGTTGATTTCCCCCTTTTTGAGCTGCATCACACAGAAAATGTGGATATAAAATTGACTCCAGAGCCATGAGCCGTGCGAAAGACAGGACCTTTCCTGATAAAACACTGAGCTGGGACAGCATTAATTTGTTAAAATAGAGATCAGGAGGGCTGTGGCCCTGTGAGAATGAAGAGCAGAGAAGCATCAGCTTTACCCTCCCATTGGCACAGAAATCCCAGCCCAGCTCCCAGCAGAGCCCGCGGTGTGCAGGAACACAAGTTTGTGGTTTTGTGCACAAACAGAGCACAGGTGTGTGTTTTTGTGCCCAAGCAGAGCACAGGTGTGTGGTTCCAGACCTGCTCGTGGCTGGAAGGCGATGGGCAGGGCCCTGCTGGGGATGAGGATCCCCGAGTGCAGCGTCTCCAGCGGCGCCCGGTCCGTGGCCACCACGCGGTACCGGCGGATCAGCTGCAAGGACACATCCTGCCAGTGAATCACCCCTCTGGATGCAGGGCATCCCCCAGCCTGGGAATAACCTGCTCCCACTCCATGACTCAGGAGGCTGAACAGTTGCTTTATTAAGCTATGCTATATTACACTATACTATACTAAAACCATATGATATCATACCAAAGAAAAACCCGTGACCCTTTCGGACAGTCACAGCACAGCTTTGACCTGGTCAATCAAACCTGGCCAATTTGAATTGGCCAGTCAATCCAAACAACCATCACCAGAGTCCATGGCCAATCAATCCAAACTGGCCAGTCAATCCAAACAACCATCACCAGAGTCCAGTTAACAATCCCTCTCATTAAACAATCTCCATAGCACGTTCCGCACGTGCCAAACAACAGGAGCAGCGAGTAGAGACAGGAATTGTTTTCTCTTCTCTCTCTGAGCTGTCTCCCTGCCTTCCCCAGGAAGAATCCTTGGGAAGGTTGTGCCTGCTGCTCTCTGTGGGGCGAGCTGCAGCCACGATCAGCGTGCTGGGCTCTGCCTCTGCTCAGCTGGAGGACAAACCCCCCTGGCACTGTGCTATTTTCTGAAAAATCCCTTCACCAGGATTTCTTCTCCTGGGCAGCTGAGAAGCCTCAGAAAAGAGTGAAAACAGCAATTATCTGGTTGCTTTGGAATGCAGTCTAGAAGTTGTTTACCAACAGGTGCATCTTTGATTGGTTCCATGTAAATTGCTTTTCTTAATGACCAATCACAGCCAGCTGTGTCGGACTCTGAGTCAGTCACAGGTTTTCTTTATCATTCTCGTTAAGCCTTCTGACGTATCCTTTCTATACAGTTTAGTATAGCTCTAGTCTAGCATTATTTTAATATAATATAAAATACAATACAATATAAAATATATAATATAAAATATAGAAGATATAATATATCAGCCTCCTGAGAAGCTAAAATCAGGTTCTCATCCCTCGCCTCCTCCTGGGGACCCTGACCCCCCCAGTTCCCTTGGTGGGGTGCTCACCCAGCAGAGGGCCAGGTGCAGCTGCAGCTCGGCCACGCGGCGCCCCACGCACATCCTCCTGCCGACGCCGAAGGGGACGTGGGAGAAGGGATGGATGGAGCCCTTGTGCAGCCAGCGCTCGGGCCTGAACTCGGGCCAGCCCCTGAAGTAGTCCTCGCTGCAGCCCAGGGCGTGGCTGTTGATCATCAGCACGGTCTGCAGCGAGGCGGGACAGAGAGCCAGGTCACAAAGCCACCCCCAGCTCCCCAGGGAAGCGGCTCCGGGATGGGGAATCATGGCACGTGGCAGATACTTATCATTATCCTGGCTTTTGGCAAATATTGACATGGATTCTGTAAGTGTGAGGTTAAAGTGGCTTTGTTATAAAGATACAGCTTTTATTTCCGTTGTTAATTAAGCTTGGACATAGTAGTGAAATAGCTGATCTAAGTGTGTTTGTGTTAAATTCCTACTTAAATAAAATAACATCCAATGAGCATATGAAGGTACCAACTATCAACTCTCACAGCTGAAAACTGTGTGGACCAAAGCCCAAAACCTAAAAGTAATAAAATAAAAGTAATAAAAATAGCTGAAAAACCACAACCAAAAGAATACTCGTGCTCTGAAAAAGTAAAACCAAACAAGAGCCACACCAAACAGTTCTTAAAATATGTAAGCTAGTTTAAAGAAGAAGTTTACTATGCATGATTGTTTATGAATATGCAACAAACTAATGTCATGGAAATAGTATATAAAAAGTGTTTCCAAAAAACAAGTGTACTCTTAGCTAAGTACCAAGATACACCCAACCACAACAACCTTTACTCTATAGTCCTTGTCTCCTATTGTCCTTTATTAAACTTTTTAAATTTTCACAAGAAAGTGAATGTGTTTTTCACAGCACAGCAGCTTCCTCAGGAGAGGTCATGGAATTCCCAAAAAATCAACTGGAACGTAGAAAAGGTCGTGGTTTCCTCAGAGAATCATGGGAAAATTTGAAAAAAAAAAAAGCTGGAATAGCTCATCAAAATTATTTCAGGCAAATATTTCTGCTTAAGTCCAAGTGCAGTGCAGGCAGTGTGGGTTGTGTTTATGGGAATCCTTGGGGTGAATCCCTCATTCCTTGTCCTGGGGCTGGGACTTTGGCAAAGCCAGTTTGAAACGGAAATACGAGCAACTTCTGTGGTTTGAAGGGCAATTAATAAATTAAAAACCATCCCAATAAACAGAATTAATTGCCTTACCCCTTTGGGCAGCATGTAATTTCCCAGCACCATTTCTGTGTCGATGGTGCGGGTGGTGAAAGGCACTGATGGGGTTAATCTGCAGGGAAAGAGAACAGTGGGTTAAATTCCCAGCAATTTCCCTTCTTTTATCTCTCTATTCTCCCTCCAACAGCAAGATGCACAAAATTCTGTGCGCTGGAAAATTCTCTCTCCCTTGTGCGAAGGAGCTGGTGAAACACTTGGTGATTGTTTTGAAGGATTTGGGGATTTTACCTCATGGATTCTTTCAGACAGGCTTTTAGGTAGGGCATGCTCCTCAGGCTCTCAGCACTCGGGCTCTTCTGAGCAGCCAAAACTCTCTGGATTTCCTGGAAAAGCTTCTGCTGGACGTGTGGATTGCGGGAGAGGTTGTACAGAGCCCACAGCAAACTGTTGGCTGTCTGGAACAAAGCAAAAAGAAAGGTGAAGCCCTCCTTTTGTAGGCACAGAAGGAAGAATTTGTCCAAAATTCAAAGCAACGTTTCTGGCTGGGCACAGCTTTATGGAATTTTGACAGCCTGAAGGGTTATAAGCAGTCCCAACTGTCCTGCAGAATTAAAAATCTGGGGATTTCAGGCAAAAATCCGGGGATTTAGTGTTAAAATCTGGGGATTTCAGGCAAAATTCCATTTGCACTTGGGCCACTGAAGCCACTTCAGGATTAACTCACTTCCAGGTGTGCTGGTGGTCAGGTTGTGGAAGGAAGGGGGGAACTGGGATGATTTGAAACCCTTGGAAAATCAGCTTTATTGTCTCTACCTCAGTGATCTGCAGCTAAGGAGGGAACTGGGGGAAATTAAACCCTTGGCACACCAGTTACTGTCTCCACCTCAATGATCTGCAGCTAAGGAGGCAATTGGGGGAATTTAAACCCCAAGGAGGGAATTGGGGGGTCTGAACCCCAAGGAGGGAACTGGGGGGATTTAAACCCTTGGCACACCAGTTACCATCTCCACCTCAATGATCTGCAGCTAAGGAGGGAATTGGAGGGAATTTAAACCTTAAGGAGGAAATTGGAAGGAATTTAAACCCCAAGGAGGGAATTGGGGTGATCTGAACCCCAAGAAGGGAACTGGGGTGATCTGAACCCCAAGGAGGGAACTGGGGGGATCTGAACTCCAAGGAGGGAACTGGGGGGATGAGAACCCCAAGGAGGGAACTGGGGGGGATGTGAACCCCAAGGAGGGAACTGGGGTGATGTGAACCCCAAGGAGGGAACTGAGGGGGATGTGAACCCCAAGGAGGGAATTTGGGGGGGATTTAAGCCCCAAGGATGGAATTGGGGGGGATTTAAACCCTTGGCACACGGGTTACATCTTCCTGCTGATGATCTGCAGCTAAGGAGGGAATTGGAAGGAATTTAAACCCTAAGGAGGGAACTGGGGGGATGTGAACCCCAAGGAGGGAACTGGGGGGGATGTGAACCCTTGGCACATCAGTTACCATCTCCACACTGGTGATCTGAACGCCAAGGAGGGAACTGGGGGGGATTTAAACCCCAAGGAGTGACCGGGGGGTTTAAACCCTTGGCACATGGGTTACAGTCTCCACGCCGGTGATCTGCAGCTAAGGAGGGAACTGGGGGAATTTAAACCCCAAGGAGGGAATTTGGGGGGGATGTGAACCCCAAGGAGGGAATTTGGGGGGGATGTGAACCCCAAGGAGGGAATTTGGGGGGGATGTGAACCCTTGTCACATCAGTTACCATCTCCATGCCGGCGATCTGCAGCTAAGGAGGGAGTTGGGGTGATCTGAACCCCAAGGAGGGAACTGGGGGGGGATGTAAACCCCAAGGAGGGAATTTGGGGGGGATGTGAACCCCAAGAGGGACCGGGGGGTTTAAACCCTGGCACACGGTTACCGTCTCCACGCCGGCGATCTGCAGCTCCGCGATGGCAGCGTACAGCTCCTTCCTGGACAGCTGTCCCCCCGAGTAGATGTCACACAGAAAATCCCCCTGGGGGCTGGCACAGTGCTTCTGCAGCCGGCTGTCGATGGAGTGCTTGGCTGAGGAGGGCAGGAATGATGGAAAATCACTCAAAACCCCATAGAAACAGCAGCAAAGCCACATTTCTCACACGGGGTTTTAAAGAAGGGCCAAGCTGTGCTCTGTTGGCAAGCAGTGGGTAAATAATGAGGGTATTTATGGTGAATAAAGGATGGCGCTGTCACTTTTCAAAGAAACTCAGTCCCAAAAATCACTTTTCAAGAGGAGGAGCTCTTAGGAATTCTATTCTCTTAAATTAGGGGAGGAAATCAGTGACACGTTGGGGGAAATATTCGGCAAACAGAAACACAAGTGTGTAAAATTTATTACCTGGGGCTTTCAAAGGGGATCAAGGTGTTAAAAAATCAAAGGGATTTAGCACCCAGCACCCCCGAGGGGAAATGTAAACCTTGGATTTACCAGGGGAAGGCACAACGAGATGCCAAATTTTGACATGCTGGGGTTTTTTTTAAATAAAAAGAAACAGGTTTTGCTCGTGAGTATCCCAGGTGTTAAAACCAGTTCCTGTAAGGAATTATTCATTTTAAGTGAAGGTGTCAAACTGGTTTTTCTGAGCAAAACTTGTTTAAAGTGTCTTTTCTAAAGCCCATAAACCAAGAAGCAATAAAATGAGTGAGTGAGGGCTGGCAGGATAAAAAGCCTTGGGACTCAAATACCCAAGGGAAATATCTCAGTGTTACAACCCTCCAAAAGCTCTCTCAGCCTTTAGTTATGCCTCTCACTGTTTAAATCAATGAAAATTTAAAGTATTAAAAATACAAACTCAACTTCACATCTGGAGTTTGAGTAATTTTTAAACTTGGAAGGCCAACTCATTTTAAGTAGTCAGAAATGTTGTCAAAAAGCCAAACTGCACCTTATTATTTAAATTACTTCTGGGTTTAAGATTTACAACTATGTTACAGGTTGTTCAGAAAAGATGTAATGTCTTTTTTTTAGCAAACAGGTTTTTGCTGCATGCACAATTCTTGTTTCTCAAGAAAATGAGTCCTTGAGGAAAGTCCCTTTTCATTTATAACCTTGCCTTTAAAGAGATTATCCATTTTTAATTTCCTTTTAGGACAGATTAAAGTGGTGCCATGGCACTGCTGGCTCCCAGAATCCTGGCATTCCCCTGGGAATTGGATATTGCCCCACAGCCTGGGTGTTAGCCACTAAAAACTGCTCCCACATGGGAATAAATCCCTGTTTTGGTACAGCAAATGTGGTTTAATCCATGCTGAGGGCAGGGATTAACAGCAGCAAGTATGGAAAAAAATCAATTCCAGCAAGGAGAAGACAGAGATAAAGAGAAAGGAGATAATTAGGGGTTAAATAATGACCTGTTTTAAATATATCATCCCATGCTTTGGTGTGAGCTTGCCAGACTTTGGTGTTGAGCCCCTTGTGCAGCTCCACAGGGGTCACCATCATCATCCCGAAAGTGGCCATCATCTGTGGGGGAAAACCTCTCTTTAATCTCTTTTCATCCTTCTCCTTGCAGTCCCTGAGCAACACCAGGCTGGGAAGTAGAGGGAGATTTTCAGGAAGGCAAAATTCTGGTGGAATTTCCATCCTGGACAGAGAGGATGGGTCTCAGTCTACTCAGGGCAGATCCAGGTAAAAATTAGAGGCAGCCAGGAGTGTTCTCAGTAAGGAATGCATCCTGTGGATTTTAGGCACCTGTTGGGAGTGGGACAAGGCATTTTTTGGCAGTGCCTCCCTCTCCCTTGATAACAGATGGGCTAAAAACCAAGGCAGGGCTGGCTGCCTGTGTGTGATGACTGAATGAGGCAGGTTTGGACCCCAGAGCAGCTCTGACCCCATGGCTGAATGAGGCAGGTTTGGACCCAGAACCCAAAGCAGCTCTGACCCCATCACTGATTAAGGCAGGTTTGGACCCAGAACCCAAAGCAGCTCTGACCCCGTGACTGAATGAGGCAGGTTTGGACCCCAAAGCAGCTCTGACCCCGTGGCTGAATGAGGCAGGTTTGGACCCCAGAACCCAAAGCAGCTCTGACCCCAAAGCCAGGGATGTGCAGAACCCCACAGTGCCACCCTGCAGGTGCAGCACAGAGGAGCAGAGTCACCAGCCAAGCTGACAATTCTCCTTCCAGCTGCCCTCAGGGCCACTCAGCACTTCCCCTGTCACACTGATGGTGCAGGCAGGTAGAAGGTGTTGTAAAAAAATCTTATAAAACATGGATTATCTTAGCTACCTCAGCTAAGCTAACAATAGGTTGCAAGTCCCTGTGTGAGAACAGCTTGAGAAAGGAGAGTTCATTAACACAACAATTAATTATTCCTGGAGAGAAAAATAAGTGCACCTGTAATAACCAGGGATCTGTTTCATGAGAATCAGTGAAGAAAATATGTGAACAATTCAAGAGAGATCTGATGGACAAGTGAAATACCTTTTACTAACCAACAGAGTGATTGGCAAGAAAGCTCCTAACCAATTAAAGTTGTACACAAGGTCTGTGAAAACTGTATAAAAATGTGAATTAAAAGGGGCTTTTCCTGCATGGAGAAACTGAGTCCTGTCTTATTACAACACACTGAGGCATTGCATAAAGGAGGCAGAAGTTCAGGATTGGCTGGGCACCTGTTGGGTACAGAAGCCTGAGCTGCTTTTTCCAGCTGACTCCTTTAAATTGCTGCCTCTCATTAACAGCAGGGGTAAAAAAATCACCACAGCCCCAGGAGAGACCCTTCCATACCGTTTTTACAGCCTTGATGAAGTTCAGACTTTCTTCTTCTACGTCCTGCTGCAGGAGGCCAAACCTCTTCCCATACAGCACCAGGCAGATACCTGTTGTTAGGCAATATTATAATTAAATTTATAAACAAAAGGCCGTGTGGGATGCATCATTTATCACCAAGGAATGGCTTGGGTGAGCCTTCTGAAAGTGTTCCTTGATGCAGACCTGGCAGAGCAGCACTGCTAAAACACCTCCTGCTTGTTTGCCCCGACCCCAGCGAGGGTGTCCAGCTTTGGGGCTCTTACAGCAACGTTCCTGCACAAATTAGGAGTGCCACTGATCCCCTCACCAGCAGCAGAACTGCATATTTGGCTCATGTTTGGTGATTTTACTGAAGAAAACGGAGCGGCAGGAGAATGAGGAGCCACCTCCCACAGCATTCCCCACTCCTTCCCACAGCCTGAACCAGCGCAAGCGCGGCAGCATCCCACACTCCACCACTTTCCACCTTTTCCACTTGTCTGCTTTTCCCCTCTTTCTTTTCAAACTGTCACTTCCTATTTCTCCCTTTCCAAAAGGAGCCATCACCACTGACAGTGGAAAAAAAAACCAAAAAAAACCACTTTGAGGAGCTCAGCCCAGAGGCTGCTGAGAGGAGCCAGCCAAGGGCAGCTGGGTCTGGCAGGGCTGCATCAGTCACTGCACTCAACCATCCCTTTTTTTGGGAGTCACTGAGCCACTTTCTGCCCTGTGGCATTCCTGGCACATTCCTCAGTGAGCTCTGAAAGGTTCCTAAGGATGAGGCTCTGTCTTGGTAACTCATTCCAGCCCTTCTCAATCCCAGTGTAAACACTGAAAATGGGATTTTCCAGGCTTTGCCAACACGCTGTTATTGGAATATTTCATTGATCCTGCTGATAGCTAACAAATATCAGATGGACAAAAAAGGCTGTGTGTTATCTGATCCCACTCTAGATGAATGAACCATAACCCCCCATTTTTTTTATTTATAAATCGTTGGAATGTTTGAATTTTTTATAAGCCATGCAGGGAGCTAGGCAGAAATTCATATTTGTGCTGCTGAATTTTGCACTGACAGTCCCTGGCTGTTCTGCAACTCTCTCCATGATATTATAGCTGAGAGTTTGGAAATAATGAGCACATATTTTGTGCTGATCATATTTTAACTGCAATGCCCTGGCAGGTGCACCACGCTCAGGCAAAACCCAACTCACTTTCAAAAGACCATTTGTTGAACTCTGAATAGACATCTTCCATCTGGCCATTGTGGTCACAAATTTCATCTATTCTGTGCATAAAGTCCTCCAGGACCTAAATGGTGGAGAGAAGAGTGAGAAAAGAAGGGAAGAAAATGACATCAACTAATAAAAATCCGGTGTAATTCAGCATTTCAACTGCCTTTTAAGCAGATAACAATCTTGCGTGAGAGGAATCCTTTTGTTCCCTGTTCTTTGAACAAGATTCAACTTCCCCCAGTGTGAACAAGTGTTTGGATTTGACACAGCTCTCGATGAACTGTGCTGCCCTCGATGAACTGTGCTGCCCTCGCAGGGATGCAATCCCTCACTCCGGGGTTTCACAACTGGGGATTAAGGTGTTTATCACAGATGCTCCTCAGCCTCCCTCAGGAGCACAGAGGTTAAGGACAGAGGTGTTCCCTGAGGGGAGGAGCAGAAGAATGAAGGGGTAAAGGCAAAAATTACTGCGTGCAGGAAAAGCAGGGAAAAGCTCTTTACAGGAGCCTCTATCCTTATGGAATAATCCTGTTTTACTGTGGAGACGGTCTCAGACCATGGCAATCAGTTTGTACTTGTTATTCCCTGAATGTTCTGGGTCTGAGCTCGTGGTTTATCACTGTGGAGTAAATAAAGCTGTCCAGATAAACCGGATCTGCTTTAACTCCCCAGGCTTGCAGGGGAGCAGAGAGAGGAAGGATTTCTCGGAGCAGGGTACCTCATTGATGGTCGTGTCCAGTTTCACAACTTCCCGGGGCTTCATCAATTTCTTCTGAAAGGCACTTCTTACCCTCTGCCAGTCCTTCCCCTCCCTGATTGAAACAACGACAGCGAGGTTGGAGAGCGAAAAGAAGAATGAAAACAGAAAAAAAACCCCAAACTCGCACTACTGATGCTCCACCGCACCGGAGGCTCAACAGGGGGATCTCCGGGGGCACCGGCGGCACAGCCGGGGGATCCCCGGGGGCGAGGACGAGCCCCAGCCACGCTCGGGGGGCAGCCCGGGACCCCCGGTCCCCGCGGAGCCGCGCTGGGGGCGGCCGCGCTCCACAGCATCCCCCGGGCACCGGCAGCCCCGCAGCATCGCCCGGGGCACCGGCAGCCCCGCAGCATCCCCCGGGCACCCCCGGGATGCTGCGTGTCCCACTCACAGGATGAGCAGCCCGTAGGCCTCGTCGCGATAGTCGCGATAGGCTTTCCAGGGCTTGATCTCGAGGCGCTGCGGGCAGGCGCTCTCGCGGCGGTACAGAGCCTCCAGCAGGCAGGGCGCCGCGATGTGCACCGAGTCGAAGGCGCCCAGCTTCATGCGGAAAATCTTCCCGAACCTGCGGTGGTACTGAGCCTGGGGAGCAGCGAAAAACGCGCCGTGAGTGCGGGGCGCTCCCCGGCGCGGCATCCTCATCCCATCCCCATCACCATCCTCATCCTCATCCCATCCCCGCCGCCTCACCAGGGTCTCGTGCTGCCTCTTGAGCCCCCCCTTCCAGAGCACGTCGGGCAGGCTGCCCATCAGCGGCCAGCTGGGCGGCCCGGGCAGCGTCTCCGCCGGCCGCAGAGCGCTCAGCGAGGACGCGGCGCGGCCGCAGGTGCGGGCGGGGAGCCGCCGGCGGAGGAGGAGGAGGAGGATGCTGCAGCCTGCCATGGCCGCGGTGCCGGCCCCCGGGCGCAAATAGGTGCATTTATAGCAGCCCGAGGTGCTGGACTTTCATCCGCGCCAATGGGAGCCCTGGGTGGGGTGAGGTGGGGCGGCTGCCCCGGCCCTGCCCGCCGAGCCCGCGGGGCAGGCGGGTCATGAAAGGGTTCAGGCGGGGCAGGGAAGGCACCGTGCCAGCGCCTCCGCCTGCTGGGATCCGGGGATGAGCGGGTGGGACCCGCTGGGAGCGCGGGGATGAGTGGATGGGACCCGCTGGGATCCGGGGATGAGCGGGTGGGACCCGCCGGGATCCGGGAATGAGCGGGTGGGACCCACTGGGGTCTGGGAATGAGCGGATCGGACCCATTGGGATCCAGGGATGGGCGGATCGGAGCCATTGGGATCCGGGGATGAGCGGGTGGGACCCATTGGGATCCGGGGATGAGCGGGTGGGACCCACTGGGGTCTGGGAATGAGCGGGTGGGACCCGCGGGGATCCGGGGATGGGCGGATCGGAGCCATTGGGGTCTGGGAATGAGCGGATCGGACCCGCGGGGATCCGGGGATGGGCGGATCGGAGCCATTGGGGTCTGGGAATGAGCGGGTGGGACCCGCCGGGATGCGGGGATGAGTGGGTCGGACCCATTGGAGTCTGGGAATGAGCGGATCGGACCCGCGGGGATCCGGGGATGCGGGAATCGGTCCCCGGGGACGCAGCAGTGGCCACGCCGCGGGCAGCCGCTCCGCTCCTTGCCTTTCGTTCGTGCGAGCGGTCTCGTAGCTCTCTCGTTCTTTTTTTTTCTTTCTTTTGTTTCTTTTTTTTAATGCGTGTTTTAGAGTCCGAGCACCCGCGTGAGCACGGAGGGCTGTGGTGTTCGTCCTGCGGAGCGCAGAGTAGTTCAGTTTTCCCGGAGCATTTGCACTTTAAAAAGACGGAATAAGAAAGTGCAGGGAGCTGAGGAACAAGAAGTTGTGGGGTGTGAACTGCCCTTACCCTCTCTGGTTGAGTAACCAGAAAAGATCATGTGGGCATCACCGGGGAAGGCAAAATTCCCTTCACTGTGAGTGTTGTTAGCCATTAAATCCTGACAAAAATGAGTGAATCCCACCCAGTCTTTTAATCAGAAACTGCATTGAAAAGCTTGAAAAGTTGGCTGAGAGGAGGAAGAACAGGTAAAGGAGGGAGAGAAGAGAAGAGAAGAGAAGAGAAGAGAAGAGAAGAGAAGAGAAGAGAAGAGAAGAGAAGAGAAGAGAAGAGAAGAGAAGAGAAGAGAAGAGAAGAGAAAAGTTGGATCCTGCTGCAAGACAGAGCTACCTGTAATCCAGAGGATTTCCAGGAAAGACAGCTTGGCTACAATGGGGATTTGATTTTCTTGCACCCCACACTACCTTTTCCCTTCTTTCCCAAGTACCTTTTGTAACTTGGCTCTAATCCCCTTCATGTGAGGGGGTGGCAGAAGCAGAGTGTGCAGACACTCTGGGTGTGTTGGACAGAGCATGATCAGAAGATGGATTTGACACAAAAAGGCACACATCTCAAAGTCAAATTAATAACAATGCAAAGACCAAGGCAGCAGTGATCAGCAGAGAGAAAATGTACCACAGAAAAGAAAATACATTGCAGAATTTTTCTGGGAGTTCTGTACATCCTTCCCAGGTGATTTCCTGCAATGGGATCATCCTTTGTGGGCCACAGGGTCAGAGCACTTCCCAGTCAGGCTTTAAAGTTAAAGTTGGTTCAAAGGTTTGTATTTTTTGTGGGGGGACACCACAATCCCATTCTGTGATTTGTTTGCTTTGAAGCAGTGCTACTGAAACATATCTCCCTGTCCTTGTAGGCAGATCAGGCTCCATTCAGTGATGAGTTCTGAGAAACCAGACAAGAAGAGACAATTTGTGCACTCTGCCTATTTAAAGAATGAGAATGAACTCATTTGAAGGGTCACAGCTTCGTGCCTGTGAAACCATGTCTTTGAAGAGTCTGGAACAGGCAAGTCAAGACTAAACTGGGCACAGGTCAATTTTTCCATGTTCTTCACAGCTACGGGGAGGAAACCACCCTGTTAATGTGAAATCCTCTCTCTCTGAGGCTCTTTTTGAATGACAGAATGGAAAGGCTTGTGTTTCACTCCTGTGGCTGTAAGTCCCTGGCAGGGAAGTTGGTGTGCTGGGAGCTGGGACAGAAAGTGATTCCTCAGTTCCTGCTCAAGTGCAAGTCCAAGGGTGCTTGCAGCCTCCCCTTCTTCCCTCCTTTTTAAGAGATCTCAAACCCAAGCTTTAATTTTCAGTTAACCTATCAAGGGTTATGTCTCAGGTTTTGGCTTTTCTATTTTTCAGGTTCTGTGCTGCTTTAGTGTGTGGGTCTGGGTTCATATTATGGGATGGTGAGCTCTGTGCACAGAGCAGGGAGACAAAACAATTCCTGCTCCAGCTGGGCACCAAGGACAAATGATCCAAATCTCAGCCCAGGAGCACAAACCCCGTGGGCTGGAGAGAGAAAAACAAGCAGGATGGGAGTGCAGGGGCTGAGCTGGAATTGGACACTGAACTGCAATGTGCACATGGAGCAGAGCTGATCCCAGGGAGAGACCCCGTGACCATCGTGCATTTTGGGACCATTTGGGTTCATCTTGGGTTCATTGTGGGACCATTTGGGGTCATCTTGGGTTCATTTTGGGCCCATTTGGGTTCATCTTGGGTTCATTTTGGGACCATTTGGGTTCATCTTGGGTTCATTTTGGGACCATTTGGGTTCATCTTGGGTGCAGCCCTGGCTGGGCGCTTGTGCTGCCCAAGGTGGATCCATGGAGGAGATCCTTTTAATCAATCCCTTCTTTATTCTGTAGCTCTGTCCAGCCTCTGCTCTAGGGCAGCCTGCACAAGGCATCAGTTCCAAGACAAAAGCTGGAAAAGTGTTTCTGAGCTGAATTTTTGGTGTTTTCCCCCACTGAGGCACCTGAACTGTGAAGGTGTCACCACCATCCCACAGGTGTCCATCCACAAGACTTCCCAATATTTTCCAATATAACAGCAAAAGGCAGCTGGGAGTGGAAAATTAAAAACTCTCTTCACTTCTCCACTATGGCAAGGAGGATTTTTGGGTCAAAGACCAGGAAATAGCAGAAGATCAAAACTGAAGAGCTGATTTTTCTGTGCTTCTCTTTTGCTCTTGGTTTGATTTCTGCTCTCTTGGATGTCAGGAGAGAATATTCCTTGAAGAACCATGTGCCAGTGGGATGCTTCTGTGGAAGATCTGCTGTGCAGGTACACACAGCTGGCTCAGAGTTTTCCACCACTAAATATTTAATTAGTCCAAATTTTAGAGGTGCCTTCTGAGCTGATTCAATTTCTGGTCCTAATTTTTTGGAAATAATTGTAACATATTTGAATAAACATTGGAAATCCCATCAAACTCAGAGCTCCTGCCCTGGATTTAAGGGACTGAGGTGTGCTTGGGAAGCTCATTAAAAACAACTTCTGAACTTCCAGATCAAAACCTTGGAGCTCATGGAAAGTGACCTGAGTGTTTTTCATGTAGTTCACTTCAAATACATCAAATATCACCAAAATAACTCCTCAGTGGGGAACAGCTTTATGTTGGGAGTGGATTTTCACTCTTAATGCCTGTAACTCCTGGAGGTTTGCTCTGTGACATATTGCACAATTCCTGTCTCCTGGCCTCTGCTCTTTCTCCTGCTTGGGAAAAGATTTTTGCTAATTTGGCCTTAAAATTTTTGTGAAATCTCTGAATTTTCTAAATTAATACAACGTGTTGAAGTGCCACAGGAGGAGATTAACAGGGAGAGTGTCACAGGAAGGTATTTCACAATGTGGGGAAGGCAAATGGATTGCAACTCGCAAGCTCTGCTTGTTATTGCAGGGTTTGCTCATGTTTGTTTACACACCTTTAATTCCATGTTAATTCCTTCAATTCTCTTTCCAGCTGAGGATATTTGAGTCTTGTAAATATTGTTGGGAAAGTACAGTAATTCCCGTTCTCCAGAAGAGAAACTGAAATGGCTTTGAAAACTGAGATCTCCAAGTTATCCATGTTCACCATGAAATGAAAGCAAAAAGAAACCTTTATTCTATTTTCACTCAAATACTGGCTTTTAACACCAAACTCCTCTTCTTATCTCACCTTCTGGATGATTACTCTTCTCCGAGATGACAGCAGCAGTGGATGAAAACTCAAATTCCAGCAGCCCAGGAATCCTGCAGCTGGCCATGCCCTGCGTGGAGATACCCACCTCAGCCATAAACATTGCCACACTCTGAGGGAGCCTCTAAATCAGTGGTTCAAGAAAATGAAAAGGTTTCTTGACTTAAACCAAGCAAAGTTTGGTTAAAAAAAAATAAAAACTGGACCATATTTTTGGTGAAGAAACATTTATTATCTGCTTTAGATGGGCAAGCAATGCTCCACACGCTGCATCCTCTAGAGAGGAGCTTGCCTGGGATAATCAGGGAGAAAATGGTGAGAGCAGAGCAAGAAATCGAGCCCCAGGACAAGATGCCCTGACAGTCAGCTTGGAATTTCTCAGGACTTGTCAGGTTTTGCATTTTTTTTCTGGAAATTAGAGTCACTTGCTGGGGTGTTACAGTTTCTTGTCTCTTTTAGCAATATTGCCCTGCCTGAGCAGGGAGGGGAGGTGAAGGGTTTGTGCAACAGTCCATTCAGTCCAGGCTGAATATTTCTCTTTGAACAGGAGGCTGGAAGCTTTTGTATTTATTTATTTTTAAAAGAAGAAGTATTTAGGGATCCCTGGAAGCATCCCAGACCAGCTTTGAAGGGTTAGTAGGGGTTGTCCCTGAACCTAATGAAATTTAATAACAAATATTGAATAGGTGTGAATGTAGAGGAGGCTGGAATGGTGAAATGGTGAGGTTGCTTTTGACTAACACGAGGTATTTTGAAAGAATGAGGGTAGAAAGGTGAGAAAGTCTGCCTTCCTTCCCTCAGATTGCAAAATAATGAAAAGATCCTCACTGGGGGATTTGCCATATAAATAATTAGGAGCTGTCTCATTAAGGTCTTTTTTGGGAAAGATGAACACCCTTAGAAAAGGATTTTTTTCTTTACCCTCCATTCCCCCTGCAATGCTGGTACAAGAAGGGCAGGCACAAGGACTGCACTCCACAATAAATCCCAAATATTGGGAATGTCAGAGCACTGCCACCTCCTTTACTGTGCTGGCACAACTGAAACAGGACAAATTTGTGTGGCTTTTGCTCCAAGTGATCCCCTTCATCCACCTCAAAGTTCAAAGTGAACCACTTCATCCCCATTCCCAGCGCACCTGGAATTCACAAACCGTGTTGGTGTGTGGGGGTTCCACGATCACCAAGGCTGAGGAAGGTCTGTGGAGCTTCAGGGAAAGGGGAGAAGAGTTTGGGAACTCCAAAAATCTGGCAGCAGAAGCATGGGAACGCTCTTCCCCACCGAGCTGGGCTGCAGAGGGCTCCAGCAAGGCAGGAGAAAATTGCAAATAACCCAAGAGGAGCCGTGAGATGAGGGCAGGGCGTGGAAGGGATCCCAGCAAGGGGAAGCCAAACAGCACAGGGAGCAGAGCAAGAAGGAGCAAGTCCTTTATGCAACTGGGAGAGGAGCGAGGGCACTGGGTTCAGCGGGTTCCTCTCACTCCTCGCGGGCTGGCTGCACTCGTGAGCTGTTTTCACTTTTATTTACATAAGAGAGGTCTGCAGTGAGTTACTCTTGGCGAGGCTCACCCCACAGAGCTTGCCCGAGCGTGTGGGTGAAAAGAGATTGCTTTTCAAAGCCTTGGAGTCATCGGATTCTTGTGAAATCCACTCCTTTTCTCTTGAGGGAAATTGCTCTGGCTGCGTGTGCTGCGCAGAGAGTGCAGCCAGGGAAATAACCAGGGCTCAGCTGTGTCCTTTCCTAGCAGGATCCTTCGGGAAGAGCACGAGCATGGCCAGAGGGATGAGAGTTTGCTTTCTGAGGAAAAGAGAGGCTTAGAGCTGGGATTATGTTTTTATAGAAGTTAATAATAATGTGGTTCTCTGGGGAGAAATTTGGTGATGCACTTCTTCCCTCAGTGGGAAACAAGGCACTGTGATGATGGTGATGCACCAAAATAAAATGTAACATCAGCCTGAGGGCCACCCAAAATATCTTTTATTATTCTGTCTTTCCTACTGGTTTGGAACAGGAGTTTTGAAATGAGCAGCCTCGAACTGAAAAAAAAAACCCCAACCAAACAAAAATCATTTTATTTCAGGCAATATTATAGAAATAAGTATCCTGTCCCATCCCATCCCTTTATCCCATCCCATCCTGTCATTACATCCCCTTATCCCATCCCACCCTGTTATTACATCCCGTTATCCCATTCCATTAGCCCATCCCATTATCCCATCCCACACCATGGATTCCATCCCATTATCCCATCCCATGGATCCCATCCCATCCCATGGATCCCATCCCATCCCATGGATCCCATCCCATTCTAACATCCCATCCCATCATCCCATCTCAACCCAATATCCCAATATCCCATTATCCCACCCCATGGATCCCAATATCCCAATATCCCACCCTATGGATCCCAATATCCCAATATCACACTATCCCATTATCCCAATATTGTATCCCATGGATCCCAATATCCCAATATCCCATTATCCCAATATCCCATCCCATGCATCCCACTATCCCACTATCCCAATATCCCATTATCCCATTATCCCACTATCCCACTATCTCATGGGTCCCACAATCCCACTATCCCAATATCCCACTATCCCATTATCTCATGGATCCTACAATCCCACTATCCCATTATCCCATCCCACTATCCCATTATCCCACTATCCCTCTATCCCACTCCCCCACTCCCCCACTATCCCATTATCCCTCTATCCCACTCTCCCACTCTCCCATCCCACGGATCCCGTCCATTCCCGTCTCAGGGCGCCCCCTGGCGGACCAGCTCCCCGAAGCCGCTCCCCACTATCCCAATATCCCATTATCCCATTATCCCATTATCCCACTATCCCATTATCCCATTATCCCACTATCCCACTATCTCATGGGTCCCACAATCCCACTATCCCAATATCCCACTATCCCATTATCTCATGGATCCTACAATCCCACTATCCCATTATCCCATCCCACTATCCCATTATCCCACTATCCCTCTATCCCACTCCCCCACTACCCCTCTATCCCACTATCCCTCTATCCCACTCCCCCACTACCCCTCTATCCCACTATCCCTCTATCCCACTCCCCCACTCTCCCACTATCCCACTACCCCTCTATCCCACTCCCCCACTCCCCCACTATCCCATTATCCCTCTATCCCACTCTCCCACTCTCCCATCCCACGGATCCCGTCCATTCCCGTCTCAGGGCTCCCCCTGGCGGACCAGCGCCGCGAAGCCGCTCCCGCCCCTCCCATCGGGCCGTACCAAGTGCCGTGGGGGTGCCTTCACAGTCATTCCGTTCCCCGAGGCCGCTCGGGACATCCCGACGCGCTGCGAGCGGTGCGAATAGAGATAATCCCCGATTTTCACAGGGTCCCGACCGTTTTCTGGAGTTTTCCCTCCTCTTTTTTCTTTTCCCATGCCCGCTGGTCCTCCTCTGCGCGGAGGGCGGATGGTTCAGCCCCTCATGGATGGTTCAGCGCCAACATGGCCGCCACCATGAAGAAGGCGGTGAGTGGGGAGCGGGCCGGGGGCGATTCGGTCTTTTGGAGCAGGATTTGGTCCCTTCCGGGAGGAGTTCGATCCCTCCCCGATCCTCCGCTGCCCCCCGCGCCGCTGTGTCCCGCTACCTCCCGCAGCCCCGGACGCGGCCGGGTCAAGCCCTGCCCGGCCCGGCGCGGCCGCCGCTGGGGAGCTGAGGGCGCTGGGATCGGGCTCTGGGATCGGGCTGTGGCACCGGGCTCTGGGATCGGGCTGTGGCACCGGGCTCTGGGATCGGGCTGTGGCACCGGGCTCTGGGATCGGGCTGTGGCACCGGGCTCTGGGATCGGGCTGTGGCACCGGGCTCTGGGATCGGGCTGTGGCACCGGGCTCTGGGATCGGGCTGTGGCACCGGGCTCTGGGATCGGGCTGTGGCACCGGGCTCTGGGATCGGGCTGTGGCACCGGGCTCTGGGATCGGGCTGTGGCACCGGGCTCTGGGATCGGGCTGTGGCACCGGGCTCTGGCACTGCGCTTGTCCCGCGGGGTCGGTGGCGTTGTGAAGCCTCTGCTGGTAAACAACAAGGGCAGGGGCACGGTGGATGTGAGGAGAAATTTATTCTCTGGGAGGGTGGTTAATTATGGAGTCGTCATCATCATGGGTTGGAAAAGAGCTTAAAATTCATCTCGTTCCATCATCCCACCCCTGCCATGGCAGGGACACCTCCCACTGTCCCAGGCTGCTCCAGCCCTGTCCAGCCTGGCCTTGGGCACTGCCAGGGATCCTGGGCAGCCACAGCTGCTCTGGGCACCTGTGCCAGGGAACAATTCCTGCCCAATATCCCATCCAACCCTCCTCTCTGTCAGTTCGAAGCCATTCTGCTTTGCCAGTCACTAACTGCTCCTGTTCATCTCTGACATCTCCTCGTCTCTCTGCAGAGCAGAGCAGGGTGTCCAGTTCAGCCATCAGCACCAAGGAAACCTTTCCTTTAGGATTCTGCGGTTGGCCAGAGTTTTAATTGGATGTACCCAGCTAAATGTGGGTATTTCTGGTGTCCTCAAAGAGGCACTTGGAGCAGCCAGGTGCATAAGCAGAGTGTAGTGGCTCTCAGATTATTTTCCATCACTTTGTAGGAGTATCCTTGCAGGGAGACTCAAGGTAATGTAAGAACTGAAATCATCATTTTGACCTCTCCTCCTCGCAGGCTGCAGAAGATGTCAATGTCACCTTTGAAGATCAACAGAAAATTAACAAGTTTGCAAGAAACACCAGCAGGATCACAGAGCTGAAAGAAGAAATAGAAGTGAAAAAGGTATATTTGCTTCAGATCTCATGAGCTTTTCATTGGATTTTCAGCTGGAACATAGGAAATTAGCAGCAGTGAGTTACTGTGAGTTTATGTAATGCTCGGGTTCTGATATGAGGTTTCTGATACTTTGGAAGTAGAAAATGGTAAAATATCAGATTAATTAATAAGTGTCACTAATATCAGACATTAGTGACATTTAAGCCTGCTGTATTGCCCTTGCCTGGACAGTTAATTATTGTGTTAATGACAGATAATGAGTGCTGACTGGGAGTTTCTGCTGGATTGAGTTGCTGAATTCCAGCTGTGAACCTGATCTCTGGGGTGTGCCGGTGCTGGGTGGGATTTGTTCCCAAAATCCAGCCTCTCTGGGCTCCTTATCCTGCTGTGGCCGTGTGTCCCAAGGCAGGCTGTGCCCAGGGAGCCTCTTTCTGTGTCCTGGCCCACAGAAGCAGCTGCAGAACCTGGAGGATGCCTGTGATGACATCATGCTGCTGGATGATGCTGACTCCCACCTGATTCCCTACCAGATTGGGGATGTCTTCATCAGTCACTCCCTGGAGGAGACTCAGGAGATGCTTGAGGAGGCCAAGGTTGGTCTGGAGCTGCTGGGCTGTGCTGGGCACTGGGCTGGGGTCTGTGCATCCTCTGGAGCTCTCACAGGCTGGAATCTCTGCTGGATTTGGGATCTGAGTCGCTCCCAAGGCACTCCAGCAATAAATCCTGCAGCCAGACCTGGGGATGAGTTGGAAAAGAGGCACCTCTCTGTTGGTTCTGTGTGCTGACAAACCTGGCTCAGTTTGTTGTGCAGAACTGATGTTTATTTCTTTTTTCTTTTCCAGAGGAGTTTACAAGAGGAAATTGAAGCGCTGGAGTCCCGAGTGGAGTCCATCCAGAGCGTGTTGTCTGACCTCAAAGTTCAGCTCTATGCAAAGTTTGGAAATAACATCAATCTGGAGGCTGAGGACAGTTAAAGCTTTTCCAAACACAACACCCAACTTTTCCTTAGGTTATTAAATGTTTTGATAACATTACTGCAATTATATTTGAGAACAGAAAATCCATCCCTTTCTTTTTGTTGGTTTGGTTTTTTTTGGGTTTTTTTACTTCCCTGTAATGTTCTTTATATTTAATAAGAACTTTCTTATTTTGGTTGTTGCAGTTATTTATTTATTCAGGAAAACACTGACTTCACATTGCTGGTAAAGCATCAAGATTGGAATATCTGCATTGTTTATTAAGGCAATAAAGCCAGGCATGTATTGGACTTCCCTGGGTTTTGTTTTCCACTCGTGAAAAGGTTTAAAACAAATGGAAGGAGGGAATTTTGGAGTGGCTGTTGGATAAAAGCTGTGTGATACAGGGGACCAGAGGGAGTGATGCTCTTGAGGTGTTTCTGAGAGCCCTCCTGGAGCTCCTAAATTCCTCCTCTGTGTTTCACCCTCAGCTCAGGTGTCAGGAATTTGCCAGGGGACAAACAAGGGTTGTTTAAAGCTCACTTTGGTAGTGAGGAAAATCTTTTGGAGCCCCCATAGTCACTCATTTACTGCTTTGTATTTGGGAATCCAAAAACTGCTGCAAGTCACAATTCTGAGTCTTAATTTCTAATTTCCCTGAACAGTTCCTAAGTCCATATTCATGTAGCAAATTGATGTCACAGTTGTTCATAGGTTTTGTTGCAGTGTCAGCATCAATCCCTGATCTGTGCCTCCATCACTAGGAGGAGTTAAATGTAATTTTTAAATGTCTTAATTGGCTTAATTTGTCTTTATAACCAAAGAAAACACAAAAGAGTGGTGTTTTCACTGCTGGAGTTTGACCCATAACGAGGAGCACCCAGCAGATGGCATCAGAGATCTGGGAATGCCAATTTTGGGCCAGCCCGTGCCAGGCTGGCAGTGCCACTGCTGCCTGAGGTGAAGAAGCTCTGGCTGCAGGGCTTTAATTGGATGGTGACAGTTCCAGAGTCACTGCTGTGCTGAGCATTTCACAGCCCTGCAGGGCTTTCAAATGATTGGCACTTCCAGCTAGGCCACAGCATGGATATGGCTTCGTTGTGGGGGAAAAATAAAAGATTTTGGAATGGTTTGGGTTGGAAGGGACCTTGAAGATGATTTTATGATGATTTTATTTCCAGCCCTCCTGCCATGGCAGGGTGTGGAGAGCTTGCTGCTCTTTGATCCTAAAACTGGGATTGGCCATAAACACAGTGCTGTGTTCAGGGAAGATCGTTCAGTGCCACAGATCTGATTTTCTCCTTGTTTTCTCTCCCTTTAGGGTTTTATGGGTGTGGTGCATTTTTCCTGTTGGCTTAGTCCTTGCTGCAGAAATGGGAGGGTTTTTTTGCACCTGGGATGTCCAATTTCCTCGTGTGCTCTGGCCAATTTTGTTTGCAAGTCATCACATCTCAACGTTTTTCAGCTCAGCCTCTGAATTTTTGTATTTTGCAGAGCTCCTGTGCCAAGCCATCATTTGGTATTTTTATATGTGTAAAGCAGAACATGCAGGAAACACTTTTTTTATTCTAGAGTTGTCATTGTGGAAGTGACTTTGCAGATGGTGCATCAGCTGCTTGGAAGTATTTGACAGCATCCTATTTTGCTTTTTAATAACCTTTCTGTCATGAAGATCTGCAATTGTTTCTGAGTTGGCACTTACTCTGTTCAGCACCCCATGTTCTAAGGGCTTCTTATTTTTGGCAGATTGGAATCTTATCTCTAATAATAATGTTCCCTTTACCTGAACAAGAGAACTGTGACAGAAGCCCATGAACCAAACCCTGGTGCTCTGTTCACCCCTGAACACCTCACGAGTCATTCAGGTGCACTTGGCAATAGAAATGTGGAAATGTCCTGGTCAGAATGCCAAGAGTTCATTGTCCTCTGTGTTGGCAAGGGACTTGTAGGGAACCTTGGGGGTGAAATGTGTCACAAAGTGCTGTTCTTTCATCTCGGGGCTTTTGGAGCACTGGGCTGAGGATCCCTTACTCATGGAATCACCTTTTCAGCTTTATCTTGTTTTAAAGTACAATTTTAATACAGGTTTTGTTTTGCAAGTCACAGAGTCACCCATGGCTGGGTTTTCACTTGGCTGCAGCAATTAAAGCAGTAAAATACAGGTGAAATTCAGCTCATTTTGGTGCCTGCTGTCAAGGAGCTCCCAGATTTTTAAAGCTTGGTAAAACCTCTGTCAGGCACAGTGGGATCAATTCCTGCACTTAGGGGATTTGCAAGCCTGGTTTGTGATTCTATCTTCCCACGGGATGATCTCCAGTGAAACCTTTATTAATCCCCATTTTTTAGAGCAGATCTGGGCTCCCTTTACACTCCACCATATCAATGTGGTGGATAATTATTCAGTAATTACAGGAAATGGTGTGTATCTGAAGCACTGATAATTTTGTGGTAATAAAATCACATCCAAGGGCAAAAAGAGACTGAATTCTGAATACTGAATCCACATTTCTGTAGGAACAACAGAACTGAGCAGTTTAGTTTGCATGAGTCAGTGGTTCAGATAATTTCTCTAATGTTATTCTAATAGCCTGATTCATGAGAGAGAAAAAAATATGAATATATATAGGCATAATAAGGCCTGACAAAAATTATTTACAACCAACTTTGTCTTTATTTAGATTGTGTGAGTCACGCAGAAAACCAAATTATTTTCTAATTAAACTCTGACTGCTGGTGGGGCTGCACAGAACACCAAACACAGCCAGGAAGGGTTCCCCCAGCATTAAGAGGAATTTCATCCAGATGATAAAAGGTGGAATAAAAAATGGAATAAAAAATCATAAACATGAGGAGAGCACCAGGATGTGCTCAGTGTTGGACTCCAGGCTAGGCCAGGGCTGCTCCCAGCCATTCCTTAAGGGAAAATTCCTGTTGGATTTCTCAACACAGCCCAGCAAAGGGAGGAAAAACCTTATTCAGGGGAGTTTTAGAGTCTGCCAAGTTTTACCCTTCAAGCACAGTCCAGAATTCCATCAAATCATCAAATTTGGGTGCTTTTCCTGCTTTTTCTGTAACAATCAGGGTTGTGCACACCAGGCTTACAACACACAGTTTTGGGGTTTTTAAAATTCTGTTCAGAGTTTAAATTTCTGCTGTCTCTTGGGTATCTGGGATTTGTCTGAATTTAACCAAACTCCTGTGTAAAGCCTGGCCTTTGACCAACAACCTATAGCACACAAAATATATTTATTTTTAAGATAAAACTGGCTGCCTTTGGGTACAATCAACTCAGAGGAAAATCATTAATCCCAACACACATGGCCAAGGACTGCTGGTAGCTCCAACACTCCTTTTTATTAACACTTGGGGGGAAAATAATCAAACATTCAGTTCCATTGCTGCTGTGAAAGCACTTTCCCCTCCAGTTTTTAATCCTGCTGTTAAAAGTTCAGCCAGAAGAGCTTTGCTTTGCTTCTGAAAATGCCTCCCAGCAGCGATGTTGAACATATCAGGGATCAAACAGCCTCTGGGAAAGGTTTAAAACTAAAGCTTGTCCCTGATTGTAGGGGTCTGTTATGTGTTCAGGTGTTTGTTGTGTGTGTGCTACCCAAAACAAATCATTGTGCTCATTTCAGCTCCTGAGGAGTCAAGGGTCAGTTGGAGATTTTCAGCATGGCATTTATAGGAGTTGACTTTTCCTTTGCAGAAAATGCTGCTGCAACATGTGTGAAGTTAAATCTAAATATGAAAAATTACTATTTAAAAACCTAAATATTAAAAATCACTATTTTTTATCTAAAGGAACAAAATGGACTTCACTGTAGAAGAATTTTGGTCCCAATGACACATTTTATTGCAGTCACAATACTTGATTTTAGACAAGTGGTAGGAAAATCAACTACAGAATTTATTTTACTCCTCAACTTATTTGTTAATTTGACAGATCTACAGTTGAAGATGTACTTCTAAATATCTGAGTGCAAATTTGCATTTCTATCTACTGACTGAAAGCCCCAAAGACTACACACAAGGTTTTTATCTGGGTTTTTCTGTCACACCAGGGCTGCATGAACAGGAATGCACACGGAGCCCTGGCTGCCTGGTTTAGCTCCAGCTCTGAGCCCAGATGAGCCCAGATTGATTGAGGAAATGTCAATAGAGTGAGAGAAAAGGGCTGGGCTGGATCAGGGCTCTGGATGCAGCTCTGAGCAGCTTCCACGCCCAGATCAAACCTGCTCCATCCCTAATCCAAGCCAAGCAAAGAGTTAAAGCTATAAAATATCTATAAATGAAATAAAACCACCACAGGCTCCTCTGGGCAAACTCCTGACCCTGAGAGGGAGGAATTTCTTCCCAATATCCCATCCAAACCTCCTCTCTGTCAGTCTGCTCCATTGATTTGTTGGTAAGTGCCCCACCAAAACAAGAACATACACACACAAAAAACCACGGAGCTGCTGCTGAGCTCGATTTAAGAGGCTCTGGCTCGTGATAAACCTGGGAGAGGAAGCCTTTATCCCTGTCATTTTGTACCCCAGCCTGTCATTATTCATCTGAGCTCCCAGCAAATGTTAGCCAGGGAAATCTCTGCTCTTTGGAAATGCATTATTGGAGTCTGTTCTTGTGGACAAAGAGCTGTCAAATAGCATTAGCACAGCCTGTCCATCTTTCATGGGTTTTTTTTTAAGATATAAAGCTTGGAGCAATATGGTAACAGTCTGTAGATTTAATTAAAGGTTGCAAAGTAGATGCTTTATCTGATTTATCAAGAAGGCACAGGTTTGCTACTGATAATTCATAGGGCTCAGGAGAGATTTCATCTGCTCGTCACCCAGTGCACTGGAGAAGAAATTTTCCTTCCAATCATTGTAAAGCACCTCAGGATTCCAGGGAGCTGGAACCACGAGGATCATTCCAGCATTCTCTGGCTGCTGCGTGTGCAGGACAAGTTTGAATTTCCAAATCTGATGGCATTTGGTGAACTGGAAGAGGGAAATGTCAGCAGGGCAGGGGCAGGAAAATCCTCAAGGGAAGGGAGACAGAAGGACAACCTCAGGCAGGCTGGCACTGGTGTCAGCAGAGCTGGGAATTCCCACCAGGAATTTCTGCTGGGGGCTGAGCAGCAACACGTGGCTGATAGCAAAGCAAAGCTCTGAGACCCCACAGGGCAGAGTTCCAGGGTTCGCTGGGCTCCCAGGAAAGGCAGGAATGCTGTTCACACCTGGGGATGCAGCACAGCCGGCCTTGCGGGTGATTCAGAGGTGCTCATCTCTGTAATGCCAGACTGCAGAGAAAAGGTCAAACCCACCTTCATTTATCACTCCAGTTTTCCCCTGCAGTATCAATTTGGGCTCGGTGGCAGTTAAACC
This sequence comes from Pyrgilauda ruficollis, assembly GCF_017590135.1. Classification (NCBI taxonomy): domain Eukaryota; kingdom Metazoa; phylum Chordata; class Aves; order Passeriformes; family Passeridae; genus Pyrgilauda; species Pyrgilauda ruficollis. The sequence goes on along the minus strand of NW_024526044.1, from coordinate 4,301,222 downwards.
AGAGGAGGAATTGATTTTCTGGGGGTAGAGTGCAGATTTTAGCTGGATACAAAAGTAAACCCGTTCCCACTGTCAGACACGGGGTTGGATTGTGTCCTTCATCCTCTTTTTTGGGCAGCCTCCAGAGCAGCTTCATACCTTTGGATTATTTAGAAAAAGCTTTTAAAGGTTTTGTTGAACAAATTGCTTTCCAGTGAGAAAAGGACAACTTTTTCTGAAGAAGGGAGATGTATTTTTACCCGGTTCTAACAAAGTGATTGGAGCTGGCAGCTCAGTTATGAAGTCAGAGTTTCATTTTTCAGAAATTACACGGCCACCAAAAGACTGGAGGAAGAAGTGTCAGTAACAAACCTGTAGTAAGAATTATTCTATTGTCTGTGGACCGTTTTCAAATCTGGTTTTGACTTTTCTCAAAATAATTATTCTGCAGGAGATCAGGCACTGAGACAGGAATTGCAGTGCTGACGTCTCAGCATCAACATCCCAGCTCCCAGTTTCAGTTCATTATTTCACCAGCTGTGTCCCCTTTATTTCCTTGGTGACTGAAGTGATTTAACAAGTTCCTTGAGACTCTTGAAATGCTGGGTTCAGAGAACCTGTAGATAGGATGGATTTTCTGTTTGCAGTCACGTAATTACCAAGTTAAAAATCTGTCTTTTCCTTCAAACACGAACGCTTCTTGTGTGGGGTGGAGATTTGCTACGCAGAGCTTTAAAAGAACTCAGCCAGCTACAGAAAAATCTGAGTCCAGAGCTCAATTTTTTTCATTTTTAGTGCTTGTGTTTAGTTGATGGCAGCGTGTCCTTTAGATTGTAGGTAAACAGATAAATTTGTAGATAAGTAGTTCCAGTAAGCACAGAGCATTCAGCACCAAGCTGATATTTCCAGGGATCTCATTCCACCATTGGCTAAAAAACATGTTTAACATTTTCTGCCAACCAGAAAATGACTTCTTTTCCCTCCCTCTGCTGTTTGATTTGCTCTGCTGTCTTTGCCCACTGCATTTTCCCATCCAGCGTCCCCCAGCCACGTTGCAATTCTGATGATTAAATGTGCAATTAAGTCTTAAGCACTATTAGCACGAGGGATTTGGAAATGAGGATGAGGCTGTAACACTGCCATCAAATGGAAATGGCAGCAGCAGTGGCACTTTGCTCCTGCAGGAAGGGCTGGGTGGCTCTGCCATGCAAATTCCTCACAGGAGGCAGCATCAGGACCCCTGGAGCCAGCAGCAGCCTGGAATGGATTTATCCTCAGTAATTTCTGGAATTATGTGCGTGCTGACAACATACAAATGGCACAGTGCAAATGATATTATTTTAACTTGTTTATCAACTTGTCATCCCAGCCTTTTTCTTATTTTTCCCCCCTCCAGTGCAGCGGTGTAAATCTGACTCATGCAGAGAAAGTCACAAAGATGCACTGGCCTGTCTGGATTCCCAGCAATATTATTATGAGAAATACATTAATTTGTCTGTATGGAAAGGATTTAAAGGTTGTTGCATTCATTTGTTACCAGAGCCTGAGCACTTCATCACACAGACTGGCTGCAGCAAGAAAATTATCTCTTCTTCTGAACTCCATTAACAGCACTTTTACAGGGTCCTGAAAAATATAAATACTGGAGGATGTTAATGGAAATGACACCTGTAGCTGATGTATTGGTGCCAGGAAATGTGATTAAGTGTCCTGTTAATTAACTCCTTTGCTCTGGTACTTGTAAAAGGAGTCATTTTTTAAAGGTAGCTGAACTGCCTAGAAAAGGGCACTGCTCAGACCTGGGGGATGTGGGATTTTACCTGGAGAATTTTACCTGCTTCTGATTTTAAATACTTCAATTGCACACCTGATTTCCAAGAACCCAGCAGAGACATAAAGCTGGAAAATCACTTACAGGACCTGGTTCACTGCCTGTTTATTCCCTTTGGTAGAAATTGCTGAAATACTGTCAGGATAATTAAAAAATATCCCATCACTCCCCATACAAAAATACTTAAGATGACGATTACGTGTTAGAAATGAGATTGATGCCACCAGGATTCCTCTTTACTGCTCCTGCTCTGGCCCAAGCAGGGGACAAATGCCCCTGGCCCTCATCCTTGTGTGTAACTCATTACTGGGCCTGGATCACTCCAGCTTCTCCCCAGATTTTTCTGTCCAAGCTCTGTCCAGCTCTGTGTTTCAGAGTGGTGCAGCCTTGGTGAAGAGACACAGGGCTTTTTTTTCTGTATTAAAACAGAAAAAAGGCACCTTTTGGTTCAGGAAATTAGAGCCACCAGCACTGTGAGTTGTACCTTTCAGAACAGCGATTTGCTGGCTATTTAACAGGGCAATATTAATTCCTGTCAGCTCTCATTTTCATTTTTTGGAGCTGCTTTCGTTGACAGAACCGCTGTAATAGCAGCAGTTGTAAAAATTATCAGCCCAGCTCTGAACACTCCTCACAACCACAGGGACATTAACTTGCCTCTGGCTCTCCTCATTTGCATTCTGAGCTGTTAATGAGCTAATGACGGTGCAGGTTTAATGAGCAGAGCATCACCGAGTGGCTCAGAGTTCAGGAAGTGCTGAGTGAAGCTTTAATTACCCCTGGCCCAGGTCATTAGCTGCACAACTACCTGTGCCCAGCTATCGCTGTCCTCTCTGGCACTGATGAATTCGGGGCTCTTTGGGTTGGGAAAAATGCTGAGATCCTTTCCATGAACAATTCAGTGGCTGGGTCAGAGACTGAGCCCACTCTGCCTTCCTTCCTTCACCCCTCGTGCTGCTGCACAGTGCCTTTAATTACAATTCTCCAGCCTGACTTTCTGTTAACTTTGCTGCAGCTGGGCAGGCAATCATTGCAGGGCCTTGCAAAAAAAAAAAAAAAAAAAAAAAAAGAAATTAAGCAACAAAAATTTAATTTTTCATAATGGAGTTGCTCCTTTAATTTTTCATAAAGGAGTTACAGTTTCTAGTGGCTGATCCTGGTTGTGTTGTCCTTGAACTCAGAGATGCCTCAGTTCCCAAAATCACGTGTAAACCAATGTATCATTATCCCTACCCCCGATAATTTTGGAGTGGATTTTGGCAACTGCAATACACTTCTAAAATAAATAGAATTTTACACTTCTAAAATAAATAGAATTCATTTCAGCTGCTGTGAAAAGGGTGGCTTAAAGTTTACATGGGGTAATTTTTGTCTGAGAGGTTGCAAACCTGTTTAATCCATTTTCCTCTGCACTTTACATGTGTAATTGCACTTGCCTGCAAAGAGCATTTGAGTGAATGCACAGATCAAAGGAGCTGACAGCTCACATAATAAATCCTGTTTGCTCCTAATAGAGCTACAGGGCTGAGCATTTGCATGCACAAATCTGGGGAATTTTAAATATCTGAAGTTACACAGCAATCAAGTGGTATCAATCTCATTTCTAACAGTTAATCATCATCTTAAGTATTTATATATGGGATATTTTTAAATTATCCTGACAGTATTTCAGCAATTTCTACCAAAGGAAATAAACAGGCAGTGAACCAGGACCTGTAAGTGATTTTCCAGCTTTGTATCTCTGCTGGGCTCTTGGAAATCAGGTGTGCAATTGAAGTATTTAAAATCAGAAGCAGGTAAAATTCTCCAGGTCACAACCCTGAAAAGGCAAAGAACCAGTGACAGTCTCCAAATTCCATCTGATTTGCCCAGGACAATGACACTGATTTAGAGCCCTGAGTAATCCCCTGATCAGTTTTCAGAGGGATTGAGGTTAATGTTTAGTACTGAACATAAAGCACAGGTGATGCTGAGGGTTGCTGTATTCCATGTTCTGCCCTTCTATTTCCCATTTTCCTGCATTTATCTTCAAAACCCATAATTAAACTAATGAACCTCTCTGCCTACTGCTTGTCTGACAAGGAAATCACTTTCAGACACTTGAAAAGGCAGCCCAGGAATTACTCAGCTGGCAGTTTGGATCTGAGCTATCCCTCACTCCTCAAAGCCATTAGGAAGGCTCTTGACACGTGGAATATTCGAGTTGAGGAGAAGCAGCAAAGGAAAGACAAGTTGCAGTCTGGATGAATTTACTGCCAAGGCTAAAGGACTTTTGAGCAGCCCTCATTTCCCAAAGAACAGCTGGTTTAATTCTCTGAGCCAGCTGCTGAGCCAATAAATGCAAACTCAGAGGTGGGGATTGAAATAGGTGTTAGACACCCTTCAAAATTCCACAGGGCTTCAGGGCATGCAGGAATCCCAGCCTCAAAAAAGGGATTTATCTTCCAACTTCTTCAGGCTGGAGTGCTCACAGCCTCAAGTGATGGATATTGTGAAGTTGGGCCTTCAAAATTAGGTGAAGGAAGTTATGAAAAGATGGAGTTTAGGTGTTGGGAACTTTGTTTTGCAGCAAGACCTTGAGGCTCAGATGTATTCCCAAAAGTAACACCCTGGAGCCTGCTGTTCCCATAGACTCCCTCCACTCCTTCCCATTTCCTTGTGCATTGAAAATCTAGTTGTTAGTTAAAGAGGTTATTAATTAATACAGGACACCTGCCTTTCTCCATCCCTCCAGATCCAGAGGGCTCACTTCAGGTGTTGCTGCCAAAAATGCAGTTTCCAGCCTGAGTGCCTCCTTGGTTTGAAAACTCCTTTGCAGCCCCACAAATCCTCTGGAGTTTTGTTTAAAACAAAAAAACAGCACTGCTGAGCAAGGCAGAGTTAAACCTGCCCCATCCCCAGAGGGCAGAGCACAGCCCAGCACTTCCCACCAAAATATCCCAATAAAGCAGTGGGGAAAGGATCTTGGTGAGGCTCAGTGGCACTTCCATCCCAGCCAGGTCATTTTTCAGCTCAGTCTCTTTCCCTCTGGTGCTGGGTTGGATCCCTGGTACCTCTGGAGCAGCAGCTCTGACAGCATTCCTCTCCCTTCAGCACGGACTAAATGCAGGCTGTAATATTTCATTAAACTGTTCCCACTTCTTCAGCTTGCTGTCTATGAGATGCTGGATGGTTAGCAAAAAAAATAATGGATTAACAGAATGCTACATTCATTTTTCTCTAACTTCTGGGTCAAATTTAATCAGCTTACAAGCCAAAGAATGCTTTCTGCCACGGCAGTAAACACAGCTGGGATCCAAAGTGGAGCTGTTGGGGGCAGAAAAAAGGCTCCTGATGTTGGATTGTCAGCTAAATTCTTCTTTCAGGCTCTTTCTCACTGCTTGTGATCCTTGGGAGCAAGAGGCAGTTTTTAATTTCAGCAGGCCAGGTTGTCTGGGTCCCAGGATTGCTCATGTGGCTCCTGTCAGACTTTTCTCATTGCTAAGAAATCCCAGCCCTGCAAGTGCTGAAGGAAAACATTTATTTCTGCAGCAGAGCACAAGTGGAGGGATCAAAACCAGAGAGGAAACAGATTTATTGTGTGAGGTGGGGCGGGGTTTGCCCTGGCCTGGCTTTCTGACAATAACCAAAGCTGTCTGCAATGCTGCAGGTCCCCAGCAAGGGCAGGGAGGGCTGGGCATTTATCATCCATTTCTCACATTCCCTCCTGGTGTGCACAGCCTCCTCTGCACTGGGGAACAACAGAACAGGGAAAGGAGGAGTCTGACTTCACTGAGAAACTGGGGGGGAAAGACTTTTTGTCAAATATTGACTGAGAAAATGGAGATATTATACATTATCCTTCAGAGATCTTCTTAATTCTGACAGTTCCAATGTAAATTTGGTGAAGGGATCTATTTTCCCCTTCGAGTTGTTTGCACTTCACCAGGATAATGTAAAACCAGGATAATTTTACACCAGGATAATGTGCTTTTTCCCAAATGCCCCATTGTGCTTTCAGCCATTTACATTTCTGACACCTTAATGCACACTCTCTGCTGCTGAAATGAATGTTTCATTAACAGAATTCAATAGAATCCTAATTTGTTTTTATCTAATTATGTGTCCTTTCAGTTGGCCCTCATAAGAATTTAGCTCCTTATCTCACTGCTGGGATGCTCCAGCCATAAGGAATTTTGGTGGGGTTTTTTTAACCTCTGCATGCAATAAAACAGCTCTGGAGGATCCCAGTGCTGCCACAAGCTCAGCCAGGGTTTACAGAACATCAGGGAATTTCTGGGCCTGCAGAAAAATGGGAAGATTTTTGGTTTGAGCACATCCACATCTCCAGGTGTTGCTTTTTTGGGAGGCAGGGAATGCAGGTGGGAAAAGCAGGGCACTATTCCCATCCCCTCCCTGCAGTGCCCAGCACCTTGGTTGCTGGTTTGGCCATTTTTTCATTGGAATTACCTCCAGAAATTCAAATTTTGTTTTCTTCAGTCAGAATCTCACCGGGGCCATGTTGCAGTGGAAAGCAGAATTTTTTTGCTGGAGTTTTTTAAATGCTCGGAAAAGTGTTTCTCTCTCTCTTTTTTTTTTTTTTTTTTTTTTTTTTTTTTCTTCACAAGCAATGCCAGTGTAGCTTAATTAGAGGAAAGCAAGGAGGTTCATAAAGCACTGCTGTATTAATTACTACTGAAATATTACAGGTAGCATGGGGAGCACAAATCTCATGGAATAATTTCACCAAAATCTGTGACTTTCTCTATGTTTTCCAACTCCTGCTTCTAGTCTAACTGAACCCAAACCAGAATATCATCTTTTGATCACAATATTTTTTTTTTCTCCAATTGTTTGTAAAGCAGTGAATTGTACAGCATGTTCTGAATATCAGAAATCATTTCCTTGCTTGGTCAGGAGCCAGTAATAAAAGAAAATATAATGAGCTAATTTCAATTCCAAATGAACTCATTCCTGTGCTGGCTGCTGAAAATGCATGAGCCACTGGCACAAGGAATTTGGATTGTCCCTTTTTCTTCCTGCATGCCCACAGCAAACATCCAGGCTGGAATGGTTTAAAATGACAGGTTGGAGAAGAAAATGACCACCTGTTCCAGCATTGGCATTGTCTGGCCTGGTTTTTGAGCTCCTGATCCACCCAGAGAGCTCCAGGGAAGGTTTAGAGGCACCAGGGCAGGAGTGTGCTGCCTTGGGCTGTACAAAATCCCAGCAGGTTATATAAAATATATATTGTATAAAATATTGTTGCATGAAATCCCAGCAGGTTGTAAAAAACATGTATTGTATAAAATATATATTGTATAAAATATATATTGTATCAAATACTCTTGTATGAAATCCCAGCAAGTTGTGTAACATAAATATTGTATAAAATATATATTGTATAAAATATATATTGTATCAAATACTCTTGTATGAAATCCCAGCAAGTTGTGTAAAATATATATATTGCATAAAATATATATTGTATCAAATACTCTTGTGTGAAATCCCAGCAGGTTGTCAGGGGTGAGCAGAATCCTGCTCTGTGCCAGCCTGGGGTGGGGCTCACCTGCTCTGCTCAGGTCACAGAAGGAACAAGTGCAAAAATCACTTTGTCAGCTCAGTTTGGGTCTGATTCAGGTCTGAAGCTCCAGAATGAGGGGCATGAAGGTAATTAAACCCCTGAATTCCTCCCTCTAAAACACCATTTTGGGTAGTGGTAGCTAATCCTTTTTAAATTAAGTCCCTGAACAAGCTCTTAAAATCTCACAAAATGTCCCCCTGCTCTTGTCACAAAATTGCCAAGATTGAGGTAACAAGATATCGACTCTGTTTTCTGCTCCCATGTTTCCAAAATGTTCCAAAGGATTTTTATATCAGTATTCAGAGCTGCAACACAGACTTTAAATGCCTTGAGCTCTTATAGGAGGGATTTTATCTTTGTTTTTTACTTTGGGAAGCCTTGTGGCAATCAAACTGTGAATCTGCTAAAATCTGTGGCAACACAGCCCAGGGAATGTTAACAAGGCTGTGGGAGAAAAAGGAACTGGAGCTGGTTAAATTGGAATGTCGTTCCAACCACTAACCAAAACCACAAAATGTGCTGGTGGAAGGCAGGGGGTTGGACTGGGTGGTCTTTAGGGTCCCTTCCAACCCAACCATTCTGTGATTTGAGGATTTTTTCTGAGCTAAAACCCCACCAGATTTCTCTTCCCACTCCTCCTTCCCTCAGTGTTGTCCTTCCCTACCTGCCCTTCCCATTTACTCTGGATGCTTTCAAACAGACACCAAATATTATTTTTTGAGAGCATTTAAAACCCCAATTCACTCTTCCCAGCAGCTCCAGCTTTTCATCCTCAAGCTGGGACAAAACTGATGATGAATTAGCCAAGCCAGTGACTGGAAATCTTATTTTGAGCCAGCAGCCTCAGTTTCCTCTGCTCAGGGAGGGGAAAATCGACCTTTGTATCTGTCAGGAGCACTGACTCACTGCTGACAAACCATGGGCACTGCTGGAGAGACAAACCAGGGCTGAAAGTCCCCTTTGCTCTGCCTCAGGGCTTCACATGGGCCTGGGGAAGAGCCCCAGGCTCCTCCTGCCTCATCCAGGTATTGCCCAGCACCAGGAATGGTGGCCCCAGATAAACCATTCCTCACTGGGAGCTGAGCTGGGCCCCAGCTGGAGCTGGGATTTATCCTGGGAGTGACTGGGAATCTGGGATTTATCCTGGGAGTGACTGGGAATCTGGGATTTATTCTGGGAGTGACTGGGAATCTGGGATTTATCCTGGGGCTGACTGGAAATCTGGGATTTATCCTGGGAGTGACTGGGAATCTGGGATTTATCTCAGGATTGACTGGGAATCTGGGATTTATCCTGGGAGTGGCTGGGAATCTGGATTTTATCCTGGGAGTGGCTGGGAATCTGGGATTTATTCTGGGAGTGGCTGGGAATCTGGGATTTATCCTGGGAGTGACTGGGAATCTGGGATTTATCCTGGGAGTGACTGGGAATCTGGGATTTATTCTGGGAGTGGCTGGGAATCTGGGATTTATCCTGGGAGTGGCTGGGAATCTGGATTTTATCCTGGGAGTGACTGGGAATCTGGGATTTATCCTGGGATAGACTGAGAATCTGGGATTTATCCTGGACTGGGAATCTGGGATTTATCCTGGGGCTGACTGGGAATCCAGGCTTTATCCTGACTGGGAATCCAGGATTTGTCCTGGGGCTGACTGGGAATCTGGGATTTATCCTGGACTGGGATTCTGGATTTTATCCTGGGGCTGACTGGGAATCCGGGCTTTGTCCTGACTGGGAATCCAGGCTTTGTCCTGGACTGGAATCTGCTGGGACCCAGCAGGGCAATCCTCCCTGGGCAGTGCTGGGTGGGCACAGGTCCCATCCTGCTGTCCCTGATCCCACTCTGCCTGCCCTGGGTGAGGAAGAGGCAGAGGGGGAGGAAGCTGAGGGATGTCTGTGGTTCTGTTGTTTCTCTCTGGAGATTCTTGATAAGGCTCAAATTGTGCTTCTGGCAGAACTGGGTGAGAATTCGGCAAAAGCAGCAGAGAGAACAATTCCCAGAGCAATCCAGAACATCCCAAGGATGCTCTGGCACCCCAGTTTGGATTCAAATGTGGTCTAAAATAGAAAGCAAAGCAATTAACCTGCACAATTAACTGCTGGTGTTATTCAGTGGAGCAATCCAGAAATTCCAGAAGATTCCACACCCTGCTCCATCTCCAGCTGATCCCAGCAGAACTTCCTGGAGGGTTTGGAGTAAGAACACTCTGAAAACATGGTTTCACAACACAGAATGTTTTGGTGGGCTCACTTTCCCTCTCCCCTCTCCTCAAATCTGTGATTTAAGTGTGACTGGACAATGTGCTGAGGTAAAAACTCCAATTCCAGCCGAGGTGAAGGAGTCTTTCCTTCATTTCTTCTAATTCAGCTTAATTGCAAAATATGTGGTGTGATATTAAGTTTGGCTTCAGACTGGTGGCATGGTAATGGTTTTAATTTTCTCTCTCAGCTTGAAGACTGCCTTGTAAACATTGCCTGACAGGCATATCTTTCATCTCACTGACAGCAAACTGATCTGTCAAAAATCCCAGTTAATATTCCGAGAGGGAGAAGGAAAGTAATGCAATTCAAATCAGGTTAAATCACTTAAGATTTGGGATTCCTCCCTCTGAATCCCTCAGGAGCCTCATGAAGGTGTCATTCTGCACGTGGGATGTCCAGCTGCAGTGGAACTCTGCCTGTTTGTGCCACCAGGAGGAGGTTCAGGGTTTATTTGAGTGTCCTTGTCCTGCCCAGCTCTGCCCTGGGCTGCCCAGTGCTTCTCTCCTAGGTTGTTTCCATCTCTTCTGCATTTCTCTCAGTGAGAACACTGTTGATTTCCGTGCATTCCGTGAGCTGAAGATCTCTGATAATTTCTTATTTACATTTTAAAAGCCACCAAGTCAAGCTCCCAGCACTTCCTGCACACTTTGAAGAGGCTTTTCAGCGCTCAGATGGCTTCTCTGCTGAGCTGTGGTTGAAATTCAGGGATTGCAGTGGGCCAAGTGCAGCTCCTGCAGTGAATTTCCTGGTCTTGTAAGGCAGCTGAGAGCGGGGTTTGATCCTGTTGTTAATCACCACAATGGTAAACAATCCCTAATGTTAGGAATGCATTAAAGGCAATGACAAACAGCATTGCAGAGGGAAGTGGCGGGTGGCTGCATTTGCTCATTATCCACTGAATAACCCCAGCAGTTAATGCCTTTGCAGGCTAATTGCTTTGCTTTCTATTTTAGACCAGAAAAGTCATGTTTGAATACAAATTGGGCTGCCATGTTTATCATGGAGCATTTTTTTTTTATGACTAATTAACTTTCTTTTGCATTTAAACCACTAAAGCCAATTGAACTCTGGGCTCACGAGCACCACTCTCCTCTTTGAGGAACACATTTAAAATTCCAGCAAGGGATCCCAGATGATCTGAAACGCTTTATTGGCTCTTAGACCCTCACTTCAGATCACTCAAAAATCAAAGTGACGCTGCAGAAGATTGATTGTTGTGTGACTTGCAGAGTTCTCTGCTGTTTGCAGAGCAAACCCGTGAAATACAGGCGTGTTTACCAAATATTGTTCAGGAGAGATCATTGCAGGCACTCCAGTTAAATCTTTCTATTTGCCACAGTAATTGTTCTTTTACAATAACAGTGGGTGTGGGAAAAGAATAGTTTGGTTTCTGTAGATTGAGTTTTGGATTGGAGGTTTTTTACGTCTGTAAATCACAGAATCTTGTGACTTTTGCCTGATCCCTTCCCAGCTCCTCAGGAATTCTCCATCCCTTCCCAGCTCTCAGGAATTCTCCATTCCCTTCCCAGCTCCATTCCCTGCCCTGGACACACTCCAGCCCCTCAGTGTCCCTCTCGTGAGGGACCAGAACCGGACACTGTCACCTCCCCAGTGCCCGGGACAGAGGGACAATCCCTGCCCTGCTCCTGCTGGCCACACTCTTTTTTGCTACAATTTTTCTGGTTTTTTAGGTCGATGGAATCCTGGCTTGTCCACGAAGGTGAGTTAATCCCTGCAGATGGTTTAGCCCGAGGGAATGATGAATTTTGAACAAACTGTAATTGCAGCACGCATTTCCGTGGCAGAGAGCTCATGCACAGCTCAGTGCCTGAACACACTTTCTGATTTTAGTTGGTATTTTGATAACTCTCTTTTGCAGCTCCAAATGCACAGCACTGACAATCCTTTCAAACAGGATGACAGAAAATGCTCTCCTCCCCACAACTTTGGTCACTAGTGGGTTTTATTGACTGAGTGGCATTTTGGGTTTGCATTTATTTAAAACCCCAAATACATCCCAATGAGGTGTGTCCTGAGCTGACCTGCCAGTTTTATTTTTTCTGTCTTTTTTTTTTGGTGGGGGAAGAAATGAGTGCCATAGGGGCAGCAAAACCAAATTCTTTTGTTCTGTCGAATTCAGCATTTACTAAATTCCAACACAATTCCTGCCAGGTATTGCCAGAGAACCTGGATGTGCCAGCCTGCCTGGGTGTGCAGATGTTCCAGGCTCTGCCTGCCAACTTCCCAGAAGATTTTCTCTCTCGGACTGGGTTACTAAGACAACAGCTCCGCTCGATTCTTTGAAGCCAATTCATTATTTGAACGAGCAGAACGAGTCCTTCTGCCACTCCTTGCATTTCTCCAGTCATTTTTAGCTCTCACATTGCCTCGGGCTGGTTGCAGGGTGCTGACTTGTTAATTATGCAGCTTCTCTGTTCTCTGGAAGCCTGGGAAGGTGCTGGCAGATGCTGCTGGACCCTTTCTCAGTGAGATCCTTGTCTGGGATGCTGCTGTGTGACGGCCACAGGAGGATCAGCTCGGGCCCAAAAGGAAAATTCTGGGTTTCTGGTACATATTCATGAACAAATCCATCAAAAGGAGGTGGCAGCACGTTGTGGTTTCAGATTATAGTGATTCACTTCAGTGTAATGTGATCTGTGTAACATGCACTGGACTGAGAATCAAACAGTGGGAGGAGAACAAATACATTTGGCTTGAGAAGAATTTCTTTAAATGTCCTGGAAAACAAAAATGAATGATCCTTCAGGAATCCAGGAATGTGGCTGAGCTGCAGCATTACAGAAATTCAGCATTCCTACATCGCTGTCAGTGGTCTCTGTGATGGACCAGAGGGATCCATGGATTGATTTAAGATTAGTCCTTCCAACATTTTTAAGACTGAGCAGTGAAATAATTTTGTTGTCTTCAGTCCTCAATTTGAGGCACTTAAGAAAAATAAAAAACCCTGAACATGAGCTTGCTGGAGATTTGATCATTGCCATAAATGTTGCATTGAGGGTGCTCCAGGATAATGAAGATGGTTGGAAAAGCTGGGTAGAGGGAGAGAGGTTAGCTGAAGGAAACATCCTAATTGCATAAATCATTACTCCAGGGTAAAATGTAATGAGAATTTTTTCAAACATGAGCCGTCTGCACTGAGACATCTCTTTAACCTCATGCCATCATTCCACACCAATAATTGTTAATTTTAAATGAGTTCCTCTTCTACTTCCATGTCACTGATGCTTTTGATTATTCTGAAGGAATCACAACAATCCTCAGGACTGATTTCCCTATCAAAACAGCTTCCAGGTCCCCTGGTGGGAGCAGGTGACACTTGTGGCCATGCAGATCTCAAATTAAAGGGCTGCTCTGGTGTGACCTGGTTTGGTGACAGTCCATCCTAATTCTGCCATATTAAATAGCTGTAGAAAATCCAGATTTTGGGGTGAAATCCCCCACTGCACATTGGCACAAAGGGGTCACTCACAGTGTGCGGATGTTGCACTGAGGCACTTCCCTGCGTCTGGACCACCTCTGGGTCCTGAGCAGGAGTAAAAACCTCCCACGGTGATGCTGTAGGATTTTAGCTTTTATATTTTTCATCTATTTGTAATCCTGCAGTTCTTTAGTGTCTAACTCTAAATTCCATACACACAGTGGGAGCTGCTGCTTTCCCATTTTGGGCAGACACAACAATTCCTCTCCAGGCTGGGAACCAAGGGCTCCTCACTGCCTCAGGCCTGAGAGATGGAAACAAAAGGGAGTTGGGGGAGCAAACTGGGGGTAAATGACTTCATTAGCTGAAGCTGTAATTGGAACAGATGACCCCCAAAGTGCAAATGAACCAAACTTATAAAAGTGTACAAACCCATGATGTGTCATCTATTTTTGAGTGTAGACCCTGGTGGGCTTCATCTGCCCTATATGTACCTGAAGGCCCTACAATAAATACAACTGCTTTTTATTCCCTTAATTCTGTTGGGATTCTGGTTTTTTGTTTGAAAAGGCATCAAAAGGACGTGGTGGTGTGAATTTCTTTGCAGTCCCAGGTGAAAAACTGGAGCAAGACTGAAGGAGGGTTTTAATTCAGTGGCGGCCTGGTTTGAGGCAGGCCCGCCTGGGCCCGGCCCCGTCCCTCCCTCGGTGCTTGCTCACATTTCCACAAAAAAATCCCCTGCCACCTTCAGCTTTTCCCTGCCCCTGGGGAAATGCAGATCTCCATTTAGCTCACTAAAATGAGCCAGCTTTGGGGTTGTTCACATCTTCACCCTGAGCTCCCCTTCCTACCCTGCTCTTCCCTCCCAGGGATGCCATCACCGGAATTTTCTTTTCCTCCCTTCCAGCAGACAAATGAAGCTCTTTGTCTTATTTTTTTCTCTTTTGTTCAACGAGCTGCAGGTTTGATGCAAAACCCATGAATCTCCCGGTGTGTGTTGGATGCTTTTCCTTCCTCTTGCAGAGCTGCTTTTCCTTCTGTTCCCTGCTGGGGAGAGGTGAGAGCCTCCACCAGCTGCTGTCTGGGCTGGGTGTCGTGCTCCTCATGCTCCTTGTCTGCTCGCCAGCATCGCTTGCAGAGCTGGGATAACGCCAGAACAGGGAAACTGGGCTGAAAAAAGAAGAGGTGATTTAACATTTCGAAACTGGGCTGAAAAAAGAAGAGGTGATTTAGCATTCCGCCTGCGTTTTAATACCTGTAAATTCAAAACACCGAAAACAACTAACCAAATTAAAAAAAAAAACAACCAACCAAATTAAAAAAAAGAACTAAATAAAAAAAAAAAACCCAATGAAATTTTAAAAAAAAGCAACCAACCAAATAAAAAAAAAAAGAAAAAAAAAACCAACCAAAGAAAAGAAAGCCCCCAAAGCCCACAACCTCAATACCTACATGGCATAGCTTTATGGGGTTTTATGCAATTATGGGGCTTTAACAAAGGATGCTTTTAATTGTCTCGTGCTCCTCTATCTGGCAGCGATTCAGGCAAGGATGTTTCCTGTAATCCAACCTGCTCTGCACAGACCAGGCAGAGCCCCACCAGGAGGGCTGGAGGGAGATAGGGGACATTTCCAAACCCCTTTGCAGGGAAGTTTTGGGGTGGCAGACCCCAAAATTTGCCTCCTCCTGGCTGCTGTGAGGGGTTGTGCTGGAGCAGCAGTGCTTTTGGCACAGCACCAAAGGGCAGCAGCGTTTTTGTTGGAATTTGTGCTGGGTTTGACATGTCAGGGGCAGGAGAAGAGCTGAGATTCCGCCCCTTAATGATGATAAAAATGTGATGTTGTGAGGGTGGCTGCAGAAAGGAAAGCCACTGGGGTTTAGGTGTCACTTCAGCTCCTGTTGCTCTGCAATATTGGAGATGCTGAGGGCTCTTCCCAGCCCTGTCTGGGACAGTGAAGCAGACTTACAGGGAGGAATGTGAATGACAAATATGATTTTTTGACTGGGTTGTTGGGTTGGTGTTTTAAAAAATTCTTAATTTTCCCCAAATGAAGATTGATCAGCCCCTCAGTGCCTGGGGACATCAAGATGCACGGTTCCATTGTAGTGGCTTCATCTTCCAAATGACTGCTTTTATCTTCCTTTTTTTTCTTTTTTCAAGTACTTTCTGACTGATGCTAAAATTCTTGTCACTGAAAGACTGAGGAGTTGTCAGCAGAGCTGTAATATTTGCTTTTATCTGTCATGTATATCTTCACTTGCTTTGAGTTAATTTGTCACATATTTTATAATTACCATTAACCATCTGAAACCTTCTCTGGATGAAATGCTCTGCCAGCGTGGCCGTTTGCAGTTACTCACTTTCAATTAAGCAGATTTTTAAATAAACCTTTTGATCTTTTTGATATTTTCAGAGCCTGCCTTTTGGCTTCACCACACTGGATTTTGGCTTCTGGTTCATGAGTTTTGAGCAACCTTTTTGCCCAAATATCCTTGAAAATACTGCAAAGTTCATATAGGCTGATTTCATTGATACTTTTTGTATAAATTATATTATTTACATATATATAACATATATATGTTAAATTATTTCTGTTTAATTATATTATTGAGCTGTTAGGAGGTTTTCCCCCCCTTTCCTATATTTATCAGTAAAAATATTTCCCAGTTCAGTGAATCCTTTGCAATAAGCTACAAGGAGCTATTTAGCTCCCATATGCACAAGGTATATTTTATTTAATATAGATTTTTTTTTTTTTAATGTGTAGTTTGTGCTTCCTTAAAGGCTGAGCTGCTTTTTTTACTGACTCAGCTCCAAAAGTGCACCCAGAGTTTATTGCTTTGCCTTCCAGTCCTGCAGTGCAGTTGTTTCTGTTCTGGAATGTTTGGAAAATCTCTCCCTGCCAGATAAGGACGCATCAAAGCCTTTAATAGTTTATTTTACAAGGAGATTTTGGAGTCTTTCTAATCTGCTGGCAGGATTGCTTATCTTCTGCACTGCCACTTGTTGAGTGAAAGGATAATCCTCCTTTTGGATGAGGAATTTTAGAGGAAAAATGCCCATGTGAGAGGAGTTTATTGTGGTGCTTCTGCTGAAGTTCAGGGAAGTGACTGAGCCCTGATCAGATTTTCATCCTGCTGAGCTGCCAGCATTAACCACAACAAGAGCCAGGAAAGGAAAATCAACAGAATTATATAGAAAAAGGTTTCCTGCCTTTCTTCTAGAAATGAAGGCACAAGCAAAAAAAGGCAGTGAATCCATTTGAAAATGTTTTCTGGGATTGCTGAGGTGGTCTGGGCTGAGATGTCCTTTAAGGAATGGGCAGGACTAAATCAAAACTCCCTCACATATTCTGATTCTGGTAGCTTAAAAATGCTTCAAACCAAGCTGTTCTTCAGGGTCCTGTTGTTATTCTGAAATGAAAATGCCTAGAAATGTAATCTATAAAATTAATAAAAACAAACTAGTGACGTTAAAGGGCCTGGGGCTTTAAAAAAGTCAGATTTTCACCTTTTTGAGTTTTGAGAGGTGGCAACAACACCTGGATGTATCTAAAATGCACGGAGAGATTCCACTGGATATAAATTTTATTCTTTCCTGTCAGTGGTTTCAAGGGTTTGTCACAATGCAGTGGAGTCAAATTCCTTAATTTAAATTGGATACAGGAAAAAAAGCTGCAGGAGAAAAGCCACTAAAGAACTTTATCCATTCAAATCACCAACTGCTTACACTTTTAAAGTAAGAAATGTCACAAAACCTTGAATAATAGCAATAATAGGTTTGTGTTTTGCTCATTAAAACACCGAGTTACTAAGCACATTTATAAAGGCAATCCATGTAATTAGATTTGCATTTATACATTTTGTTTAGTGGCAAACAGCTTGAAACAAAGCAGAAAACATGATGGCAACATTAAATATTCCCCAGAAATGCTTTTTAGCCAAGCTGCCCAAAGCAGGGCTGACAGAAAGGGCTGGTTCTCATCAGAGGAAATAACACTTGTTAAAGTTTGGTGTCAGGGAAATGAAGTGTCCCAGGGTGGGAGCAGGGTGACAGCAGAGCTCCAGTGCCATGGAAACAAACCCTCATCCTGATTTATGGCCTTGGCTCCATCCAAGCATCACTTGTGCTGTCCTGAGCTGAACCACAGCTGGGAACTGGATCCTGACTGAGCCATGCAATGGCACATGCATCTCACCAGGCAGGGGAGATTAACCCTCCCAATTAACCCTCCCAATTAGCCCTCCCAATTAACCAAGGAGCTGTTGGATCCTCTCTCAGCAGCCTGGCCATGCCATGGGTGACCAAAGTGTCCCCAGGGGCCACAGACAGCTCCGTGTGTGCCATGAGATAAGTCAGCCCTGTTTTCATCCAGGGATCACTGTTGGCTCATGTGCTGTTCCAGGATGTCCAGAAAAGAGGGAGCAAGCTGCCAGAAAAGTGATTAGTGGGTGACATCTCTCCAGATCCAGGGGACTGCTGACCTGGAAGTCCTGCTGGTGGCCAAAGGAGTGGCCCTGACAGCCTGGATGTCATTATTGGTGTCCCCACCTTCTGCAGGAACGTTTTCCATCCTGGGTGAATTCCTGCAGGGAAAAATTAACTGAGGAGGAGAACTTCACGTGGTGAGAGCCCCCCTGGAATCCTGCACCCAGCTCTGGAGCCAGCACTGCCAGGACCTGGAGCTGCTGGAGTATTGTATTTGTGGGGTTCCCAGGTGAAGGGAGGAATGATGAACCTGACTCCATGTTCTCAGAAGGCTAATTGATTATTTTATGATACTGTATTATATTAAAGAATACTAAACTAAACTATACTAAAGAATACAGCAAGGATACTTACAGAAGGCTAAAAGGATAATAATGAAAACTCGTGACTCTCTCCAGAGTCTGACACAGCTTGGCCCTGATTGGCCAAAGAGTCAAAATAATTCACATGAAACCAATGAAACAATCACCTGTGGGTAAACAATCCCCAAACACATTCCAAAGCAGCAAAACACAGGAGAAGCAAATGAGATAAGAATTGTTTTCCTTATTCTTTGAGGCTTCTCAGCTTCCCTGGAGCAAAATCACGAGCAAAGGGATTTTCCCAGAAAATGTGAGTGTGACAGCTGGAGAGGGTCCAAAGGAGGCTCCAGGGTGGGCAGAGGGATGGGGCAGCTCTGCTGGGAGAGCTGGGATTGTTCACCTGGACAGGAGATTTGGGGTGAACTCAGTGTGGCCTTGCAGGGCCTGAAGGAGCTGCAGGAAAGATGGGGAGAGAGAATTTCCAGGGGATGGAGAACCCCTGAGTTAGTGCATTGCTTTTGGGTGACCTGGCACTGAATTGAAATCCACTCTGCCAAAATTCTGTTCCCTGCAAAGGGAGGAAGACAAAATCCACTTTTCCCACTTTCCCAAGCCCCAGGGGTCAGGACAACTTTGGCTTTTGCTACCTGCATTCCTGGGGAATGCTCTTTGTTCTCCAATTCAATCCTTTGATTTATTTATTTTATTTAACCCAAATGCTCATGCAAATTTAACCCTGCCCAAGGAAATGGCAAAATCCAGCCCCCAAATCTACTGCTCCTAAGGCAGCACAAAATAACAAACTGCCTGGTAAACTGGCACTGTTGGGTGTCTTTTCCAAATGCCATCTGCAAGGGCTATACTTAGAACATCTCCTTTTCCCCAACTCACTTAACAGCAATAAAAAGATCAAAAAACAAAATTCCAAGCGTAAATTTTCTGTAGCAATAAATGCTAAGAGCTGCACTGAGGCAGGAGAAGGATTTGCCTTGCAGAATTCTTGGGATGAATCCTGCTCTGTGCACAGTGATATGGCAGCCCTGTTAATTGATTATTTATTGTCATTAAATATTGATTATCAGTGGTTCCTGCTGGCAGGCACTTCCCTGCTTGCTGCACAACGAGCTCTGTGCCTTGCTGCTGCTAGGATGGGGTTTTTTCATCAGTTAAATGTTCAGTCTCATGAATTTTCATGTTTTGGCACTGACTGACATCTGCATAGTAATTCCGTGTGCATTTCACTAATGCAATTTTCTACCTGGTGCATTTAAAAATCCCCAGAGTGAATAAAGATGTCTTAACCAAGGGTCCTGTCCTCACTCCACTGGGGAAATGCTTGAATTTATGCCCAATTTTATGGGTGTTTCCTAAATTCTGTGACCTAGCGCACAACTCCTCAGCCTGACAGAGCTGGACATTGCCTGAGTGTTAGAAACAGATTGTGGATGATGTACAGAGAAAAATGTACAGGAGGAGATGGAACAGCAGGGAAAAGTACCTGAGAAATCTTCATTGCAGCAGAATTCATTCACTCAAAATTAATTAGCACCATGACACATAAGTGGGGAAGGAATTTCTGAGCAGTTTTATGCTGTGGATCCAGTGTTTGCACCAGGGAAGAACAAGCCACAGTCATGAGGCAAAATTAATCAAATCTCTGCATTCTGAAAGAAATAAATTCGGGATGAACTCCTCTTTTTTTATCTTTCTCCAAAATTAAATGATTCAAGGCAGCAGTTTGCAGAAGGAGAATAAGGGATTTCTAAGTCTGCAGGAACATGAGAAAACCCATCCATTTTTATAAAGAATTAGTCTCTTATTTCACTCATTACCTGTTGACTTCCATGGTAAATACTGCTTCCTGAAATTAAGTAGTTTTTTATCCTTTAATTTGGGAAGTCCCAGAGATGTTTAGCAGATTTCAGCCGTAATGAAATAATTTCCTGAAATTATTTTCCTTTTATTGCCAATATTATTGCTGTTATTTCTTAGGAAGAGCCAAGGGTTTCATGCTGCAGATAAATAAGAGAAATGTAACTTTCTTTTCAAATGTCAGGATGGCATTTTGGGGAAAACTGAGTTAAAAATTTGTGATTTGTGTTTGCAGGGGACTAAAAGCAAGGAGCTCATTGTAGGGCTGCACAATGAGAGTTTTGATGAGATTAAAATACAACAATAATCCACTTAAATTATTAACAACAGGCTGGTGCTTCAAAGTGACCCTTGGCTCTTATCTTCCCCAGAAATAATAGCAAAAATATTGGCATTAAAAGGAAAAGAGCTTCAGTGACAGCTTATTAAAGAGGTTTCTGACAGATTGGAATGTGGATGAAGATAAATTTAGTGCTGCATTTCCTTGTGGTGAGGGCTAATGGTCAGCAGAGCCCAGGGAAAGGAAAGGATTCCTGTCAAACCAACCAGGGCCCACATTTACACATTAAAAAGGGGGAAACGAGTTGGGTTTTTTTTCTTTTTTCTGGAGATAGCACCGAGTGGGAAACCTGAACAATGAGATTTTCTGGCACATTCTTGGAATGCATTGCCCACATGGGAATTAAAGTGCATTTTCTCTTTGAACCCTGGCGTGTGTAAGGGATTTATGCTGTTCAAAGGGAAGATGTAAGTGGCCTCTAATATCCTCATTCATCAAAGAATAAGCACAGGCTTAAATCCACCTTGACTTAGCCAAGCTCTCAGGAATGTGTTTACCTGCAGGAATTTGCCAGTGACTGATGAAACCAGCAGTGAGTGTTTACAGGTCCTGCCAGGATTAGAAGAAACGTCTAAACTTGTTGAAAAGCCATCTAAAGTGGCCCTGTCATTTCTTCCAAATGTCTTTGAAACCCAGCCAAGCCTCTCTGGGCTTGTTTATTATTGTAATTTTTTAATCCCGGGCTTAGAAGTCACTCGATGCTTCCAGCGTTAGTACTGAACAAAAGTGCATTTCTCGGTAACTCTGCAGCCTGGGCTTTGCCATGAGCTGCTGCTCTCTGGGGATTTCATGGCATGGTTTGGGCTGGAGGGATCCTAAAGCTCATCCTGTTCCATCCCTCCCACTGTGCCAGGATGCTCCAGCCTGGCCTTGGGCACTGCCAGGGATCCAGGGCAGCCCCAGCTGCTCTGGGCACCTGTGCCAGGGCCTGCCCACCCTGCCAGGGAGGAATTCCTGCCCAATATCCCATGTAACCCTCCTCAATCTCAGTGTGAAGCCATTCCCTGTGTCCTGTCCCTCCATCCCTTGTCCAAACTCTCTCTCCATCTTTCCTGCAGCTCCTTCAGACCCTGTGAGGCCACACTGAGCTCACCCCAAAGCTTCTCCTGTCCAGGTGAGCAATCCCAGCCCTCCCAGCATTTCCTCATAGGAGAGATGCTCCATCCCTCTGATCAGCCTGGTGGCCTCAAGGTCGTATTCCAGAGTTACCTCAGAATATTCCTCTAATTTCTGGTGTGTTTTGGTGCATGGGGGTGGAAGGTCCTGCTGTTTCTGGGTGGAGCTGTTTTATTTTATGCATTCTGTAAAAAAAGCTCTGTGAAAAGGAGCGGGAAGTGTAAAATCCCAAAGTGAGGAGTGCAGACTTGCCTCCTCTGTCCCCAGTGAATCAGTCCTTCAGCTGGAGAGCCCTCCAAAATCCACTCCATCAATTCGTATTTCACAAAGCCTCACAAAGTATAATCACCCCTTCAAGCAAGGGCTGCGAGCACCATGCTGCCACCACGTCGCTCCTGGAGGAGCCACAAGTCCAAACCAGGCAGGGGCCACTTCCAGCAGAGGTGGATTTAGCCTCGATAATCTTTCCCAACCCAAATGATTCTTTGATTCTGTGACCTAAATAAATATGGGCAGCTCTTCCCCACAGCCCTGCCCAGCTGGGGCTGCTCTCCCTGGTGTGCTCCATGGTGTGTCCCTGCTCTGCCATCTTTGCTGTCCCATTTGTGATTTCCACCTCAGGATAATTGCCAAAGTCAAAGCCCTGTGTCTGGCTGACCTCCTTGGGCTGTATTTGTGGCTCTATTAAAAGCTGTTGTGCAGAGCTGAGCAGTCCCTTTTCCAGGCCATGGTATTTATAGCGTGGCACTGGCAGGTAACCCGTGTGGAGCCACCGGAGCCCCTCTCTGCTGCATCTCCGGAGTTCTTGGCACTGTTTGCACATTCCTGGAAAAGGAGAACTTGGAGCCACAGAAGGCACCCCCAGGGCCCGGTGCCAGGCGAGGTCTGTCCTTACTGCACCGTAAAAACACGGCTCAGGCTCCTGGGAGGCACGGGGCAGCAGCTCGGGTTACCCGTCCCTCGTCCTTGGGAGGGGGTTCCGGAGAATCCCGCCTGAATTTCAGGCGCCCGAAAGACTTTCTGGGAACGCCACTTCGCTGGGGAGAGCTCTGAGGCAGGCGGCCCAGCACGGAGGGGCTGCTCAGGGCGGTCTCGGCGGGGCCACCTGCAGCTGCGGGGCGGTGCGGGATGGGGGTGAGGCTGCGGGATGGGGCAGCGGGGGTCGCACGGGGAGTGCGGACGGGGAATGCGGGCAGCTCTGTCCCCGCCCCGGGGCGCTCGGGGTTTGGAGCGGGGCGGTGCGGGGGCGGTGCGGGGCTTTGCGGAGCGCTCCGGGAGAGGTGCGGATCGTTCAGAGGGCGATGCGGAGGGATGCGGGACACTCGGGGGCGGTGCGGATCGCTCCAGGAGTGCCGCGGATCGCTCCACAGCGCTGTGCGGGGCGGTGCGGGGTGTTCAGAGGGGCGGTGCGGATCGTTCAGAGGGGCGGTGCGGGGCGGTGCGGCGTGTTCAGCGGGGCGGTGCGGGGTGTTCAGAGGGGCGGTGCGGGGTGTTCAGAGCGGCGGTGCGGGGCGGTGCGGCGTGTTCAGAGGGGCGGTGCGGATCGCTCCGGAGGCGCTCCGGGGGCGGTGCGGATCGTTCAGAGGGGCGGTGCGGACTGTGCGGGGCGGTGCGGATCGTTCAGAGGGCCGGTGCGGAGAGAAGCGGCTCACTCAGGGGCGGTGCGGATCGCTCCGGGGCGGTGCGGTCCCGGCCGGGGCGGTGCGGGGCGTTCGGAGGGGCGGTGCGGTGGGAGGTGCGGTCCTTCCCAGGGCGGTGCTGTCCCTCCCGGGGCGGTGCTGTGTCCCTCCCAGGGCGGTGCTGTGTCCCTCCCAGGGCGGTGCAGTTCTCTCGCTGTCCCTCCCAGGGCGGTGCTGTTCTCTCGCTGTTCTCCCGGGTGCGGCCGGCCCCGCTCGGCCATGCGGGCGGGCTGAGCGGCGCCGCCGCCGCCTGTCCCGGGCGAGGATGGCCTCCAATTTCAACGACATCGTCAAGCAGGGCTACGTGCGCATCCGGAGCCGGCGGCTGGGGGTGAGTGCCCTGGAGAGCCTGCCCAGGGCTGGGCATTTTGCTATTTATTTCTTTTCCCTGCCACTCCTTTGTCCTCTTTTTGCAAACTGAGCTGGGTGGGTTTTTCCGCAGGAAACAAAAAGATGAGGAGAGAGGAATGAAGGCACCTGAATATGTACTATATCCAGGTGTGGATGGATATATTTATTTTCTGCTCTCTCTCCCTTCAGGAGCCGGGGATGCTGCGCTGCCTCCGCCGCCGTCCCTGCCCTTCGCTCCGAGCGCTGCTCCGGGAGGAACCCGGGGCCGGGGTCGGGGCTGGGGGTGCGGGTTGCTCCGGGCAGGGCTGGGCTGAGCGCCTGGAGCCGCTCGGCTGCTCCGGTTCCTGCTGCCACTCAGGGTCTGGGCTCCTGCGTGGGACAGCCGAAGCTTTGCGGTGTCTCCGGGGCTTTTAGAGTCGCTTGAATTGCGCGAAATGAAAATTCCCGCAGCTGCCCTTAGCTGCTGGTTTAATACTGAAGTTATTTCCAGGTTGTTCTGCTGCCGTGGCGTGTTCCCGGCTCCGGCTGTGCGCGCTGGATGTGCCGGGAGTGGCAGGGCAGCTCCCCGCAGGACCTGGGCTGGAACGAGCTCTGAAATTCCAGGGCTGCTCCTGCAGTCCAGGGGCTGCCCCGAGCGGGCAGGGGATGGCACCGGAGAGCTCCGTGTCCCTGGGGGAGCCTGGCCCACGAGGATGCACCTGGAGCGAGGCTTTGTGTGTATAGAGCATTTCAGTTGGTGTATCTGCCCCTCAGGACTGGAAAGAAACTGATTTGTTGTGTTTATTAAAAGCTCTTGGGTCGGCAGTTCGGGATTTGTTCGTTTCGGGGGAGTGTCTGTGGTCCCCTGAAAGCTTTTGCTGCCCCACTGCAATTACAGTTCCCTTCTCTCGCTGTACCTGTGGGCAGTGTCTTCTCCACAGTTTTAGAAGCTTGTGTCTCCCTGGCTGCTTTGGAAACAGGAAAGATTGAGAAATCTTCCACCAGGCTGGATTTCTCATCCCTGCACTGGCAGGCACAGCTCATTCTGTAAAACCATGGGATTCTGTGACATTTTGAGGGAATGTCATTCGGAGAGCGCTTGTAGTGAATTGAGCACAATTGTGTCCTGATTCAGTCTCATTACCGAACACATGTCAGTGTTCAGTTTGCTCTGGCATAAAGGATGAGTAAGATTAAACTGTGATGCATTTTTCCACGCTGTAACAGCAAGCTCAATGAATAAGGTTTGTCTAACCCCAGTAGTTGTGAATGCTGTCAGTGCTGGTGCTTTTCCTTTTTTAAGGCTTTCCAGAGCACTCTGAGGGTGCTGCTGCTGCTGAGGAAATGCTGGATGCCCTCTCAGGAGATGTGCATGTGACAGCTGTAAAAGAGTCATTTCTCTCCCTCCTCTACTCAGTGCACACTGGGAGGTGTCTCTTAAATCACCCTAAAAGACATTAAAAGCAAGACTTGAGTCTCCAGCCTGCTCTCCCTGCAAAACTGATGAGTTGGATGTGGTATCATTAGAAAGAGCATTATCTGAAATATTCTTCCTCTTTTTCATGGACCTACAGCCTACAAAGTGTAGGTTTGCTGGCTTGTTGGGGTTTTTTATAGATCTTACACAGGTTATAATTCAGGGCTGCTTAGTTTCCAGCTTGGGAAGAGCTGGCCCACGACTTGAGAGCAGATGTGGCTGCAGATTCTTCCTGTAGCATTTTCTGTAAGCTGCTCACAGCCCTGCTGTGCAGCAGCCAAGCAGAAATGGGTAATTATGATCAGTGTGGGTCTCTAAAGGCAGGGCTGGAGCCTGTCCCTGCTCCTTGGTGCCCCTTCCTCCTGGCTGCAGGGGTGATGGGACACCTGGAGCTGGCTGAGCTCCTGCCTTGAGCAAGAGCTGAATTCAGTCTCACTCAGTGGCTGCTGTGAGCTTGGCTCCCTCAGAGGATGAGGAATTTATGCCAACAGGTTGTTTTTGTGCTGGGCAGGGCTGTGGGACACCCAGGTGCTGGAAAAGGGAAAAAAAAAATACTTCAGAGTATAAAGAGTAACTTTCAGAGAACTTCCCCACGCTGTGAAACCATCAGGAAGGACCAGGCTGCTGCAGGATGCTGGCTAACTGAGAGGGATCTCAGCACCCCCTCCCTGTGTGCAGGATGTGAGTGGGAGCCACTGAAATCCATCCCCGTGTTCTGGTGGCACAGCTGTAGTCAGAGCATTGTCCCTCCAGGCTGGAGGCAGCTCCTGCCTTTGCCTCTCTAGTGCTGTGCTAATTCCATCTCCAAGGGAACTGGGAGCAGGGCTTGGAGGCACAAATTACCTGAGAAATGGCTTTCCTGAGGAGCTGGGGTGCAGGTGCTGCCTTTGGAATGAAAGGGGTGCAGAGAAGCAGCTTGCTCAAATCCCAGCCTCTTCTGAAAGGAACGTGACAGTTCTGGAAGGCCCTACTTTGTAATTCCAAAATTGAATTTAGGCTAATTAGTTTTGCACCTGAACTCTTTCTGCACGCTTCAAACGTGTGAGTTTAATTGAATATTATTTAATAGAATAGTTTCCATAGCAACATTTGTATCACATGTGTCTTCTGCAGAGCCAAATATATTCAGGAGAAAGCTCACTCTTCCCCACTCTTTCCATCCTTACAGGGAGGAAAATAATTCCCTCAGCCAGTGGGGCTGGTGTGTCATTAGCAGTGACACACAGGAGGCTGTGTGCTGGAAAACTGCTGACAGGGCAGAAGAACCACCTCCCAGAGTTCTTTAAACCAGGAAAAAAATCAGCTTTGCTCTGGGAGGAGGGATTCTGTCAGGGACCACCAGGAGCTGTGTGTGGGGAGGAGGACACTCAGTGCTTTTGTAGCTGATAAAGGCATTTATATCTATGCATGAAGCAGGGCTTCTCTCTGTCTAAAAAGTCCTTTTTGTGCTCATGATTTTCAGATCATGCCTCATTCTGTGGTACAGGTGTGACCTTCCTGAGGGGCAGTGCATCGTGGGGATGTTTCCCTGCTGGAAAACCTGTTCTTGGCTTTCCATTTTTGGGGTGGGGGGGATGCGAACACACCTGAGCTTTCTCTTTAGGTTGGGCTGGCTCAATTAAAAATACCAATTAAAATCAAAACAGGAGCAGATATTTGAGCTGGAGGGGTTTGCAGCACTGGTAAGCATGAGGAGCTGTACCAGGGAAAAGGGAGTTGAGGCTCTGTGGAGGGTGGGAGGCTCCAGTGCTCTGTGCTGCTTCCAGGCTCACTTTTTGGGCTGAACTTCTCCTTCCTGTGTCCACTCCTGAGCTCTGGTGGAAGATGTGACTGCTGGGACTACAGCAGTGGAGCTGTTCCCTCTTTAGTGTGACCCTCCTTGAGGACAGCAATGGGATCTGAGGGGGTCAGGTTTCTGTGCATGATGGGCCTGACTGCCCCAAAACATCTTCATCACATCAGGGGGAAGGAATGTGGTGTCAGGGGTGTCCTGCAGCATTCGGGGTTTCTAATAATTCAGCCTTCAGCTTGTGACAGGGGGGAGCTGAGGCTGCCACAGCTCTGCAGCCAGCTGTTTGTTCCTGGGAAATGCTGAAGCGGTGTCAGCAGTGCTCAAGTGTTTCTGGATTGATTAAAAAACTCAGCGGAAAAAAATAATTCTTAGTTTTCTGGATTGCCTGCTTTGCTTTGATTAGTGATTTTGTGGCAGTATTAAACTTTCACCTGAAGTGAGGAGGGTGTGGAGGGTGTGGAGCCTTCCTGTGTTTATTTGAGTGTTGGGTGAGGAGTTCCCTGTGCAAGGTTGAGCTGGGAGCATCCAGCACTTTTGTCCTGTGGGTTGTTCCTGAGGAAGCAGAGCACCAATGCTGGCTGCACACCCTCATTTTGGGTGGAAAAACTTCTGCCTCGTGCCTAGAAATTTGGAGAAACTCGTGCATAAAGCTCAGGGCTTGTCCAATTCAGCAGAAACGTTTGATTGTGGGAAGCTGCAGAGAGATTCAAGCTCTCAGGGTTTGCTGTGCTTGGTTTTAATTAGAGTGAGTCCTGTGGCAGCTTCATTGAGGAGCCTGGTGCTGCACGTTGCCTGTGACATGTACTTTGACAAGTTCTGCACAGCTCTGATGCTGTGAAACCCTGTGGGAGGAGAGGTAGAGTGGGGGAGAGACAATCTGCAGGACTGGAACCATATGGTGGGAAAGATTTGGTGCTTGAATACATGTGCCAGCAAGTTAATATGAGCATTTTAGAGCCTGAGCTGTGAAAACTGGAAAGAAGAATGATGTAAGGCTGGGGGAAGGGGGAAGGAGAAGGAAAAAAGTTGCCTGTCTCTTCATTTGAAGCAGCTTTATTAATAAAACTGTTCACCTCTGCAGCTCCTTTCAGTCTGGAAGTTGGAGAGAGGGAAAAACTGAACAGATTTCTCAGGCACCAACTGCAACCTGCAGGATATTAATCCCACTGGAAATTCAGAGTTCTCCCGAGCTGCCAGATAACGTGTTAGAATATATTCACAGATATTAAGATTTCTTATTGCTTGGAGCTTGTCAGTGGCAGCAGGGATGGGATCCAGAACATTCCTGGGGAAGTTGGAGCATTCTCCTGGAGCTGAGGAGGGGAGGGATCCCAGTAAAGACCAGAGCAGCTCTCTCTGGGCACTGGGACAGAAAACTCTTTGGGTTTTCTGTGGCATAGAGATGTGGGATGAGAGGCCAGGTCTGTGTCCTTGTGGGGTCAGCTCTGGGCTTGGAGAAGGGTTTGTCCTTTGGGTGCTGTCACCCCGTGTCACCCCTGTGCTGGGGGATCAGGGTGCTCAGCCTGGCTCTGGGGGAGGTAAAGGGAAGTGTTGGAGCTCCCATGCTGGAATTACATTTTGTTTCTTTTAGTGTTTGACTTGTGGGAACAGCATGGAGTGAAGAGGGTCTTAATTTGTTCGCAAAGAACCCCTCCAAAACCCAAAAAGGACAAACCTCAGAACTACTCCTGGTTTTCCCCCAAAACATTGTACAGATCATGATTTGGAGTATGAGACTCTTGCTTTGATGCTGGCACATTTTAGGAGGAGGAATGGCTTTTTTTGTGCTTTCCAGCCTGTTTTCAGATAAATCACCTTCTGTGTTCTTTGGAAGATGAGCTGAGTTTTTGAAGTCAAGCAATCAATTCCAAATGTTTTCATGGGCTGAACTGACTCCCAAACAAGTGCCTCTTACCCATTTGCTGTCTTGTTTAAGATATATATTTTATTGCAACAAGTTTAAAGCAAATCTGACCCTTTTTCCTTTATCCCAAACACTTCCCTGACCTGCTGGTTGTGGATTCTGGCTCTCTTTTCCCTGTTTGCCTTCCTTTGGTAGAAAAACCTGTGATTTCTGGAGGTGACAGCCCCAGTCTTGCCAGGGTGTGTCAGGGATGATTGTACAGGCAGTGAAAAGAAAGAAAACCTAATAATAAACAGGTGAAATTCACTCTGTGGTGGTTCTGGTGCCTTTTCATCATCATTCCTTTCCCAGTGTGAAATTCTCCCGCTGCTGTGCAGGGGCATTGCCCTGGAGTGAGATCAGGGATAAATAACATTTTGCAGAGGCTGTGGAAACACTTGAAAGAAAGTAACAGATGCAAGGGCTGCTCCTGAGACTGACATCTTAATTTGAGCCTGACATCTTAATTTGGTGTTTGTGTAGCTTCAGGAATGCTGGGGAAGATGATGGACTGTTCCATTATCTTTTTGTCTGGCTTCATCAAGTGCTGTCAGAAATACCAGTGAGAGTTCAAGCTGTTGAAATGAATATTGGTGGTTCATTTTTTTTTTTTTTTTTTTTTTTTTTTTTTTATTTCACTTTGCTGATAATGTCACTTGTTTCAGTTCAGAAGATCAATAGGGTAAAAAGAGTGGTATTTCCCCTCAGTAATGTCAATGTAAGAGGTGAAATTGTCCCTTTACTTGCCAAGTAATGCTTGTCTGGGGAACTCTCCATGAATTCTCTGTGTCTGGCAATGGAAAATTTCCTGTGAATGTCTCCAGGAAGGTGAGGGGGGATGTTTGCTGATGTTCTGAATTAATATGCTCTGAATGAGCTCATCCCATTGAGTGGCAGACTCCTGGCACGGTGCTTGTGGTAAAATACAAGTGGCTACTCCCTGGTAAATGGAGGAGTGAAAAGCTTTTATAGACATTTTAATGCAGCTTTCCCCAGTTTGGATCTTCCTAAATGTGAATGAACTCCTGAACTCTGTATTTAATTACCCAGCTGGGACATGAGAAATTCATATGAGCTGGGTTTCTCCATGGAGCAACCTGGAAAAGGGCAGGAGGGCTGCAGGAGCCTGTGGAAAAGGGAAATACTGGCTCTGGAATCCTTGGAATTCTACAGGGAAATACTGGCTCTGGAATCCTTGGAATTCTACCAGGGAAAAACTGGCTCTGGAATCCTTGTTTTGTTCAGTGTTTCTTTAAGTCAGTATTGGTCCATTCCCCTAAATCAAAAGAAATAAAAACAAATGAAAAGGAGTTTGGTGTCCTGAGGAGGCCAGAGCTGGACACAGCACTCCAGATGTGCCTCATGGGGCTGGTCAGAGGGGCAGGTTCACTCCAGATGTGCTGAGCAGAGGGACAGGATCACTCCAGGTGTGCTGAGCAGAGGGGCAGTGTCACTCCAGGTGTGCTGGGGGGGAGTGTCACTCCAGATGTGCTCTACAGGCTGGGGAAGGACAGGATCCCTCCAGATGTGCCCAGCAGAGGAGCAGTGTCACCCCAGATGTGCCCAGCAGAGGGGCAGTGTCACTCCAGATGTGCTGGGGGGGCAGTGTCACCCCAGATGTGCCCAGCAGAGGGGCAGTGTCACCCCAGATGTGCCCAGCAGAGGGGCAGTGTCACTCCCCCTGCTGCCAGAGCCCGGTTCTGGTGCAGCCCAGCCTGCGGGCACTCCCTGGCAGCACCATTTGCTCTTTCATGCCCACTCCCTTGGATTTCAAAGCTGCTGCCCAGCAGCCCGGGCAGTGAGCTGTGCCTGCAGGGTTTGATGCCAGGAGTGCAGGGGAAATGTGGAAGGAATGGGATGAATTTACCTCGTGCTGAGACAGGGCTCGGCTGCACACCTGGAGCTGTCTGCAGGGATGGCAGGAGCTGCATTTATCACAGAAACTGCTCTGCTCTTCCTGCAGCTCACAGGTGGATGGCAGAGGGGGACAGCAGGCCAGCAGTGGGAAGTTATTCCCATTATCCCATCTGCTGTGGGATGCTTGCAGGGCATTTTTCACCTCGGCTCTCCAGGCAGCTCCTAACAAGCATCATTACCCGAGTTTTGCAGGGTTTTTATCCTGTTTTCAGGTACAGCTGCAGCCCTTCTCCCATGGCTGGCTTTGGATGCTGGCAGCTCAGTGCTGGAAAAACTGTTTTACTGACAGAAAGGCCTCGTTCCTGTGCAGCTTCTGCCCTTTTTTTGGGTCTCCTTAGGTGTCATCTGAAAATTACGAGTCCAGCTCTGAAATGCAACAAGTGCAGCTCTGAAATGCAGCTCCCACTGGTGTTTGTGTGCTGTGGGGGGATGAAAAGGTGAGTTGTGAGCGAGTCCAGGCAAGGGGCAGGTCCCAGCTGTGCCCGCTGGGGACACCTCCCTGCTGCCCTGCTTAGCAGGACTGTCCTTGGCACAGCTGGGGTGGCTGTCACCCAGAGCATCCCATGTCCTAATTAGCGAGCTTTGTGAGCTGTTAATGAGCTGCAGCAGTGCCCCACAGCCTGTAGAACTGACAGTCAGATACTCTGGCACAAAGGAATCAGTGCAGACCCTGTTGTGCAGCTCCCTGATCCCTCACAGGGCTGATTGCCAGGGTTGTGCCATGGCTGGCCCAGCAGGGCAGCACACCCAGCTGCAAATCCAGCTGCAAATCCAGCTGTGCTGCCTGCACAGAGCCCAGCTTTAGCCTCCAGGGGAGCCTTTACTATTTCTCCTCCTCACTTCCAGTCCCAGGCTGATTCTCTCCTATCCAGTTTCATGCCCAGAATTAACTGTGCCCGTGTACAAAGCTCAGCAGATGTTCAAGGAGCCAAATCTGATACTTAGCTCCAGCCTGGCTGGTTTTTTTCAGCTGTCACTGCCAAGGGAGGGTTTCTGCTGTAAATGCTTCTTGGCTCTTCTTTTGGAATGGCTCTTCTCTCCCCTGATGGCCTTAAGCAGCCCTGAATTATAACCTGCTCTGTGTATGGTCTATAAAAAACCCCAAAAGCCCATTCTTTATTCACATAACTGGTTTTTATACATTTTTACAGACCTTGTGGGTTAGTAGCTTTCTTGCCAATCACTTTATTGGTCAGTAACAAGTTGTTATCCTGTATTGATTGGTCAAACTCTGGTGTGTAGTGCAGGGAAAGTTGTTTGTGAGAGATAGTTTTCATTTTTCTAACAGTGTAAAACCAGTTTACACAGGTGCTAGTTGTTTTTCACCCAGGAGCAGATTGTTATGTTAACAACTGCTCACACCAGGATTGCTTCACATGGGAATTGCAAAGTGCCAGCTTGCCTTAGAAGAAATGACAGGCCAGCCAGAGCAGGCTGATTTTATGAAGCTTTTCTTGATGATTTTTCTCTCTTACTGCAACATTCCAGTACTTCATCACTCTTCCAGTAAAAACCTTTTCCTGACACTCAGCCTCGCTGATGCTCCCCAGCTCTGGGTGCCTCAGACAGTGTCACAGATTTCAGGGCTTTGGCAGGGAATCTTCTCTCTGGAATCAACCCCGTGTAGTCCTGAGGGACCAAAAAACCCCAAATAAATGAGGATGTAGGACAAAGCTGCCTTCTGGTTACGGTGTCAAGCAGGAATGCATCTGTGGGTCCAGTGCAGCTCTTGGTGTTTGAAGCTGAGGCTGGAGAAAGGGCTCTGAGCCTGAACCTTGAACAAAAATCCCACTTCTGGCTGGTGTGATTCCAGCTGGGGAGGGGAGAGCTTTGGAAGGGAAAAGCCCTCAAGTGCCTGATGCTTCAGAGCAGTAGCAATCTGTTGTGACTTGCATTAGCAGGAGTTAGAGGTGCACAGATTGCTCAGGGTCTGCCAGGCATTTCTCTGTGCCCTGGCCAGTGCCAAAGCTGGGGTTTGTGACTTGAGGAAAAAACCTTTCTGAGTAGCACTGTGCGCTCTGAGAGCAATCAGAAACAAAATTACAGCCTCAGTCCCTATTAGCAGCTGTGGCTGACTCTGCTGTAAAACATTGATGGTGGGGAAGGAGGGAGGTTCATCCTTCCCCAAATGTGTTCTCAGGGGAGAAGGAAAATCGAGCTGATTTTCTGTGGTGCCCAGGAGAAGGGAACAGCAGGATGCAAAGCAGCCTTGATTGATGCAGTCATGGTGAGCTGGTGCAGGGAATGTGGCTCACTCCTGCCACATGGAATGGGTATTTTGGGACAGAGAAATTGCCTTGCTGCCAGGAGCAGCTCTACAGACAGCACGTGGGCAGCTCTGCTGCTGCTTTCACACAGCCCCTGCTCCCCTCTGCAGGCATCACCCAACTACTGCTGGACACAATTCCACTCAGAGACCTCCAGGGATTTTTTTTTCCCCATGATCCATCTCTTGGACATCACCCAACTCCTGCTGGACACAATTCCACCCAGAGACCTCCAGGGATTTTTTTTTTCCCCGTGATCCATCTCTTGGTAATTGTTCCATGCTTCTGTTGTGGCTTTTCAGGGTGAGATTGGCCTGAAGGAGCTGCTGGGTAGGAGAAGGAGAGGCAAGCTGTAATTTTATGGAGGAAATAATTCCAATTAAACAGTTTGTGAACTCTTAGGAAGATTGTGGGTGTTCTCTAGGGCCAGCCAGTCCTGTTCAGACGGGAGACAGAGCAGAGCTGGTGGTACCCAGAGCTCTGTGTGGAAGCAGCCCTGCAGCTTTCCATGGGAGCAGATTCCTGGTGGGATGGCACAAAGGAGCTGAGCCTGGCTCTTGGCACAGCTTCATCCCGTCCCCTCCCGAATTTCCTTTGCACTGGGAATGATTTCAGGGCTCGTTTCCCACCTTTGGACCATGAAGTGATAAATTAAGACTTTTTCCTTAAATAGAAGAATGAAGATGCAAACCCTGGCTGGTTGCCTGTGTGAACTTCCCTGTTGGAAGGACCTTGGACTGGAATTCCAGCCCACTGGAG
This sequence comes from Pyrgilauda ruficollis, assembly GCF_017590135.1. Taxonomy (NCBI): domain Eukaryota; kingdom Metazoa; phylum Chordata; class Aves; order Passeriformes; family Passeridae; genus Pyrgilauda; species Pyrgilauda ruficollis. The sequence goes on along the minus strand of NW_024526044.1, from coordinate 4,267,902 downwards.
ACTCCCTGCCAAAGTCCAACAAAAACTCCAATGGTTTTCCTGCAGCCCTCAGGGTGAGAGCTTCTACCAGCCTTGGGTAAAGGGGCAGCACCTTTTTTCCTATAAAATTTAAAAAAGAGGCAAATTTCAGAAGAGACTGAGGAGTTTCTTGAGCGTTGTGCTGTGCCTTTACTGTTTTATCTCTTTCTGGAGGTTACCAGAGTCACAAAATTAAATCCTGGCAATGTCCCAGGGTTTCTGGAGGCATCCCAAGCTGCTTGGGAGAACTTGCAGCTCCTGCTTTGGAAAAAAAGCAAAGTTTGTGTTTGTTTGACAGCAAGGTCAGTGTCCCTGGAAATGCAGCTCGTTGGAATTCTTGGTTTTAGGGCAAAGTGCAGAAAAACTCAGCAGAGGAACAGACCAGGGCAGCTGCCCCTGGAGCTTCACTTGTCCTCAGAGGAGGAATTTGCCAGATGAGATTTTGTGCTGCTGTTTGTGACCTCTGGGCCCCTCTGAAATAACAAACAGAAATTGTTTGTATTGGTAGTAAAATCTCTGTGCTTTCCTGGAGTGTGGTGGAAGCCACAATAACAGTATAATAGTATCTTAGATACTAGTAATAGATAATAGTATCTTAGTTTTTCAAACAGCCATTTTAACCCTCCTGCCTCAAGATGTGAAAAATAACATTCCCCCCTCCAATTTCTAAATATTTGGCCGTTTTCAGATGTTTATTTAAATCGGTTCCTGAACAGAAATAATGAGGGTCGAGGCACAGTAATGCAGATTTCAACTTCTGAATTCAAACCTTGTGTTTCTTATCATGTGGAATATTCCATTCCATGCTTACTGGGTGGGATAATTTGTGTTTCATAGATAAGGAGGAGCATTTGAGGCACTAGGAAATGCAGGGCTGGTGGTGCTGTGCTCACTGAGGAGCTGAGGGCTGCCAGGTCTCCCTGCCACCCTCATTTCCAGGGTGCTCCAGGGTTTGGCTCATCACCCAGCACAGCAGCCCCTGGTTTCAGATTCCCTCTCTGCCTCAGAATATTCACAAATCCCCAAGCTGAGAAAATCAGAAGAGTTTTTTTCCGTTTTACTCAGCCATACTAAGGAATAATATAATGTAATATATTATAATATATGATAATATATTATAATATAATATATTATCATATACATAACATAATATGATATAATATAGTAATTATGTATAACATAATATAACATAATATAACATAATATAACATAACATAATATACATAACATAATACAATATAATATCATATAATGTAATAATTATATATGACATAACATAATATGACATAACACAATTTAACACAATATAATATAATTTTAAATTTTGAGGTTCACAAGGGTGTTCTAGGGAGAAATTTGGTTTAGATATTCTACTTTTTAGTGGGATTGGTAATGAATTGTGAAAGATTTGGAGAGATATTTTGTGGTATTGGTTCATTGTTTACTGGTAAATCGACTAAACAGGTTGAGAATGGCTTTTTTTGGCTTGAATAAGTTAAATAAATGGTATCTAGGTCTGATGACTGGGCTGTTGTCATCACTGAATCTGTGCTGGGAACCACTTGCTGAGGGCCTGTCTGGTTATTTTTTTGTTTTGCTCTTGAAATCCCACTAACTTTGGTGGCAGCTGGGATTTATTTCAGGTGTTGCTTTGGAGTTGCTGCTGGAGAGTGGGCTGTGAGCAGCTGGCAGGGCTGGTAACTCTGGGAGGGCTGCAGGGAAGGGTGGCAGGAGAGCTGGAAAAGGTGGTTTGAAAACCAGAGCCTGCCCCAAATGACTTGGATTTAAATTCAGTTAGACCCTGGGAGCCAAATCTTGGGTTCTACAGTTAAATAATCTGCTTTTTTCATTGCCATTATTCAGTTCCTGCTCCTTTGTGTTATTCACAAAATGCACAGAGTTCACAAAATACAGAAGTCACAAAAATACTCCTCACACACAAGAATTTCTGGCTGGACCCAAAGAAAATAGATGGAGCTCCCCAGCAGCCTGGGCTTGTGTTCCCTCTAAACTTCTGGGAGTGCACAGCTGATTCAGGATTTCACTTCTCTGTGAGTGTTGGTGATGTTCAGGTCAGTGGAGATGCCAAGTTTATTCTTTTTGTCTCCAGATTTACCAGAGATGCTGGTTAGTGTTCAAAAAAGCTTCAAGCAAAGGGCCCAAGAGGCTGGAGAAGTTCTCAGATGAACGAGCTGCTTACTTCAGGTGCTACCACAAGGTAAGGCACGAGGTTCTCTCAAATTTCCATTACTTGATTACTTTTATTGCTTACTAAAATCTAAAGTTTTGTGTATTACTGAAAATTGAATTTTTTTTTTTTTTTAACTCTTAAGGTCCTAAACCTCTGTGTGTGCTTTCATTCAGTAAAGCAGAGGCAAAATAAATGTTCTTTGTAGCAAATATCTTGCTAAGCAAGTGGAAAATGACTTTATTTGTTAAAGCATTTGGCATTCCTCTCCTCGGACCTTTAAAATCACATCTGAAATACTCTGCAGTGGCTCTTCATATTTACAGGAACAGCCATCCCAGGGAAGGTGGGAATTCCAAAATTCCAAAGGCACCTGGAGGTTCCCATTTCCTGGGATTTTGCCTCTGTGGAAGCCAGGAGGCAGCTGCAGACATGAAGGACATTTTACAGCGGTGCAGAGCTCTGCTAAACTCACTGCTGTTAAAAGAATGAAGAATTTCCCCCCAGGCACTGCTCTGGAATGATGCACATCTCACATTCACCTGAGAACTTCCATGTGTCATTCTCCTGGGCATGGAGGTGGAAATAAGAAACCTTTTAATTGATAATAATTGCAGGCAGAAACTGCAGGTTAGGAATTGTGGGCATAAATTCCCAGGAGCTGGAGGCTGCTCTGCACTCACTGACAGACATTTGGGAGGAGATCCTGGGGGAATCCTGCCTCTGAATGCCACAGAACCTGGAATTGATTTGCCATAAAACCCCTGGCTATTTCTAATAAGTCAGGCCCAGAAATAATTCACATTTCTATTAGGCAACTTTCAGAAATAATGAGGTTTTATTCCCTTTGTTGTGGGAGGGCTGCACAGTGTGTGCAGGAACTGCAGCCCTGTGTCAAACACTGCATTTATTTTGTTATAACTCTGTCAATAATTGATGCAAATCTGTGTTTTTCCCATTGTGTCAATGCAATATGTGAGTAGCACTTGGGCAATGGATATGATATCCAAGAGGAGCCTGAATGAGCATGGAATTTCTTCTCTTCTTTCATGAAATTCCACAGGTTAGCACCTGTTTGCAGATGTTTAACCCACAGCAGCCTGGATGTGCAGAGCAAAGCACCATGGAAAGCCTCACTGGCTCCATGAAAATCTGAAAACTGAGTTCAGGTTTTCATGAAAATCTGAAAATTGAGTTCAGATTTTCATGAAAATCTGAAAAAACCTGAAAATCATGAAAATCCCTCTGTGGGATTTTCAGTTTTAAGCCAAGTTTTGTCTCTCCTTAACACTTACTTCATTTAAAACTGCTGCTTCTCCTACCAGTTGAATTTCTGGATTTCTCTGGTAGCTGATTTGACAGGAATGAACAAGGGTCAAAGTCCAAAATGAGTCGCTGAGAACTAACACACAAATTTGGTGTGGTTTTTATCAGAACTTTGCCAATCATGTGGACAGGACCCAGCTCTTCCTCAGGGACACCTTCCCCTATCCCAGGCTGCTCCAAGCCCAGCCTTGGACACTTCCAGGGTGATGAAATCGGGAAAATTCTGATTTTCATTTGGATTTTGAGAATATTTTCAGGCAGAGAGGGAACTGGGATGGGATGTTGAGAGAGGCTGTTCTCTGGTTTAGAGTCATCAGCTCTCCAAACTGACAGGGCTCCTTTATTTTTAACAAACCTCCCTGAGAGGGAGCTAATGAATATTAAATGGCATTTCTGGGCAAAATGTGCTCATTTGTAAAGAGCACAGGTGGATAAAAATGCAGGGTTTTTTTAAAATAAGCCTTGTAAATGTGTTGAAATTTAAATTTGAATGATGGAGCTTCTGAGAGTATTAAATATGAGCTGCTGGAAAAAGAGAACTTGTCTCTGCTGCTCTGTAGCTGAATGATTCTTATGGAAATCATAGTTAATTATTGATAAAATTATTGATAACCTAAAATTATTGATACAATAATTGATAAAAATACAAAACCTGAAGAGCCCTCACTCAGCCCATCAGTCCTGGGAGAGGTTTAATCCATCATAAAACGCTAAAGGGGGGAAAAGGAAAATGATGAATGGAGCTCATTTTTCAGCAGCACCTGCCTCCTTCACTCAAGTGTTCCCTTCTGGGGCCTTGTCCTTTTTTCTGGGGTGGATTAAAGTGCAAGATTTTCCTTGATTTGTTGGTGCAGAGGGGCTGGCAGGGCCCTGCTTGTGGTGGCTCCAATCCCTGGGGCTGAGGATGAAGCTCCTTTCCTTCTCCATTTGAATTTTGGGTCGCCAGCACTGTCTTGCTGCTGCTTCTGTTATTTTGGGGAGTCCCAAATGTTTGCATCTGAGTGTGTCCTTGTCTTAGCTCTGCACAGGGCCCGAGTCTGGGCATCCTCACCAGGGAGGTGTAAAACAGAAATAAGCACTTTTTTTTGTGTAATATTGACCTTTAAATCCTTTCTCATCTAATCTTGCTCTGTTTTTTAAAAGTGGAAAGGTCACAGTGCCCTAAAATAAAGGAATGTGGGCACAGTCAGCTGGGATTTATGGAGTGAACTGGGAATTTGCATACACAAAGCAAATTGCCCACCTAATTCCTTTGGTCCCACAAGGGAGGGAAAATAATTAGAATTCAGGCTGCAAAATCTGCACAGAGTTGCTTTTCAGGTGAATGTCTGATTTTCACTTGTTAAAAATAAATAAGCAACCACAAATTGCCACATTCTTGAATAAATAATACTGGAGGAAGGAAGAAATTCTTATTTCTTTTGACTTAGGGATGTGCCAGAAGAATCCTCAATATTCCAATAAAAACTGAACTAATTGTTTCCTGCTGACAGGAAAACACTGAGCCCTCCAGGGCTGAGTTTTAATCCCATTGTATTAATCTTGCCTTGAAACAGCAGGAGTCATTTAAACATTCATTTAAAGTCAGTCATTTAAGCAGTCTTTTCTGTCTGCTTATGGAATAATCCATTTGGAAAATTAGATTGTGGAACTTGTAATTGTTTTCCAGGCAAAACTGTATCAGTGGCAAATGAAATGTTTCCAGTCTGAGCACTCTGCTGAGGAGGAGCTGTTGAACATTTATTTTAATGAGTGCTGTCACTTAGCTGGGAGTGAGGCACCAGGTTCAGGCCTTCAGCAGAATTAAAGGAACTTTTCAGGGGGTTTTGGTGTCTGCACTGAAATTCCACCCAGGAGAGTTCTGTGGAATGCTTGTGAGGAGGAGAGAAGAAGAAAATGAGAAGAGAAGAGAAGAGAAGAGAAGAGAAGAGAAGAGAAGAGAAGAGAAGAGAAGAGAAGAGAAGAGAAGAGAAGAGAAGAGAAGAGAAGAGAAGAGAAGAGAAGAGAAGAGAAAGAAGGAGAAGTTCGACCTGGATGAGCTTTTAGGTCCCTCCAACCCAAACCCTTCCATGATTTTATATAAAATTAAATCTGTTATTTATACTCAGCAGGTTAGAGATGTGCAGGCAGGAGTGAGCAATAATATTTTCCATTAAATGTTCCCCTGGGGTTTCCTGGGAAATGTTTTGTTGGTTCTCATCATGGGGGCAATTTTCAGTAAGCCAAGACAGAGCCACGAATCCTTAATTAAGATTAAAACCCAGGGTGCTTGGGAAGCGTTGTGCAGGCAATAAATGCAATCCCTGGTGTGATGCTCTGAGTGCTCCCCATCCCTGAGAATCCTGCACTGATTCAAACAATACTTGGAATGCTGAGGATCATTTCTTGGAATGCTTTTTGGTGCAAATGGGAGGGATGGAAGGAAGAATTTTGGCTGAGTGGATGTGGCAGGCTGGAACTCTGCTTGTTCTGCCAGCTGGGAAGTGACTGATGGATTAATCCCTGCTGCTGCTTCAGACCTCCCTCACTGCACAGCTCTGCAGGTATTTGAGTTTTTAATCTAATCAAATGCATTTCAATTCTGTGGATTGTCATTTTAATCCAAAGGAGGTTTGGAAGGGAGAAGGAGGGGAGAAATATGCAAAGAGAGGTTTTAAACCTCAACAAAATGTCATTTTTTGGCTTCTCTGTTAATACTGTCTCAGGTCTGGTATTTGTGGTGTAACCCCCATTTTAGAACTCAGTTGATAAATGTACATTAGTTTTGATCTCAGATAAATAAAACACACATGAATTAGACTAACCACAAAAACATTCGTTTTGCAAGAGCCTGGCAGGAGGAGAGCTATTTTAAAATGCAAAATTAAAAAAAAAAAAGGGGGGAAAAAACCCAAACTTCAGCCTCAAATATTTGCAGGTGTTTGCTGCCTGCTCTGCTGGTTCCAGGAGCGTGGGGTGTTTGCAGGCTGCAGTGGCAGCTCCAGGAGGATGTGCCAGACAGTTTGGACCATCTGTGGTGCCAGGGGGGCTGGGCAGGGCAGATATTCTGATTTTTCCAGAGGGCTTCTGTCAGATTGTGCCCTTTTCTGACCCAGAGCTGGGGCAACTGAGAGGTGTTTTAAAAGCTTCGTTCATGCTAGAAAAATTAAATCACTGTGTTGTGTATTTTCTGAAGCTGTGCACAAGGTAATACCAATTTTATATATTTTTGGTGTAAAAGCTATTTTTCCAATCATTGTTTGGCACCCAGACAACAGAAATCTGTTTCTGAATCTTTAACACTAAAACACTTTCTGATAACGAAAACTCTGACTTTATTTTTGCCTTTTTTTTTTTTTTTTGAAGTGAACCAGTCTAACAAATCCTCAACTTTCCCTCAATAAAAAATATAATACAGAGAGCAGCTTTTCAGCAGTGTTTTGCCCTCCGTGCTGGACCTGGCAGTGCTGGAGCTCCACGTGGGTGAATCCCTTGGGTTTCCATCTCCACCTCTCTTTGCTTCTGCTGCTCCAGGTTGGTGTTTCTCTGCCCCTCGTGTGAATATTGCTCAGGCTGGAGGCAGCTTTGGTTCCACCTCTCCCTTGGCTGCAGTTCCCTCAGGATGGTGTCACACTGATGTCCTGGAGAGCTGGAGGACGTGGCTGCTGCAGCTCCCAGTGGAGGATGGAATTTCCCCTGGGATTTCCGAGGTGGCTCCTGGCCAGCCTGCATCTCCATCACAGACACTCAGAGCCTGCTGATGCTGTCTCACCTTTCTCTCCCTCTTCCTTTCCCTTCTCTCCTCCCCTTGCCCAGCCAAGAATGGACAGATCTCTTGCCAGGCTCCTCATTAAAATCCCAAATTGTGCTTTTCCAGGTCACAGAGCTCAATAACGTGAAGAATATCTCGAGGCTGCCCAAAAGCACCAAGAAACACGCAGTGGGCATTTATTTCAGTGATGACACCTCCAGAACCTTTGCTTGTGACTCAGGTGGGTCAAATGGGAACCCTCGGAGCACGGAGTGTGAAATTGTAAATATGATGTACCTACACGCAGATTTTCTGGGCATTTCTGCAGAGCTTGAGGCAGATGAGTGGTGCAAGGTGCTGCAGATGGAGTGCCTGGGAACACGAATTAATGACATTAGCCTTGGAGAGCCTGACTTGTTGGCATCTGGAGTAGAGAGGGAGCAGAGTGGTAGGTACAGAAATACCGACCTTTTGAATTTTTAATTGCATTAATTTCAAGCCTTTTAGAGTGTACATACGGGTATTGGAAATAAAGAGGAGCAAAACTGTTTTTCCAAGCCCTCTTTGCTGTTTTGGGGGGTTGGTTTTGGTTGGCTGGGGGTTTATTTTTGGGTCTTGCTACCAGAGATAATAAATAAGTTATCTAGAATTATTTTGGAGTAGCACTTCCCTTTCTCAGATGAGTTAGTTGCTCCTGGAGATGGGAACTATTTGTTGTGTGGTTTTCTGGTGTGATGTCAGTGGCTGAGGCTTTGTAAAGAGAATAATAAATAACAGTAATTGCATGCAAAACCTGAGCCCGTGGCTACTCCACTTCCCTGTGCAAATGAGCTCATTACCTGCACAGGCAATGGATTTATTCACAAATTGCTCACAACTTTATGAGCTGTTTGCAAATACCGGGATTATGCTGGTGCACTTCTCCTCAGGCTCTGAGTGCACACACAAATATTTGATGCCCTTTGGGTGCAGCATTTGACTGCCCCCAAACGTGGGGCTTACAGAGCTGCAGGAAGGAATTCTTTGTGTGGGAATGAACAGTTCTAAGTGGAAGCAATAGTAGAAATAGAGATGGAAAATAGGAAATTCCTTGAATGACTTGCACATGTGCTGCTGGGCAGGGATTTTAGACTAACCTTTTGTTTTTCTCCCAGAGAGATTCAATGTGTATTTGATGCCATCCCCTAATTTAGATGTGCATGGGGAATGTACCTTGCAGATAACATTTGAGAATATCTGTCTTTGGGACATCCAGAATCCCAGAGTCAAACTGGTCTCGTGGCCACTCAGTGCCCTGCGGCGCTACGGGCGGGACCCAGCCTGGTTCACCTTCGAGGCAGGCAGGTAGGTCACCCTCTGCTCCTGCTCTGCCTTCCTGGGGTGCCTCAGCCTCCTCCAGAGGGTTCCCAAGGATGTGGGAGCTGATCTGCAGCCAGAGGCCAGCCTGGATCCATAGCTTCAAAAAAAAAAATGCAATTTAAGTGTTGAAACAAGTATAAATCCCCCCCATAAAAACCCAGTTAAAATAGTGAAACAAATATAACACCCCTGGAAAGCAAATTAAAATGCTGAAGCAAATGTAACCCTGCACAAAAACCAAATTAAAATGCTGAAAGAAATGTAACCCCTCCCAAAACAATGCAATTAAAATCCTGAAACAAATATAAACCTCCCCCAAAAAATACAATTAAAATACTGAAACAAATATAAACCTCCCCCAAAACAATGCAATTAAAATCCTGAAACAAATATAAACCTCCCCCAAAAAATACAATTAAAATACTGAAACAAATATAAACCTCCCCCAAAACAATGCAGTTAAAATCCTGAAACAAATATAAACCTCCCCCAAAACAATGCAGTTAAAATCCTGAAACAAATATAAACCTCCCCCAAAACAATGCAATTAAAATACTGAAGTATGTATAACCCCCCCAAAAAAAACCATATTAATACATTGAAACAAATATAGCCTCTCCTAAAAAATACACTTAAAATGTTGAAACAAGTATAAGCCCCTAAAAAGCCCAATTAAAATACTGAAACAAATATAAACCTCCCCCAAAACAATGCAATTAAAATCCTGAAACAAATATAAACCTCCCCCAAAACAATGCAATTAAAATACTGAAGTATGTATTATCTCCAAAAAACCCAATTAAAATACTGAAACAAATATAAACCCTCCCCAAAACCAACCAATTCAAATACTCAGACAAATATAACCCCCCACACCAATTAAAATACAGAAACAATTATAACCCCCCTAAAAACCCCAATTAAAATACTGAAACAAATATGCAGCCCAGTTAAAATACTGAAACAAATATACACCCCTAAAAAAACCAAATAAAATTTGTATTTATTGTTTCAAGGGGAAGACAAAAGTCTGCATTACTCATTAAAAGTCCAAAAGGGGAAGACAAATGAATCCTGCCTGGCACAGATTCCAGATAGAGCCTAAATATAAAAAATCTGGGTTTGTGCAGGAAATCTGCAGAGCTTTTGCACTTGTGAAGGACCAGCTGAGTTTGGAGAGAGCAACCCAAGCACAGCCTGGGGCAGTAAATGCACCAGGGCTGCACACAGGCAGAAATGATGCCCTTCAGTTTTTGACTTTTTTTTGGTGTTCCCTGTGTTCTTTGCACATTACATTTGCAGCTCTGTGGCCTGTGGTATCAGTGGCTGCTTTTCCGTGGCTTTTCCCTTGGCAGAAAATAAAAATGAATTCCAGATCTCCAAGTCCTGGGGGCACAGGGCCCCGGTGCTCGTTTGGCTCTTGCTGGGAACCAAAGCTGAGAACAACTCCCAGAGATGTTTCATGGGCAGAGCACAGCCAGGGCCAGGGGGCACTCCAGAGATGGGGTTTGACCTGGGGGGAATGGCAAAACTGCATCACCTCTTGTCCTCCTAATTGGTGCTTTTTATTAATTATGTTCATTTCCTAAAACCTATAAGATGTCCTCACCTCTATGGGGTTGGCTTTTGTGGACATCATTCCACAACTGCCCCTGGATAAAGATCCACTCTTACATTGTCTCCTTATTCAAGGATCCCAAGTTTAATTTCCACGTTGAGAAAAGACAGAAAAAAAGGTGGAAATAACTTTGTTCCCTCCAGATTTCCTCCCCGTTGTGTGAGGGCACTTCAGGGCAGCGCGGGGAGCTTCTGCTGGCTCTGGGTGCACCCTGTGGGGGTGGACATCATTCCACAAGTGCCCCGGTGGATCTTTATCCACTCTTACATTACCTCCTTATTAAATGATCCCGAGTTTAATTTCCCCGTTGAGAAAAGACAGAAAAAAGGTGGAAATAACTTTGTTCCCTCCAGATTTCCTCCCCGTTGTGTGAGGGCACTTCAGGGCAGCACAGGGAGGTTCTGCTGGCTCTGGGTGCACCCCGTGGGGGTGGATTTTGTGGGCATCATTCCACAAGTGGATCTTTATCCACTCTTACATTACCTCCTTACTAAATGACCCCGAGTTCCATTTCCACGTTGAGAAAAGGCAGAAAACAGCTGGAAATAACTTTTTTCCCTCCTGATTTCCTCCCCGTTGTGTTGGGCACTTCAGGGCAGTGTGGGGAGCTTCTGCTGGGTCCTGGTGCACCCTGTGGGGGTGGACATCATTCCACAACTGCCCCTGGATAAAGATCCACTCTTACATTACCTCCTTATTAAATGATCCCGAGTTTAATTTCCCCGTTGAGAAAAGACAGAAAAAAGGTGGAAATAACTTTGTTCCCTCCAGATTTCCTCCCCGTTGTGTGAGGGCACTTCAGGGCAGCGCGGGGAGCTTCTGCTGGCTCTGGGTGCACCCTGTGGGGGTGGACATCATTCCACAAGTGCCCCGGTGGATCTTTATCCACTCTTACATTACCTCCTTACTAAATGACACCGAGTTCCATTTCCACGTTGAGAAAAGACAGAAAAAAGGTGGAAATAACTTTGTTCCCCTCCTGATTTCCTCCCCGTTGTGTTGGGCACTTCAGGGCAGCGCGGGGAGCTTCTGCTGGGCCGCAGCTTCCCCCTGCCACTGGGCTGCCCTGTGCTCGTCCCCCGGCAGGATGTGTGACACGGGAGAAGGGCTCTTCATCTTCCAGACCCGGCATGGCGAGGCCATCTACCAGAAGGTGCACGCGGCTGCCCTGGCCATCGCCGAGCAGCACGAGCGGCTGCTGCAGAGCGCCAAGGATGCCATGGTAGGGACACGGCTGGGGACACTGGGAGGGGACACGCTGGGCACCCACCCAGGCTGGGCTGCCTCAGGGGGGTTGATGTTGTTGTTGTTGTTGTTGTTGTCGTAGTCGTCGTTATCGGTGTAATTGTGTTTTGTTATTGTTACTGTTCTTATTGTTGTATGTTACTTTACTATATATTATTATCAAATTTATTATTATTCTTAAATTTATTATTGTTCTTAAATTCATTATCATCATCATTTTTATTATTGTATATTACTATTACTATATATTATTCTTAAATTTATTATTTTTCTTAAATTTATTATTATTGAATTTATCATTCTTATTATTGTATATTACTATTACTATATATTATTCTTAAATTTATTATTTTTCTTAAATTTATTATTATTGAATTTATCATTCTTATTATTGTATATTACTATTACTATATATTATTCTTAAATTTATTATTTTTCTTAAATTTATTATTATTGAATTTATCATTCTTATTATTGTATATTACTATTACTATATATTATTCTTAAATTTATTATTATTCTTAAATATATTATTATGCTTAAATTTATTATCATTGTCATTATTATTATTATAATATATTACTATTATTATATATTATTCTTAAATTTATTATCATTCTTAAATTTATTATTGTTCTTAAATTTATTATCATCATCATTTTTATTATTGTATATTACTATTACTATATATTATTCTGAAATTTATTATTATTCTTGAAATATTATTCTTATTATTGTATATTAATATTACTATATATTATTCTTAAGTTTATTATTATTCTTAAATATATTCTTATTCTTAAATTTATTATCATTCTTAAATTTATTATCATTCTTATTATTGTATATTATGATTACTATATATTATTCCTAAATTTACTATTATTCTTAAATTTAAATTTATCATCATCATTATTATTGTTGTATATTATTATTACTATATATTGTTCTCAAATTTATTATTATTCTTAAATTTACTATTATTCTTAAATTTATCATTATTATTACTACTACTACTACTATTATTATTATTATATTCTGCTTGATTATAAAATATAGAGCAATCTGTATAACTGGAATTCCTGTTCAAGGATAAAACCAGCAAGGACATGCACACGGATTGGTTGTGGAAGAGATAAAGCAAACTGAGCAGAAGCTCAGTGCCCACGGCCAGGAACAGACACACAGCCCAGTCCAGCCTCAGACCCGGCCCCGAGTGCAGTTCTGGGCCCTGCAGTGCCGCCGTGCCCGGGGCTGCTGTCCCAGAGCTGCAGGCTGGCCCTTGTCACTGCACAGGGGAGAGAACGATGCCTTCTGTCTTATCAGAAGGCTAAATAATTACTTTATTATTCTACACTATGTACATTTCATCTAAACTGAGTCTGCCTTGCACTCACCCTTGCTCACAACTGCACAGAGCCGCACTCATCTCTGACTCTCTCGTGACTCTCTCATGACAGTCCAGATTCACACACACACTTGGCCCTGATAGAACATCCTCACTCTGGGTGAAAAATCTCCACCTTGCATTCCACTCTGGTACAGCACAGGCACAGCAAGAGATAGGAATTGTGCTTTCGCTCTCTCTGAGGTTCAGAGCATGTAAATCTCAGAAATATTCTTGGGAAGAACTGTGCCTTGCTTTTCTCTGTGAGGAGAATGTGGCAACAGCCCCTGACCCGTGTCGTGCCTTGCAGCTGCAGCTGAGGAGGAGCGAGCGGGCAGTGTCACTGAGCACCGTGGTGCCCCTGCCCCGCAGCGCCTACTGGCACCACATCACCCGCCAGCACAGCACCGGGCAGCTGCTGGGCCTGCCAGGTAAGGACACTGCCAGCGGGCACTGCCCCAGGGTGGCACTGAGCCACCCGTGACACTGCCCCAGGGTGGCACTGAGCCACATGTGACACTGCCCCAGGGTGGCACTGAGCCACATGTGACACTGCCCCAGGGTGGCACTGAGCCACCCGTGACACTGCCCCAGGGTGGCACTGAGCCACATGTGACACTGCCCCAGGGTGGCACTGAGCCACATGTGACCTGTCCCAGGGTGACACTGAGCCTGACTGCTGCTCTGCTCCATGGGGGTGGCATTCATGGGAGTGACACTTACAGGGGTGGCACTCACGGGGGGTGACACTCAGCCTGAATGCTGCTCTGCTCCATGAGGGTGACACTCTTGGGGATGGCACTCATGATGGTGACACTTGTGGGGGTGACACTCATGGGATGACACTCAGCCTGAATGCTGCTGTGCTCCATGGGGGTGGCACTTGTGGGGATGGCACTCATGGGGGTGGCACTGATGGGTGGCACCCTGCTCGGCTCTCTGGGGACAGGCGTGTCCTGTTGGCACAGAGCTCGGGAGTGGCACTCGCCTGAACCCTGCTCAGCTCTCTGGGGACAGGCGTGTCCTGTTGGCACAGAGCTCGGGAGGCTGTGGCCAGCAGGAGCAGGACAGGATTCCTGCCCTGCACCTCGGCTGTCCCAGCTGAGGTTTTGCACCACGGCTGGGAAGGTCTGGAGCACAAATCCCGTGAGGAGCTGGGGGTGCTCGTCCTGGAGCAGAGGAGGCTCAGGACAGACCTGCCCCAAACTCTTCATGCTTTTTGTGCCCCTTGGCTCCCCTCCTCTGCATGGCTGCCTTGTGCTGAGATCCTTCATTATTCATTTTGTGTACTTGTTAAAATTCAAAACAACCACATCCCCCAGAGCAGGGACATGAGGGGAAATAAAAGGAGGTGCTCAGACCTCAGAGGAGCTGGGCCAAAGTCAGCACCGTGGAGTTGTGTTTGTTTTCAGAATTCAAAACCCAGAAAAAACAAACAAACAAAAATATTTCCTTAAAGGAAATATTTTTCCCGGTTCTTTCTTTCCAACACTAGAGGGGGCAGGCAGCCCATGGAAAGCTCCATCCAGAGCAGGGATGGAGGGGAAAGCAGCGCTTCCCTGCCTGCTCAGAGCTGTTCCATGCGTGGGGGCATGGCAGGAGGAGCTGCTGGTGGCAGCCTGTGGCACAGTCTGGCCCTGCTGTGCCCTTCCACAGAGCCATTAATTAAATCAGTGATCCAGCATGGAGCTGGCACGAGGGAAATAGACTGCAGGGGTACAAACCACTTGTTATATGTTTAGAAAAACATCCTGCTTGTTAAGAGTGGGAAGAAAGGATCTAAAAGAGCATTTTTACTTTTTAAATGCAAGCCAGAACTTTGAAAACAAATTAATTTACTTTTCATAAGTTTCTTTCTGAAGGAAGGGGCAAAGAAAATCTGTGTGGGTATTTCTGAGCTGGAGCAGCACATTAAGCAGGGTTAGAGTGAATTAATTGATGTGTGTGTAAACCATGGCTGGGGTGCTGTGTCTAACTGGGCTGTTCTGTTTCCTCCTGGCTCTCTGAAGATGTTTCCAGCCCGCTGAAGCTGCACCGCACGGACACGTTCCCAGCCTGCAGGTCAGAGCCCCGATAGAAATCCAGGCAGAGCTTCTCAAACTCTGTCCTCCGGCCAGCTGCCCCAGGGCACGCCAGTGCTGCTGACAGCCAGGGCTGGGAACGCACACAAGTTCAGCCTGGATGAAGAGTTCTTGCAATACAAAGGATTTTTTAAACTTTGCCAAAAGCAGAAACGCTTCTGTGGATGCTGGGGAGAGGAACCAAGCCACCAAACCCTCTGGTGTATCTTTTATATACACTGGACAGAGAAGAAATCACTCCCTAAACACTTCCCACTGATTTTGTATGATAGGTATGTTGTAAATATGTGAGACTCCTGCTGTAGTGTGGTTATTTTGTCTCCTGACACTGGTTTGTGGCAATGCTTATCTTCAGTTATTCCCATCATTGTTACCCTGTTCCTGATCTCTGGAATGGTGGCCAGTTTGAAGCAGCTCTTGGATACAATTTTTCCTGTTTGAAGACTTGATTGATTTCTTTTAAAAGAATCTCCTCTTTCCTGTATTTATTTCCATCTCTGTAAACATTGAAAATAAAAAAAAAAGTCCCATGCAATTTGTGGAGCAGTGTTCGTTTCTTTTATTTTGTCACTCAATTAGCACAAGCTAATTTTCTTCTAGGCCAGAATCGTGGTCTGGGACTTTGAGTTAAAAAAGGTAAATGCTGGATTTCCAAGTGCAGGAATGTTGTGGAACAGAGCTGGAGGGGAGGGAGGCTCTCAGGGAAGCCAAACCCTGAGGGTGGTGCAGGCAGATGCATTTCTGAAGGAAGTAAAATCAATCTGCCATCCTTGTGGGACGTGCCCCACAGTGCAAAGATAAGCTTAATTTATTGTAAATGAGGATTTTGTTCATCCCAGAGCTGAACTGCTCACACCAAGAAGGGATTGAAAGGCATGTTGTGACTAATAAGTCTTTATCCTCCAGGTTTGCTTCTGCTGATGCATCCCCTCCCTGGCAGCAGCTGCTGTTTCATCTGGAGATGACATTCCAGTAAATGCTTTTATTCACCTTTCACTCATGCAGTGATTGATAGAATGCAGCTAGCCGTGGCTGAACAGTCCAATTACACAAAAGACCCAAAAAAAGCCACTCTAACCTTGGCCTTTAAATGAAGGGTCATTAAATCAACCAGCTCTGAGATTATTCTTGCCAGTGAAACTGCCTGGGAAGGCTGGGAAACAGCCTGGGACTCACTTTGCTGTGAGTCACTGGGTGGGGATGGCACAGGATGGAGAAGCTGCTTGGGTTTGATTTTTGGTGGCAGCACGTGAAGTTATTTTCCATCCCTGCTGGCTCAGAAAGCTGAGGGGATTTGCTGCTCCTGGGGGGAATGGCCTCCTGGCAGTGGGAAGGGCTCCCTGAGTTTGGAGCTGGCTCTTCAGCCTCCATGGGTGCTGGCACACCTGGCAGGAGCTGCCGTGGATCCTCCAGGTGCTTCTGGCTGGAGAAGAACTCAGAAAAGGTGCTGCAAGCCCTTTGTGGGGCTCTGGGCTCCAGGGCTCAGTGGGTGCCACATCCCTGAGAATTCCTCATCTCCAGAGACTGCCCTGCACAAAAACAGCCCCTCACCAAGGGGTTGGGCTCTGGGTAAAAAGGACAATAAAAGCCAATTTACAGACTGGTTTCAGTTGCCCCATGGGATTCCTGCATGGCCTTTTTTACATCCTTCAGCCTCAGGGAGATGCTGAACCCCTGGGCCCTTTCATCCCACAAAATGCACCTGCAGGCCAGAGCAGGGGAGATGGAAGGATGTGTGTTAGGGGAGGGGGAAAAGGGAGCAGGGAGGAAGAGTGGAGCTGCTCACCCCACTGCTCAGATCCACGCTGAGAAGTTATTCCAGTTCTTGAACCAACAAACTGGAATAGCACACAGGGAGAGAGTCCAGACCACAGCAGGTAATGCTCCTAAAATGCCAATCTTGGAATCAAATTAATGAGGAAAAAAAAAAATCTAATATCAAGACTTCCCATTGCATTTCTTTTTTGTAGATGTTTTTATTGCAGGTAACAAAATGCAAGTGGCATGATTTAAATAGCGCAGAGGGCAACACAGCTGCTGGAAGTAAATCCTGGTGCTGCTGGGAGAAATGGGATGGGTCACATCATCTCCATTCCCATTTGAAGGGATGAAGGGACACCTGGATTTGCACCAGGACTTGCTAGAAGTTGCTCAAAACCTCGAAGTATTTTTATCATTGTTCAAACCTTTTTTTTTTTCCCTTAAATAAGGGAGATCTTCCATTTTTTTCTTGATCAAGATTTAATAAAGCAATTTTTGCCTCCTTGAGGGAAGGCAGTGATTAAAGTGGGTTGGTTGAGCATTTGTCTGAGTGAAACACCTTTTATTTTTCCAGCTTTCCCTGCTGTCAATTCTAATTCTTATAATTGTGTTTAGTTTTCCTTTCCCTTGCACCTTACAGCAGAAAAGCTTCATTAATATTTAAGCAGGTGAGCATCTCTAGAAGTTTGTGACTCGCAGGCAGATTGGCAATTATTTAAATAGTCACACAGATGGAATTAATTCCAGGAGAGTTGTAGCTGAGCCCTGCTGCTGAGTTTGGGGAGTGCTAACAACCCTGCAGCCTCAGGCACAGAGATCAGTGCCGGGGTGTGAAATCTGCTGGACTCATTAACTTTCACAGGGGCAGATTGATCCTCTGTTCCCATGAACACTAATGAACCATTCTCTGGTTTTTAGGGAATATTCTGCCCCTACCACGAGCCTGTAGTGTTTAAAGAAAAGCTGGTTTCACACAGAAGGCTCTGATTACAACCCAGACCTCTGCTCTATTGATTGCTCCACTCTTCTGGATTTACAAATGCAGGGAGAAGTTTGCTGTGGTTGCTTTTTATTGCCTGTGGGTTCTGATGTTGGAGATCTGGATGCTGAGAGTTTGAGACTTTCTGTGCTGGCAAATTCTGACCCCCAGAAGAAGAGCACTACGTTTGACCTGAGGCTGTGGAGGAGGCTTCCAAAATTGATGGATAGCGCTGGGATTGCAAGTGTGTAGTTTGATTAGAGGTGTGTAATATCACGTAGTAGAAAACTTTAAAATAGAGTAATATTTATAATACAAGATACAAATTTTAAGGCAGAAACTAGTCCTTCTCCTTTACCTTCTCCTTCATAAGTTTAAGTAGTATGTTGTAATTAGACAAAAAAAGTCCACATTGCAGACTTGATTAGTTAAGTTAAAAATAAAAATAATTTAAGTGTAATTTCTTAATTAAATACTTTAACCTTAAAAAACCTTATAAAGAAAGATAGTAAGTCTAGACAATCCAAAAAAAAAAAAAAAAAGATAATTAGGTGCTGAGGCATTCAGGATGATTGCTTTGTCCATGAGTGTTTTCCCGGCTTTTCTACGCTCTGGGAATCTTGCAGGTAAAAGGAGGGAGGGGTTCATCTGCTCTAAGCCATTGCAAGACTGATTTTTTCGCACTGGTGAGATGAATTTTTGGTTTTCCAGCTGCAGGATACAGGGAATAAGGAGATAAGTGAATAAGGGGATAAGGGAATAAGGGGATACAGGAATAAGGGGATAAGGGGATAAGGAGATAAGGGGATAAGGAGATGAGCAGGAGGAGCCGGGAGTGTTTGGCCGGGCGTGATGCCAGTGGCTGCCACGGGATGCCAGCCTTGTCCTGGCAGTGAGATCCGGGGATGCCAGCCTTGTCCTGGCTATAGGATCCACACCCAGCCCTGCCCGGGCTTGTCCTGGCACTGGGATCCCGGCATGCCAGCCTTGTCCTGGCACTGGGATCCACGCCCAGCACTGCCCCGGACCTGGCTGGGGCAGGAAATCCCCAAAATTCTCCCGGGTTTATCCCTGCTCTGTGACCCCCCCGCATCCCCTGCCCCCGGGCTGCCGCGGACCCGGGGAGCGCCCGGGACTCCCGAAGGGATCTGGGGCTGTGGGAGGAATTTGTGGGCTCAGGTGAGGAACCCAGCAATGCCCACCTGGGCCTGGGCATCCAGGCTCTATTCCAGCCCAGCCTGGAGTTACTCCTTCCCTCTTTGCTGCCCCTGCATCCCTGGAGTTCCAAGGCCAGGCTGTGAAGGTGTCCCTGCCATGGCAGGGGGGACACTGGGTGGGCTTTAGGGTCCCTTCCCACCCAAACCATTCCAGGATTCTGTAATATTTAATTTTCCACATCCTCACAGTGGGAATGCCACACTTGCAGTCCCCAGGACAATCCTGTAGTACAAATCCTGCCATTTTCAGAAACAATGGGATGAGGACCACATAAAACAGTGCAGGGAAGGATCTGGTCCTACTGGACAAATTATGTGTTAAAGAATACATAAAAACAGATTTAATTACTTGTGCTCATTAAGATGCTTTTGGTTGGGTTTTTTGGTGATTTTTTTTTTTTTTTGTTTGGTTTGGTTTTTTTGGGGGTTTTTTTTTGTTTGTTTGTTTTTTTGAGGTTTTTTTGGGGGGTTTTTTTGGGTTTTTTTTTTTTGGGAGAATTTCTCCCAAACCACAGTTAAAATCTGGCAATTGCTTTAATTTTGTCTCTCAGATTTCTGGCTTGACTTTCCCAACCTTGTGTCCTCTACTTACATATTCATGCCAGCCTTGTCCTGGCACTGGGATCCCGGCATGCCAGCCTTGTCCTGGCACTGGGATCCACGCCCAGCACTGCCCCGGACCCGGCTGGGGCAGGAAATCCCCAAAATTCTCCCGGGTTTATCCCTGCTCTGTGACCCCCCCGCATCCCCTGCCCCCCGGGCTGCCGAGGACCCGGGGAGCGCCCGGGACTCCCGAAGGGATGTGGGGCTGTGGGAGGAATTTGTGGGCTCAGGTGAGGAACCCAGCAATGCCCACCTGGGCCTGGGCATCCAGGCTCTATTCCAGCCCAGCCTGGAGTTACTCCTTCCCTCTTTGCTGCCCCTGCATCCCTGGAGTTCCAAGGCCAGGCTGTGAAGGTGTCCCTGCCATGGCAGGGGGGACACTGGGTGGGCTTTAGGGTCCCTTCCCACCCAAACCATTCCAGGATTCTGTAATATTTAATTTTCCACATCCTCACAGTGGGAATGCCACACTTGCAGTCCCCAGGACAATCCTGTAGTACAAATCCTGCCATTTTCAGAAACAATGGGATGAGGACCACATAAAACAGTGCAGGGAAGGATCTGGTCCTACTGGACAAATTATGTGTTAAAGAATACATAAAAACAGATTTAATTACTTGTGCTCATTAAGATGCTTTTGGTTGGGTTTTTTGGTGATTTTTTTTTTTTTTTGTTTGGTTTGGTTTTTTTGGGGGTTTTTTTTTTTTTTTTTTTTTTTTGGGGAGAATTTCTCCCAAACCACAGTTAAAATCTGGCAATTGCTTTAATTTTGTCTCTCAGATTTCTGGCCTGACTTTCCCAACCTTTTGTCCTCTACTTACATATTCTGCTGTGAACTTAACAAATCTTAACAAATGCAAGGAAGGGCCTTTTAATGTTGCTTTATTAAATGCCCATTTTGTTTGGAGCCCAGAGTGCTCTCCCTGTCCTTGGCAAGGGCTGCCAGGAGCTGCCACCCTCCTGGGAGCAGCAGGAATTGTGGGGAGCAGGACACAGCAAAGCCATGACAGGGATGTGTAATTCCTGCAATGCATCTTTCAGCTGGACACATGAGAAGAAATAAAAACAACCTCTGTCATCCTGAAGAAAAGAGATGGAATAAAGATTTGTAAATACCACGCAGGGAATGGATTATATTTGAATTAAACACTCCTGGTCTCTGCTGTGCCCACAGCATGCACTTTGGTTTTGCCTGTGGTCAAACAGGGAATGAGGCCATTTAGCCAGAGATGAAAAGCAATGTAAGCTTGGAAATCTGCAGAGTGCCAATAATTTAATAACACCTGTGCCTGCCACATCAAATATTCCTGACTCTCTGCTCTGCAGTGGAACCATGAGATGCCAGCAGAAGGTGTGCTGAGATCCTGCTCTGGAGCCAGCAAATTGCTGAGCACCTAAAACCAGCTGCTACTTCAGTTATTCTTGGCAGGGGGACGTAGCTGTGGTTAAAATAGATGTTAAGTTGTGGCTGTGAACAGGAAAGCTAAAATTAAAAAAAAAAAAACATGCTGGGACAGAAAAATAAAAGCAGATCATTCTGGTTCTGATTAACCAAGGTGAGACAACTGTTTAAGGCTGTGGAACTGGGGTTTAACATGAGGATGATTTCTGAATTTGGTGACTGGATGCTCTCAGGTGAGGCTGTCACCTGCCTGGTCTGTTTGGGGGTTATGTTGGCACAGTTCTCACCATCCACTCTCCACTTGTTTTCCATCATGGAACCATTCAAATGCTTCTGGAAAGTAAAACTTGGAGGGCAGTACCATCTTTAATCAGAAGAATAAACCCCAGGCAGTCCTGCCAGTACACACAAATTTATTTTCCTGATATGCAAGGTGCAGAATTGCTTGCCCAGGCATTCTCCCTGTTGCTGCTCCCTTTCCTGTGAGCTCCTAATGATCCCAGCAGATGGTGAAATTCCCTGTATCCCCCCAGAGCAAGGCAGGAGGTGGTGACTCTTCCACTCTGCCCCAGATTCTGGGACCCTGAGGAGTGCAGAAAGGATGGGGCTGAGCCAGAGCCCTGCTCATTCCAGAGACCTTTCTCACTCCAAGGATTTCCCCCTTTTTTCCTCTCTGTTTGGTTTTGGGCTGACCTGTTCCTCTCTGTGGGATGCTCTGGGCAGGGCAGAGCCTTGTCCCCCAGGTTTGGTGAAGTGTCCTGAGAGCTCAGGGTTTATTTATCACTCCTCCCACTGAATTGCTGCTCTCCCCATTAACTTCCATCACTTCAGCTGTCACCTCGGCATTTATTCACTCCCAGGAAAAATATTTATTTCCCTCGCCTGTGAAGTGGGGAGGCAGTGATTAGCCATGCAATCAGGAGATGCTGATCTCCATAGAAATCCTCTCCTTCCTGACATGAATGGGAATTATGCACCCTTAAACTGCATTAGTTCCACTCCTTAGGCAGCCACAGTGCAGGGAGACAGACGAGTTCAGCAGCCAGAGGAAAAGGCTGCTTTGAACCAGGGCAGGAGTCTGGAGTAATTATATCTGCAGGATTAGAGCAGGGAAGGGGTAAAGAAAGGCCCTTGGAGCTCTCTCACTCTGCACCACTGCTCAAAGCAGGCAATCCAGCTAGCTGCTCCAACTTTTGGGAAGTAGATTACAATAACAGATCTGATTGATTCCCATTTCAGTGCTGAGTACCTCCGCTACTGAAGGCAGTGTTGTTCCCTGAGCTCCCAGGGAGTGCCACTTTAGTTTGTGTTTGTTCCTGTGCCTCTGACTTTGGGGATGTTGTTGTTCTTGCGCTGACTGCAAAAAACACACTCAGATGTGTTTGGCTGAGCAATCATCCCAACAAAATATAAATTATTCCAGAGGGTCCATCTGCATAAGCACTCATAAATCTACTTCTTAAATATGTAGCAGAGCCTTTCCCCTGAGGAGGCTGTGGAGCTGTGCAAATGTGTACCAGTAATTAATGACAAGGCAGGAATAGACTCACACTGCATGTGAGGACCAATAAAACAAAATGTGTGTAAGCAAGAGGCGTCTGTGGGGTAATGGGAGCTGGGCAGGGATCTCAGACAGGGCCAGTGTCATGTTTAATATCCTATCAAAAGCAAAGTGCAGGGTTTTGTTTGAATGACATTTTCTGTATGGAACAGCTATTTATTTCCACAGCTCATATTTTAGACAAACAAAAACATTTTATTTCCTCTTTCCCTAGAGATCTGCCTTTATTGTTGCTGCAGGAAAAGCCATTTCTTCTTTCAGGAATTGCTGCTGAACATATTATTGAGGTTGGAGGTATTAAATATCACTGCCCTGTCTGTGGGTGAGCTGGAGATGAGAACGACTCCTGAAAACTCCTCCTGTGCCCTGTTCTCTGCCTTCACCACTGCCATGTTCTGCCCCAGCCCTGCTGCCCCTCAGCCTTCCTCAGCAGAGCTCTCCAAATGATGTGCAGGCAGGGGTTTAACCCAAATCTAAAACCCCAGGAATTTTCCAATCTGATTTCCCTGAGTTATGCACTAATTAACTCCTAGGAAATCAGGATCTGATCCAGTCACTGTGTGGAGGAGCCACTGCCAACCTGGTGATGGGAAGATTTACTAATATCAAAATATTTGCTAATATCAACATATTTGCTAATATTTGTTGGTAACTCCTCATGTGTGGAGACACAAGGTTTGATTCTATTTTCTCAGAAGGCTGATTTATTATCTTATCATATATTAAAATACCACATTAAAATTATACTAAAATAATAGGGAGAAAACAATGATCAGAAGGTTACAATGAACAAGAATAGAATAGAATGCATAACAAAATCCTGTGACTGCTCACAGCCTCGACACAGGTGGCTGTAATTGGTCATTAATTGAAAAAAATCTACATGGACCAATGGAAGATGCACCTATTGCATTCCACAGCAGCAGATAGTTACTGTTTACATTTCTTTCCTGAGGCCCTCAGCTCCTCAGGAGGGGAAAATCCTGGCAAAAGGATTTTTCAGAAAATATCATGGTGACAAATATTAAAATCCTAATATGGGTTTTAATTCAGGGGATTAAAAGGGGACTCAAGATCTGGGTATTTAACGTGACAATATCAGGTGGAAAAGCATCAGGGGCACCGAATGCAACTTCTGACAGTGGGAGGCAGCACATGAGAAGGTTTTGGTCTGGAATATCCTTCCAGACCTGAACATCTCCTGAATTTCTGCCTCCAAAACTCCTGATATTCCAAAGTCCTGCTGTGGGAAACGCAGCAGAGGAGGCCCAGGATGGGCTGTGCTTATCCCTGTGTTTCCAGGCTCCTCCTGGCTGGAGGAAAAAGAGAAATTCAGCATCGACTGCCAGAGACCCCCCTGCCCTCCTGTCCCAGTGTTGCAATTTCCCAGCCAGAATTCTTCCCCAAGTTCACAGCTCCCTAAATATCTTATCTAAATGGCTTCTTTGCTCAAAATATTTGCTTTCTGCCTTGTCCACACTTTGAATTTTTCACAAGGTAAAAGCAGGACACTTTCTGGAAACCAGTTCAGGACTGCAGAACAAATGATTTCCACACAGTTGATGATTTATTGCAGGTGTTTTCTTTCTCTTTCGAGTATAAAATTTGCTGTTTCTAATAAAGAGGAGGAAAAACATATTTAAAAATCAGGCACGTGGTGTTTCCACCTGGCTGAGCAAATGGAGGAGGACTGGAAAAATCAAATTTGGATCGTAAGGATGGGTGCAACAAAAGGCAGAGGAACTTCAGGGGAGATTTGTCAGCTCTGAGTTTAGAGTGCCTGGATTTGTCCTGTGGATGAAAAGCAGACTTCATTTTCCACTGAGGTAAATTCAACATCTGCTCACCAAGCTAATTTCTAAAAACCAAATCTAAGTGGAGTAAAATAATATCTTCTGCCAGAACCTTTGAGGAGAAGGTATTTATATTCCTTGCTGTATGATGTGGGAATGGAGTGTGAGGTTTAAAACATCTTGCTTTTTTCATTTCCTGAGCATCTGTGGCACTTTGCCAGCTGAAATGATCTTTAAATCTCCTCCTTTTCAGAAACTGAAACCTTCTTGGCAGTTTTTTTGCCCCTTCTCTCGATGCAAAGTGTCAGAAATCAGCAAGGAGAGCAGGGGGCTGCAGCTGCTGGGTATCCCGGCGGGTTCCAGCCGGGCTGTGCCAGGTGGAATGCCGAGGCCAGGATAGTCTCAGGCTTGGTCCGATCTCCCAAGCCGTTCCCAGCTTCGAGCAGCCAAGCAAGCTCAAGTGATTTCAGCTCTTAGTGATTATGTGATTATCAGCTCTTTTGGCTTGCTTGGGCCGAGGCAGCAGACGCAGGGAGAGAGAGGGGAAGCGCTGTATAAGGTTCCGCAGGATTCTTTATTAGGGTCTTCCACGAAGGTTCTCAGTGACAGCTCTTCTCCTGAACCAAGCAGAATTAGGGGTTTTTATACCCTACAGAGGTTTTGGAAACTGTCCAATAGAAAGGGTCAGGGAAAAGTGACCTACAGGCTTCTAAGGCCCGAGTCATCGTGACTCGGCATTTCCCAGCTCAGGCTCCTGACCTCCACGGAGGCCTTGCAGGCCCCGGGCCTGCTACAGCTGGGGGTGCCAGCCCTGAGAGGAAGGTCACCCAGAGAGGGGAGATCCCATGGCAGAATTCCCCTCCTGCTCCCCAGCCGCTGCTCTGAGCTCGCCTGCTCCGCTTTATGCTGCAAAAGCAGGGGGGAGATGGAGAGGGGAAGAAAACGCGCGTTTTTCTGCGAATGTTCACCGCAGCAGAGCTTTTCCTCAGCCCTTCAGGGCAGGAGCAGCCTCAGAAGGAAAACACCCTCTGTGTGTTTGCGTGTCTGCACCAGTGGAATGATTATTTGGGTTATCAGGTGCCTGTTTGTGCTCCCAAGTGTCCCATTTATTTTAAGGACAGCATTCATTTACAGGGTGGAAGGTGGGTTTGTGCTTCCACAGCTTTCCTGGGCTCTGCTGACATTCCTGGGCTCGGATTGTGCAGCAGGAACTCCTGGAGCAGCTCCACCAGCTGGTGCTGGGGAATCCCTGGGGGGATTGGAGATGACAGAAGTTAGGATGTTATCTTGCTGATAGACAAAAAAAAAAAACCAAAACCGCAGTTTTAGCTCTTTTTGCTTGGCTGTGCAGAAGAAATCCTGTGAATCCCTGCACCCAGGGGAATATTTGCCCACACCCCCTGATCCTGTGCCCCAGTGGTTTTGGAATAAAGCAGAAACTCAGTGATCACCTGCGCGTGGTGCTGCCCAGAGTGGGGTTTAAAAATGTAGAATTCTGTGGCTAAAATTCTTCAGAGAAGCCGTGGTGGCTGATCAAAACCGAGTGGTGTTTGTTAGAATTTTTGTAAACCTTGTCCTGGTTGTGTCTTCCAAAGTTCTCCTGCAGCCACTGAGAAGATATGATTTCAGTCTGCAGCACAGGGACTCTGCATTCCCTTGCTGATGTTGCTGTCAGAAATAGAGGAATATGAACATAATAGAGTTAATTTGGTCTTTCCCCTCATTAAGGAATGGCAGACACATCCAAGAGTCAGAGGAGGTGACACAGGTGAGCTCCAAGGATGTGCAGGTGCCATAATGTCATTTTTGTTGTGATTAAGTCAAGACATGCCTGATGTAACCCTTTCACCGTAATTTTAGTGGATTTTTTGGGCTGAAATATAAATTAGCTGAGCCTGAACTATGGCAGCATTTTCATGGCCTTATTCTCCTCCACTGCAAAGTTTCACATACAGTGAAGTAAAGAAAAAAAAAATTATCTTGTTTGTTTTTTTTTTTTTCCTTAACTTTGTAATTTCCTGCTCCTTCCTCAGCCTTTGCAATAACATCTCCCAGTGTCAAGCCTTGATTAATTCAATGAATTACAGCAGAACTGGAGCTGTCAGGAGGTTGCCAGTGTGTTTTGATTGATATTCAATTACTTTTCATGTAAACACCAATGATTTTAATGTCCTTATGTTCTAAAGTTATTTATGAACCAAATTTCCTGCAGGAAGAGCTGGAGCTGGTGCTGCTGGGCTAGGGGGGGAAAAGGGACAGGGGCAGAAAAATCCTGGAGGCTGTGTCCATCAGAGCCTCCTGCTGGGCTGCCCAGGGTGGAAACTGAGGCAGCTTCCATCATCCCTCTGCCTCCTCACCAAGGGCTTGTCCATCCCTCCGACCCTGCCTGTGCCTCTGGTCCTACTTTCATATTAAAATAAATTCAATCTTACACACAAATAAATATCACACACTTCTAATTAAATTTCTATCCGTAAGAAATTATCCACTTCTTGTGGATAAATAAAATTCTTTTGGATTTATGGACACACTGGTCATTTTAGTGTTATTAATTAATTTTTTAATGTTTTCTCTACAGTTTCATGGTTAAAGGGAGTATCCTCTTGTAAGTCCTACAGCTGGAATTGGAGGTTTGAGGGTCCCTGGCTCTCAGCTGGGGTTGGGTCCCACAGGGGCTGAGTTTTCAGCTCCTCTGGGAATTCCTTTGTTGATCTCCCAGCTGCAGGTGACTTTTCCTGCCAGCTGCTTTGGCTCAGCTCAGATTCTGAGTTTTACATCTCTGAGCCAGTGAAAACCTCGAAATAAATGCAAATATTTGAGAGGGGCAGCTGGCTGAAAATAGAATTCATGAGCTGCAGACACACGGAGCTCTCCATGCCTCAGGCTAATCCATCAGCCTGGCTCTGGACCAGCTCCCAGGTTACTCCATGGGAATCAATATTGTAAAAGTGAGGGAAATTCTGCTGCTAACAAGAAATGTCCCAAAAAAGGGAATTTTTTTAAGGAATCCATCCCAAAATTCTGTAATCTTTAAAGAGGCAGGAAAAAAGGAGCTCCCTCCCTGCAGTTGCTCAGGCACCAGGGCTTTTAGGAAAGCAGTGACAATCCAAATGTCACCACTGAGGTTTGTTGGGTATTTTAAACTGAATTTAGGGGTTTTTTTCTCCTGGGTTTGATGAGAAGTTTCCCAGACCAAGGCTTGCCTGAGAGAATTCAGTGGCTGGGGCTGAGGGGCTGCGTCTGAGGCAGGAAAATGGAATTATTTCTGGAGCCAAATGAGCTCCCTGGTGTGCCCTAGCTGGGGGGATGCTGTTAACCAGCAGAGCTGCAATCTGCTACCCACCCAAAAGGTTAAAAAATTACTCCTTTAACCCCAAATGTTCTTTAACCCCAAAAGAGTTTGCTGAACTCCATAGCCCAAACTTTGGGGTATCGCAAACAAAACCAAGGGCAGCCATAGCCTCTCCTAATTCCAGAATGTTTTGTTTCTAAACCTCCTCCTGTTGCATCTTTTGAGTGCTAAAGTGGTTGTTTTTTTTTTTTTTTCTTAAAAACACTTTAAAATATATTGCATCTTTTGAGTGCTAAAGTGTTTTTTTTTTTTTTTTCTTTTCTTAAAAACACTTTAAAATATTTAGGGGCAGAGTGCTGCAGTGGAAATAAAAATATTTTCAGTTTGCCTGCTCCTTGATGGGCAGGCAATGTGTCCCTGCAGCCAGCAGCTTTAACTGAGGTGTTGCTCCAGAGGAGCACATTTATGGGAATGTCACTGCAGCCAAGGATTTTAAGGCTCCTGGATTGCCTTGATGATGTGAAAATTAACTTAATCTGCAAACAAATCCTCTTTAAAAGAGCAGGGAAATCAGGGCTGGGGTGATGCTGTGAGAAAATGAGAGACCAGCTCTGTCTGTGAAGGACAAATTGGGTTTGAGCAATACCCAAACTATAAAATAAAATAAAATAAAATAAAATAAAATAAAATAAAATAAAATAAAATAAAATAAAATAAAATAAAATAAAATAAAATAAAATAAAATAAAATAAAATAAAATAAAATAAAATAAACTTTGCTTAACAGCTCATACATCTATTTTTCCTCCCATTGTAATGGTGTTTTCAAGGTAAGATCTGGCTGGCTGGAGAGAAGAAAAACCCCAAAAGGACAAGCCTCACACTGCTCTGTGGAGTTATTTTAAATTAATACCTCTCCTAAAATATATATTTGAAGTGCTGAGTGTACTCTGCCCACGAATATTTAAATGTCAAGTATTTTATATATACACACACACACACATATATATATATATATTTTTTTTTTTTTTTGCCAAATTCTTGGCAGTTTTCAGCTGTGTCCTGTTCACTAAATCAATGGAATTGTTGCTACAAAGCTGGAATGCACTGATTTAAATAATGTTCAATGTTTGTTTTCAAAGCCTTCTGTTTCATTTCCATTTCAAATGAAATTATTATGCAGAGTTAACTGGTAAAGCTTGAGTGGATTAAAGAAAAACTAGTGATAAATTAGAGTTTGAATCACAGGGAATTTCAGCCTCCAATCCCATAATTGCACACGTGTAGTTTATTTCATTCCTGCAGACAAATGCATTTAACACGCTGACAAGTTCAATTTTCCCACAGCTTTATTACACAGATCACTTATTACAAGGAAAAAAAAAAGTCAAATTCCTCCAGCTCTCAACTCTAAGCCTGATTTTGAGGGAAAACACGAGGGAATTAGCAAAAAATCCAATGTTTGGGTTTGATGTGGCACCAGCAAAGCTCCTTTTGTCCCCACCCAGTTTGTCCCCAGCACTCGGGGCATCACTCTTGGAATCAGAATTCTGAATTTCTTGTGGCAGAAAACATCTGCCAAAATATCTGAGCTGCTTTGGTGGGTTTGTCTTTCCCGGGGACACCTTGCAGAATTTGTGTCAAATTCTTTCATTTGTGTAAAATTCCTTCATTTGTGTCAAAAGTCACAGCCCAGAGTGGCTCAGGTGCGCCAGGGAATTTCTCTGGTGTCACACCCAGCTGAAATTCCTGCTGACCCAAAAGAAGAGATTATAGAATGGTTTTTTGGGGGTAAATATCCCAATGTGGTGAATTCAGTGGGAATTCTTGCTTCATTGTGTGGCTGTAAATTGATTTTCAGCTTTAGGAAGAATTCCCAGTAATTTTTGTTGCTGTTCCAGTGCCATCTGTGATTCCCTGGGTGAGAATCAGCTCTCAGGTGCTTTTAGGACTGAAAATGTGCTGCCAGGTGCTTTCCATTGGCAGAAGTTTTTGGATTTATGGATTTCTTATGGATAAATACCATTCTTTTTGATTTATGGATTTCTTTATGGATAAACCAAATTCTTTTGGATTTATGGATTTCTTATGGATAAATACCATTCTTTTTGATTTATGGATTTCTTTATGGATAAACCAAATTCTTTGGATTTATGGATAAACCAAATTCTTTTGGATTTCTGAATTTCTTTATGGATAAACCCAATTCTTTTGGATTAATGGATTTCTTTATGGATCTTGTTGTTCTGCTGTTCTCACACAACAAGCAAAGCAACACCTGCCAACGAGTGTAGAGACAAAAATATTCACTGGGAGCTCTAAATTTCACAAAAAAAACCCAAAAAACCCTGGTTCATAAAGCCATTGAGTTTTGGGGGTTTTTTGAGGTTTTTTTGGAGTTGCCATCATGTCCCACCCCTGCCATGGCACCTTCCACTGCCCCAGGTTGCTCCAACCTGGCCTTGGACACTTCCAGGGATGGGAAAAATTTCCTTGTGTGGAAATTTGATACCAAAAATCCCTCATTTATAATAACAAATTATTCAGAACTAAAACAGCAAAACCATGAGAAGTTGATTAAAACCAGCAAATTGTGAGGAGAGCTTTGGATAATATTCAGCTTTTGTACTGCAGTCATCACTGGGGGGAAAATCTTTAATAATTCAGGGAATATTTCAGTATTTGATCTATCAAGGCTTGTAAGTGAACACGGTTCAGACAGGGAACAAGCAGAATTAACTGAAATCTGACCTTGCTGCTGAAATCTCTTGGCCTTTCATTAGCAGAGCCAGATGTGCCCTGCAGTTTTGGAAGTGCAAGGAAAATGGAATTTATTGAAATCTGGGCTGCTCAGTCGTGTGGAGCTGGGTGATTGCTGAGATAGCCAAATTCACTCTTTTTAAATTTCAATTTAGAAATAAAGACAAACCCTGAGGAAATCCCCACTCCCAGCAGCTTCCTGGAGCATTCAGGTATTGAAAATCAGAATTCTCTGCAGAGTGTGGAGATGAAAGAAAAATCATGAGAAAGGATTGAAAAATGCTGCAGGATCTCAGGGTTGGTCACCAGGAAAATTCTGTGTCTTGGGAGGAGTTTGGAGGGAGGAGCAAAGCAGTGGATATTCCATGGGATGCCTGCAAAAAAAAAAAGTGATTAATTGGCTAAATGAAGGTCTGAGGTCGGATCTGACACTGGTCCCATCTAAAGTAACTCAGAGGAATTAAATTAATGCAGTTTTTAATGGTGATTTTCAGTTGTCAACACTGATTTGCACAAAAAAGGCCAAATTTTAAGGGGATTAAGATGATTTTATTTTTTATATATGTAGATTATTAGATTATATTAGATTTGTAGATTATTATTGTAAATATTCATTAATAACCCTTTTTGGCATTTTGAAATGTGCTGATAATAGAAAAGATGTGATAAAAATATCTTTGATTTAAAAGTACTTTCCTTAAAGAAGAGTTCAGCAGAATATAGTGGAAGATGCTTTTAGCTCATTTACCATAAAATTTTGAACATTTGCATTAGAATTAAGGCTAAAAAAGAATTAAAATGTATAAATTTCTGCTATTTATATCTATTTCTATGATTAATATATAGAATATACAGGGCTTGTAGAGAATATTTTAGCTGAACTTTTGGGGTTGTTCTTTCCCCCTGGATGTTCCACAATTGGATAGAAAAGAATTCTAATACAAAATAGAGATAAATGCTAAAATTGCTTCCATAGCAAGCATAAAATGAACCTAAATAGGTGTGACAGTCAATTTTCTGACTGATTTCTGTATGGGGAAAGGATGATAAGAGGTATAAAATGGATAAATACTTTCTAAATGGTGAAATTATCAATTTTAGAGAGCGAGCAGCCAGGAGGGCTTGGGAATTGATAAGGAACTGCTTCCACGAGTAGGAATTTGAGGCTTTTAAAAAACTGATGAAGTGGTTCTGTCTTTTATGCAAAATATACCAAACAGAAAAAAAGAGAAATAAATATGAAAACCTGGCAATTTACAGTGAGCAGGGATAGGGGTAGGGCTTTATTCACTGTGTTATTGTGGAAATCCAAATTTAATGCCTGAAAAATCACTGTGTACCTTATTTATTTCTTTATTTCTTTATTTCTTTATTTCTTTATTTCTTTATTTCTTTATTTCTTTATTTCTTCATTATTTGTCTATTTCTTTATATTTTTAAATTTTTTTTCTATTTCAGTGCCAGTCTCTAAAAGCCAGGGTCATTTTCAGTTTGTTTTCAGTGGTGTTTTGCTGGAATTCTTTTGCATTCAGGGAGTGAGAAACACAGAAGTGATGAAATGTTCAAGTTCAAGACTAAATTGGACAAGTAAAACCTTCCCAGTATTGAACTTCAGAACTACAAAAAACCAAAACCAAAGGAAGAGAGTTGCTGGAGTTGGATGGAAAATAAATAAAATAAATCTTTGATTTTAACACCCCTCCTTTGCTGAGCTCTCCCCACCCATCCTGGCTGGAATTGATTTGTGCTCCTGCCACGGGGTCATTTCCTTGTGCAGATTTTAGAGAACTCAGTGTTTTTCCTAAATCCAAACCCCTCTGGAGCTCCTACAATCTCAAATTATCTGGGAGGTGATGTAGAAACTGAAAGTCTGGTCAAAAAAAGAGTCAGATAAACTTTCCCAAGCTTTACTTTAGGAAGTTTTGAGAAAACTCAGAAAAAAAAATTGAACCAATCCTTAATCTTTACAACTAGTGTTTGAAACATGTTATTTACTTATAAAATAGGTGTTATTATTTATAAATAAAATAAAGTGTTATTCCTAAGAAACCAATAGTATAAAAAGTGTTAATTAAAAACCAATCTAATCCAACTTTATTGTAACTATCTATAAAAAATGTGTCGTATTTTGTGTCTAATAAAATACAATATACATGAATATAATGGAATATAATATAATATAATATAATATAATATATAGTATATATTTTTATTATACTTTATATATACTCTATATATAGTATATATATTTTATTATAGTATAATATTATATTATGCTATAATAAATATAATATAATAAATATAATAATATAATATAATATAATATAATATAATATAATATAATATATAATACTATACATATAGTATATATATATTTTTTTGTTATATTATATATCGTATATATGGTATATATATTTTATTATATTATAGTATATTATATTATACAGTGTATATATATATACTATATATAATATAATATTACATTATAATAAAATAAAATATAATAAATATAATATAATATACTTCTATAAATGTGTCTAATACACTTCCCATTTACCTTCTGAAGCCCTAAATGTATCACTATTTATTTTATATATCTACATCACTATCTATCTATAATTATATACCTATCTATCACTTCACCCCCCCATCCCCAACACAACAACAAGAACAAGGAGGTGCTGCTCCCCCTGAATTCCCCCTGAATTTCAGCGTTTCCATTTGCAGGAGCGAGCCCAGGCTCCTGATCATTTCCTGAGCTGTCAGAGCCCAACAAAGCAGCCCCAAAAGGTTTTTCAGGGCTTTGGAAAGGAGCAGAATTCCCTGGCCCCGCTGTGGGCTGGGATAACGCACGGAGCACGACTTCAGACGTTTGGTGCAAGGGGAAAGAATGCCCTGGAAGATGTAATTATGAGGGGTGTTTACAAAAATCAGGTTTTTATCCGTTTTTTCAGGGTCTCTGTGTTCGGTGGAGTGATTAAAGTGAGGCTTCTGCAAAGTTTCCTTGGGATAAATCCAGGTCAGGCTCTTTTTGGGGAGTGCTGGGGGTGAGGAGAGCTGGAGAGGTGCTGGGATAAACGCACCAGGGCTGGGGAATAAAGCACATTTCCCACTGCTGAAATCCTGGATTGTCTGAGTCTCTGGAAGAGCTGCAAAAGGTGGAGAGAGAGGATTTCCAAGGGATGGAGGGACAGCACACAGGGAACGGATTCAAACTGCCCCAGGGCAGGGCTGGGCGGGATTTTGGGAAGAAATTCCCAGAAAAGCTATGACTGCCTGTTACGTGATAACATTTATACAGAAATAAAACAAGAAGTATATAAACCACCCGCCTCTTTCATAAATCACCTTGCTCAAACAATAAAAACCACAATAATAAAGTCTCACATCCTCATCTACTTCAAAACTCAGCTTTTACACACCCCAACAAAAAATACAGACACATAATTAATACCTTACCTAATCCACGACCAACCTTACCTCAAATAATAAAAATTTACAACAAAATGAACATTCCTCAGCTGCCCCTGGGTCCCTGGCAGTGCCCAAGGCCAGGCTGGCAGGGCTGGCAGCAGCCTGGGATGGTGGAAGGTTTCCCTGCCATGGCAGGGCTGGAAAAAGACAATCTTCACATGCTTGAAATCCAAACACTGAGAGAAAAATTGATTCAAAAAATTTAATAAATTGATTTTATTAAAAATAAATTGATTTTAATGGTATTCAGTTTGCACTCAGGTTGGGATGTGATCCAGGAATGTGTTCCCAGAGCTGGCTGTTTTAAGGAAGGAAAGAAAGAGTTTAAATAAGCTAAGGGAGAACTGAGTTAAAATGTCTCATGTAGTACTGCGTAAATTTTGATATAACAAAAATATTTTAGTGGCATTGGTTATCTGAGGACCACTGTTCTCATTGTCAGGATAAATGGAAAATCCTGCTGGATCTTATGGGGGAGCTGAGAGAAATTCATGTTTCTTTAGGAAACTGTGTTTCCCACACTGGCTGGAGACTCGCTCGTTATTTCCCTGCCTTAACGAGGCCTCCAAAACTCCATTTATTCAGCAGCTCCAGCCAAGGGGGGAATCCAGCAGCCTCCAGCTTACTCAGAGGGCAGAGATGAATTTCCAGCCTTCATTTCCAGCTGGAAATGTGCAGGGAGGGCTGGAAAAAGAACAATCCTTTCCTTCTCCAGCCCTGCTCCAGCCTGCCCCGGGTTAATTGGGATTCTGTCCTCCACACTCGGCTGCACCAAGGTTGTACAAATTTCCATGGCTCCCTCCAACAAAAAACTTCCCTTTTCTCCTTCTAATTAATCAAAATTGATACTAGCAGCAAAAAAAAAATGTGGCAAAAAACCAAACATTTGCAGAAAAAAGTGTGGAAATGGCATTTTCGGCCCAGGACTGTGATTCCCATCTCGGAGCACGGTTGCTGGAGTCTCTAATTAATGTGTTGTCGTTAATTAACAGCCGAAACACAAACTGTGATGAGTTTATGCTTTTGCAAAAGCACAAATATGGAATTTTTTTCTGCCCTTTCAGCTGGGGAAAGCATGGCCTGAAATTAGCTTGATATATTTTGGTTATTTGTGCTGGATAATCCTCCTGGAGCAGCCCTGGCCTGTAACCCTCTGTTAATCAAGGTCAGAGCCAATTAGCAGAGTCTGGTTTAAATTGCTATGAGCAATAAAAGATAAATTCTTTAGTTTTTGGTAAATTTTGATAAATTCTTTAGGTTTCGATATTCAGTATTTTCAGGGCTGAGTTTTGGGCTACTTTTGGAACACAAAATTTAACATTTCTGGTGAAAATATGGGACTCATGATATTTGTAAATATTTGTAAATACCCAATTTTTACCAATATTTGTAAATACCAATATTTGTAAAATACCAAATGTAATCTTTAGGCAGATCTATTTTTCAGCTGAGGATCTTCCATACACCGGAATATTCATAGCAAAGCCATCAAACAGATGCTGAATTAATTGTGAAGAAAAGAATTTAGTGCATCACTAAGTAAATCCCTGACATCCCGAAAGTATGGGAGTTTTATGTCATGATATTTGTAAATATTTGTAAATACCCAATTTTTACCAATATTTGTAAATACCAATATTTGTAAAATACCAAATGTAATCTTTAGGCAGATCTATTTTTCAGCTG
Source organism: Pyrgilauda ruficollis (assembly GCF_017590135.1). Taxonomy (NCBI): domain Eukaryota; kingdom Metazoa; phylum Chordata; class Aves; order Passeriformes; family Passeridae; genus Pyrgilauda; species Pyrgilauda ruficollis. The sequence goes on along the minus strand of NW_024526044.1, from coordinate 4,232,423 downwards.
AGGATCTTCCATACACTGGAATATTCATAGCAAAGCCATCAAACAGATGCTGAATTAATTGTGAAGAAAAGAATTTAGTGCATCACTAAGTAAATCCCTGACATCCTGCTTAGTATCTTAACTATAAAAAAAATCCAAATATATCTGACTTCCCAACAAAACCAAATAAAATGGAACCTAATTTCCATCCCTCCTTTAATTACAGGTGTTCAGGGGATTTAATGCATCTCTGAAGTGTCCAAATGCCCCGAGCAGTGATCCAACATCTGCAGGCTGTAATTTCTCTCTAACATCAAACCATTTACTGAATTATTGTAGCAGCAAACAAATTCACTTCACGTGAGGTGTCTGAGTGGTTTGTTTATTTCTGGAGGTGTTTAAATCTTGCACACAAATCTCCCTGTGTCCCACAGCCAGAGATGAGCTTGTTCTGCCTGCACCAAGCTGGTGGCAGATGGAGAGGGAGGCACTGCAAACTCAATTAATGCCTTTATTAAATATTGTGCAGCTTTTGGGATGTTAAAATCCTCCAAGAGGATGGATAAGAATTTTCTTTGGCCAAGTAAAGAGAGAGACATGACAGATATGTGGATTAAATAAGAATGGTACATGAATTTACAGATGGATTATATGGGGCTTTATATATGGATTATGAAAATCAGTGGGTTTTTTTTTCCTTTTTACTTTCTATTTTCCCTCTCTATTTTCCCATATTCATCCCAGGAAGTTCTGAACAAAGTCAATCCCAGAGTCCTTTTCCAGCATTTCATTAGAGGCAAAAAGTTTTTTAGGTCATGATATTTATTAGGTTATCCTTCAAAGTTCCTGTAGTCAGTGAAATATGAGTTTCTAGTCAACAGCCCCTGAAATATTCTGTGTCTGGGTATGAAAATTTCACCCTGACTTCGTGAAAGTGAGGAAAACAAGCCCAGAACAACAAAGAGTTCTGCATCTTTGAACTCTGCATTGGCTTTGATAATGATCAAATAAATCAGATCTGATCTTTCCCAGCTCATCAGCCCATTAATAACAGGCTGCCCTTTCTGAGGGCAGATCTGATGATATTTTGTGATGGCCAGTCAGGGGAAAAACACGTTTAATGCACTGACAGCTGATTTTGTTATCTCTGGTAGCCATCCATTGTCTGCAGACGTTTCCTTGAGTCAGAGCCAATTCTGCTTTTGCAGGTCTGGGCTGCCAGAATCCCAGAATAATCCCAAAAATCCACTGGGGAGGAAAAGCCCAGTGCTGGGGGGAAGAGACCAATTCCTGTTCCTGCAGAAACACTCTTTCATCAGGAGGTTTTGTGCTGCTGGGCTCAGGTGAATCCATTTCAAGGCAGATTTTCAGAGCTGAATTCCCAAGAATATCAAATTCTGCTGTAAATCTCTGTGCAGTGAGACCTCCTCTTAAAAAAGATGTCTCCATCTGATAGGGTGCTAAATATTTTCACTTTTAGAGGGTTTTTTTGCAGACTTCAGTCACTGTCCAGGATAGTAAATTTTCTCTGGAGTCCTCATAAAGATGACAGAGAGCTGCCTTTGAAAAATAACAGGGGACCTTGAATTTCACAGATAGTTTTTAAAATAAAAACAATCCATATATATATAGAGAGAGAGTTTTTATTTATATATATAAATATAAAATGTTTTATGTAATTATAACAGATATGTTAAATGTTTATATAATATATATTCTATATTTTAAATATTTATATAATATATAGTCTATATTTTTGTTTATGCAAGTTCTGTTAAATATATATGGATTGCTTTATTTATATTTATAGAAAATATTTTAATGTAATTTATAATATATATTTATAATTTTATATATAATATATTCTATATTTTTGTTTATGTAAGTTATGTGGTTTTTATATATATTTATATATATATATACAAGCTAGTATATATATACTATATATATATTATATATATATATTACAAGCTAATGATGTAAATAATAATGGTTCTAAATTGTGGAAAAGCTGACACACACCTGACAACAAATGGGATGATGAAGTTGTTGACTTCTGTTTGCTTTGTGCAGGAATCTTTATAGATAATGCCAATCCCAGAAATAAATTGCTTCTTTCCTTTTTGCATTTCCTAATTTTATTTTTTTCCCCCTCAAAAAAGTTTGCTTTTTGGCCAAAAGTTTTAGCTGGGGTAGACATGAGTGAAAAACTCATTAAAAGGGGATTTACTAAATAAATGTCAATGGGCTCCTCTAATAAAATTATTCAGGCAGCCCAATTAATGAGAGAGCAGAGCAGCTCCTTGCACACAGAGATTTTGTTTGCAGCACTGGAAGCACAAGATGAAGGTGCCCAATTCTCCCAATTATCTCCCAGGGAATCCAAGGAATTTCCTGAAGTGTTGGATCCTTCACAGGCTGCAATAAGAACTTTGGTTTTTGTTTCTCATGTCCTCTTTGGGAAATACCAAGTCCTGTCCAGGCTCTGCTGGCACATCCCTCACTCTGCCTTGACCTTGATTTTAATTCTGGTTTCAGTCTCCTTTAATTCTCCTTCTGTTTTCATTCTCCTTGATTTTAATTCTGGTTTAATTCTCCTTTAATTCTCCTTCTGTTTTCATTCTCCTTGATTTTAATTCTGGTTTTATTCTCCTTTAATTCTCCTTCTGTTTTCATTCTCCTTGATTTTAATTCTGGTTTTATTCTCTTTTAATTCTCCTTCTGTTTTAATTCTCCTTGATTTTAATTCTGGTTTCATTCTCCTTTAACTCTCCTTGATTTCAATTCTGTTTTATTCTCCTTTAGTGCATTCCCAAGGACCATGGAGAGAGCTGTGTTTTACAAAGCTTTGCCAAGTGATCTTCAAACAGGACCTTGGACAATGTTGGGTTTTTGCTCTCTTGGAAACCTCTCCTTGCAAAGAGCTGCCACCAAAATGAATTTACCCAGCAGAATTTACCCTGTGTTTAAAATTCAGTCTCTCCCAGTGCTGTGGTGTTGGATTAAGGCTTTTTCTGACCCAAAGATGGAGCAACTGAGAGGTGTTTTAAAAGATTTTATTTTATTTTTAGTCTTATGACAAGGGTGAGGCAGTACAGGTGTTACAATTCACGCCATCATAATCAGAAGTTACCTTTATTAATTACACTATAAGTGTTTCTAGGCCTATCAGCTTTAGCCACACCATGCTGTAAATGCCTTAAAATTAATAATTTATGGTACAAATGATGTTGGCATTTTCCCCCTCAGATCTTTTATTCACTGCTAGTCCCAGGGGGCAAAGCCAAGCCCAGCACAAGGAGTTTGTCACTTTTCATGGGTGTGAAACCTCCCAGGGGCTGGGAACCCTTCCAGGGGAAATTCCAGCTGGACAATCACAAAGCATGGCAGACACCTGAAATCTGCATTTTCAAATTCAGCCCCTCAGCTGAAGTCAGCACTGAGTTAAAAAAAAAAAAAAATCCCTAAAATCCTGTGCCTGCTACTTTGAAATTATTTGTAATGGTTTTGCAGCTCTTCAGGATCTATTTTGTTTTAAATGAAACTTGACATTTACATCATATCAATATTTGGTTTTTACACAGCCAGAACAAGAGAAGCTGCAACCCTCCAATCATCTGCAGAGCAGCAAATTGGAATTATTTATGAGGAAAAAGTGTAATGTTTCATTTTCATATTTTCAATTAAAGTGGATTGAAAGCAAAGCTGTCCAGATCAATCCAGGGAAAAGATATACACAACTTGGGTTTAAAAAGCCCTGAAATGAAACCTTTCATTTGTTTTATTCCTTTTTGTGTGTCATAGGGGTTTTTTTACTCAAGTAGAAAATGCAAACAAGGCAAAAAAGAAAAGGAAAAAAAAAACAAAACCAAAAAAACCCCAAACAAAACACAAGAAATTGAGAAATTGAACCTTTATTTAAAGCATGGTGAAAATATTTGGCACCTCTAGCTCAGTGCATCTGCAATGAATGATCCTTCTGGAGGATAAAGGGTGCTCTGCTCTGAGTTTCTGCCTCCTGACACCCAGAGCCCACCCAGACTGAGCCCTGCCTCAGCACAGCCCCTTCCCTCCTCTGGCTGCGCTTTTTAATTAAAAATCACTCTGGCATTTGAGCAATCCTTTATTTGCTGGGCTTGGGGAGCGCTGAACCTGCCCTCAAATGTCAGGGAGCGCATCCCAGTGTTTGACTTTCATATTGTGCTGTGTGCTCCGGGCCCCCTGGGCAGGCACTGGCTTTATCCCCCACTCCTGGTTCTGCTGCTTCCCACGGACCAAAAGTGGCATCGTTTCCTCTCTAAATGAGTGCTAGTGCTGGGCTTAAATCTTCCCCTGCTCTGAGCTGCCACATGAATTAATTCACCTGGCTCTGTCCAGACAAACTCATCCCTTGGTGAGGGTTCCATCACTTGGGGTCTTCCTTCAGCTCCCCTCATCCATCCCAGCCTATCCCAGCCCCAAAGCTGGGCTTTGGAATGTTAAATTAAGCCGGGCTCAACTTTCCATCCTCAGGAAAAGCACGGGCTCTGTGTGACACCATCTGACACGGGACCTTTGCGATCAGTTCAGCTCTGCTTTCACAAACATTTTGCCTTAAAAAGGAAAAAAAACCAGCCTCAGTTTGCATCTCAATTTCCCTGAGCATTGGCATGGGTCATTCTTTATTCCAATGAGTAAATTTATTCCTACTGAAATATGCAGTATATTATACACATATTATATTATATTATATTATAAATATATTATATTATTTTATTTCATACTGAAATATATAATATATAATTTATTCCTACTGAAATATATAAGACATAATTTATTCATACTGAAATAATTTCTTACTTAACACCAAGCACCCATAAATAATGTTTCTCATATTCCCACTAGTAGGTCATTTGTATACTAATTTTCCAATAATGCAAACCTGGACTCATACTCAAAGCTCTTAAAGGGGGGCTGCTGGCTTTAAATCCAGATTTTATTTTTACAATTTGCTCTTAGACTTACCCATAATCATGATTTCACCTTGCTCACTCAGCTTCCCAGCAGTGCTCCTGGATATTTTGCTGCACTTTCAGAGCCACTTTCTGATGAAGAGAGAGTCATTAAAACGGATGTTTGGTATTACCCAAACACTGCCTGTAAAGCTGCAGATTCTCTGCAGGGGTCTGTGCAGCAGCTCAGGGCCGAGCTCTGCTCTGCATTGATTTTATTCTGGAAATCAAAATTTCCCCCTGTAGTGCGTAATCACAGCTAACCTCATGAATTCATTTAAAGAATCACCACAGCCCAGATTGTGCCAGGCACCGCGGAGTTCCTGCTGTTTTAACTTGTCACATTTACTTTATTTGCTTTATAACTGGTTAATGTCAAAAAACTGGGGGGTTTTTCTTCCACTGAGTCAATGAAACTTTTTTTTTTTTTTTCTCCTGAAACAAATGAAAAATTCACACAAATTTTGCAAATTAAATATTTTTAAGCATGTTTGGGAACATTTATCAGGTTGCTATCAATCCTCTTATTCCCTTAAAAAACACTTGAATGAAATGTGAGACTTTGCTTGTTTTTATTAAATTTTGTCTTAAAAATGCCTAACAGGAAATTTTCTGAAATGTTTCAGGGCTTTCACTTGAGTGTGGAGTGTGTGTTCTGATGTGTTTCAACAGGTGTAGGGAACAGGGAAATAACTGATAAATAAAATGTTTTCCTGCAAAACCAGGAGATTTAAGTTATCTACCCCTCTGATACAGAGTAGAAATGGAAAATAAAAGACAGAACTCAGAAAAAAAATGAAAAAAAGCTGATGATTTCTTGATCCTTTTCTGCTTTAAATAACCCTTCTTGAGCTGGAAAAATTCCACTCAGGGAGCCTGAATTACATTGTCCCTCCAGAGGGAAAACCACCAAACAATTGTTTTCCAAGTATTTGTTTTAGGAAAAGCAAGGGAGTTGTAGGAGTTCAAATCTTTTCTTGTGGATCTTATTATTTCTTTAGATAAATTATCCACGACAGTAACAATTTGAAGGAGTTAAACACATGAAAAATCTGGGCAGGGAGGTGGAATTAAAGCAGAAAAGGTCTCAGGTGCTGCTGCTCATCCCAAACGAGCTCTGCTGCTGCAAGAATGAACAGAAATGAGCCCTGGACTTGTCCAACTCTTCCCACTGCAAATCCACCCCAATAAATGCAGCAGCACTGCAAATTCATCCCAATAAATACAGCAGGATTATAAATTCACCCCAATAAATACAGCAGCACTGCAAATCCACCCCAATAAATATAGCAGCACTGCAAATTCAACCAAATAAATACAGCAGGATTGTAAATCCATCTCAATAAATACAGCAGCACTGCAAACTGATCCAAATAAATACAGCAGGATTATAAATTCACCCCAATAAATACAGCAGCACTGCAAATTCACCCAAATAAATACAGCAGCACTGCAAATTCACCCAAATAAATACAGCAGCACTGCAAATTCACCCAAATAAATACAGCAGCACTGCAAATTCACCCAAATAAATACAGCAGCACTGCAAATTCACACCAATAAATACAGCAGGATTATAAATTCACCCCAATAAATGCAGCAGCACTGCAAATTGATCCAAATAAATACAGCAGCACTGCAAACTGATCCAAATAAATACAGCAGGATTATAAATTCACCCCAATAAATGCAGCAGCACTGCAAATTGATCCAAATAAATAGAGCAGCACTGCAAATCCACCCCAATAAAATCCCTGTCACACCCTCGACCTCCTGAGTGGAAATAAAAGCTGATTCTCAGTGAGGTGAATGGATAATCACAGTTAATTTGGGTTTTTGGTAAATAACCTTCAAATTCTTTCTTCCTGCTGCTCCCCCTCCCTGGGTGTTGCAGCATTGGTTTGCAGCTCTCTTGGAGCAGGAGAAAAGTGCAGCAGATGTTGCCACAAATAATTTAAATTTAGGTCTGAGCCTCTTTCTTCAGCTTCATATTATGATTCCTTCCTGTCACCAAATGTGCTTTTTATTCTTGACTTTGGATTTATTTGGGAAAAGCTCAGAAAGCACTCAGCAGCTTCTTTCTTCTCTTCATTAATTGTGCAAATTGTTCTGGTTTGTTCACACAAGTTATTTTTTGAGCTTTTTTGTCAGTAAAATTCCTCAGCTACACATTCACTTTTCCAGCAAATACCACTTTAGAGCAACCCACCAGCAAGTTACTGATATTTGAATAGAAGAGGAACAAAGAATTATTTTCCCATCAAGAATAGGAAAAAATTAATAATTTCAGCAAAGAAAAACTTAAGAAATATGTTATAAATCATCTAAAACTAGAGATGCTCTGGCAGAGAAAAAAAAAATCAAGTTTTTGGGACACTGTGCCATGTAAAGAAAGAAATTTTACATCCTCTCTTCCCTTCTAGATGAATTTTAATGAACTTTTGAGGAGTTTGGCTCAGTTTTGGATATGAACCTTTGTTCATTTTGCACATCTCCCTGGAGGTGAACACTGAGCTCAATTAAATCTCCAGGTTTTACTTGGTGAAGGCAGGGTGGGGACTCCCCCCAGCCACAAAGATAATTCACATTGTCATTAGCAGATATTTGTGCTCAGGAGGGAGAAAAGAACTTCTGGAGTTTTTTCCTCTGTTCTGAAATGCTCTGGGCAGGAGGAAGGGGAGCTGAGGGAGGCAAAAGGTAAAGAAGGAAAAAGTTGGGAAAGGAAGGGAATGCTGAAGGCAGACTTGTTAAAATCCACACTTCATCTCTCCAAAAACTGCAGCTTTGGGGAGCTCATTCTGTCACTCACAGAGATGCAGCTGCAAGCCCCAAAGGTCAGAGACTTTCTCCTCCAAAGAGGTATTTATGAGCTTTTAAGTGCAAGGAGAGAAAAATGTTTTTATCAGAGAGAGGCTGCCAGGAGGGGAATTGATTCAGACACAGCAAATCCTCCCCTCTCGGGGAAGTCCAATTATCTTGACAGAAATGGTTCAACAAATAACTGAGCAGTGGGGTTGGAGAGGTGGGGAGAGTCCTGGGGGATTGGCCTTGGGCAGGATGGGATGGGAAAAGCCCCGGGAGGAGCAGGAGCAGCCCTGGAGGAGCCGGTGCTGCTGCAGATTTATCGGGCACAGCATCCCCGTGTTCCCACCTCATAATAAGATGTATTGTTACAGCTCCTGGCTCAGAACTGAACCCTAAACTGTTTCTGCAGCAGGGATGAAGGCAGATCTATACAGCTAACAAAGAAACAGTTATTTTTTTCCCCTCGAGCTTTGCTGGAGTTATAGTATTGCCAATTTGTTCCTGACCTGCCTTCCCCAGAGGGATTAACGCCTGGCAGCACGAGGGGCTGTAAATACTCTCAGTGGCAGAAGACACCTTTAGCCTGACTTCTTGGAGGGGTTTTGCCACAATTTCAGAATTTCCACCGACCAGAGACCCCCTGGGTGAGCCCACAATCCAAATGGCAAAATAGCAAAATCTCTGCAAAGCAGCAGAAATGTGAGGGAAGGGTGGAGATTAAAAACGTTGCCAGGACAAAGCCTGAGAAGAGAGAAAATCATATCTTTTTCAAATCTATCTATCTAGATATAGATATAAATTTTTATTTTTAAATAATTAATTATTTGCTTTGAGCTGAGAAATAAATCTCCAGGGCAGTAATGGCCCTCCCCTGGCACTCACTGAGGTGTTGATCAAGTTTTCCCAAGTTTTCCCTCTGATCCTTGAGGAGTTTCCTGATGCTCTGACACTGCTCAGGCTGGGCCATCCAATATCAGCTGTAAGGAGGTGACTGAGAGGAATTTGAGCTCAGCTGATTACTGGTTTGCTAATTAGGAGTGTCACTTCTGCAGGGTGATCCTGAAAGCAAACCCAAAACGCTCCGGGCTCAGCCAGCCCCAGGGTCTGATCTGATCTGAGCAGGAGGGGTGCAGGGGGATCCAATCCATGGAATTCCATCCAGAACCACCTGCTTTGGGCTGGGCTTCACAGCGAATATTGATCCTGCCTGGAGAACTTAAAACAGGAGAGGAAAAGCCAAGGAGAGCTGACCTTGGACCCCCAGGAGCTTGTGACCTTCTCTTCTCTCTGTACACTGCAATAAAGTGAATGTTTCTTTGGACAGGAAACAGGTGAGGTTCTTTTTAACCTCTAGAAGACCTTTTAAGCTCAGAAATTATTTTGGAAGCAGGGGAAGTACAACAAAATAAAAAAGCTTTTGCAGCCAAGCTGCTGAAACATCAAATTGCTGCTTCTCACTCCTGCAACGTGTGAGTGAGGCTTTCAGCTGTCAGGGAGGAATGATTCCTTAACAGCTGAAATATTCTGAATCCTCAGTTTATTCTGTTTCTGAATGTTTGTGTTTGAAATAAATACATGGAGTAGATCCATAGTTACAACTTTAATGGATCTGTGGAGCCACAACAGAAGGTTCTGAACAGAAATGGCCTTTTCAAGGGCAGGGGAAAGGCAGAGGAGATGATTTCTGTCTCTCATGGCAGAATTACGTCCAAGTACATTTCCATCCCTCCTCCAGCTAAGGAGTTTTAGCTTCCCATGGAGTTAGAGACATTTCCATCCTGAACAACAAACTCTGCTCCAGAAGATGTGAATAGCCAGGCAGTGCTCTGATTACAAAAAAAATTACAAACTGGTTAAACCAAATGCTCACAAAGTCCAAGCAGCAGCTTGCCAGAGGGAATTTCCCTCCCTGGGTGTTCCAGGTACAGGCTCAACCCCTTCCTGTAGAAAAATGTTTATTTTCTTCCTCTCCACGAATGGTTTTTGGGGCTGAAACTTGGTAAATGATGAGTGGAGCTGCGTGCTGTGGGTTTGGCAGAGTGATAGTGGATGATTCAGAGTGGCAGAGGGAGGGATGATGGATGGGCAGAGCTGGAGCTGTCACACAGATTTTGCTGTGCCTGCCACATGCAGATGTCCCCAGGCCGAGTGGGACAGCAGATCTTTGTGTGCCCTTGGCCAGCACTCGGAATAAAAGCTGCAATGGAGTTCCTTTCCCCAATCCCCACCCCAGAGTTTGCATTTTCTCCCCATTTCTTGCCTTTCCATAAGCAAGGATATCACCTGGATGTGGGGCACCCACGGGCTGGGCTCTGGGCAGGATTTCTGTTCCATAACCCCAGAGGTGCCCCGGTGTCCCCCAGAGCCCAGGTGGATTTCTCAGCCTCCTGAGGGGCCAGGGAGCTGCACCCAGGGAAGGAATTTGCCTTGAAGCCAGGAGCAGCCATCCCCCCTGCATCCCCAGGATGTTTTGGGGTGGAAGGAGCTCAGAGCTCACCCCAGGGTGGCAGGGACATCTCCCACTGTGCCAGGCTGCTCCAGGCTGGCCTTGGTGCCTCCTGCTCCTCCATCCACCCTTCCCCAGCCTGCAGGGAAAATTCCTTGACCGTTCAGGAATGTGGTTTGTGCTGTGCAGGCAGGCTGGGCAGCAGTGATCCCCTCAGCCCCTGCTCCTCAGGGATGCTCCAGCCAGCCCTGATCTGAGGGGCTGCACACTGTGGGAGACAACAATTATCAACGTTGTTTTTAGCAATTCCAGATCCTCCTGGAATTCCAGGGATATTCCCACCGAGTGGCAATTTCTCAGCATCCAAAGCATTGCTGTGAACTGAAGGAAGGCAATGAAATGATGAAGTGAAGAGTCTGTATAAATTAAAAGTCATTTTAGGCGCCGAGGGAGGAGTCCCAGCCTCGCTGGGGAAATGTTTGCTTTATTAAAAGCTGCTGCTGGAGGGTGTCAGCACTGGCAAAGAGGCTTTAAACATCCCTGAAGTGAGAGCAGTTATTGATTCTTCACTAGCGTGTTTTAATGAGGTTTAAAAGATATTGGTAGAATTTTAACTAAGATTCCTTCATATTTGTTAGGTTTTTATTGGACCACAATAATTTTTTGGTGTGTAATTCAAAGGAGAGTTTTTTAACAGTTAAGAATTTCCCAATACATCCAACTGGATTTCTTTTTAATTATTTTTATCATACAAGCTTGAATTCTATTTTAAACCTAATCGCCACATTAAAAAATTCCACATTTTAGCTGTTTTTTTCTCTCTCAAGTGCAAGTTCCCATTGGTGGATTTATGTCAATCAGTGGGATGAGCAGGACTGTCTGTGTGTTCTTCATTATTGATTTCAGGTTCTATTTTCCTTCAGACAGCCCTGAAGCTGTTTTATTACCCTGCTATGTGTCTGTTGCCATGATTGTTCTCCCAAATCACTGTTTTCAGAGAGCACAATTCACCAATATAATTTAAAAGACAGCATTTTGTTCACTGCCTCAAGTATGAAGCACTTTACCCTAAAAACATTTCCAATGCAGTGATTGTTCAGATGGAGGGTCAGAGGAGCAGAATATGATGAGACCAAAAGAAAAAATATCTGAATATTTGCACCCTCAGAAAGAAGCATCAGAAACACTTGCTGCACAATAAATCACTTTGAAAGGAACTTTACTGAGGAAATTATGACCAGTCCCAACAGGGAAAAGCAGAGATTCTCTGTGTAAATGTTTGTCTTGCTGCTTTTTCCTCCAGCCTGGTTTTCCTGTGATTTATGGGTTCTGTTCATTTGATTTCTGAGTGTTTAATAGATGAGATTTGTGTGTCCTGCACTGAGTAGTCCCTAATCAGCTGTGAGAGTGAGAACAGAGTGAAAACTGTGTCAAAACAGCCTTTTCTTCCTCAAACTGCTGCTGGCAAGGGCAGAGAGATTTTAATTCTGGTTTTCACTTAAAGCACAGCTGGAAGCAGAACTGGAAATTCATCATTTTAATGAAGTCAATACCCAATTTAACAACAGAGAGTGATCTTGGCAGCACAACGATTGCCACTGAAATAAACATTTCACTTGGTGCAAGGAGTCAGCTTTGCCTGGCCTGCAATTGCTCCTGCTCAGCTGCAAAGTTGGAGGTCAAACTGCTCAAAAACCTGGGTGTGATTCCTCAAAAGCATCTCCTGGAGCTCCTTGCTGTGGTTTGGAGGGAGCTTGGCTGGCTGGAGCAGAGGGTTCAGGGCTGGAGGAATTGGAGGGGTCAGCTGGAGGCTGAGCTGGGATTTTGTGGATGGAGTCAGCTCAGCTCAGAGCTGGAGCTCTCCTTTTACAGGAAATTTTACAGGAAAAGGCTCTCTGGGAATGGCTTGTGTTGCATTCAGAGTTCCAAGGATCAGCTCTGATCCTTGGCAGCGTTCTGAAGGAACAGAGAGCAGCATTAAACCCGAACAAAAAAAGGGACCTTGGAACATCCACGAAGAGCCTGAGAAACAGAGCAAGTCCAACAAAGCTTTTTCTGGCTGAAAACAGCAGCATTTGGACAGCTCCAGGCCACAAACAACCCCACCCCAGGTGAAACTAATGCACAGAACCGATCCCTTTTCCAGCCCATAAATCCAAGGCGACCCTGACTGAAGTTTTCCCCTGCTTTAATTAAGAGCTCCCCATGCTCTCGTGCTGATTTGCATTTACCCTGAGTGAGGAGTAAGGAATAAATTGGGATTTTGCAGGCAGCCCCAGGAGCAGGGCAGGCTGGGGAGGTGCCCTCAGTGGTGTTTTGGTTTTTAGGGAAGGGGAGAAGCCAGGCTGGGCTCCCCAAGGGTCAGGAACTTCCCCTGCTGGCACCTGGGATTTTGGAGGCTGTGCCCTGCTGATCCTTTGGTGGGAATGAACCCAAAATTTCCTGTATCAATTGACAGAATCATTCCTGAATCCTGTGCAGTTTCATCCAGACTTGGATTACAGAAATGGAGCTCCATGTGAGGATTTAAAATGTCATTTAACAGCTTGATTATCACTTAGTATTCCCCAGGACTGCATTCAGTGAGGTATTCATGATACATTCTCAGAACCAACCCCAGAAATTTGTTGCTATTCTTTCCTGCTGCTTCTGTTCTGAAAGAGGTTAAATTTTAGGTGTTATGGCAGTTTAGGAGGGGGAAAAAAAAGCAGTTTATAAATGCTGTGCTAAAAGCAATAACATTTGATTTGCAATAAAGTATATTGTATGAAAGTTTCTGTATTATTGGATTCCAGCCCCTGCATTAGTGACTATTCACCTCATCTTTCCCACCCCACAGGGAAAAATCATTGACAATTGAAGTATTTTGATTTATGCTGTTTAGGCAGTCTGGGCAGGAATGCTTTGAGCACAGGGTGGTTGTGCTGCCTGATGTCCTCAGGAAAGAAAAATCTGCTCTGGGAGAGAGGGGACTGAACTTTCCTGTGCTTTAAAGTCTGTTTGTGAACATATTTTATGTTCTGTTTATGAACATATTTTTTATAGAGTCTCACAAGTCAATAGTGTGGCCAATTCATACCCATTAAATCTGTCTAATGAGTAAATTTAATGAATTTAACACAAACTTAGCAAGGAAAAAGCTGTATTTAATACTGTGATTAATAGGCTCCAGTGATACAAACAGGTCTCTGAGTCGCAGCACTCAATCTGTGCATGTAAAATTTTGGTTTTATTTACTGCTATTTCAATATTTTTGCCGCATGTTTCAAACTCCTCAGGCACAAAAAGTCTGAAGTTTGCACGATCTTTAAAAATAATTGCATTATCCCGAGGTAAGAGGTTGTAGGACAGGCATCTCCAGAAGGAATTACTTCCATCCCAAAAGAATATGGACAAATCTCCCTCTAGAAATGTATTTTTTTTTTCCTTTCTCCATTGACTGTAGAGAATGTTCCCTGTACTCTGTGCTTTTCTTCAGTGGTCAAAGTGACTGAATTAAGGAAAACAGTAAATTCCCACGTGATTTTTCTTCTCTTGCCCAAGAGTGTTTAGGATTTAATTTGTTTTTAGCAGGCTCTGCAGGCAGCTGAAACTGGATTTTTAAAAAGGGCTCCACACTGGTGCTCTTTGACACCCCTAAAACACCTCTAATAACCTGCCCCAAAGCAAAATTCACTGCATTAGAACCAAAGCTTGGAATGCAGGATGGGCAGGAAATCTGAGCTCAGTTTGGCCAGACTGGGAGGCACCAGCTCCTTCCTGCCCACCAAGCCCAGAGATGCTTCAGAGATGTTAAAATTGAAAGATTTTGCACCTTGTCCTTTTTGTTCCCCCTAAAATTTCAACCAAATTGTCAAGGATTTGTGGCTCCCCTTGGGAAAATGTGGGGAATTCCGTAATGTGGGGTAGCTCCCTGTACCCAGTGCACACCTGATTTTCCTCTGCTGCCTGATTTGGAATCTTGAGTGTTTCTGTTCCTAAAATTCAATCACTCTCAACAGATGCAGGGGGTTTTCACCTCAATATTTGCTTTGCTTCCTCGGACTAATTCTCCAAACTCCCTCCAAACTCTGCAGTATTTTAACAAAAGCCTCAATCTACTCTAAATCTGCCTCCCTTTGTTCACGCTGTTACTCATCCCCAATTAGCAAATTGTGCTAAATAACATTGATCTTCCCCAGCCCTGGTGCTGAAAAGAGCCTTGAAGAACATTTTCCCCTGCAAATTCCGTTCCCTGGAACTCAAAGTGACACGAAGAAAGTTGTGCTGCACTCTGGGGACGTCAATGGAGAAATATTTGATGAAATGCAGCCTTGCACTTTAATGGGTTCCTCAGGAAAGAGCGTTTCACAATGGGAATCCTTTCATCCTGCCATGGTGACAGAGAAAATGAGATCATGGGATTTTCAGAATTAAGGAAAATACAATAAAGCAATGTTTTTATTTCCAAAGCTTCAGATTATGCACAAGTGCTTCTGAAAGCATGTCCCAAGCAATTTGAATAAGTTATGAAGTCAAATCCATAAGTAACCTTCTTTTCCAAGACAGAATAACTGTCTGCTCATAACATGAAGAGTTTAATTGACACAACCTTGAACACCCATGTATGAAAATTGTGGAGAAATGGCCAGTAAGAAAGCAGAGAACTTTAATTTTATTTATTTATTTTTTTTCACTCTCTCAAGGCTGTATTGAAATCAAACAACCAAAGTGCATGCTGAGAAATAAAGAAATATTCCTGAATAAAAAGTATCAGAAGGGTTGATATGAGGTTATTTACCCTTCCCGTGCTGGCTGAGATAATTGCAGCCATTGCACAGCTCATTTTCATACCAAAGCATGGAAAGTGCTTGAAATCAGATCAATCTGCAAGAAACAACAAAGCTTTTTAGGCAAGCAGCTTTTATTCCACCGCCAACATGTAAACCAGAAAGCATTGAAGAGCTGCCAGGTGGATGCAGTGAGGAGCTCATCACTGGCTCAGGTACAGAAATAAAAGACATTTAAAGAAAAAAAATCTCCAGGATGCGCTGGAAAATCAGAATTTCCAGATCAGGCTCGGTTTTCAGGCCAGTGGGAGCACACAGAGAGCAAACCCTTAATTTTGGATGGAATCAGAGAGCACTTCAGGCGAGGACAGGAATGTCAGAGTTTAAGAAAGAACCAAAGGATTTCTTCTATCCTGGGTACTGATCCATTACAAAAAGGAAGATGTTTACTGAGATAGACTTGTAATCACTCCACGATTTCTTTTCAGTCTTCCAAGTGCTTTCTTCTTCCCTGTTTTTAAGCAGTTTAATTTAAAATGCAATTACCACAAACACAGATAGCAGAAAGAATAGGTATTTCTCCTATTTTCATCGAGTTTGTTTTAAATGAACACCATTTAATCCATATTTTCCTGTTTAGATTTTCCTCTCTGAGAAGTTTAACAGAAAATGCTGTTTATTATTTATGAGGTTTCTTCCCTTTTGCTGACAGACAGCTGGGTGCCATTTTTTATTGGCTTTGAAAGATGAAATATGAAACAAGTGCTGGCTCATCCTTGAGCTTCCCACCTGACCTCTGCTCAATCGTTAGATGTCAGCAAGTTAAAACAAATAATATAAAATACATCACATAATTAGACAAATTTGTCAAACCAGCCTTGTTGACTAATAAAAGGACAAACTCTTCCTTACACAAATCAAACCCTGAAGCCATAAAATCCTGAAGTGTAAATCCTGGAGTCCTTGGGAAGGGTTGTGTGGAAGAGGAATTTATTTTGGGGTTTTTGCTCAGGGGACAAGCAAAGGGACTTTGCAGGAATTACTGGTGTGTGTTTTATGTCTGATAGGGGGAAATATTAGCTATTAATTTAAAATATTGATCTTCTGAAGAAGATGATCAATCTGATTGATTATCTGATTGAAAACCTGCATTAGGAATAATGAAAGTTCTGTCTTTTTGATGGATATTCAGGAAGCAGAGTCAGAAAAACAGTTTTAAAAGCTGGAATTTGGCCAGTTTTGATATCCCCATGTCTTGGTGCACAGATGGTTGGAGCTGGGATTGTTGTTGAAGGTGCAAATTGTCTTGGGGATTGAAATGCTCCTTGAAACACCCCTTCAATGGGAAAAGAGCACTTGAAGCAAAACTATTTTGGGGGAAATGATGTGATTTTTCAAAGAGCTGAGTCGGTGCTAATGGCTCTGGGGCTTAAAGCTCTCCTGAGTGAATGTGACCTCCTGGAAAAGCTGTAATGGAAACTTTTCCCTCTCCCACGGAACCAGAGCGTGAGCCAGGCTGGAAATGTCAGCTCCTCTGAGCTGGAGGAAGAAAAAGGCAATTGGGTGATTTAACTGGTTTCAGATTTTTTTTTTACTGGCTCAGGTCTTAAACCTTTTAAGTGAAACTGGAGCAGCTTGATGGTGTTGCAGGAAACCAAAATGGAACTTGTCAGGATGACTGGCTTGAGCATGAAATTGTGTTTAAGGGTTCTAAACAAAACTTCAGACTTGGAGAAAATTCCCCTCTGAGTTAGCCCAAAGCAAAAGCAAATGTTACCTGGTTTAAGATGTGGGTAAGGGATATTCTAGTCACACCTCAGTGTTTAAAACATGCTTTGTAAAAATTTGGTTTTGGGAGAAGGGAATAAGAGAAGAGCTGAAATTGCAGAGGTCTGCCAAATGCAGGCTGGGTTTTCTGGGTGATGTCTTTGTTTCAGATCAGTCCAAATTCAAAATCACTGCATGAGAACAATGAAAATATCTGATTTTCATAACCACGGCATAGGATTGTAGAAGATGGTAAAGATCATCTAGTTCTAGACAAAAGTCTTTTATACACACAAAATTCAATTCACAGCCCAGAAAAAATCTGGTTTTTTCCATTTCCCAGCCTGGAAGGGCTGGGCAAGGACTCACTGCCCTTGGCAATTTTCAGGGATCCTTTTTCATATTAAACCACAACCTTGGTTTTCAGTGTATTAAATGCACAGATTTTCCTGTAAAACTAACCTTCTCTCCAAAGATTTCTATATTTTCCCTTGGCACTTCTGTGTTCCCCAGTTTCCATTTTAAGGAGCACCACGGGCAGATGATGGAGTGAATTTGATGATTTCATCATCCTGCTCAAAGCAATGCCACTCCCGTGGGCTGGCAACAAATGAGTGACACAAACCAGGGTCACTTTGGGCTTTAGTGACCCCAAATTGCCAATTTTCACCTTTCCCAGAGCAAATGAACGTCATCTCCGTGCACCTGACACGTTAAAATAATATATATATATAAAAAGAATATTCTGAAGCGGGATGAAAAATCTCCTTTCCAGCCCAAAGCCGTGCTCCTTTTACCTCGGAATGTTTTCAGAAGGGTTGAGTTCTGTTTGATATTTGGATGAAATGGGGCTGCAATGGACTGGGGAGCACAACTTCAAATGCAGTGGATCCAAGCTCTCACAAAGAGCTGCTCCACTGCCACAAGAGCCTCTCTCTGCCCTGACCAAAGGAAGAGTGTTTGACAGGGAAAGATTTATTAATAAAATCTTTGTTCATCTGTAAAGCCACGCTCTGCCAGCACACTCCTAATTAACAAGGCACCACTTTGACTTTTCTGGCTTGGGCAGGAGAGAAAGGAAAAATAATTTCCCAATATTTGATGGAACCATAGGAGTGGTTTTAACTTTTCCTGATGTCAGGTTTCTGGTAGGGTTTCCAGGCTGTCTTGATCCAAACTCTCCTTTACATTTCCTCTCTGGAAAAAAGGCAGACACTGCCCCACCTTCCCAGCTCAGCCAGCAGAGATGGAGATACCATTTCCTTTTCCTTTTTCCTTTTCCTTTTTCCTTTTCCTTTTTCCTTCTCCTTTTTCCTTCTCCTCCCTCAAGGTGTCCAGGGAAAAACTGGATGTGGCACTCAGAGCTCTGGGCTGGGCTGTAGAGAATTTTATGGACAATAAATGTTTATTTAGGTGATGGAGACCAAATTCTTCAAGGTCCTTTCCAAACTTAGGCTGAAGAAAGTCAGAACAGGAAAGAGCTTTTGGAGGAATAAGTCATGAACCCAAATCCTACAAGGAAAAGGGTTCAAAGCAGGGCTTGGAAGAGGAAAGAACAAAGCCATGGATTAGTTGTAACACAAATAAACAGAGTTCAAAGGCTCGGGATGGCTGTGGGCAGCTCAGCTGATCACTGGAGCTGATTTAACATGAGAAAAAATAATAATTCTTCTGGCCTCAGACTGAGGTGCTGCTCTGAAAGGCAAATCCCAGTGCTCTGGCAGAGGGTCCCCAGCACTGGAAGTGCTTTGCTGCCCAAAAAATACAGATTTTCCCTTTCTGGGCTGTGTCTTGAAGCAGCGGGGTGGTATTTATCAATTATTGGATTGCTAGGGAGAACACAGGTCTGGAAAGCTTTGAACAGGTGGAGGAAATGTTGGATGGAAAAAATGGAAAGTGGGGGAACAAAGAAATGTCAAGGAAAAATGTGGAGGTGGAGGAAATGTTGGATGTGCTGGAGTAAAGGTGGGCTGGGGCAGGGAGGAGAAGCTGCTGAGTTAAACCCTAAAAGGGGGCACTGCCAGTGAGAATGGAATTCTGGGGTGGAAGAACAGGAATCTTGGTTTGTGTGTGATCCCTGCTCCTTCCCTGGGAGCTGTTCCTGCTCTTTGCTCACACACAATTTCAGCTTCTCCCTGTCCTGCCAGATGTCATTAAAAAAAATCTGAATTATTCCCCCTCCCTGCCTGTGGAGCCATTTGTTTCCATCAACTTTAAGGCAAAAAGATGGAAAAAGCAGGTTTTGATTTCTCTAAATCCAGGAGGAGGCTCAGTCTCTCTCAGACACCCTGCCCAGCTTGAAATGTTTGGAGCCAATGAAGCATTTCAACCTTCCAGCCAATTAAGAGTAATCAGTGAATGAAAGGTAACACTTTTCTTCAAAAATGTGATGGGTAAATTTAAATTGGGGTTTAAATTAGAAAGTGACACCTACTAACTGTCAGTCAGTGAGGTGTTTATCTGGAGAGTGCTGGCATCAGAGAAAAAAATGCATAAAAACCATAAAATATAATGCCTTGTACTGATGGCTGAAGAGGTTTCTGGATTTTGTACACAAAGTGTAAATACACAGCAGGTGAATTAATGAAAAATGAAACAGCAAATTTGTTTCCTAGCAAGTGTCTGCTTTTCTTAATGGGTATTGATAAAAAAAATTCTATTTATTCTACTCTATTAACTACCAAAATTGAACTCTGAGGCTAATATTAAAGCAAAGAATTAACAGAACGTGGTGGTTTTATAAAATCTTTTAGAAAGGTTTATTCTAATTCGAAGAGAAAAGCCTTGGTGCCATCTCTGTGTTTCACCTTTGTGTCCTGCTGCACCTGCCTGGGCCTCACCTTTCCAAATTCCACCTTTTACCCAAACTCCCACTGGCAAAACATTTCAACCTCTCCTGTGCTAACCAGATAACTGGGGCTACAGCAAATTGCTAAATTAATTTGTGAAACATTTTTACGGAACAAATGCACAAGAGAAAATCCCAATCTGATTATAGATATTGCTAAAGGAAGAAACCAAATTAAAGCCATTGGATAAATTATTAATTGGGAGTCACTTTCTCAGTGCTTGAAACCACCACCCCAGGGTTAAATATTCTGTAAAATTTCAGAGGGGAGTTACAGCATCTTCCTTTGATTTCTTTATAAAAAGTTTGATTGTAGATCATTGGATGCCTCCTTGGAATTATTCCAGTTTCAATTCAAGTGGCAAAAGCAGAGGAATTGAGGGTTATGGAGATGTTCTCCCACCTTGAAGAAGGGGTCCAGGCGGCTTCCAGACTCACCTTGGGTGTGCAGAGCAGCATTTGTCTTTAAAAAAAAATAGATATGTCTTTTAAAAAATGAGATATGTACAAATACGCTGTCTAGGAAACAATTATTCTCCTTCTAGGATTTAAGGCACAATCCTCAAGGTTTGTCAGACACCCAGGAGAAAGACTTGGAGCTGAAATGTGAGAACAAATTGCTGATATGTGCTGTCCTGAACCTGGGTTAATTGCTGAGCTGTTGGACAGGCTGAGGGAAATGCTGGGTGCAGATCTCCCCAATTAACCCCTTCTCTGGGAGAGAAGCTGCCTGCAAGGAGCAGGGACTCCCCTTCCATTAAACAGGGAAAGAAAATCCTGAGGAACGTGTCTGGGTCTGAACAGACAGGTGTGTGCTCAGGAGGGCAGGAGCCTCCCCTGAAATGGGAAATGTAAACATCCTCACTCTGAATTGGTATGGATTTGAAATTAAGGGGCTCTCAGGCAGAGATATGGGAGCAGGAATAACAGATCTTTACTAGGGAAGAAAATAAAAATAAAATAAAAATGCAGTAATACGAAACAAGCCTGCCAGGGTCAGAGCAGGAGCTGAGCCCTGTGGGTCAGGGTGGTGGCACAGCCCCATCCCATGGGGGCTCAGCCCTCCTGCAGTGCCAGCTGTGCTTCTGCTGGAGCAGGGATCCTGATCTCCCAGTGGGGTGATGGAATTTTATCAGCCATGCAGGGACTCTCAGTGGCCATGGACAGAAGATAATTAACAATCAATGGCCTATTAACAGCAGATAATTAATAATTAATGGCCCATGAACAGCAGATATCTCCTGGAGGGAGGATTGGTTGTGGAAATGATGAAGGAAACTGCCCAATGAACAGAAGATAACTGCTCCACGTCTGAGAGATGTCAAACATACATTGCCTTGCAATCTGGGACAGAATGCCATAAATCCAGAGGGAAAGTGGCAAGGCTGAGGGTTAACCAAAACCCCCCAGGATATGAGAGGTGGGTACCAAAAAATAGCACAGGTGTTTTTAGGCCAACCTCTGATTCTCTGAGTGGTTTTGCATACTCAGAAGTTGAGCCTGATCTTTCCACTGAAGAAATTCATATTAATATAAGGGATGTCCATTTTCATCTTTGAAAGCCTTGAAGATCTGGACCAGGCAGGGTTTTTTAGGAAAAAACCTATATACAGAAACTTTGTTATGGAAAAAAAATTGGAATATTTTCAGAGGAAACTCTCAACATCTAAATTAACCTGGGAAAGAGAGGAAAAATGTGCTGCTTGAAAAAACAACTTTGTAATTTTTTTTTTAATTTTTCAGATATCTTCTGGCTTCATGCAAAATGTTTATTTTTAAACACTTAGTGTTAAATTTAGTGTTTATTTCAATCAGATTTTCCCATCCTTGTGCCCAACAGACATTCTTCCAGCATTCATGGCACCAAGCTTTTGGTTCCATTAAAAAAAAATTTAAATTAAAATTTAAAGTGAAAACCAGTGGAACACTCCTGCACTCCAGTTGAGGGTTCCATTTGCAGGACAGGGTTTTAAGGTCTGTGTGGGTCATGGCCCTGTAAACAAACATCCTTTTTCTTTATTGCTGACACAAAGCAGTGCTTCACTGCCTCTCAGCTCTCCTCCTGCCAGCACAGCAGAGCAATGTTCAAAGCTGAGCTGCCATTTAGGAGAGGTTAAATAACACAGAGCAAAATATTAACCAAGGAGTGACTTCACCCAGGCCATAAAGAGCTGATGTTCTTCCCTCCTGTCCTTCCAGAGCTGTTATTTGATGGTTCAGCACTAAAACAATGGGATTTTCCAGGGTTTTGTGTTCACTTTTGGGTTTTTAAAACTCTCATTTATACTCTTGCGAGCCATGAGGAAAAAAGACATTTATTTTTTACATTTTTGGTGATGTTCAGACAAGTGTTTCTCATGGAATTAGTCCACATTTCAAAGGGAAATCACACAATAAGAAATATTTCATGCTGAACAAACTATTTCAATCCCTGCACATCAGAAAATATCTCTTTAGGTAGAAAATATAATATAATATAATATAATATAATATAATATAATATTAGAATAAATAATATAATAAGATAATACGATAATAATAATAATAAAGATAACAATACAGGGGTTGACCTACAAGGGGTGGCTCCACCTCCCTTGTCTTTTGTAACCCCTCAATGATCCCTATTCCAACCCCAAATCACCTCCATGAAAGCCAGGGATAAAACCTCTCCCAGTCTGTGAAATCTTTATTATTTCTTCTACAGTTTCCCTCAAACTGTTCTGCACACCTGCAGGAACTGAACCTCTCACTCTGCAGCTCTAGCTCAGCACATCCCCTGTGCTCTGCAGAAATATTCTGATTTAA
Source organism: Pyrgilauda ruficollis (assembly GCF_017590135.1). Lineage (NCBI taxonomy): Eukaryota > Metazoa > Chordata > Aves > Passeriformes > Passeridae > Pyrgilauda > Pyrgilauda ruficollis. Next base: position 4,210,013 of record NW_024526044.1, on the reverse strand, counting down.
ATTGAAATAAACCAGCCAAACAAAGCTCTGTGTTCTCAGAGAGACCACGGAGGAAAGGTTTTGTTTATTAGTTTTAAGCTCCATGTAAATTAAATAGAGGGATTATATCCAAGAGTCTTAAAATCCTGAATTCTAATGAAGGCCAACCATACTTCATGGGAAAATTAAGACATCAAAAGCTGCCATTCCAGGAGCAGATTTGTAAATTTTTTTGATGGTTTCATTAAAAACAGCATAAAATAGCATGGAGAATGAGCAAGGAAATATTTACCAAAACATTCAATATACCACATTTCCATGAGCATTAATCCGTGTCAAACACAGCCCTTAATTACATAAAAACAACATATTCAGGCAAGCTCTGTGTCATAAATATTTCAGCTATTACCTCAGTCTGGTAATGCTGTTATCCTGAAAGGCTGGCAATGAAAGCACAGCCCACATTATTGCAGAGAAAGTTAAAATAATACAATTTTGGCGGGTTTTACTGCTTCTGAGGAAGCCTTTAGTATTTGCAGTACTTGAACTTTGATTACTAATTCCCCCAACTCTGATTTCCTTCCTGACCTCCTTTCCCATGGGAAGGCAAAACAATTAATTTACAAGAAGTCAGAAAGAAACACCCCCCAAATATCCATTTCCCTGTCAAAATGATTTTCTGTGTTCAAGAACTGGGAGACTTTGGTTGCTCCAAGCTTGTGTTCTCTAAATATTTATCATTATTATTTGTACCGTTCCCAAGGATTAGCCAGGCTGTTTCTCACCCTCATCCTCAGCAGCTCCACTTTGCCTTCCCAATTTGTTCAGGCCAAGATTTAGGACAGACAGGGGCTGGCACTCCATAAATCCTGATTCCAGCAGTGATGGAATCCCTGCCCTGCTCCCTGAAGCCTCACTGGCTCTCCAAAGGGAAGAGGAGCATGGAATGCTCAGTGCCTACAGGAAAATGAGGTTTAAGAAGGAAATGTTCCCTGTGAGGCCTCGTGACAGGCATTTCCAGGGTTCCATTTCTCTGAGTTACTGCCTCAGAGGGTGGAAAAATCATCTTTGCAACGACTTGCCCCCCAAAATGGATCATTTCAGAGTGGATCTGCCTTTCATTCCAGGCATTTCATGACAGGCATTTCCAGGGCTGAGTTACTGCCTCAGAGGGTGGAAAAATCATCTTTGCAACGACTTGCCCCCCAAAATGGATCATTTCAGAGTGGATCAGCCTCTCATTCCCCTCTAGCAGCAGCAGGGTGAGATTTGCTAATTGTACATGATGCAGTTTGTCACCTGGTTTTGTTCTGCTGTCACAATTTTTTACCATCAATACAAAGCCACCCAAACACTGGGCCAGGATTGGCTCCAATTAAGTGATGAAAAATGACATTTGTGTAAATGCACAGTGCAAAATCATCCCCATCCATCTGAATACAGGGTTCTTTCCTCTCCCAGACAAGCTAAATTTGAGGGATGGAATGGATGCTCCCAAAATAAATAAATAAAGGCACCAGTGGTGCTCTCACAGAGCAGATAGATGGGTCTGTGCTCAGCAGGGCAGGGCATGATAAATGCTCCTGTCCTGTCATCTGCAAAAATAATGGGACTGCATGGCAGAAAAGAGCTCTGACAGCACAAAATCATCCCAAAGTAAAATGACACCTGGTGTTTATCAAACTCCTTTTTTTTAAAATGAGAAGGGTTTTAAAAGTGTTTCTCTGTCCATGGTTAATGTGGGGGTGTATCTGTATTTATATGAAATTGTTTCTATTCATAACATGTTGGTACAAAAATAGTGAGAAGTTTTTTGTTGTTGGTGGCTCTGATTATTTCAGCCTAATGTTCACCTGGAGCCTGAATAGAACCTGGATTTGGGGGAGGAATTCTTTGAATGGGTTTCAATCAAAGCACCTAAAAGTGGAAAAGAAACAAATTAAAGGGCTGAAAGGGAAATGTGGAACTCAATTTCCTCCCTCCAGCTGCTCCTCCCAGGAGGACAAAGAGTGCTCTTGGTCCAAGGGGAAATCTCAGGTTTGAGCAGGTCCTGATGGACAGGACAAGGGAAAAACTCTCGGGTCCCACCAGGGGAGGCTCAGGTCGGGTATCAGGAAAAATTCCTCCCCTGAGGAGTGGTAAAACATTGGAACAGACACCCAGGGCAGGGATGGAGCCCCTGAGGGTCTAAAAAATGAGTGGATGTGAAACTTTTCCTGGATTTAAATATGGGAATTGTCTGGCTCTGTGAGTGTACAAAACCAGACAGGAATTTAAACACAAATTTTCCTTCTGCTCCATTCCACCCTGTCCAAACTCAAGTGAAAGCTCTGGAAAAAAAGAAATTTTCTTCTGCCTCTTTTTATATTTATGGATGAAACATCCTGAAGAGAAGTCACATTTATTTGCAGCTAAAATACCATCTGCTTGTGTGGGAAAAAAAAAAAGTGAGTCAGATGGATTTGGGGTTAAAATGCTACATTTAATGACGAAAAAGTAAAAGAGCAATTTGCATTTAGAATTTCAGTAGAACTCAATATTTGATTTGATGCCATTTCCTGCGAGTTGAAAATGTGGATTTCTCCTAAATTCAGTGGCATTTGGGGGAAAATTGTTGAGATGCTGCATTTAGAAAGCAGAAAAAAATGTGGTTTATCACCCCCATTGTGGCTGCTAATACACACTGGGAAATTTCCTCATTCCCTCTTCTGTGTCTTTCATCAGTGCCTGCCTACCCTGCCCCAAAACTCAGCCTAGATTACCCAAACTCGTTTTGTGAAATCAAATTTAGTCTGGATTTTTTCCCCCTTTTATTCCATTAAGAAAATGTGTGCTGCACGTGGCCCAACATTGCACTTGGGCTGCATTGCTCAGAATCCTTCTCCTTGTTCTTCTACTCCATGAGAAATGGAATGGAATCACTGCTCTTTTCCCAGCCTGCTTTCTTACAGACACACACAATGCTGGGGTGACACATAATTTCTTTATGGGAAAATAAAAAGAAAAGTTGCTTCAGCACTTAACAGATGTTCTCAGTTCTGTTCAGAACCAAAATCACTCTGAAGTTGAGAGTTTCCTTTAATTTCTCTGTGTGAAAGTTTCTTGATTGGTTTGATGAATTTTTAATTAATTTTTCAGCCATCATTTCTCCAGCTTCCTCAGGTTTTATTCTTAATTCTTGTTGTCATAATTTCTTCAGGTTCCTCAGATTTCATTCTTTATTTCTCTTCCCATAATTTCTTCAGGTTTTATTCTTTATTTCTTTTGCATAATTTCTCCAGGTTCCTCAGATTTTATTCTTTATTTCTGTTATAATTTCTCCAAATTCCTCGGGTTTTATTCTTTATTTCTCTTGCCATAATTTTTCCAGCTTCCTCAGATTTTATTTTTATTTCTGTTGCCATAATTTTTCCAGGTTCCTCAGGTTTTATTCTTTATTTCTCCTGCCATGGCCTGGTCCATCAGCTCTGTTACTCTTTTGTTCCCTGAACGTTTGGCCAGGAGATTCACCTTGCTCCGTGCTGAGATTTGTTCCAGTTCAAGGCCGTTTTTCCAACTGAAAAAAGAAGGATTCTTTTGTTGAACTGCAGTATTTTTAGTTTTGTCCTCCAGTTGAACACCCACTGAGGTCCTCTAAGATTTCTGCATCACTTCAGCCCGTGCCAGCTCAGGTGGGACCTCAGGGCCTCTTCCAAAGCACTGGAAAATGGCTTTTCTCAAAGGAAAACCCTCTCAGCCACCCCAGAGGCCCACCAAAGAACAAGCTGGTTGATAAAACCCCTCTTAATAAGGTGTTTTTAAAAGAATTCATTATTTGAATTCAGTTATGGTGAATATTTTTGCAGTGGAAGTTGGAGCCACAGCCCTGGGCCCAACTTCCCTGAAACTTTAGAGGCATCTCTGCGTTCATTTCCTGCCATAAAAAAGCCAACAGATGAGAACCCAGACAGGATTAATCATATTTACAGCTAATATGGGAGATAAATGCATTTTTTAATCTCTTTATCCATGGCCAAACCTTCTTTCTTGAGCCTCATGCAACTCCTCTCTGGGACAAGGCACTTTGTTGTTGATTTTTGGGTTGTTTTTAACTGTGCTGGTGAATTCTCTGGAGTTTTTCCAGCTGATGTGGGAATATTCATCCAGATTTTTCAGATGTGGGAATTCAAGGCATAAACTAGCAGAAACTGCATGAACCCCATTTATTTGTAAATGAAAAAGTAACTTTTGTTTTGAGAAAAAGGCGGGCAGGAAGGGTACAAAGGATGGTGGCAGATGTGTTTATAATTGATAATTTTTAGAGTATCAAAAATAATTCATTTTATACAACTTTTTCCTTCTTTACCCCACTCTAGGTTTCATTTTCAAGCACTATCCCTCAAATTTCTATGCTACAGTTCATGGCAAGTCTGCTTTGCCCAACTTCAAAGAAAACTATTTAAAGACACCAAGAGCTGGAGAAGAAGATATTGTCTGGGAAAAGAATGGAAAAAAGAGAAATCCCTCTGAGTTTCTGTTTTTGCAGAATTTCAGCTCTCAGGGGTTTTTCTCCTTTCCTTTTTTTTTGCTGCTGTATTCTCCTGCTTCTCTGTGGGTCTGGACCTGCCTTGGGAATCACTCAGACCCTGCCACATCCTTTGTTTTGTGTTCCAGCTCCAGCTGAGCAGCAGAACCATCTCCTTCCAAAGCATCCCTGTGGTCCTTTGTAGGCAAGCTGCAGGAATTCCTGGAGAAAATGGACTGTGCACTTTATCTTTAGTATAAAGATATTTATTTCATTTATCTCTGAGGAATGGTGAGCCCTTGATCTCCTCCTGTATCACCTTTGTTTAATTAAGATCAATACTCACTTGTCTAACATTTAATTCAGGCTCCAAACCTTGTCTGAATTTAGTCTCTGAAAGGTGATTTTGATGTTCATTTTCTGGATTTTTCTTTTAGGTTTAATGTTTTAATTTTCCTTCTATGGTTTAATTGCAAATTGGGAAAAAAGTGTTATTTTCTCAATTTTTGTTTTATTTTTGCAGATGTAACAATATAAAGCCACCCTAAACATGAAGAATCTTCAGAGTTTGGCCTCGTGAGAAGTCCCTGAAGTTCCCATCTGTGCCAAGTGAAGTTGAAATTTGGTTTAAAACCACTAAAATTGCTTCTTTTTGAAAGGACTGCTCAATCCTTGGCAGAGATTTAGCAATAAAGGAGCTGACACTAAACAGGGCTAAAATTCTCCACAGGTAAAAACTGCATCTTTCAAAAATAAACTCTCCACTGAATTTGCAGCTGAGGCTTCTTTCACTCAGGGTCAATCCCATATTTTGCTGGGTTTGCACAAGAATGAAATAATGCAAATAAAAGTCTGGCTCCTTCTCCTATCACCCTCCCCAGCCTTGCAGAGCCTCAATAAACTCCCACCTCTATTTTGCTGGGAATTGAATGGTTTCAGAAGGCTTTTACACCGTGCCTGGATATTTGGGAAGATTTCCCCTCCCAGCTGCAGCATCCATGATGAAGCTGTAATTGCCTGTGATCTACTGCTCCCAAAAATTGGGTTTTCCTTATGTGGGAGGGGGATAAAACTTCTGTGAAGGACTCAGACTTCAGCTCAAAAATAAGGAAAAGTGGAGGAGACAGAAAGTGCTCAGCAGGAGGAATATTGCCTTTGAAGAGAAATTCTAAATATTTTCAGTTTGTATTAAGGGGTCAGTCCTTGCTGGCATATTCTGGCATTGGGTTTGGATGAGGTAAAAGGTGTTTTTTTCCCAGATGGAAGAACACGATGAGAAATTCTCTGTGATCTTTGCTGCTGCTGCACCAAAATGAAAGGTGGCAAGGAGCTGCCTGGGTGGGTGCTGGAGTCTCCATCCCAGTTTCATCTCCTGGCTTTGCAGTTGAACCACATCACAGTGACCACGTCTGGCTTCAGAGCAGAACTCCTCATCTGCTGTGGGACTGCACCTCCCTGCCTGCCAATGCATTTGCTCCAGAACAAGGTCAGGGTGTGAATACCCCCGAGCAGGGTCCTGTGACATGAATTAATGGGGCTGCAGCTCAGGGGAACAGGGTGATCTGTGCTTGTGGGGCTGTGGGAGGGAATTCACCTCTGAAAACTGATTGATCTCAGAGAGCTCCTCGCAGGACAGCCAGTAAAGCTGTGAAAACATCAATGTTTAGTTCATGGTCACTTCAGATTTATAATGCAGCCCCAAACCACTCATGGCCTTACCAATTCCAATCCCTTCTCCAGCCCTGAGCTGAGAACCTGTACAGAGAGGAAGCTCATTCTGAAAAATCCGATGTGAAGTGAGCTAATACACCAACAGGTCTGAACCCATATGCACATAGATTTCTCTGCAGCAGAACTGAGCCAGATTTCATCCTGGGAGGCTGTTTTCAGGCAGGGAATGTTTGATAGGGCTGGAGTTTGAGGCAGGTTGTGTGTCTGGTGTCCAATTCTGCAGGCACAGGAGCAGATGACATTGCCATCAATGGATACACTCACCAGGATAAAATTGCTCTGTTTGTGCTGCTGGCTGATCATATCCCTAATTAATGAGCGTGGGCTTGGTGTTTAGTAAATGAAGATGGAACAGCAAATTGCTGTTGATACTGTTATGTCAGGGAGTGGTGTAATTAGTGTTCAAATTCTCATTTTAGTGCTTCATTCAGCTGCTCCTCCCCGTGCTAACGAGAGCATTCCCCAAGCACAGACAGGATCCCCTGTGCCTGCTGCCTCAGCAGTGATGGACAGCCCCAAGAGCTGCTGATGAGCTCTTATTTCACCTTCATTTCCTGACAGAGCCCTCTCCAGTGAATCCTGATGCAGGCAAAGCAGGAAAACATTCCTCAGCAGCATCTCCTCATCAGCAGCATTTCAGCAGCATTTCCTAAGCAGCTTTTCCTCAGCAGCATTTCCTCCTCAGCAGTTTTTCCTCCCCAGCATTTCCTCATCAGTTTTTCCTCATCAGCATTTCCTTTTAGCATTACCTCAGCAGCTTTTCCTCAGCAGCATTTCCTCAGCATTTCCTCCCCAGCATTTCCTCATTAGTTTTTCCTCAGCATTCCTCTTTATCAGCTTTTCCTCAGCAGCTTTTCCTCAGCATTTCCTCATCAGCACATCTCCTCATCAGTTTTTTCTCATCAGCATTTCCTTCTCAGCAGCATTTCCTCATCAGCATTTCTTCTCAGCAGCATTTCCTCCTCAGCAGCATTTCCTCATCAGTTTTCCCTCAGCATTTCCTCTTTATCAGCTTTTCCTCAGCAGCTTTTCCTCAGCATTTCCTCATCAGCATTTCCTTCTCAGCAGCATTTCCTCATCAGTTTTTCCTCAGCATTTCCTCTCCATCAACTTTTCCTCAGCATTTCCTTCTCAGCAGCTTTTCTTCAGCAGCATTTCCTTTTATCATTTCCTCAGCAGCATTTCCTTATTAGCATCTCCTCAGCAGCTTTTCCTCAGCATCTCCTCATCAGTTTTCCTCATCAGCATTTCCTTTTAGCATTTCCTCAGCAGCATCCCCCACCTGCTGTAAGCAGACCTGATGAACACCACAAACCCACCAGTGCCCACTGACAGGATCAGTGTTGCACATCCATCCCCAGTTACCTGTCCATCTCATCCCTGAGCTCCTTCCAGTGTCTCCCCTCCTGCCCTGCCCACTCCTGCCGTTCTGCTGAGCCATCAGCAGGGACAGGGAGGTGACAAATCCGTGCCTGCTGTGTGCAGGCTGAGGCACAGAGTGCTCAGGAATGATTGCTGCTCCCCACAGCCCCCACTGCCCACCCATGGCTCTGTCACTGCTCACAGCGTGGGGACAAAACTGAGCTCTGCTGCTCCCCGTGTGGATCTGCCCTTGCCTCCCTCCCACAGCGTGGGACACGGATTTGCAGAGATCTCAGCCTGGCAGAAGGCTCACACAGTGGGCATCCATGTGCAAACTCTGAGAGGGGAAATGCTGACTGAGAAATGCCGTGGAATAGAGTTGTGTTTGTGGGGTGCCCCGAGGAAGGGAGGAGTGATGAACCTGACTCCATGTTCTCAGAAGGCTGATTGATTATTTTATACTACTGTATTATATTAAAGAATATTAAACTATACTACACTAAGGAACACAGAAAGGATACTTACAGAAGGCTAAAAAGATAAAAATGAAACTCGTGACTCTCTCCAAAATCCCGACACAGATTGGCCAAAGAGTGAAAACAACTCACAGCAGAACCCAATGAAACAATCACCTGTGGGTAAACAATCCCCAAACACATTCCAAAGCAGCAAAACACAGGAGAAGCAAATGAGGTAAGAATTGTTTTCTTTTTTCTCTGAGGCTTCTCAGCTTCCCAGGAGAAGAATCCTGGGCAAAGAGATTTTTCAGAAAATATCATGATGACAGAGCAGGACACACATTTTTGAGACAGAGACACACCACAGTTCCCCTGCCAACACCAAACTCTCCATCTCTGGCTGCAAATCCTCACAGCCAGGATGGATTTCTGGCCACAGGCAGTGAGGAAACACAGAGGGAAAATCTCCTGTGGTGGTGGTGGCCTGTGCTGTCCCCGAGTGTCCCTGCAGCCCCTCTGCTGTCCCTGGCAGTGACCTGGCAGCTGAACCTGGTTTTGCTCCCCAGCTGGAGGTGCTGATACCAGACTGTCCTGGGCTGGGCTCTCTCTTCTCTCTGCACTCACACAGAAGCTCAGCAGGAGCTGGGTTTTATCCTGAGATGAAAAAAGACTTTTTTGTTCCTGTTTTCACTGTGGGGTGAATACAGGCAGGATGTGCAGAGGCTGGCAGGGGATGAGGAGCTCCTCTCCCCATCCTGTGGCTGCACACAAATCATGGAGACTCTGCTGATGGGATGGGGCTGTCCTGCTCCTCTCAAGTCTTCCCAATTCCATTTTAATTGCTCAAATATCTCAGGATTTTGCCAGATTATTGCCATGTCAAGGTACAAATTTATAGCGGAAAGCATAAAGAACGTCCAATCCTATCAACAAACCTGTCAAATCATATAGGATTTCACCAACTTCAATGGAGCTAATGTGATGGAAATAGTAAATTATAAACCTGAAATAGCATGTTTGAATTAACTAAGGGGCATCAGCATTGCAAAAGACCCCACTTGCAATGCACTGAGCAATGCAGAGCATGGAGCCTGTAAATGGCATGAAAGGAATACAAATGTATTTACCCAAATGCCACAAATCTTACAAGGCAAGTGTGGAATATGCTGGGTTTGCACAAGGATTGAAATTAATAGGCATGACCTTTTCCTGCCTTGCCTTTCATCCTCCAAAATTCAGCATGTTTGCAGAACAGGCTCAGAGGGATTTGTTTGTGGGGTTTTTTTAGATCAAACACAGCAAAACTTATGATCTCTCTTTTTTTTTTTTTTTTTTTTTTTTAGTCAAAAAATCTCTTAAATAGCAAATATTGTAACAAGCTGCATCTGAGTGGAGGCAATATTGGGTTAGCACCAAGATTTGTTTACAAACAAGCATCCAGCATTGGATTAGCTTTTCCTGCAGATAGTCTGGGTTTAATTCTTGGGCAGTAATGATTGGAGAGCCAAAATAGGGAGAGTTTAGTCCATTGGAGTAGGTGGTGTCGATTATTTTGGGTTCAGCTGCACCCAGCAAGGTTGATTTTTCCAGCATCCCTTGGTCAAACAGGCACAGGTGCAATGCTAAGGAATTCTGCATCCTCATTTAATCCAAGATTTGGGATGAACCAGCTCCACCAAGGAGAATTCTCTGCTCCTCTGGAGACCATTCCCCACCTCCTGCAGCCAGCTGCAAAGCAGAGCTCTGTGATTTGCATCCCTTGTGATCTTTTCATGTTTCAGGTTGTCCCTTTGTGCCTCTGACCCTTTCAGGAACAGCAGGGATCTCTGTGCCTGCAGCTGGGAGCATCCAGCTGAGCCCTGTGGGCTGGGGAGCACAGCTTCCATTCAAACATTCCAGCACTAAACACTGCCTGTCCGACAGGGCTGAAAGGGCAAATCAGCCGAGCTGAGCTGAATTTCTGATTTATTTTGGTCGTTCTTCAAGTGCTTTGGGAGTTTCCTAAGTATTTGTTGTCCTCAGGGAATAAAATGAAAATAAACAAACAATATTCTGTCCACAAAAATAAACCTGCAGCCACGTTTTTCAGGTTTCCTCCCTCTAGGCATCAATTTCTGGCAAAGTGCCACAATAAATTCATCTCCTCTGTCCACATTATATTAAAATACTGAATTGCAGAAGAATTTTTAGAGCTGGGGATGTGGCAGGCCAAGTAAAGCCATCAGGAAATTCCTTCTAAGGGACAGCAGCAGCTTGGAGCTGTGTGCTGCCCTGTTCTCCTCTTTGGGGCAGCAGCCAGTGAGACACACACAAAACAGGAGAGGGACATCCCTGGAGTCTCGAGGGAAATATCAGCTTTAAAACCACCAGAAACTCCTTGCTGCAGGGTTAACTTAATTTCCTGATAAAGAAGTTGTGACCTTTTCACATTTTCTGAATGAAGTTCGGGTCTCACAGAGTTATTGGTGGCATCAGCCCCTCCCTGAGGATTCTGTTGTGCCTCAGCATTAAAATATTGCAGAGCTGTGACCTGGGGGCCTGTGAAATACTTGGGAGGAAGAAACTGTCTTAAAAACATCATTTTGTTGTGTTAGGCCAAGCCTCAGACATTTGGGAGTGTCCAAGGTGTGCAGCTTCATTGGAGGATTGGTTTCCTTTTAAAAATACAGCTGTCTTGTAAATTTTTTGAAAATCTGATGTCCAATAACAGAGCAAAGGACATTATCACATTTTTCTTCCAGTAGAAACCAAAGAAAACATGGAGAGCATCTTATATTTAAGGAGTTTTGGTGTTTGCCTGCACCAAAAAACAATAGAGGGGAAGGGGAAATAAATTGTACCAGCAGTCAGACATAAATTAATACTAGAGCTTTGAACTCAAAGTGAAAAATCTCCTCTGACTTCAGCAGCAAATGAATCAAACCCTGGACAAGGTGTCAGTGGCCAGAGGAGCCTTTCCTCACTTGTTATCCATGCTGAGTTTATGGAAGACTAAAAGAAAAGTTAAAATATTTGCTGCTCCAAGTGTGACCTCGATACAAATTTCCCACCCAGGCTTTCAATAATTGCCCAATTTTCTAGCCAGTGCTGCAGCAGTTCTTGTACTAATTACTGTGAGCAGTGGCCTTTCCTTGCCTAATTACTTTATTTTGAGTACTCCTTGCAACTGCTCTGTCCCAGGGGCTCTGGAGGGGAGCAGAGGGGCCAGGACAGGTTAATCAGAGGTTGCAGGAACCTTTCAGCTCCTGGTGAAGTCCTGACAAAGCTCCTGGCCCAGGAGAGCTCACTGCTGAGAGGCTGATGCTAAAATAAATGGTTTCTGAGCTTTTCCAAGCACATCCAAAGGTAATGATGGATTATATGGGTGACATTTCTCTGTGCTGAGGTGTTTTTTTTCCCCTCAGATTGTTTATTTTCTAAACCTGCTGCGTCGCTACGAAATTGCATCTCCTGTTTGAATACTTATTATGAAGGGTGCCAAAAATAATTTTGCAAGTGTTAGGAAACACCAGCATTAAAATGCCAATGCAATTTAACTTTGGTCTTTCTCCCTGTCACAGAAAAAAAAAATGCCACAGCTAATTATAGACTCTGTGCTACCTTTTTCACAGGGATTTGTCTTTTTCAGTAGCTGCATGAAAATGATGTCTGAGTCTTGAGGCTTTGCAGCAAAGAAATTCATTTTCCATTGGAATTCCTGTTGCATTGAAGTTCTCCAGTGCAATAAGGGGGTGGGAGAAGGCAAAACAAGATGTGTCCATGCTCTTGTCACACACTCCTTGTGTGCAGGCAGCTCATCCCTGCTGGTGTTCCTCAGTTTCCCAACTCCTTACCTGATTTTCTGGGCCCCCACTTGCAGAAATGCTGATATTCCCCTGTTTTGGACATCCAAGTGATCATTGAAATGAGGATAATATCAGGATTATTTGTACAAAGAACTCCACTTTGCCCCCCTGGGTTTTGCTGTGTGGGTGCAGCAATTCGGATCTGAACAGCTGGATTTGAAAGCCAGAATGGGAAATGAGCTCTGGGGAGGGGAGATCCGAAAGCAAGGATGAGATTTGCTCCATTTCATTTACTGGGGAAGCCAAGGGAGGGCAGCAGCAGCTCTGGAGCTCAGTTAGGTGGGAAAACATCGCAGGGAAATAGATTTGCCATCAGCTGAGTGATAAACCCTGCCTGGCTGACAGGTATTTAACTTCCTGGGAGTTCCTCAAATGGATTTCTCTCTTTAGTTTCCTTCATCCTGGTCCATGTTTCAAACAAGGCGAAAACCTCTGGGATTTATCCTGCATCCAGAGCTTTCCCCTTACATTTCCTCCGTTATGCTCTCTGACTGCTTTCCAGAGGTTTCTGAATGTGAAGGAGTTTTTTTCCCTCTCTGTGGGTGTTTGTTAAACACAGCCAGGGAAATGTCAGGGCGGCCTGTTCCTCCTTTGCCTGTCCCTGCTCTGGAGGAGTTTGAGGTGTGAGTGTTGAGTGTGATGGAACCACTCAAAAATCCCAAATTAATCTCCACAAGTGCTGCTCTGGCTCTGTGCCCGGAGAAGCTGCTCAAGTGCTCAAAAAAAAAAAAAAAAAAAAAGATAAAGGATAAGAGAAATAGAGGATTGTTGCTGTTTTCTGGAATGCTGCTGTGCTGTGAAGTGCAGGCCTTGGAGGAGGCCAGCTGCTGTCACTTGGGGTGTCCCCAAGGCCAAGGAGAGCATCTGCCCAAGTGACAAAAAAAAAAAAAAAAAAAAAGATAAAGGATAAGAGAAATAGAGGATTGTTGCTGTTTTCTGGAATGCTGCTGTGCTGTGAAGTGCAGGCCTTGGAGGAGGCCAGCTGCTGTCACTTGGGGTGTCCCCAAGGCCAAGGAGAGCAGGGATTGTGCCAGTGCAGAGCTGCAGGGGCCCTGTGCAAGGACAGGGATGTTTATTCAGAGATATTTATTCACCAGGGTGTGCCAGAGCTCTGGCACTTCTCTTCCAGCTGATGGCATTGTGTTAATGGATTCCTGCTAAACACATGGGTAAATTCCTTCCTGATCGTTTGGAAAGAGTTGAAAGCTTTTAATGCAATTGCTGGTTGATTTTTGACGTAAAAACCAGTCAAGCCCCTGGAGGTGAAATGGAAATTTTCCCTATAGACCATCCATAGAAACCCAGAGTTAAAAGCCCCTGATCACCAATGACCCTTTTCACTGCAGGAAATATTTCTTTGGGGTGCCAACAGCTTGCAGTGACCTAGAGGAGATTGTTGGGAAAGAATTCCTTCCAAACATGTCACTCAAAATGAGCAAAATTCCTATGGCTGGTTGTGTGCTAACAGTTTGTTAAAAAAGGCTAATTCCTAAAGAACCTCAGAAAATCAGGCTGCTATTAAAATCCACGAGGCTCCATCTGGCATCCTGGAATGCTGTGTTTGAGGAGAATTCTGCTGTGTTTCTTCATTATCTGTGTTTTTAAGAATTGACAACTACCAATTACCAGAGAAAGAAATGGTACAAGAGGTTTTGTCTGCAGTTTTTTTTTATTAGCTGTGCAATCTTAACCAAGATGTTTGCAGTCATTTTCTTCCCTCTTCCACCTGCTGATGAAAGAGCCACTTTGAGGAGATTTGGACTGATTTGGGATAAAATTTTGCTGCTATGGAATAAAATAGAGATTATTTGGTATTGACCCCGTGCATTTAAACCCAAAAACCTGTGGGGAATTCTGACCTGGTAAAACAAGCATAAAACAGCTCTCATCCTAACCTCTCCCTGAGCAGAAAACATCACATTTTCCCTGGTTTTTTTTTTTCCCCCAGGTGATCCTTTTCCAGCTCCATTATCCATTCCTTGCTCTCAGGTTCTCCTGGGACCATTTGGTGGCTTTTTGGGAAGGGGCTGCTCCCAGGGATCTCACTGTTCTTCCTCTCCTGTGCCAGAGAATCTGCTTTGCTTCCCTGCACCGAGCCCCCGGAGGAGCCCGGAGCCCCGGGATTGTTCTGTGATCTCCTGCCTGGCCAGAATTCCACAGCCCCTCCTGGAGCAGACGTTCCAGTTCCTATTATTGCTGCACTGTTGGGTTTGAACATTTATTTACAGCACTGATCTGCCTCAGATCTCCTGACATTGCGGGTTCTGAAAGGTGAAGTTCTGAAAAGTTTCTGAAAGGTGAAGGATTTGACTTCTCCCATTTCCTCCCCTCTGTAACAGCGTTCCCAGGCTGCTAATAATGGATAAGATGGGGGAACTTGACAAAAAAATCAATGTATCACCAAAAATGATACTGGTTAGGCAGGGAGGGAGATGTTTCTTCTAACCAGGGGAGTTAATTTAATCTTTAAAAACTGGCAACTCCTGTCAGCAACTTTATTCAAGTCTTCCAAAGGTATTATTGTGCCTGGCTTCCTTGGCTCCTTGTTAGAAAATTGTCAGGAATTTATTCCAGAGACTGGCATCCCTTTTGGGGAATTTCACTCTTAAACTAAAGAATTTTTCCTCTGGTGCCTCCTGTGTGTGATGGCAACAGTAAAAAATGAGTCCCAAAACATTTACCTTGTTCATAGGAACCAAATTCAAATCCATAACTCACATACACTTCCTTTATAAAATTCATTAAGCAAACAAACCTCCTCTGATTGCAATGAATTTTATGTATTCGGTGCTAGCTGAAATGTTTCATAAACCAAAACAGTTTTATGGATTTGTTTGATATAAGGAAATTAAAGGAAAATGAAGCACCTGCATGTGGAGAAGGGACTGCTGGGTCAAGAACAGCTTGGTTGGGAGTTCTCAGGATGCTCAGGGCATCAATCACTCCCCTCAGCTGACAGGGTTAGGGATTCTTTGCTGGAATCTCCCCACATGGAAAAAAAAAAAAAAAAAGACCTTTAAAACTGAAAAGAGGAATTGCCAAGCTGATAGTGGGGGTAATGAAGCATGGGGAGGAAAAAAGAACTGGATTTGGGGGAGGAAATTCTGTTTGCTCCTCACAGGACCTGCAGCACGAGAAATTCCATGAGGAACCAGCAAGGCCAGGGGAGGCCAGCTGCAAACAGAAGGGGCAGGGTCAGATGAGATATTGGGATTTTGGGATACTGGGGAGGAATTCCTCCCTGGGAGGGTGGGCACAGGTGCCCAGAGCAGCTGTGGCTGCCCCTGGATCCCTGGCAGTGCCCAAGGCCAGGCTGGAGCTCCCTGGGATGGTGGGAAGGGTCCCTGGGGGTGGAATGAGATGAGATTTAGGGACCCCTCCCAGCCAAAGCAGCCCAAAGCATTCCCTGGCTCTGGCACCAGCACCAGAATGGGTTTTCTCAGCACCTTTATGTGCAGATCAGCTCAGCTCAGGGCAGAGCAGTGTGCAGGTGGTAAAACAGACACAGGAGAGGAGACAGAGCTGGCTGTCTTCTCATCCTTAAAATATTAATGTATTTACAGCATTTACAGCTACCAGCTGCACGGGTATCTGTAAATATCAGCCAGGGGCTGAGCAGAAATGAGAATAAATAACCAGCAGGGCTGGCTGGCAAATACAGAGCTGTGTTGAACATGCACAGTGGGAATTCAGGGTGAGAACGGGGCACTGGATTGCCAATCAGCTCACGGTGCTCCTGCTGCCTCAAGCTGCTCAAGGAGCTGCTCCTGCTTCCTCCCAGCTCCTTTTAAAAGAGTTCTTCTGACTTTTATGAGGCTCTTTCTGTAAAGTAGATCAACTCACTGAAAATTCTGCCTTCATGAGCTTGAGCAGATCTGTCTGGGCAGATCTGTTTTATCACGGGTGACAAAATTAAATGGGTTAATTTCAACCCACACATTGGGTTGGATTCACTGTATCTGTCAGGAAAAGCAAAAATCAGAGTATTCTCACTATCTTTTGTGCCTGGAGAGACCAGAGAAACTGTAATAGCAAAAACAAAATACTCAGACTATTCCTTTTTCTCCTGCTTAACACGGTTGCAGAGTCTGAATCTTTATTGCTTTTGAACAAAGCCAGTGTTTTATTTTGATTGCCAACTTGTCAGATTTTAATAGCATAATCTATGAAGCTGAAAGTACGAAAGTGTAGGAATAGAGTCTTTTATCTGCTTTCATATTCTAATTCCTATGAGTATTTTTGTAATAACTGCAATCCAGGAGGTTTCTGAAATACATTTATGAGCAAGGCATTTCAGAGCCATGAGTGCTCACTTCAAAAGGGCCTGAGAGACACCTCAAAACCAAAAGATGTCATTTTCCTGTGCATTGTCCTTTTCCTTGGCACTGCAGCTCCTCGGGGACCCTCTGAGGCTCCAGCACGTCCCTGACTCCAGACAAAACCCCCTTCCCTTCCAGCAGGGCCAGGGATGCTCAGGACAGCTGGAGCTACTCTGGGCTGACAGTTGTGAAAGGTCACCAGGTTCAATCAACTAATGTCCCAGGGGACCAAAATAATAAAAATCAAACCAAATAATCTTCCAGGGGAAGAAATATGGGGAAGGAGCCAGCAGAGCTCTGGAGGTGATCCAGGGTGGAGCACCCCAGGGTTTGTCAGGGCTGTCACTGCTGCTCACAGGGACTGGAGGCTGGATGGTGGCTGGCCAAAAAATGGGATTTTTGTTGTGGCAAACCCCCAGGGGATTCACAGCCCTGTGAAATGAGCTGACATCTGATCCATCAAAACTGAGCTTTTCTGAGAAAAGTTTATCTGGGGAGGAACATCAAACAGCTCCAGCTAGCCCTGAGCTGTAAGGGATTAACTCCCTGTGGTGGTTCCCTCCTTGGGAACACTTTGGTGGTGCTGCTGGATCTGGTCAGACTCACTCCATGGGTTTGATCCTTGCAAACTCCTTAAAACTTGGTCTTTGTGTCATGGTGGGGTTTTAACAGGCTTGAAACCATGAAAGACCTAGAAAAAGATACTCAGGCTCTAAGCAAGGGCCAAAATGTTCTGATCACTGGTATATTTCTACCCTAGTAATTAGGGTTTAATGAAAAAAGGGAAAAGAATTCCAGAAAGAAAGGAATTTTCTATTGACAAAAAGGTTTGACAAATTCTAAACTTTGATGTGTTTGGTGATTAAAAACACCAAGGCTGAGGTTTGATCCTGGATGGACCATTCATTCAAGACTCAGTGATCCCTTCCAACTCAGAATATTCTGTGACTCTGTATTTGGCATCCTCCTGATACATTAAAAGAAGGAGAAACCGCCACACAAACATTGAAATAACCACGGAAAAGGAGGATTAATCACTTCAACCCTCTGGAGAGGGATCACTCTCCAGACAGCCCTGAAGTTTCCCACCTGATTTCACAGCCAGTCAAAGTCTTTTGCTTTATTTGGTCCTGCTTTTCTTCAGCTTAGAGGCAACTTCCCCTCTTTTACCTCTGTCCCATGAGAAAGAGATGGAGGATTTTCAGAACCTCTCAGCATTCTGCTTGCTCAGCTGAGCTCCTCAGCCTCTGTGTGACTGTCCCCATCCCCAGGGGCACTGGCACTGTCACAGCCCAGTTCTGCACTGTCACTGTCACTGTCACTGTCACAGCCCAGTTCTGCACTGTCACTGTCACTGTCACTGTCACAGCCCAGTTCTGCACTGTCACTGTCACTGTCACTGTCACAGCCCAGTTCTGCACTGTCACTGTCACTGTCACTGTCACAGCCCAGTTCTGCACTGTCACTGTCACTGTCACTGTCACTGTCACAGCGTTTTTTATTATTATTAAGCAATTTTTCTTGTTTACTGCAACATGATTAAATAAAAACTTCACTAAGAGCCATAAAGAGCTGGGAGGTTTTGGGTGGCATTTTGCTCTGCAGCTGTCCTGCAGGGAATGCTCAGAACTCCAATGCTGAAACAATATCTCAGAAATGATTTGATGAAGGCCTTTATTGCTGCAATAAAAATCTGCTCCCTTTTTTTCAGAGCACATCGCCCAGTTGTTTTAATCAAGTGTGACAGATCAAGAGCAATAAATGAGCACTTAAGGTGAGGGATATTTATTTCCCTGCTGCAGGTTTATAAGGGATAAGTGAAACTGCCCAGTGCAAAATAAAATTCAGCTGGAGCTTTGATCCAGATCTCAATAAATCTCAGCAGAAAAACCTGAATAAACCTGAAATAATACAAGAGAGAGCATTATTTTAGTAAAACAAACCATGCTCTTAGAAAGCTTTGGAAGGGTTTTTAGAATATTATTTTAGTAAAACAAACCATGCTCTTAGAAAGCTTTGGAAGGGTTTTTTTATTATTATTAAGCAATTTTGCTTGTTTACTGCAACAAAATTAAATAAAAACTTCACTAAGAGCCATAAAGAGCTGGGAGGTTTTGGGTGGCATTTTGCTCTGCAGCTGTCCTGCAGGGAATGCTCAGAACTCCAATGCTGAAACAATATCTCAGAAATTATTTGATGAAGGCCTTTATTGCTGCAATAAAAATCTGCTCCCTTTTTTTCAGAGCACATCTTAATCTTCAATAAATGCACTTGGGTCTGTTCTAGACAATGTTTGTAGCTGATGGAACTTTTTTCCCCCTCATTTTCAAAGTGATGAGCTCAATTTCCAATATTATTGTTGCTAGCATTGATTTTTAAAAGAAGAAAATGAAAAGAAGTGAGTTCAGGTGGATGTTTTCTCACCAACTCAACATCCTGAATCAAGCATTGTATATCAGTTATATATGTGGTGTTCTGAAGAAAGCATTGTCTGTCTCTGTATAAATAATTTATACTTTTTAATATTTCAGCACAATCAGTACAGCTGATGTTGCCTTGAAAAATATTTTTTTCCCTATCCAAGCAGCAAAATGTTCCTCAATTCAACATACAGAAATATTTTTAATAATTGTGTATAGTAGAGGGTGATGCTGAAAACCATAAAATATGTCTCAGATGCAAAATACTTGCAGGAGTGGGGTTTCATTATTAACTAGTGAGAGAAAAGTTGGTAAAACATCATGAAACAAGCTTAAAAAACTTGAATTCCTTAGAGAATTTTCAGATATTTACCGGCATCCATTATTGCTCAGGTATTGTCACTGGTAGGGATTTTTATTTTAATAAAAACTGTGCTCAGTTTACATCTTCCAGGTGTGGGGTGTCCTTCAGGGCTTTGCCTGGCTGTGCTGGGGTGTTTTCAGCCCACCTCAGGAAATATCCAGTATTTGGAAATATTCAGTGTTTGGTTTGCTGGGGTCAAGTGTTTCAATTCAACTTACAGATCCTCGTGCCATTCCTTGTGCCCCTGGTGCCATCTGACCCACGGATTTGGGGTTGGTGCCATCCCCTGTGGCCCTGGTGCCATTCCCTGTGATCCTGGTGCTATTTTACCCACAGATTTGGGGTTGGTGCCATCTCTTGTGCTCCTGGTACCATCCCTTTGACCCTGGTGTCATCCCTTGTGCTCCTGGTACCATCCTCTGTGACCCTGGTGCCCTCTGACCCACAGATTTGGGGTTGGTGCCATCTCTTGTGCTCCTGGTACCATCCCTTGTGACCCTGGTGCCCTCTGACCCAAAGATTTGGCCCTGATGCCATCTGACCCACTCCTGGTACCCCCTGAATCACAGATTTGGGGTTGGTGCCACTCTTTGTGCTCCTGGTGCCATCACCTGTGACCCTGATGCCATCTGACCCACAGATTTGGGGTTGGTGCCATCCCTTGTGCTCCTGGTCCCCTCTGACCCACAGATCTGGGATTGGTGCCATCCCCTGTGCTCCTGGTGCCCTCTGACCCACAGATCTGGGATTGGTGCCATCCCCTGTGCTCCTGGTGCCCTCTGACCCACAGATCTGGGATTGGTGCCATCCCCTGTGCTCCTGGTGCCCTCTGACCCACAGATCTGGGATTGGTGCCATCCCCTGTGCTCCTGGTGCCCTCTGACCCAAAGATTTGGGGTTGGTGCCATTCCTTGTGCTCCTGGTACCCCCTGAATCACAGATTTGGGGTTGGTGCCACTCTTTGTGCTCCTGGTGCCATCACCTGTGCTCCTGGTACCCTCTGACCCACAGATCTGGGATTGGTGCCATCCCCTGTGCTCCTGGTGCCAGGGAGGGCTGCTGCAGGAAAACTGAGTGTGGTTGCAAGAGGACCAGCATTTACCATCATTTTCTTGCCTCTGTGTGTCTAAAATGCGACCCTTTGTGTTTAAAGTTATACCCACACATTTCATTTTTGCAGCAGCTGAAGTGTAGGATAAGAAGAATGGAAGAAAACAGAGACAAATGTGGGATTTTTTGTTGTTGCTCCTCTTTTGATGCAGTATGAAAAAAGTACAGCTGTGAGATCAAGCCAGGTTTGGGCTGCAGGTTTTGTTTTGGTTTTTTGGTGTTTTGTTTTTTTGTTTTTTTTTTTTCCCCTCAATAAAGATGTTCAGGAAGTTCTTTAAATGAGGACTCTGGGTTGTAGATTTGTCATGCAGATTTCCCAGCAAGCAATTAAAGCTCAGCGTTCTCAGGCACTCAGATGAGGCAGATATATTCCTGGCAAGGGAAAAGCAACAGATTTTGAAGGATGCTGACAGCCCTTTATCTTCAGACAGGAAAGAGCCTGCTTAGGAAGCCCTGCAGTAAGTAAATTATTTACTTCATCGTGTGTTACTTAACAATTCTGTTATTTGATTGTTGAGGACTTAGTAAAAGAGTGAGAAAGCCCAATTTGTCTTCAGCAGAGTTTCCCAGGGAAGGAGATGAAGTTTGTAAGAGCAACAGGAAGTGTTTTCATCTCTTATCCCAGTTTAAAGCAAATTACTGGAGGTTTTTTTCCCTCTCCTAAAGGCAGTAGATCTCCTGTAATGTGGAGACACTCAGCAAAGCAGTGCAGTGAGATTGTGCTGATGGGATTTTTGCCAAAAGCCATCAGTTTATGTCCAGGGAAAGGAGAAATCCAGGGAGTGTCCTGGATAAAGCTGCCCTATCTCACAGAGGTCTGTGGTGACAGAATGGCTTCAAACTGACCCCAAGCAGGTTTTGGATGGGATATCAGGAAAAAGTTCTTCCCTGTGAGGGTGGGGAGGGGCTGGGATGGAATTCCCAGAGCAGCTGTGGCTGTTCTGGATCCCTGGCAGTGCCCAAATCCAGGCTGGACAGGGCTGGGACACTGGGACATGGCAGGGGTGGCACTGGATTCTATTGAAACTCTCTTTCTGTGATATTTCCTGGGCATTGCTTTGCAGACACCCAAAACTTCTTTCCCTTTCTGTTACAAGCCACAGCAAAATGATGAAATGCTTTCAGCTTGCTGAGCCACAGCAGCACCTGCTCCTCCTCTGCCTCTGCCCACTGGAATCATCCTGCTGGAGCCCCAAAATGCACTCACACTCTTCCTGATCCCGCACAGTTAAACAGGGAGCAGAGAGCACCACCAACTCCAGGGTTATTTTTCGTTCCCATTTATTTTTCTTTGTGATTAAACCCTGCTTTTGATATTTCAAAGCGTGAGCACATCTCCCCCAGCCTGAGCTAAAGAAAACCAAACCAACCCAACCCCAAATTCTTTCTCTAGTCAATAGTTCACTAGAGGGTCACCCAGGAGCAAGCTGAATGTGAGCTGCAGTGATCTGAGCCTTTCCAGCCACTCCCCAAGTGATTAAAAATTCATTTTGGCCAGGTCACTTTGGTGGAACAGAGAGGTGGGAACTCTCTCTGTGCTGGAATGTGAATTTTCTGCACTACCTCTGCACTGGAGTTCTGTGTCTGCCTGGAAAAGTATTTTCACACAGCTAGTTCTTATTTCCTGGGTGAAGGAGTCCATTTGGCTTTAAACCTCCAGTTATTTTACAACATTGCAGGAAAACATAGGCTTGTTTTTAAGAACAGTCTCCATTTGAGAGTGTATTTTGTTGTATAATGAATTCTCTGATTTGTGGTGGCTTCAGGGGCTGTAAAAACCCTTCCAGCCTGCAAACCTGAAGTGCTATAAAAGTTTGAAGACATCAGATATTATTCAGGGAATTATTGCAAATGGTGCTGTTGAATGGCTGGTGAGCTTAGCTGAAATGCAAAGTTTGCAATGAAAACAAACAAAAAGCAAGAAGGAAACTGCCAGGGAGCTGCCAGGGAAGCAATGAAGGAAGGCCAGGGAAGGGCTCAATCTTATTTTAATGTTCAGGGTCACCTGTGCACAGTTTTCCCAGGGAAAATCACAACTGGGCACACGTGCAAGGGGTATATTGAATAAATGCCAATTTCCCAGTGAGTCCCCTCTGTCTCGGGGGGTAAAATGCAGGTTGTTGCTGTTTGATTGGGCACAAACACCCACCCACTTCAGGACTTGGTTGGAGTGTGGTGTTTTCCTCCAGGACTGAGCAGAAATCATCATTTTATCTTGGAGTTGTACCTCTGGAAAGACTTGGGGTATAAATCCATGATCAATCATGGGTGGTCTATCATTGATCTAACCTGGGTTGCTTTAGTGGTTCCTATTTACTAATTCTAGCCATTTGACTCCAACACTGCATGTGCTGTTTGTGTGTTGGTTCTTGGGTAGAAATTCCAAATAATCGACTTCCTGCACCACATTTCCAGCACAAGCCACTGCCCTGGTCATTCCCTAATGATTCTGAGTCCTCTTTTGTCCTGCAAGTCAATAAATTACTCATTCATTATCCTGCTAATGAATTACTGGCCTGGAGCAGAGATTGCTGTGACAAGAAGGAGCCAACTCAGTTAGTGTTAGCAGCACAAATGTAAAGCTTGGAATTAAAGCAGAGCTAATATTTAATCTTGCTGTCATTTCACCTAAACTGTTTGAGCTCAGGATGCAGCTGGAAATCACTCTCAGTGAAAATTCTGTGACAAAATAATGTCCCAGTGACCAAATGGAAAGACTTGAAATTAATAATTCAGAGTGGCAGAGATAAAGGAGCCACATGATGCAAACAGAACTTTAATCAGATGAAATAGTTCTGTTGAGTAATAAAAGCAAAGAACTTTCTTGTCTTAGGGCTAATAATTCATTTAACCTGACAGTTATTTCAGAAGGCCTGGATGACTTCAAATGGAAGTTTCTGGGGGATGCTGTGCACTGATAGATTTGGTATTTGGCAGCTATCATAGCACTTTATTCCTGAAATAAAGGTTTTGTACTCCAGGCACACAATTAGACACAAAGCACTGCATTCATCTCCTCTTGCCTAACTTCCTATCATTATTCGTCAAAATCTTTTCTTACCATTTTTTTGGCCCCGTCAAAACTGGATTACTTTTCCTTTAGAAAGCGATTCAGCTCAGCTGAAGTTAGTAGGGTTGGTTTTTTCCTCCATCACTTATAAGATTAGCTCTGATAATGCTGGTTTTTCTGAAAGCACCTGCAGAATTCACAATGAGTTCAGCAGGGCAGGGTTTCATGCCTGTATCATCTTTTTTTGACACACTCTGTCTTGTCTTTCTCCTCCTGCTCAGCTACACAACGTGTCTATATCATCATTTAATACGAAACAATATTCAGAGGGTGTATTACAAATAGAAATATCTTCCTCTGTGCAAAGATCAAGTGCATGACAAAGCACTTTGATTTATTTTCATCCCACAGCTCTGTCCATTCTGTATTTATCCCAGAAAACCAATTTACACTGTGCTTTAATGTGTTGTTTGGGTTTGGTTTTTGTTTCTTTAATCAGATATATCAGAGATATAATAGCTGACAGAACAATGCATTGGGAAGATTTTTAACTAGGAAATTATTTCCTTCTCTTTTAACTCTTTGTGAATTCTTCTCAGAAAAGTTAGAGTGAAATGCAAGACTGATTTTTCCCTCCTTAAGTGATCACTGAATTGTGTGGGCAGTGTGGTTTGACAGGAGGGGTGCTGGCAGTCTCCAGACAGGGATTACTGATGTGTTTTACCCTGCTCAGTTTGCCAGCCCTGGGATTTCCCTGGCAGCAGCAGAGGAAGGAAAGCCCTGCTCGTTTTCCTCAGCAAATTCCAGCAGAAGGGCTGCACAAAATGAAGTGCCAGCAAGGGCAGTAAATCTGGGCAGGGGGGATGTGCAGCAGGGCAGAGGGGATGGGAGCCCTGCCCACAGCCACTCCTGGCAATAATCCTTGGATTCCTGCTGCAATTTACTGCTCAGCACCATATTTATTCCCTGCACAGACAGCACTGATGCGATTTGTGGCTGCTGAGAAGCAAAGGAGAGGAAAAGTCTCTCCCAGCCTTTCCAGGGTTCTGTCACCCATAAAATCAAAGGAGAAACAGCAATAATCCTGAAGGTGTTTGCTGTGATGAAGGGTTACAGTGCAATGCATTCCCAGGGGGAATGAGACTCATTCAGAGCCTGATTCCTTACAGCAAATGCTGCTCTAAAAGGGCTTTGCTGTGGGGTTTAGTTCTATTGAAGGTCTGTCTGCATTAATCTCAGGGTGATCCCGTTTTGTGCATCCACAGCCGAAGTGTTGGGGAGCAGGGAGGGCCACAGGGTGTGAACTCCTGCCTCGTCACTTTGGGAGTCTCTCACACTGACCTGAACAGACACTGCACTGATTTATGGCTAAATAAAAGGATTTTAGGCACAGGAATGGCTATGAACTGGTTTTCAGCCAGTTTTGTAAATGGAACATCCACCAGTTAAGGGATGAGTCAGGGTGGTCTCTTTAAAGTGTGCTCAAAGCTGCCCAAGGAGTGTGAATTCAGTGTGTGTACCTGTGATGCCTTGAGAGGCTGAGCTGGAACAGAGACTGGATCGAGCTAAAGAATAAAGCAGGGATTTATTCAAAGGATCTCCTCCATGGATCCACCTTGGGCAGCACAAGAGCCCAGCCAGGGCTGCACCCAAGATGAACCCAAATGGTCCCAAAATGAACCCAAGATGAACCCAAATGGTCCCAAAAGGAACACAAGATGAACCCAAATGGTCCCAAAATGAACCCAAGATGAACCCAAATGGTCCCAAAATGCACGATGGTCACGGGGTCTCTCCCTGGGATCAGCTCTGCTCCATGTGCACATTGCAGTTCAGTGTCCAATTCCAGCTCAGCCCCTGCACTCCCATCCTGCTTGTTTTTCTCTCTCCAGCCCACGGGGTTTGTGCTCTTGGGCTGAGATTTGGATCATTTGTCCTTGGTCCCCAGCTGGAGCAGGAATTGTTTTGTCTCCCTGCTCTGTGCACAGAGCTCACCATCCCATAATATGAATCCAGACCCACACACTAAAGCAGCACAGGATCTGAAAAATAGGAAAGCCAAAACCTGCCAAACAAACCTGAGCCTCCTCACCTCCTCCTCACAGGGTGCTGCCTGTACCATCAGCAGGATAAAACACTGAATAATTGAAGAGGATTGAGCTGCAGCCTCCAGAACAAGAGCATTTCCTGTGTGCTCGCAGGATAAATCACTGCTCCTGTCTATAATCACTGACAGGCTCAACAGGCTCAGCTTGGCACATTAGAAAAGTCACTGCAGAGAGTGAGGGGTGAGTTTTCCAACATCAAATACACTTTATAATTGTTGTTAGTTACAGCTGCAAAGCCCTTTGTACCTCAGAGAAAACCTGCTGCAGAAAGGCAGGCAGGTGTAACTTAAATCAAGTTTTCAGGCTTGTATTAACAATGAGAACTGTAGGATTTCTGATTTAAAACATCATTTCCCCCATGCTGGGTTATGTTGCCATAGAAAACAAAGGCAGCTTTTTACTTTTATCTCCCAAAATGAGAAGTGCAGCTTTCAAAGGTGAATATTTTCAGTGTTCTGTTTGGTGTATGAGCTGCTAAGGACAGGTCAGATAATAGGATTATAAATTTGGGGTGTTAAAATTATCATTTTACAATGACAGATGGAAATTGATTTTATTTTTCAGCTATGTAACACCAGATACTGCTGGAAATGTGAGACCTTGCCTGCATTTTCCAGGGTCTGGATGCCATGGATGTGTGTGAAGCTCCCTGTGCTCTCCCAGCTCTGTGTCTGTCTGTGCAAATCTCCAGGCCCAAGTAATTAAAAAAAAAACAACAAAAAAAAACACCAAACCTTGGAGCTGGCCCAAACATTTCCTAACTTTATTTTCATTTGCAATGCTGAAGGGTTTTGTTGAGAGGTGGTTTCAGCACAGTCAAGATCTGTCAGGAGTGGAAAACGGGGTGGGTGTTGTTGATTTGGGGTTTTAATGGGATTTGTGGTACATTTATAGCTTGGCTCGAGCATTGCCCCACTTTGTTGTACACATTTTGATGTGTTAAGAGCAATTTTGTCAGGTCAGAGCTGTGTATGAATGGAGCTGTGTTTTGTCTCATTGTAGGATTTTCCCCAGGCTCCTAAACATTAATTATGTGTTTAATTATCCCCCTTGGAGCTCTGTAGGCTTAATACAGGAAACAAAACTCGTGCATTCCAGTGTGGGAGTAATTCTGGATTCTTCAAGGTTATGGACAAAGTGAAATTACTGCACTGTGAATGTGTCACCAGGGCCCAGCCTTTCCCAAAAATCTGCTGCTAAACTTGGACTGACAGGCTCAGGGCCAGCCTGGGAGAGGTCCCCACAAGTTTATTGCCAGGTAAACCTTGTAAGAAGCATCTCCAGGTTCATTGTGATACAGAAACGTTCCCCAGATTAAAACCTGTTAAATGTGGAAATAAAATTTGCTGCATCAATCACCAGCAACTGAGAAAAGCTCAAACCTGGGGAAATAACTGGTAATGAAATCAGTCTCTTATAGACACTGAGAGTGGCATTCTGGGCCAATTTTACCTTTTCTACTGCCCTGATTTCCTATTTGACTTTTGCTGCCAATTGCTTTAGCCATTGATTAGGAAGGGAAGGATGGGAGCAGCTCTGAACAATTGTTACACAATGCTGTTAAATAGGAATTGCAAACACCAGCAGGCAGGATTCATCTGAGGTATGGAAAACCCTGGAAAAGTCAGAGGAATGGGAGAGCAAATGGGAAATTCTGGGAATTGGGAAGTGCTGGGAGGGCACTGCAAGGAAGGCAGATCCCTGAGCACTGCTTCAGCATAGGGCTCCAGTCTTTAAAGTAAATGAGCTTGTTAAACTTGAATATTCCTGCTCAACTAATTGAAATAGCCATTAATTATTAAATAAAGTGGATTGTACTAATGGGCTGCATAAACTGAAGAATTAACACATCCAACTGTAACAATCTTCCTGGTCTGAGGTCCCATATAAGAAAAGAAAATTTAAAAAAAGGAAGAAAAGAGGTAAAAAGGGGCTGTAAAATGAGGAGTCTGCTTGTGCTTGTTCCACTCAGCTTCCCTTCACTCCTGTGTTCACCACAAAAAATTTGCTCAGTTTTTGGATCATACAGAGATTTTTAAGGTGATTTTTGGGGTGACAGCAGTTTTCTTCCCTCCCTTACTGTGATTCAATATCAGTATTTCAGTCCATTCCTCAGTCACTGAGACAGTTCAAAGATGGAGAGAGAAGAAGTTCAATAACCACAAAGAATCCAAAATTATGTATTATAAGGATTAGGACAGTGGAGGGAAAGGGAATAAAACCTGTGAAGTTTCAGGTCTGTTTCCAAGCAAAATTTCTCGAGGGAGCAGGGAAAAAAATTACACTGCAGCTAAAAATGAAAATGGCAAAAGAAAATAGACACAAAAGGTGAGAATCAGGTATTAACTCCCACATTCGATTTTGTGCTTTCCCAGCTGGAGAGTTCAGGGAGTTTGGAAGCAGATCACAAACCAGAACACAGAGGGGGAGGAAAGAGGAAAGTGGAAGGGAAGGTGGTGGATGCAAAGGATTCCAAGTACTGTGAGTTTAGGGTGATATTGTCATTTATGCTGTGAGAATTGGGAATTTGGTACCACTTCAGTGCTCTCTTGATTGATTCCTTGTACCCCAAACGCCTTTTCTGTTGTATATCTGACTGAATATTTGCATAAAACACCCAAAGAGGGGACACAGCACCAGCCAGACTGGTTTTGCTATGAGGAACATTTGCTACGAGGTGCTTCATTTGCATTTTCATTGCATATGCAAAGGTTTGTTTTATTTATCTCGGTAGATGACAAAGCAGGCGAGGCTGTGCTAATGAGCACTTCAATAAAGCCACAGAAAATGCCACCAAACCAGCAGAAATCAATAAGAAACCATCACACCCTTTTCCTTTCTCACTCCTCTGCCGCACTCCGCACGAATCCAAGCCCCAAATTATCAATATTTTCAGGACAGCGAGTCCTGTGAGGAGCTGGCAGAGAATTAATCAGAAAAATCCCAGCACTAAGGTTCTGCCTGCTCCCAAAAGCTTTGCTGATCTGGGACGTGAGCAAAACCTGTTGGGCAAAGATTTCCTCACATGAAGTTGTCAACATCAGTGGAAGAAAAGAAGAAACATCCTCACAACCCCGCATTTTCTGCCTCAGTTGTCACCTGTAAAACTGAAACAGGCCTCTCTGCTGAAGGTTTCAATGAGCTTGTCAAACGTGCTGGGATATTTTAGGTCGAGCTCCTTTCATGAGGAACAGCAAAGAGCCCTCAGGTGACAGCAATGCTCCCTCACGTTTGGGCTCTTTTTTAACAGCTGCTCGAAAATCTGAGCCAAACCACTCCAAACTGCATTTTCTGGTCACCACAGAGAGCTGAGAGGCTGAAATTGCTCTGTGCAGGAAAAGCAAAGCTGTTACAACCCTGGAAACAAAAGGCTTGCCCAGTTTGTGCCCCAGACTGGGAGCCTGTAAATCCATACAGAAATGAGTCCAATTGCAGCTCTCCATGTGCCAGGATGCTGAATTAAGTGGTTGTAAGGGAGCATTTTGTGCCATTTTTTAAATTTTTGGGGCATTTTGGGGTAATTTTTGGGGCAGTTTGGGGTTGTGGTCACTCAGTGGTCACTCGGGTCACTCGAAGTTATTTTGGGCCGTTTGGGGCCTGGTTTTGGCCATTTTTTGGGCAATATTTGGTAATTTATGGATAATTTTGGGTCATTTGGGGCCGTTTTGACCATTTTCGTTCATTATGGTGACCTCTTAATGGAGGGAATCCCTGGTGCTCCTTGTGTTTGTAGCAGCCCCAGGGGGAGGAGGGCTCTGTGGGGCCAAGGAGGGCTCTGCCCACCCGGGGCTCAGGGGAGGGATTTGGGGACACCCGTGGGTGTTTGGGGACAAACAGGGCCTTGGGGACACCTCTGGAGCTCAGCCCCTCCAGAGGCTCCTTCCAGGGCAGAGGGGAAGGTGGATCTCCTGCAGCACCAGAGGATCTGCTGCTGAGACCTTGGTGATCCTGGAGACAGCCTGGCTTTCCCACTGCTTTATTCTTTTCATTCCAGGGCTGGAATTCACTGAAATTCCATCCCAAGCCGGGTTTCTGCACCAGGAAAATGAAATTCTGGTTCAAGTGGGCGATGGGAAAACGGCAGGGCTGGGAAATCACTCCATGGATGAGCTGTCAGCTGAGACATAAATCACATTTTTCTAAACAAGCCTTCAGCTGGAACAAAGTGTCAGACTGGGCCTTTTTTCTCTCTTGTCTTTTCCCTCATAAATCTCCACGGTGGTTTGTATTTATAGGCTGTGGAAGGAGGGAGGAGGAGTGGGTTTGGAGGCATTTTCCTCCTGCTTGGCCAAGCTGGGTGGCATTTCAGCAGAGATGATGTTTTTATTCAGCGCTTGGAGAGCACAGCAAGTGTAAGGAATTCTGGAGGAATGGAGAGAAATTTTTATTGCTATGTAGTGGGCTTGATTTATCCCAAAATTTTGATTTTAAATAACAAGCTTTAGGCTGTGAGACCACGATTTTCTTTAAAGTGAGACTTCACAACGTTTGTGAAATATGGAAGATAAGACAGAGTCTGCTGCCAGTAACTACTACAATATAAGCTTTACTTTAGGAGCAGTGTGGAGCATAATATTTACTTTTAGCCCTAAATGCAGCACAGAATCTGCAATAAAATATTTTAAAATACTCCAGCAATAAAGAAAGTAACAGAGGAAAAAGGAAAATAAAATCCAAGGCAGTGTATTGGTTTTTTGTCATCAAGGCAAATACACTGCCAGAAACACTCCTAAGAAATCCAACAATCCAAACTATTCCTGGTTCCTTCTGTATTAACACTGGGATAAGAAAAGGAAAACCTTGATGTTTCTATAAACGTCCTTTTTGTTTCACTCCAGGAAAAAATACTTTTAACATTCTATTTAATACAATATTGATGTTTCTATAATTAATATTAGAAATACTTTTAGTTAAATACTCAGAATGAGTTTTTTCCTGTAAACCAAAGACACGAGAGAAGGAAAAATGTTGCTTGTAGATATTCCCCACTGGAATGCCCACGGCCAGGAACATGCAGAAGAGATTTTCACCAGATTTCTCTGCAGATCTATGGAAATTGAAGATATCACTGGTCCCTCAGTGCCAATAATGTCTCTGAGAGTATTTTCTCCCCTACATTTATTTATTTGCTATTATCAATAAATCAATGGGAGCTTTCATATTTTATCAGAGTCGTTTGAGTTTAAAGCTCCCAAGAGAAGAACAGAGAGAGAGTTTAAGTGATTTTATCAATAAAATGCTGGGATTTTTATCACTTTTAAAATGTGGCACAAATCTCCTGCTACAGGTGTAATTTTGCACCGTGAATTTTCATTTACTGATGAATCTTTACTGATGCATTCATAACAAGCAGTGATTTATATTTTATTCCCAAATACCAGGATTTTGAAGCAGGATTGATTCTCATTGAAATCAGCACAGAAGTGTTGGGATTGAAATTCCTCCGTGGCTGTAATTAGTTATAAATCACATTTTCACTTGATTGCTGCATATATGCAACAGTCGTGCTTGACTGAGAGGGGAAAATCAAATCTGTTACTTATTGGGCCAAGAACACGGAGAGAATGAACATTTTAAACATTTTAAATTTCCAGTTTCTGCCCAGCAAACACCAGGCAGGAATCTGGAATTAAACCCTCCCAGGGCCCAGATTTTCTCTCTCAATTTTCACCTCTGGGGACCAAGGATTTGCCTTTGGGCTGTGTCAGTCAGGGAGTTGTAAAAGATAAATAGCTTCAGTGTTATGCAGATTTTCTGCAGAATTTTACAGACCAGAGATCTTGGGGAAGATTCTGGACCTTGATGTTTGAAATTCTGTGTGCAGAGGTGCCCCTGAGGAAAGGTTCATTTTTCACCCAGCAATTAATTCGTGTGGTTGTGCACACACAGTTTGAACCGTGGTTTTAACAGTTCTAATTGAGTACAACTTGGAGTGAACGAGGTCTCCAAGGTTTTGGGGCAGTTTCAGCACATTTTAGAAAAGATTTAATTTCCCTCCTTGTCAGCTGCACAGTGAAATCTGAAATGAGCCTGTTCCAGTGGATGAATGGCTGGAAATTAAAAGACAGAAGCAGAAAAGATTAAATGACTTGGACTCTTTCTTTCTCCCTCTTGCTCTCTGTCACAAATCCTACATTAAAAGCCCAGATCTCAAAGTTTTGGATATATTTAGCACTTAATTACTTTCTGTTTAATTACTTGGCACCAGCTAAATGCAACCTCATTAAATTTTAATATTGTTCTAATAACAATTATTAATTTGCCCTCTAAGAGAGATCTCAATAACAAAACTGTGCCCAGTGTTGACAATGCAATAGAATCATGGGGAAGGGAATTTATAATCTCTGCCTGTAGGTTCTAAGATCCTTTACATCTCAGTAATATCACAGAGAAAAAAAAAAAATCTAATTGCATTCCTAACATTTTGTGACACCAAAGTCTTCTATCATAAAATCATTTGGGATTGACAAAACTGTAGCTGAAATGAGAATTCATCAAGGGAAAAAAAAGGAGTTTTGCCTGTATAAAGTCTGATTTTTTTAATCAGTGGGAAGATTTCAAAAGAAGCAGTGTCCCTAAATCACCCACTGTATCTGCAAGAGTTTCAATAAAGAAAATGAAAAAAAAAATCCCCTAAATAGAAATGTTTGCTAATGAAAAATGTGAGATATAACAAGTCTTCAAGTTTAATCAGCCCTTCAGTTTAATGAATCATTTACTTTCCTTTTATTACTTTACCTTCACACTCTCACCTCCTGCTTTTTCTTCATGCTTCAAACCATATAATCAGAAAAACTTTGCAATTTAATTATCTTACCTCCAGACTTCCTTTGTAATGTGTTGATAATTTGTCTGTAACAGAGAGGAACATTGGGCCCACTCAATTTGATGGGTTTTTTTAAATCCTTCTCCTTCAGTAGCTCTTACAAAGTGTGTGAGGTGCTGGGTCCTCCTGAATTCATGGATTGATTGGCTGGGCATTGATTGATCATCAGCCTGCGCTGGGGAATAGTTAAACACTTCAGCCAGCAGATAAAAATGGGCATTTTGCAGAGTTTAAGGCGTG
Organism: Pyrgilauda ruficollis; assembly: GCF_017590135.1. Lineage (NCBI taxonomy): Eukaryota > Metazoa > Chordata > Aves > Passeriformes > Passeridae > Pyrgilauda > Pyrgilauda ruficollis. Next base: position 4,177,737 of record NW_024526044.1, on the reverse strand, counting down.
TAAGGGAGTTGTTTCATTGACCCTGTGCTTTTCCTGGAGGTTTGATTTGTGGTTTTTGGTGTTCTTCAGGCAGCCTGGGAGCTGGGATCAGCACCAGGGCTTTGCTGTCCACGTGTGTCACTCCTTTGCCTCTGATTTCAGGGACATTTCTGCATCTGGCACCGTCCCAGCTCGTCCCTCTCAGCTCACCTCTGTCTCTCTGAAGTAGAACTGCTGAATGCCCCACAAAAATCTGCTTTTCTGGGCAGATGAGCTCAGTGGGGAGAGTGGCTTCTCTTCCGAAATGAGAGCTCGTCCCTCTCAGCTCACCTCTGTCTCTCTGAAGTAGAACTGCTGAATGCCCCACAAAAATCTGCTTTTCTGGGCAGATGAGCTCAGTGGGGAGAGTGGCTTCTCTTCCCCCATTTCATGGGGCAGGGTCTGAAGCCCAGACCTCCTTCCCCAGCCAATATCCAATACTGGATATTTGATACCCAATATCCTGAGCTGTGGCACCCCTAATTCTTGCTCTGAGGGCCTTGTTTCAGTGAGGAGAAGCTGGCATTACCCCAGGCAGTCCCAGCCAGCTCCCCAGGTGTGTCCAGCAGGGAGGGAACACCTCCAGCCCTGCTGCTGAGAGCCAGGGGGACTGTCCCACTGCCAGAGTCAATTTTCATCTCAGAGCTCATTCCTCAGCACCTGCAGAGTGTGAAAAGTGCATATTATATGGCTTTACACAGATATTTACTATGCACATGAAGTTGTATTGAGTCATATCAACATTTTAATATTATGGTAAATGTAGTTTCATAGCTAAAAGGTAACTTTTGTAGTTAAAATGTACATGGAACTATGTACATGGAATGTTTTCTTTTTAGAAAGGAATGAGGGGCTCCCACTGGAGGGTGGCTGCAGGACGCCTAAATCTTTCAGAGAAAGAGAATTTATTGCTCTTTTATCAGGAGAAATGAACTTCTTCCCTCCTGGTTCAGTCAAAAAGACGCCGTTAAGATCAAGAGAAGAGGTTGATGATGAACAGACAGAATCCTGTGTTTGAATGGAATTTATGCATCATGTATGAGATGTCTGAATATGCCAACAGGTGATTGTTTGTAAGGGTTAATCCTCTGTTAATGTGTGTCCTTTTTCTGGCTTATTTTGCCCAGAAAGAGGTAGCTGGATGTCCGTATCTCTTTGTTTTTACTGTCTCATATTGTCCTAATCTCAACTGTTCAAATTTTATTACTCTAATTACATTACTATTTTTATAACCATTTTATTACTATTAAACTTTTAAAATTTTAAAAACAAGTGATTGGCGTTTTTCACAAGAGGGTGATTTTGGTGGTAGATAAATCTGGGACTCCCTCCTATCAACGCTCTCCAACCACTGTGTGAACTGAGCTGTTCCTTTGTCACTGCCACCAAAAAGTCACTCAGGGCAGGGCTTTGAGGATTGGAAACAACAATCTGTGCTTAGAGCACCTGAATTTAACACCAAATGGTTTCAGGGCTTCAACATCGACTGTGCTTTTGTTATTCCAGCCCAGAGCCATCCAGTATCACAAATATTTTACTACAGAGTGGTTTGTAGCTGCACACCAACCTGGGGAGAAAACTGCTGCCCTTGTACCCTGCAGGTTTCCTGCTGCCCAAAATTAATTGTGAGTCACTGGCACATGGCCAAGCAAGCACTGCTGATCCCTTCATTATCACAAATCTCTGTCACTAATCAACCCTTCATTCATAATTCCACTGCCTCTGGTCTGTTTACCTTTCTGGGCCGATGGATGTAAACACACTTTTATGCTCAGCAGCTGTTTTGCAGGAAGATTAAAACTGAAGCAAGCAGTGGGTGAGACATGGAGTCCTGACAAAAAAAGAGGCTCAGAAAATGAAATTCCCAGGACTGGTATCTCAAAAGTAAACCTCTTTTATCCAAATTGTTTCTTTTCCTGACCAGTTCCTTGGGAATAAATTTAAACCAGATTTTCCTGGTCTTCAACGATAGCATTATATTGTTATTGTATTTTATGTATACATTAAAATTGTTCTGCTTTCTACAAATGAAGGAAAATTTGCCCTTCTCAGTCTGTAAAAGGAAAAATGAAGGAGGCTCTACATGAGCAAGGCAATGGCAGGAAAATTAACAGCCAGCACTTCAGAAAATTCCACATTCCACACTGACAGGGATCTAAAGCAGCCAAAAATCCTTCCCTGGCTCCTGCTGGGCTGGAGTTCAGCACTGCCAAAATTCAACCTGCTCTGTCCAAGGAAAGCCTTTGGAACAGCAGCTCTTCAGGAATTGCTGTTCCAGCCCCACCCCCGAGTGAAAAATCCCCAATTTTACCCTGCAGGTCCCCAGAAGCACACCGGTGTTAAATGATGCAAATGCCGAAGCGTTTTCTTGAGGATTGTGGAGAATTCATTCATTACTCTTTGTCAAATATGGTTAAGATCCATATGTGTCACCTTAATTAAAGCTTTTTGTGGAGTGGAGGGGGATAAAGGAGGATGAGCAAAGAGATTTTTATTGCCTGGATGAAGGAACAGAGCTGTGTTCTGCTGCCATCACCTTTAATAAACTCTGAAACTCTGATACGGCCTAATCTGGTCGCAGAAATTGAAAAAAGGCATGATAGCAAAAATGAATAAGGAAGGAGAGCACCAGGAGGCAGAAGTATAATTAGAAAAGCTCCCTTTATCTAAAAAATTTCATTAAAAACAAAGCAACACTCAAACACACAGAGATATACAGGACATAAGTTTTAATTAAAGTGCAGCTGCTGCTTTGCAGGCTCAGCACAGAGCACAGGTCTCCCTTCCCAAACAATTCCCTGCCTCTGGAACTCCACGTTTTGGAGCAGCTCTGGGGCTCAGGTTACCCCAGGAGTTCCCAAGGAAATATAAAACTGGTCACAGCTCTGAGTTCATCAGATCCTGGGCTAATTGATCGCTGGGTCTTTACAGAATAACTCCTCCTCTCAAAGGCTGTGCCTGGGAATTGAGACAGAAACTTCCACTGGCACTGAAGAGTTTGATTTACAGTCTTAAAGAAGCTTGGATTGATGTAAAAATGCAATACACAGACATTAGGCAGGAAAATCATCAACATGTTTCTATAGTTGTTAGAAAGAAAATGCCTTAATTAAGTAAGAAATTATTGATAAAATGGTGAAGGGTTTATGGTGAAAGAGTGTGGTTGTATGGAATAAACTGGGAATTTAACAGTTATAATAGAAGCATTTGTATATAAAAGTATCAAAAACCCACTGGACAAAAGTATCCCCAGTGCAGCAGAGGTGAGTAAAAGTGATAGGTTAGAAAAGCAAAATAAACCCTGTGGCAACAGTTCATTGGGTTAGAAAGTTCTGTATTGCCTTGGAACAAAGAATTTGGGAGTGCTCTGAGCTGAGGCTGGCTGCCTGCTCCTCTAAAACCTCACACATCTGAGACTGATGTTTATCTGGGCAATAAATTGTTCTTAAAATTGTTCTTAACCCAGAACAGCCCCTTCCCTTCATTATTAGCAGAGATAATGACAGAGATATTAGCATTATTAGCAGAGGTAATGCCAGCTGTGCCTCTCGGGCCAAAAGTCAGCCAGCAATGAAAGGAAGGACTGGAAGATCATTTGTCTTTGCACATTGAGGAGTGATGGTTTAGGAAAAAGTTTCTTCTCCAGGTCAAAGTTAGGGATTTTCCCTTTTTTGGACCAAAGCAAGCCCCCCACATTTCCATGCCCAGGGTGATTTTTGTCCCAGGGGTGACACTGCCCCGTGGGCATTCCAGGAATTCCCACGTGAAAAACCTCGGGGACTTCAGTGGAGCAGCTGCAGAGTTGGAATAAGTCAAGCTGGAGTGAGATAAATTTTATCTCTTCAGTTCCTTTTGCACTTTTAATTGTCTTACTCCACATCATTTGATTAATGCAGAGCTCTGGAAGTTATTGGTGCATTGATGGGAACTTGGCTAGAGATGGATCAGAAAAATTTGGAGACATTTTCAAGGTTTTTTTTTAAAAAAATTCTTTATTTTAATGCTTTATTTTAGTGCTTTAATTTTTTTTTTTTATGCTGTTTATTGTTTGTCCTCTTTTCGGTTTTTGCAGGGGAGACCTGTCAGGAGTGTCCTTCATAAATCCTCACCTCTGGTTTCTCACATAAATTCCAGCTGAAGAATTGTTAAGGAAATATCAACGTAATTTACATTTCTGCCAAGGATCCTCAGCTCCCCTCTTCATAAACAGCACAAACGTGTCAAGGAAAACACCAGAATCAAGGCAATGTATTAAGAAAATATATTTTCTGCTGCCTGTAGACAATGTTGATGGGATAAAAAGGAATCATTTCTCTCTTTACTTGGCAGATTTTCACAGTGAGAGCCAAGGTCAGTGTGCACCAGAGCTGGATTAAATCTCTCCTTGGCTCTGACACAGGAGGAGACACCAGCAAAGCAGAAAAGAAGTAAAATTCAGAATTGTCCTGCCTGTGGCCATCAGCACCCCCCAGAATGTGATTTTCAGTTAACTTCGGTTAATTTCGGTTAATTTCAGTTAATTCCAGTTAATTTCAGTTTATTCCAGTTGATTTCAGTTGATTTCAGTTGATGAGCCCTGCCAGGAGCTGAGGCAGGGCTGGGACAGCCTCTCAGGCTCTCCAGGGCAGCTCTCAGTGCCCAGCCAAAGAAAATCTTCCAAAATAATTATTTCTTTATAGATATTGCCACCTGCACGGCTTTTCCATGAGAAAAACCACTTCCAAAGCTGGGATCCACCATTAACAGGGCCTGAGGCTGTCATTCCCATACCCTGATCACTCCTTTCCCTTTATTTTCCCTCCTGTTGGAAGCAGTGATGAGTTTTGGGCACCTCAGGCACTTTTTGTGCCCACCAAGGCAGGAGAGCCCAGTTCCTGCAGCTCAGAGCCCACCCTGTGTCCCCACATTGGGATCTGGTGCTCAGCACTTGCACAGCCCCACTGGCACACCCTGAGTGAAAGATTCCACTGATTTGATTTGGAAATATCAGTATTTTTTTATATTACCTGCCACAGAGCAGGGAAAGCTGCGTGTCAGGCTGGGAGGTGGCTGCTGGTGGATGCAGCACCCAGGGGATGCTCTGTGAACACCAGGGATAAAAATTCTTTCCCTTCCTCTCCCTCACTGCCTGCACAGCATTCTATGAAGTCCAAACCACGCCTCAATGCAAGCCTCAGTTATGTTTGTGTCCTCACATCTTGGCCAGCAAACCAAATTTAATCTGATTTATCTCCTCTGGTTGCTCTCAGTGGCTTCCAAAATGAACGCTGGCCAACCCAGTCACAGAAAGGAAGTAATAAAAGTTAATGTTGTTGTTGACAAATATCACTGGTGGTGAGCCAGGACTTGTGGAGGTCACTGGGGAACCTGGCAGAGATTATTTCATTTCCTCAGTGGTCTGATAGGGATCCTGCTGCTGAGCTTCAGAGCAGCCTCTGCAGGGACAGTGTGACAGAAAATGGGGCAGAGTGAGAGAAGATGGGGCAGTGTGACAGCAAATGGGGCAGTGTGACAGCAAATGGGGCAGTGTGACAGCAAATGGGGCAGTGTGACAGCAAATGGGGCAGTGTGACAGCAAATGGGGCAGTGTGACAGCAAATGGGGCAGTGTGACAGCAAATGGGGCAGTGTGACAGCAAATGGGGCAGAGTGACAGAAGATGGGACAGAGTGACAGCAAAGGGGCAGAGTGACAGAAGATGGGGCAGAGTGACAGAAAATGGGGCAGAGTGACAGAGGATGGGGCAGAGTGACAGAAAATGGGCAGTGTGACAGCAAATGGGGCAGAGTGACAGAAAATGGGGCAGTGTGACAGCAAATGGGGCAGTGTGACAGAAGATGGGGCAGTGTGACAGAAAATGGGGCAGTGTGACAGAGGATGGGGCAGTGTGACAGAAAATGGGACAGAGTGACAGAAGATGGGACAGAGTGACAGAAGATGGGACAGAGTGACAGAAAATGGGTGTTTTTCACCGAGCCAGGCTGCTGAGGGGCAGGGCTGAGCTCCCTGGCTGCACAAACCATCCTGTCCCAGGAGCTGCAGGAGGACAAGACGGAGCAGCCCCAGCTCATCCCTGCCCCTCACCCTGCTGAATCCAGGGAATGTCCCCAGGGGTCAGCCCTGCCCATTCCCCTGGCACGAGGTGCAACCAGCAATTTGGGGGAAGTTCAGGTCCCAGCTCCTTCCTGAGCTTAATATCAGCATTTTAATTTATCTCACTCTTGTCTGCTTCCTCTGCTGAGTATCAGTATTCTCATTTTTCTCACTCTAGTCTGGGTTGTTTCAGTTCTTTTTCCACACCGAGAGGAGCAAGGTCTCAGCGTGGTCCCTTGAAGGTTCAGTCTTTTCCCAGATTTTTGGGGAAGAGCTGCTGCTCTCTCAATTTCCAAGCAGGGAAATCAGGAGCAGGCTGGCACTCCCAGAGAACTGCCTGCTGGTTACGAGTGAATTTCTATTTCCTTTAATGAGCACAGGGAAATTGCCTGACAACATTTTTTTTTAAATTTTTCCTGAGACAGAAATTTCCACTTAGTGTAATACCTAATTTCCTTCCCAAGGAAAGTCTCCTACAGAATTCCCAGTTAGTTTGTAATTGTTTTCTTTTATCTCTGTGACTAATGAAATGCCCAAGATAAAGGGCTGTGCTGAGAGGCAAATGGGGATATTAGGAGTTTTTCTATGTCCCAAGCTTTATATATTCAATGTGGAAATTAAATTAAGCTTCAGTCCCCTGGAAATTTATACCTTGGCCCTTGTTATACTTCATATATTTAATTAAAATGATAATATATTGGGCTGTGGTTGTAAAATTATTTTAAAGGAAAGCGATCTCCTCTGGGGCCTTATTTGGGTGGTGAATTAAAAGATGTGGAGATGCAGGAAGAATAACAAGGTCTGCTGGGAGAATGCTCCGAGACAATTGGTGAGAGTCTATTTAGACCTCTAGGAAATTCAGATTAAAATGTCTCCCCAAATGAAGCTGTGTTGGAATTGTGGCTGCTGCACTAACATTGAAGCAGAAGCATTTTCCTGATGTTTTCCCTGCTACAACTGGAGCCCCAGAACTCTGCTTGGGGTTCCATAAATCCCAGAGAACCACCCTGATGTGTCCATTTCCTTTATTTTTAGTGGAGCCAAAGGAAAACTCTCTTTTCCAAGACACTGGGGCTGCACCGACTTATGCTGACCACCTCCAATTTTCCCTCCTTGTAAACTCTGTTTAGTGTTACAAAAACAATTCCGAGGCAGATTGCAGGTGCCACACGTCTCCCCTGACCTTTAAATCAAATTTAGCATCTCACTCCCCAGCAGGCCACCAAGGAACACTTGACAGCTTAATGAAGTGGAGATTTCAGGCAATAAATCCAAGCATTCATGAGAAAAGGGATCAAAGCTCTGCCTTATTGTGGAAATTCCCAAGCAAGAGGACCTACACCCTTTATTTTAGTGGGAGCTGGGACAGAGAAAAAGAAATTAAAGCAGAAAAAAAATTTAAAAATAAACCAACCAAAAGCACCTTGTTTCATACAGAAAATAGAAGTTTTCTGTCAACCTTGCAAATAAGAGAAAAGGGCTTAGGTTCTTTCTTTTGGACATAATTCATGGAGTAATAACAGATGAATATGCTCCCAAAGTCAAGATGTATTATTTCAAATTGCTCCTATATTTAAATATGAAACAAGCTGGCATTTTGTCACGTCAGCTAATGGAGCTGCTGGGGAAAATCTGAGGATGAAAAATAGACAATTAAATGGTTCCTTGGAAAACAGAAGAGGGATCTGCATATCTCTTTATAATGATGAGTTTGCAGTTCTTCCCTTGCAGGGCTGCAGCAAAGTGTAAATCTGGGATGTGGAGATCCAGAGCTGCTCAGCTTCCTGGCAAAGAGCTCTTTGTGCTCCTGCTGCTGCAAATTCCTGCACTGTTATACCTTGAAATCTCCAGGGAATTCTCTGCTTTCCAGGCAGAATTCCATTCTGTATTCCAGGCAGCACAAGCTCCTGCAAAGGTACACAAACACTGGGAGGTGCCTGAGGGATATTTCCTCTCATTTTTAGCCTGGTTCCCTAAGGAACCCCTCATGTTTTTAGGGTGGGTGGGAGGTTTATGCAAATACATCTGTCCTTCTGTGCTGCCTTCTCCAGATTTCCATTGTTTGGTTCCAGTTTTGCCCAACAAGTGAGAAAAACCTAGAGTGGGAGAATCTGCACAGCCAGCAGAGCTACGAACACTTCCAGGTTCAAAAGGCTGAGAAAGCTTCACCAGGGGTGTGAAACCTGCCAGGCTCTGAAAAACCCACCCGGGGGAATTTGTGACCTGGGAGAAAACAGCTTTGAAAGTCCAAACACAGCCTGGTGTTATAACTAAGGCTTGTTAAAAGTTCATGTCACTGATGAACAGCCTCACGTCAGCTTGTCCCGAATCCCAGTAGAAATTCCCTTTTCTCTGCCTCTGGATGTCCAGTCTCAGCTGGGCTGCAAGGGCTCCTTAGGCTGGGATGGTTTAATCCTGGATCAGAAAAGCTCTCACATCCTCTGGGATCTGCTGCGCCCATTCCAGCCACCAATAACAAAATTAGAATAATTCCATTAAAATAGTGTTCTGTGTTGGGCACCCCTGCTTGGGCCCAGCTGCTAAGGGCAGGCTTGGCTCTGAGAAAGGCCCACTGGAAAAAGGAGATGCTGTTCATTCCCTTCCCTTGGAAAATATATGAACCAGCCCAAATGCCTCATAATTACAGCAGGTAATAAAGATGCATTTTAATAGAAGGAAGTAATAGTGGGTGACGTTTTTACAGAGATGACAGATGATCTGTCTCTGTGCTCTGCATATTTTTGCTAGAGGAGGAAGGTAAAACCTCTGATTTGAGGCACTAAATCAGTTATGAGGAAGCAATAAACCCCTGGCTGTGGCTTTAAAAATGTTTTTTCCTTTTAAAACACCTCCTGCAAATGCTCCAGAGACCAATGGAGGGGGTCAGGCAGGAAATGCTGGCTCCCCAGCCCAGCAGGGTTTTGGGTTTTGGGTTCTGCTCTCTCCCTTCAGCTGCCCAGTGGGACAGAACCCAGAGCAGTTCTGGTGCTTGATGGAATGCTCACCCTGATGCTGCTGGCAGGAGAGCCCACGGGCCAGGGCATGCCAATCACTTGTTTCTAAAGTTTTAAAGGTTTAGTCGTAATAAAATGGTTATAAAAATAGTAATATAATTAGAGTAATAAAAATTTGAACAATTGAGATTAGGACAATACGAGACAATAAAAACAAAGAGTTGCAGACAGCCCAGGTACCTCTTTCTGGACAAAATGAACCCAAAAAGGACCCACATTAACAGAGGACTAACCCTTAAAAACAACAGCCTGTTGCATATTCATATGTCTTATCCATGATGCATAAATTCCACTCAAACAAAGGATTCTGTCTGGTCAGTGTCAGATTCTTCCTCTTAATCCTAATGAGCAAGGTAGGAAGAAGTTAGTTTCTTCTGATAATGGAGCAATAAATTCTCTTTCTCTGAAAGATTCAGGTGTCCTGTGGCTGCTATCGCAGTGTGAGTCCTTTTTAAAAAAAAAAATTGTCCTACATAGCATAGTTTCTATTTTAACATTATGTTATAATCTAAAACTATATTTAACGCACTACTTAAGAAAATTGATACAGCATAACTGTCTAACATAACACATATAATATTCATTTGAATATTTGCATAAAGCCAATTGTAAAATACCCATTTTTCACAAGCAATAAAGCACAAATTCCAGAGAGGGATCCAAGGAGCTCCATCCCAGCTTCCTGGAGACAGGGAACCACAGCAGCAGCCCTGGCAGGGCTCTGCTTCTCCATGAAAATGATTTCCTGTCTCTACATAAAAAATCCTGTCACTAAGCTCATCTTTAGAGTGAAAAAACAAACCCTTGGAGCTTATGCAGGCTGTATTTTTTCCTCAAACCCCAGTGATGATTTTTGAAGCCCTTTCAGGTGCCCAGCTCTGGGCTGACCCTGAGGAGGAGCAGCTCTGAGATGAGAATTTGCCTTGCAGTGACAAATCCAAGTTTGAAACTCCATTTATTTCTGACAAAGTCTCTGTCTGATGTGAGCTTCATTCGGGGAGCTGGTGCTTGATAACTTGTCAGAGAATAGAGAAATAATTCCCCTGGAAGGAGCTGGCTCAGCTTGGCAGGCTGGGGGAGAGCTGGAGCCAATGTTTTGTCTGGGAATGAATTTCCTTCCGTGGCAATTGATGCTTCCAGATGGCTCCAATGGTTCATGGGATCAACATTTTTATTCTCCTCTGCCAGGGTCTGAATTGGTTCATACTGACCACGTTCATGAACTTCGAGTTTGCAGAACTTTGAACAGAAATGCAGCTGAAAGCTCTGTGTAATTTGGGCTTTCGTGGTTTGGAATGAATAAATTAATTACTGTACCACCTTTTCAGCCAGAAGAGTATAATTAAAATAGGAAAACGGTTTAATTAATTTGGTTTGAAAGCATCCAGAGAACATTCCAAATGGCAGCTACTTTCAAAGATCAAAAAACTTCCTTAGCTTCCTATGATTATGATCAACTTTTTGAGAAAAACCCAAAAAACTCTGAATACTTTTACCACAAAAGGTTACTTACTCATTAAAATGGTGAGGAAAATGGGAGTATTTTTAACAAATGCTGAAAAAAACTTCTACTCTCATATTAACTATATTTAATCTTACCTCTCATTCCCAAACAGAGCCAGATTGCATGAAAGGTTGGGCTGGCACTGCTCCATGGAAGTCATTGCAGTTCTGTCACTTCCAAGAGCTCCATCCATAAAAATACAGCAGCATTCCAGAAATCATGAAAAACTGAGAGACATTTCTGGCCCTGCCTCCCAAACCTTTGCAGTCAGGGCAGCTCCAGCTGTAATTCCAGGATATTTCTGTGTTTAGGTGATGATTTCCAGCTCTTGATGTGTTTATTTTCTGCATTAGCACTGCTGTGGCTCAGGAATTCTCTGCCTTGGAGAAATAATAATTTAAAACCCTTTAAAAAGGATTCAGTTGTTGTTTTTTGTTTGGTTTTTTTTTTTTCCCAGGCCATAAAACTCTGAAATTGGTAAAATTAGAATTGTAGAAAGATCTTCTGCAGCTTTGATTGATGTTGGAAAGGGTAGAACCTGTGTGTGATGGGTGATGCTGGAACCCACGTGCCTGGCTGCCAGCTCTCATTCCCTTGGCCAGCTACATCTGTACAGCCTGAAATTATGAACAGAAAACAGTTCAGGCTGCTGAAAAATTTTCTTCTCTTTTTATTTAGCTTTTTTTTTTTTGCCATTTTCAGGGTATTTAGAAGTCTTGTGCAGCTCTGGGGCCACTGGGTCCCCCCAGGGCTTCTGTGGCTCTCAGAGCTGTCCCCACCGTGGGGAAGCTTTAGGAAATGTCACCTCTTCTTAAAAATTGCTCACAACTCTCCCCAAACTCTGGTGAGTTCTGATTTTGCTTTCTGCAAGCAGGTCTGGCTCCTTTTTCCCAGGATTTGCACCTCATGCCATTTTCTACAGTTGCCCAAAGTTATTTCCATATTCACAAAGCCAAATCAGAGCCTGATGAGAAAAATCCACATCCTGCTCCTCTCCTTTCCCTCAGCCAACTCCAGTGAAAGGATCTTCTCCATCATATTGTGACAGAGTCAGTCTGTAATCACAGGAAATACACAATATTATCCTCAGGATATTTCCACAGGAAATGTAAAGTCCTTTTCCACACATTGATTCCAGAATGTTCCCCACCAGGACACCTCCTGCTCCAGGAAGTTTCCCACTAAAGGACAAACTTCTGATTTCTTAAATAGATTTTATTTTAAGATGGATGATTATGAAGCTGGGCAGGGTTATTATAATATCTACAACTCTCTATTTGTCAATTTGCCTGCAAGAGGAAACAATAAAAGGAGTTTCTCTGTCAATATTTATTGTATAAAATATTTAACACTGGTTTCTGGGGAACTGGAATGTAAAACAGGACTGTTGATCTTGGATCCAAGGCTTTGTTTTATCAGGCTGCAATTGAAATCTGCAAACGTCAAAAATGCTTCTTAAACAACACGAAAATTTGTGTAGCAATTGCTGCACAACGAGGAAGCTCAATAGCAGATAATTTTATAAAAATAAACCAGTTTTGGTTGTGAAAGAAAAGAATCCTAATCCCTCATGGAATGCAATAAACATCATAAAATGGATTGCTTTGCCAGTGAAGCATCCTTTGGTTGGATGCTGCTTTGTTTGCATCTTTGTGATGTGAAATTCTGTCTTTCAGCTCTGAAGAAAGATGATTTAATTCTCTTTCTCCCTCTTCCTCCTGCACACTCTCCCAATCCCTCACATCCCATTAGAGGCTTATTTTATTCATTTTATTTATAATTAACCAGAGATGCAGTCATGTGCTGTTGCTTTTGAAGGATATTCTCAGCTCTTTTGGAGACTTTAAGCAGGGTGCATTAAGGTTAATTACCTAATAATTTACAGTATAAAACACCCTTGCAGGCTCTTTGATCTCCACTAATTGTGGCACTGAACAAAGTAAATAAGAGTTTGTTTACATTCCAGCAATGTGCCCATGGAAAAAACCTTTTATGGGATTTAGGGTGTCCTTTCTTTCTCCTTGGCTTCAGTGGCTCCTGGGCAGGGAATGATCCAGAGCAGTGGAGTCTCTCCATATTCATTTCATAATGATTCTCCTCTCTTAACACAATTCAGGTGTCAAATGTAGAGCAGCAGGCTTTTATTGCATTATAGGATATCACACATTGTGCTGTGGAGGCAGTGAATGCAAACAGGGTTTGGTGTGAGGGAAAGGTGGCTCAGGGGCTCAGGACCAAGAGCAAGGACAGAAAATCAAAAGCATGAGCTGAAACCCTGAGGAACTCCTGAGCAATGAGATCTCCCTCTTTCCTGGGCTCTTCCTGCTCCAAAAACATCTGTTCCCAGGTCTCCAGGTGGCCAAAATCTGTGTGGCTTCACTGAGTTCCTAAAAATGGGCAGAACACTCCAAATGAGAGCAGAGAGGGTGAATTGTGGGGACCTGGAGCTCCCAGCACGAGGGTTCTGTGGCCCCTGGGACTGAAACTCCTGCTCAGCCTGGAAGGGATTCCCAGTGCAGAGGGAACATTCCCATCTCCCAATTTGTGATCCTGCTGGTGGCTTTTTAGTGTCCTGCTAGTGGCTTCTTTGTGATCCTGCTGGTGGCTTTTCTGTGTCCTTCTGGTGGTTTTTTTTTTTTTTTGTGTCCTGCTGGTGGCTTTTTTGTGATCCTGCTGGTGGCTTTTTAGTGTCCTGCTAGTGGCTTCTTTGTGATCCTGCTGGGGTTTTTTTTTGTCCTTCTGGTGGTTTTTTTTTTTTTTTGTGTCCTGCTGGGGGCTTTTTTTGTGTCCTGTTAGTGGCTTTTTCATGATCCTGCTGGTGTCTTTTTAGTGATCCTGCTGATGGCTTTTCTGTGTCCTTCTGGTGGCTTTTTTTTGTGATCCTGCTGGTGGCTTTTTAGTGATCCTGCTGGTGGCTTTTTAGTGATCCTGCTGGTGGCTTTTTTTTTGTGTAGTGGGACCCACCAGGGATAATTTTAGATTATTAATAAATTAATAACTTCAAGGCATTTACAGCATGGTGTGGCTAAAGCTGATAGGCCAAGAAACACTTATAGTGTGTTGTAATTAGGAAATAGTTTTTGATGGTGATGGCATGAATTATAACATTTGTATTGTCTCACCCTTCACATGAGACTGAAAGTGGAATAAAAGTTTTTAAAACCCCTCTCAGCTGCCCCATCTCTGGGTCAGAAAAGGGATTAATCCCAACAGGAGACACCAGCCTGACTGCACAGAGAGGATGAAAAAGATCAGCCCTGGACATTTCCTGCTGCACGTGGCCAAATGCTTCAGCTCCCTCTTTCTTCTCCTCCTTGCAGTCCTGAATCCATTCAGAAATTTCCCATTAAAGTTCTCAAAAGTTCCACTCCCAGACGAAGCAGCCATTCTTCCTCCAGCTGGATTCCAGCTGAATAATTTGAAATAAAAACTTGGGGCCTTTCAATTCCTCACAGAGGAAAAGGGGAGTTATTTGGGGAATAGATTCCCCTCATCACTACCATTGTCCAGCATTCCTTAAGTTCTTTTAAAGAAAGTTTTAACAAAGTAGAAAGGGGAGAGTGTAAAGATTATTTTTTCTCATTTTTGGCTTCTTTTATTGCAGAAAAACCTTGGTGGAAAGCAAAAAATGGGATGAGGAACTTGGACTGGCTCTGAAGGTATTCTTACTTATTAATATTTTTGAATACTCTCAATTAAAACTCTTATCAGATTGTAGAAATACAAGTTTGGAGGTTTTTGAAACTTTCTTGCTTTCAGTCTTTTCCTCCAACATTTTCAAGGGAAAGACTCAGAAAAGTGAGGCCAGGAGAAGCCCTGAATTGTTTAATGGTATTTTACTGAAATCAACACCAATCAGCAAAAATAACCCAGAATTTGTATAGGCTGGCTGGCCAGTGATAAAACCTTTGGTGTAACATGCAGTAAAGTTTTCACTGCTGAGGATCAAAACCTACTCATTCCTGAGGATTCATTTTAGCCAAAACTGTGAAACAAAGGGTGATTTATTGAGAAGAGCCCTTAAAAAGCCAGCAGTCACTTCACCTTTGAAATGCTGCTGTACATCCAGTGTGGAACTGGGCAATCTTTATATTTAAAGGGAAATCAATATCATTGATTCCACAAAATAAAAGCAGCTCCATGTGAAACTATTACAAAATCTGGCTGTTGGGGAAAAAAAATACAGAGTTTTTAAATCAAATTGACTGAAATCAGGGTGAGTTTCTTACAGCCAGACATGATGATGAAAATGCACAGTGAGCAGCAGGAATTACACATTTGATCAGAATAAAAGTGCCAGGAGTTTGGGAAAGCTTCTTTTATCCTTGTTTCCTTCTGATGCAAACACCCCCTGCAGCACAGCAATTTGCTGGGGGCTTTTATTTAAGTGTAACATTTTCATGGGATTTTTTTTTCCCCCCTCTTCCACAAGATGCTCACAGCAGTCAATCAAAGCAGTGTCAAAATCCTAACCCCAGCAAAGACCCAGTTTAGGACCATTCTGGAAGGCAGAGCCCTCAGATTTAGCTCCGTGTGTCTCCCAGCATCTCTCCCACCCCACACCTTTCCCAGGGAAGGGAATTCAGCTGTGCCAGGATTGCTGCCAGAGCTGAAGGGATATTTTTCAGTTTTAGCAGCACTGAATCTCTGGTTTAATAGTTTGATCAGTCTTATATAAAGCCACGTTGGGTAATTAAACTGGCATCCAGATCACCCAAGGAAATGTATAGTGCTGTATTTAAAGGCCCAGAATAAAGTAAATTATGACTTAGGCTGCCACAACCCAAAATTTTCTATGCAAAGCAGCTGCTCCTAAATTTCTTTAAGGAGGTTCTTTGTTAAAGCCACGCAGCTCCTCAGAAGAAAAAACAACCTGTCTGTCAGAGATACTTCAATTATCTTTATTTTACACTGTTTTTCTTCTGGAAATAATAGTAAAGAAGGTGCTCAGGATGCTTTTATCTGAAGCAATAAACCTCTAGGATGTTCAAGTGTAATTAATTGCATTGCTTCAAAGTAAGGTCTTGCAGCAGAATATACAAGCCTTGACATTTTTGTTATGCATAAACTCGATTAGGCTCATGCCAGAATTAAGCAGCAGGATTATATTTTCATTCCATTCTTAAATTCTCATTAAAACTAAAATAAGGGAAGCCTCCAACAAAAGCTACACTTGAGCAAAAAAGTGATGACACATTCCAAGACTGAGGGGTGTGAGGATTGAGATCAGCGTGTCATAAACACATTTCTTTCACGTTTGTCAGTTGTTAATTGGCATTAAAAAAGGCATTTTAAATGCTCCAAAAGCAAGCCAGGGTTTGCAAAGAAATAAGAGCACAGCCTTCTTTCACAGCACAGTTACATCAGCTCAGTTTGCTGTGAGTTATAAAGCAATTAAATGTCCTTAGGGGGACTGGTCCCTGCCCAGCAGGATCCCAGTGGGGTTTCAGGGAGTTTCACCCCAAAATCTCCTCTGGGGCTCAGGGGGCAGGGACAGCCCCACAGGAGGGACCTGCAGCACAACCCATGCCAGGGGCTGCTCTGCCAGATGTTGCTGCTTCATAAAACACAAGAAATTGGGTGATTTTAACCCAAATTGGGTGATTTTAACCCAAACTGGGTGATGAGCCTAAAGATCATCTCAGGGAACAGAATGCTAAAAACCTGATCTGTGGTGAGGGTGAAAAGAGGGAGAGGGCAGGAGGGAATTCAGCATTTAACTGAACAAATGGCTCAGATTTACAGACTCTCTGGCTGGTATTTTTCAGTAGAATTTTTTATTTGAAGATCTTTTATTTTTCAGTGGCTGAAGATCCTGAGCAATCTGGATTCCACCCGAGGCTCTTAGAGAAACAACCCTGAGCTGCTCCTGATACAGGCTTGCCCTGAAATGTTATTTTTCTACTTTTCTTCTTCTACTTTGACTGTTTTGGTCCAGGCTGCAGGCAGAGGATGATCCAGTGCTGGGATTTCTGTTATTCCTCCTAATATTGCTCCTGACCTTTCCCTGTGCCCACAGCCCTCACTGCCCTTCCAATCCCTCTGAAATAAGAGGAGATCTCTTCCCATAAATCAGAGGAGCCATTCCTAAGCTGCCTTTACTCAGTTCTTACTCCAGACATGTGGGAGCAGCACTGAACTCAAACCCTCTTTTTTCTGCTGCTCTTTATCCCCACTCCTGACCCAGGGAGGAGAGGGCTTTAGTAAATAGGGAAAATTCTTACCTAAGTAGATGTTTATCACTTGTATTTATTTAGTTTATCAATTTATTATCTATTCTTTATCTGTTTATTTATTTTGTTTATCTATTTATTTCAGGCTGAATTATCTGTGCCTGCACTTGGCATCCAGAAAGCCCTGGCAGGAGGCAGTGGGAGGAATTTTAGGAAAGCTCAGTGGTGATTTGGTGTAACTTTGTTCATCAGGATATTAATTTTGCTCCCTGCTTTAGTTGGAGAATGGACAATTAACAATCAATTTTCTTGCATCAAGGGTTTTCCAAGCTGTGGTCCCATTAGAAGATATTTCTCTGCACCATTTTTTTCAGGCTGTTCATTTGATTTCTGTTGTCTATAGCTTTGCAAAGTTGTAAATAGAAAATCCCAGAGCGGTTTGGGTTGGAAGGGAGCCTAAAGATCATCTCATTCCACCCCCTGGCACCCTCCACCATCCCAGGTTGTTCCAAACCCCAAAGCCTGGCCCTGGACACTTCCAGTGTGCATTAAAGATGCGGGAACTGGAACAAGAATGAACCAAGCTCAAGTCCCAGCATGAAATATGCATGATTCTCTCCCAGGATTTTTGCAGAAGCAATTCCATTTTGCATTTGGATGTGACTTTTACTGGAGTCTCAGGGGTGAATTAGGGCTCTGCGTGTCGAGTTCAGCTCCTCCACCCCTGGAAATCTGAAATTCAAGACTGCAGCTCAGAGCTCTCTTCACACATCACTCTGCAATTTGTGTCATTTCCTGCAGGAAGTGTCCTATATCAGGTAAGAACTTTTCATCTGAAGGATTTGTTGGATCCATAGATCATCTGCTGAGCAGATCAGTTCTGGCCAGACCAATGCAATAAAGCAGAATTTTTCTTCCTTTTGCGTGCTTGAGGTCGTATTCAACAAAATCCCAAACCAGCAGCAGATGTTCTTGGCACCTCATACACTCATTTTGACTTGCTGGGTTTGCAACCCCAGACCCTCAGTCAGTTCTGCTCCAAAAATCCCCCAAGGCTGGAGGATTCTCCTGGTTTGTCTCTCACCATTCAGAAGACACCAATAATGGCCACATTTCCAAGTTTATTTAAGTGGCATTTGGGTTCTCATCAGTTTCTATCTCACAGCAAAATTCAATCAACCTTCATTCAGCTTCAGAACGTGCTAAATTGTTCAGATATTTTAAAACTCTTCTTCCTTAAGGCTTCTGAGTGAAATCCTACATTTATTTAATAAAGCAGCCAGGATTTACTACACCAGTGCTGGTAAGCACTTTTTACTCTCCTCAGGATAGATTAGAGTTGACTGTAGACTTTTTTTTTTGCTACAGCTGCACAAGTTTACAAGTCACAATTGAATTACCAAACTGAGGAAAAGAAAGATTATTCCTGTGGGTGCAATGCAGGTTGCAGACTTGTTTTCTTTTAAAGAAGGGTTTAAAGAATTAGCAATAAATGCTATCAGCTGCAGCTAGAAAATGATGCTGACTTATTACTTTGTGGGGACCCTCTGGGGCATCATGAAAAGCAAATTCCTTAGCTGAGATTTCCAGAAAAAAACCCAACAATGCCCTTTTAGGCACCTTAAACTCAGATTTACTACAGAGGGAAAAACTCCACTTATAGGCACCCCTGGCTTGCCCCTGAAGTTGCACAACCTGCAGTGCTTAAAGAGTGATTGATTGATTGATTGATTGATCGTTTAAACAATGTGTTCCTGTTGTGATTTTTAAAACATTATTTCAGCAAGTTTTGCAGGTGCTGTTGCACATCAGGCTTTGCTCATTTTTTTCCTGCACCTAAAAAATAATTAAATATTGTGAGCCATCACCTTTTTTTTTTTTTCTTCCTCCACCAAATGTGTTTGCTGTATTTTGTCCTGCTCTGCCGAGCAGCCTTTCACTGCAAACCCTCAGATCAGTGACATTTCTCCTCTCAGGGTGAGCTCCTGACAAATCATCGGAGTTTAGAGGTGCTCAGAGTTGTTCTCTTGGCTGCTGTCATTACTGCACACCTCATTTGAGCCACCCCCGTGTCTGAGCCAGGGCTGACACCTACAAGCACGAAAAAGCCTTTTCCACCTGAGGGATGTGCAGGATGTTCAATCCAGCTCCTAAAACCTCAGGAGCTGGGGCTGCAGCTCAGTCAGGCTTTGAACTCAGCACAGCTCCTGCTCCTGACACTGGTGTGTGATCAGAGCTGCCAACCCTCAGCTGTCTCTCAGAAAACCTGAAGAAAAGGTTCAGGGAAATAATCCCTGAACAAAGAGGAGCTGACAGCTGAATCCTGCCCACTGAATCAGTGTTTGCAGCAGAATAAGCCCAGACTATCTCACTTAGCACTACTGAATTCAAGGCAACAGAGATAGATGGCCTTGGAGTTATCTCCTCCAGAAGCCTTTATTATTTTTGTGGAAATCCATTTAAGCACTCCACAGAAAGTAAAACACTCGATGCTGCTGGAGAATTCATTTCTTACACAGCCCTGATGTTCCTCAGCATTCCTGTGCTTTAGGTATTCGTTCTTCAAATGTTTCCATTATTTGGCTTTCTAGAAATGAGCCAGAGTTTATTTCCCTCCAAGGAATGAGGGATGGGGTGTCCTTAAAGAGATCTGTAGCTCGTGTTATCTCCTGTTCTGCCTTAAATCTGGGTTGCACTGAGCAGTCCCACTCTGGCTCTGATTCCTGCAGCTGCTCAATGGAATTATTTCCATTTTCCTGGTATTGAAGTTCTCTTCAGTGTCTTCCTTCAGTGCCCAGGGAGATTTATTAATGAAAATAAAGGAAAAAAAAAAGTCAAAAATTGCCCAGATTTCATAGTGTTGGGTAACTGAGCTGAGTTGGTTAATTTGTACCAATAACTGCTGAATGTTTATTAATATTTCAGTATTGATTTTAAATATTTGTCATTGTCTAAAAGTCCACAGGGAAGGGAAGGGAAGGGAAGGGAAGGGAAGGGAAGGGAAGGGAAGGGAAGGGAAGGGAAGGGAAGGGAAGGAGCACTGGGGATCCCCTCTGGATCTCCTCCAGTGATGCAGGATCCAGCATTTCCCTCGTGCCAGCAGCAATTCCCAAACCTCCCTGCTCTCAGCTCATCCCTGCCTTTGGACCAAGCTGGGCTGAGGGAATAAATCCACCCCCGAGGGAATCCAGGGCAAAAGCTGTTTTATTTGCCCACCTCCTGCACCTGGACATCTTTTTTTTCCTCCTGCAGGACCAAAAGGCATCAGTTACCACAGGATGGGTCAGGGTCATGCACTGCAGAAAATGTATGAACAAAAAGATTTAGGGAATTCAGTGAAGTGGATAATAGGAGAAGAATGTCTTCAGGTTGAATTATTTTGTTCCTCTCATCCCCCTCTTGGGTATTTCCCCCACATCAGATACCAAAAATAAAACAAAGCCAAAAGCCAAAATGTCCACGTCTGCCATCCCTCTCCAGAAATGAGCCTTTCTTAGACCATTGCAGATCACTTTGTTCCTCTGCAGTAAAGAAGAAGCACGAGGCAGAAGGAAAATGGGGGGAAGAGGGAAAGGAGAAGAACCTGTTGAAAATGATGCAAATTTCCCTTCCCTCCAAGTGTGAGGATGAAAACAGCGATCACAACTCCATCAAACACCTCAGCTCACACCAGACAGACTCCCCCAGCCACCTCCCACTGTCCCCATCACCAGTTTCATCCCAGGCACTGATCTGATCATCATTCTTCACATGAATTCCCCCTAGGGAAGGAAACGGCTTTATTCCCCTCCCTATTCCCACCCAGCAACAGATAAATAACCTCAGCTGAGGGCCTAAGACAATTTTCTTTTCTCAAAGGAGCCTTTTCTGTCTGGACAGCAAGAGCACAAAAAAAAAAAAAAGTTGTTGTGGCATATGCCAGCCAATAAATTCTGTCCCTGGGTCTTTTCATGTATTCCCATTGAGTGATCTGGGTGATGTTATCTGTGGGAAACAAAGAGTCTGAATATTTCATAGAGCCCTTACAATGTAAAGAGCACCATGAATGTCTGAGGTAGAAGATGTTCCCAGCTCAGAACCCCCTACAAAAGGAGGAGGACATCAAGGAAGGGAACATTTCTCTGTTTCCTTCAGCCTGTATTTCATATTAATGGCTCAGCTCCTTGGTGTGATTATGACATAGAGCTCCTTGCATTTATTTCTCTGTTCTAAAATCTGCTTGTAAAAATATTCTGTGTGCAGGTGTGTTCCTCTGGGGGCTAAAACAAAGAGTTGGAGCTAATTGGGAAATTCTTCAGGCATCTCACACTCTTCCACTGCATTTGTCTTTCTAGGAATCATATGTAGATAAAATGTGGAAAGGGAAAACACAGCAGAATTCCATTTACTCCAGAACCATCCTTTGTATTTTAAAAATGTCCTGTCTCAGAAAGAGAACTGATCCAGCAAACTGAACAGGACCAGGACTGGATGTGCTGGCACCTGGGAATCATTTCCCAAACCCTCTCCATTTTCTCAGTTGGTTGAAACACTTGCTGAGCAATAGAAAGGCCAAAGTGATTGAATTAATAAAATGTTCAGACATTGCTAGAAAATGATGTAACATAAACCACACATAAAGCCTTGTTAAGAAAAGGGAATATATTTTCCTTCTCTATGGTTCAAAGATGGTTTTCCCTTTGTATTTAGTGACAAAAGTGCTTGTGAAAAGTTCAAAGCTACCTCGGTGCCTTTTCAAAAATACTTTTGCCACCAAGTTCTTTTGAGCAGAATTTTTCAGGGCTCTGCAGTTTTTTGGCTTGTGCAGCCCAAATTGCTCACAGCACAGAGGATCCAACAAACAGAGCAGATTTCTACACTGGGTGAACAGAGGTGAGCTCTATCAACAGCATCTACATCACTGAGGAGTGAAAGAAAGGAAAAAAGAGAGGGGTTTTCCCCTTAGTTTCACCAAAAAAAAAAAAGGATAAAATATGAATAAACCAGATAAAAAAAAAGTAACAATCCTGCTCTCGTTCATAAAGAAATCACTGAGAATAAAATAAATATTTTATTCTCAGAAAGTAACTTCTTTCTTTTGTCCTTACCACGTGTGGCTATGAAGATTTCTTTAGATTCTAGATTCTTTTAGATTTCTAAAGACATCTATAAAGCTTTCTGGCACAATCAGCCTTTGTGAGGTACAAAGTTCCTGCAAAGTGGGTGCGGGATGTGGGTGTGGATCCTCACCTCGTGCAGCAGGGGAGGATTGTGCCCTCCCCAAAATCAGTGAGGCTGCTGGAAGTGCAGAGGATCAGAAAGTCAGCTCTAACCTTACAGAGCAGCCCAGTGCAGGGCTGGGGTTCTTTGAAACCATAAACACCCTTAAAAAGTGAAGTGGAGCTGGTGCTCCTCAGCAGGAAAATGTTGTGGCAGGACATGGAAGGCAGAAGGAAAAGGAATTTTATTTTCCAGCCTGGCTGATCCTCTCTCTTCTGGGAGCAGCTGCACAGCTGAGCTGGGACAGCACAATAAAAATGAGGGCAGACCTGGTAGCTCAAGTTGGGTCTAAACCCTGCAGTTTGTTCTTATTTAAATGTTTAAGTGTGACCTGCCTGGCCCCAGAGGCCACCTCTGAGTGATCACAGCAGCTCCACTTAAACCTCTCCTTCCCCCAGCAAAATAATTAATTGGCAGTTCTGGTTTTAGAAGCTTTTCCATCAAAATGTATCCCTTCAGTGAATAGCTCCTCAGTCTCTCCAGCTCAAGTTTAAATAAGCATTAATGACTCTGAAGAAATCAGAAATGTTTTGCTGAGGGGCAATCAAAGCAATATTGAGATAGCTCAGGATTATTGCTGGCTGCTGAAACAGCCTTTAAAGCTCATGTGTTCACAAATTAAAGAAGTTAAATACTTCATTCAGAAATTATACTGACACCTTTAATGCCATTTTTCTTCTGTCTCAGTAGCAACATTTCTTGTACATTACAGATATATCCATGGGCAGGGGGAGATGGCAGATTTGACCAATTTTATACAAAATACCAATGCTCCCATCTGAAATAAACTCTTAGGACAAGTAACCTCTTTATAACATCATGCAAACTATGACCTGCAGTTCCAGGTGGCTTAGATATACATATATTTATATACACACATTTGGGGGTACAGCAGTAACACATTTTGATCGGCCATCACAACTTTTTAAGATTTTTCAGCAATGTGAATAATTCACCTTCTTGCCAGGTCCTTCCACTTCTTCCCCAGCTGCAGTGCTCAGTGCAGAAAAAAAAACTGTGTAAAAAAATCACCTCCTAGCTGACTTACAGGAGTGCAAAGTACCCACAACCCTCCTGAAACGGCCCAAAATCTCCCGTGTGGTGGGTGAAGAAATCAGGAATTTGGGCACAAGGCTGTGCCACCAATTCCCTGATATCCTCAGGAGGAGCAGCAAGCAGCCTCGGATCAGATTCCCAATCAGTGGAATGCCAACAGGACACACTGCACTCGGCCAGCAAGGGAAGGAATTGGAGACAGATCCCAAATCCCAGCCCAAAGTGGCTCCCAGGGAAGACCCCAGGTTGCTGCAGATGCTTCCACCCACACGCATTTTCAAGTACACAGAAGTTTTTAATTCAGAACCACATCCTTCATGATATGCAAGGCACAAAGATCCAACAATTCAGTGTATTTGGGGCACGAGGGATGAAGGTTGTGTTAGCAGCTCATGTGAAAATCATTTTATTGAATATTGAGTATTAAATGTTGAATATTGAATATATCAATCTGATGGCACTGGAGTTTGATGCTGATGGCAGAACCTAAAGCAGAGGTTTCATCCAAAATCCTTTGGAATCAATGTGATTCTTAACACCAACTTCAGTGAGGCCAGGATTTCTGCCTAAATTCTATTTTTAAATTAAATGCATAGGTTATTTCTAGATCACTCTGATTGCTAACTAACTCATGGCATCTTTTCTGCCTCCTGGGATATTTTCTGTGAATCCCAAAAGCTTCCATTTTGCATATAATAATTATATCCAATAAAAAAATAGTATGAAGCAATTCCCAAAATCCAAAGGTCAAAAATTCAGCTAATATATGTTAATCTTTATTATGGAACAATGAGATAATAAATAAGTTTATGAATTCACATGACCTGTACAAAAAGCTGGGAAGCTTTTGTAC
This sequence comes from Pyrgilauda ruficollis, assembly GCF_017590135.1. Lineage (NCBI taxonomy): Eukaryota > Metazoa > Chordata > Aves > Passeriformes > Passeridae > Pyrgilauda > Pyrgilauda ruficollis. The sequence goes on along the minus strand of NW_024526044.1, from coordinate 4,153,768 downwards.
CAAGTTAGGTACCAGTTATTTGCCTTTCATATTTGTTAAACAAATAATCTAAAATTTTATACACCTGTGGAGTTAAGGCAAAACCAGAAAAGACATTTAGCACAACAGAAGGGTTGGAAAATACACAGAAATAAAAACAAGGGGGATCTCATCTCCAGCTGACAAAGTGGTTGTGTCTAAGGAAGGAATCCCTCAGGAGCTGAATGAAGCAGTAATTATCAATCAAGTTAATTAAATTGAAGAACGAGTGTGAGGTGTCCTGCAGGGCAAAGCTGTTTAGCAAAGCTGCACCTGCATGCCCACCTTTAACCCTGAATGGTTGGAATCTGCTTTTCCTTTTAGGAATCAGCATGTGGAAAAGAGGAACCCCTTCCATACCCAACCAGAACACATCCATGACCCCTCAGTTCATGGAGGCTGGACTTGGCTGGGACTGAGCTGAAATATTTGGGAGAACCATCCAACATACAACACGCAGAGGAGAGCTCAAGCCAGCCACTCAGGATGTGAATGACCTCTCTAAGACAGTGGGATGGATGGTGGCAGTGCAGGCCCAGGACAGAAACATGACCAATATTTCAATATATCAACACACAGCTCTTTGGCAGCAACACACTAACTCTTGCTTGGAGTCTGAACTCAAACTCTCCTACATGAAAGACTCAGTGCCAGTCTTTTCACAGTTAAAGGAAATCCACTTCTTCCCCGAATCCAGGAAGTGAAGTTGGCATAAATCTTGCAGGCAGCTTTAGGCTGAAACCTTAAGCGTCGATATTTATTGTCTGCTTTAGTCTCAGGCCAAAGATATTGGACACACAAAATTCTGTGGAACTTCTGAGTAGTTCAGATGGGGCCAGAATCCATGGAGAGAATCCAAAACCACCCATGAGAAAGAAATTAGGAACCATCACTCCATGCTGGCAAAACGATCTTCACAGAGCAGGGGCAAGGATGAGTCCACACCTGGATGAACGCCACGGGAGAATTGACTTTACAGGGGGAAGACCAGGAAGCCAGAGAATGTGGAGTACTGCCACCCACCAACCAGATTTCCTTTCTCCAGCTTCAGGTAAACCTTGTCCTCCTTGTCCAGGTACAGCAGGACCCCGTTGGTGGCGGCTTCACGGGTGACGTCCTTGTCCCCAGCGAAAGCAGAGATCACTGGCTTCCCATTCAGCATCAAATTCACCTGCAAGAGAGCCCCTGAGAAGCTCTAATTAACTGCAAACCATCAAGAACTATCCCTGAATATTAAACACAGTGCAAGGGCCCAATCTTCGGTGCTTTTTGGGTTGTTTTAAAGTAATAATGACATTTATTTGGCACAAGAATGTGGATGTTCATGAGTTGGACCTGCAGCTGAGTGAGGCATCACTTCAGTTGGTACAACTTTGCCTGTCTCAAGGTTATTTAGTCACACAGGAAAAAGAAATATACATCTTAAAAAAATTTGGGCACCCAGAGATGTTACATGAGGTGTCAGAAGGACCACAGTGGGCTGGGAGTTCACACTTCACTGGGAACAAAATGTGTGTCCCTCTCAATACTTAGCTCTGAAGTTTAGAACAGATTTTTAGCTTTATAAACTGGCTCCATTTTTTCTATAAAACACTTCTGAAGGCAGCACAGCCTCTGCTCTGAAAGCAGCATCTCTAAATAAAGATGGGCAGGGCCTGGGGGAATGGGCAGATCCAGGCATTTTTCATTTCCCCCATGGCAAGCTCTCAGCTTTGCTGCTTTTCCTTTCCAAGCAGCTCTAATGCAGTCACAGGGGGTGAATTATGGGATGCTTACCCACATGCACTGTGCTGGCCGTGCATATGGTCCCATTAATTTTAATGGGAGTCACCACAGAATAAATTAGTGCTCAGCAGAAGTCAGGGCAGCAGAGGCTGGTATTTATTTGGGATTCACCTGTCTGGGAAATCCACTTAATCAGGTGTCTCCAGGGAAACAACTGCAGTTTAATGGTATTTAATGGCTCTAACAGATGTTGTGGGGGCAGAGCAGCATCACTTGTGTGGGGAGCCTGCAGGTGATTTAGTGGGGCTGGCTGTGGCTGAGGCTCACACCAGTTTGATCCACTGCAATGGTTTCTGGTTCTCCTCCCCGTTTACCCCACAGGAAAAGGACACCAGGGCTTTACTCATGGCCTGGCTTGGGTTTCTCACTCTTTCTGTTCCATCAGGTTCCACTGGAATAATCTGACAGGAGTTTAATCACAGAAGGCACGTGACAGGTTTGCAGGGGATGGTCTCACACTCACTGCTCTAAAACCCATCCATCACTTCAGAACCTCTTACCCATGAAAGATTTCAGGCCATGAGCCACAGGCTGGAACATTCCCTGCCACGAGCCCCAGACTCCCAGGTTTGAGCTCCTGGTTTGTGAAATTCCAGAGCCTGAGCTGGACTTCCAGAAGCCAAGGCTTGGCATCTTTCTTGGCAATGGGCATTTTAAATCCACTGGAGGGGCTGACATACAGTTATTCAACCTTCAGCATGCCCGAGAGTGAAAAGAACACTTTTTGAGCACATTAAACAGATTAAAAGCTCATTGTAGAGATCTTTGTGAGGTCAGTGTTTCATTTAAGCCTTTGTCATTGACCTGATTGGAATTAGGATTTTCCAGTGTGCACTGAAGGGGGATTTCCCCAGAGATGGGGTCGTGGTTTCACCAGCTCTGCCAGGAGTTCCACCAGCAGCCCAGAGAGGCACAGAGAGATCCCTGAGCACTGCTCCTGCAGAAATCCAGCTCAGCTCAGCCTGGCACACCTCAAACCCACCCAGGAGAGCAGAGAGCAGGAAGAGCTCAGACATTCAGTGGACCTGGAGCTCTCCTGGCTGGAAACCAGGGGAGCCACAGAGGTTCCTCCAGCTCGGGAAGCCAGGAGGTGTCACAGCAGCTGCGTGACCTGGCAGGGAGATGAAGGAATTACTTAAGGAATTTGCTGTTGGCTCAGCAAGGGGATGTTCAGGAATTTAAAGGCTTTTCCCTCTTGTGTTTTATCAGGCAGCTCCGTTGCTATTAAGCTACAGAAGGGAGTGCAGAGTTACCCCTTTTCTCTAATACATCACACACTTTTTATACATTACATGATGAAAAAAAGGAGTTTAAATTGCTGTAAAGGTTCCCTAGAAGACATTGCTACAAGGATATAACCAACCTTGGTCCTCAGCACACTGAGGACATAACCAGGTACCTGGCACCAGATGCCAGGGCACAAATTGTTCCAAAACCACTCAAATCTGGTACCCAGAACTCCTGTGCTCCACACTGTGAGTTTAACCTGGAGCAAACACGACTCTTCAACAGCATGTCAGGGAAATTCTGAGCTCTCTTTTACTCTTGGATCATTCATTCTATGGAATGCTTTATGTCACCCCAGATATTCATGGCATGGAAGTGAAGTTGTGGTGATTTATCTGAGGTGAGGATCCTGCCTTATTTCTGTTCATTTTCAATTAATGGGCTCTACTGCTAGGTAGTCAACACCACAGGTTGCTGTAAATGAAGCTATTTTTCCTTAAAATCATATTAAATGCTCCTGTGCTCAGTCAATAGTCTATCCTAAATAAACCATTTAAATAAAGATTTTATAATCATACTCATCAACATACCTGAATTGTTTGACTCTGGTAGACTTTAATTACGTGAAAATTGAAACTGTAAATTCCTTTCCGTGGTGATACAAAGACAGACTCCAACGTGAAAAAATTGCCCACATTTACAAGGATCTACAAACAGAAAAATACAGCATGGGGATTAGTACAGGTAGTGAGTGATAAAGAAAAATTTATTTACTTTAGAAACCATTTGCCCATGGAAAATTTAACCTGCACCTACGCTGGTTTATTAATTTTCTCTCTATTACTTTGGAATAACTCATTAAATTGGTATTTAGTTTTATTTATAGGACAACAGATAAACTAAGATGGGAATTATTTCTTATTTTGCTACTACACCATACCCTCAAGTCCTTTCTTCCACACATGTTTTTAAAGAGGCATTTTTGTTCGTCATTCCCCAAAATGACATAAAACCACCAATTGTGGGAGTGGCACGTGGATTTTGGCTGAAGAGCAGTGGCCAAGCCAACGCTGCCTTCCCAAGGAGCCAGGTGTGAGCAAGGACTGCAGGAACAGCAGGAGGCAAACCCAGCTCTCAGCCAGGCTGAGTTACTGGAGCACCTGGCACAGCCAGCACAGCCTGGCTGCGAGAATCTGCTGTTTGCACCAGCACTAATAATAATTAGGGTTTAATTAAACAGAGAGAAGTGACAGAGGGGAATGTACCAGATGAGTGCATCACCCATATGCTACATATCCTCTGTAATGACTGCATTTTGCTCTTACCACCTAATTATGCTTCATTTTTAATTGACATTTCCAGGCTCCTTTGTGGCAGGCAGAGCCCTCGGAAGCCTCCAGGACTGTCCATGGAGTTTTGGGGTGATTTTCGGTGCCAGCACTAAGCTGCGGGGCACACCTGGCTCCAGCTGCCACCACAACCGACTGCTCAGCACAGCAGGGTGTAGGGACAAGGAGAGCCATCAGTCTCAATGACTTCGGGAGCTGGGATTGAAACGCGTGTTGGTATCTGCCCGCTAACACCGGGGCTGGGCTGAGCGGAGCTGGACCGCCAAATGTGCCGCGAAAGTTACAGGGCTTTCCCTTACAATTCTCTCTTCTTCCCCCCTCAAAAGCTGCACAAACCATGTAAACCCAACACTGAGATCGCCCCAAACCCCTCGGGGCGATGTCACCGCGCTGATGCCACCGAGCGCTGCCGCTCCCGCGGCGCCTCCCGCGCTTCTCCCGGGGCCGCAGCCGCGGAGCGGCCGGGTTCCGCACCCGGGGGGCAAACGGGGAACCTGTGCATCCCCAGGCTTAGCTAGCCCTGCCCTGCCCCTCTCCCGGGGGCGGATTCCCAGCTCCCGGCCGGGATGCGGGATGCGGGCACCTGTTGCTGCGGGGGATGCTCGCCCAGCCCGCGGTGCCTGGCGCTCACCTGGTCGAAGTAGATGATGCGCGTCTTGTTGCTCATCTCGGAGGGCTCGTGGTTGGTGCTCCGCACGGCCGAGAAAGCCACCTTGGAGTTGGCCGCCCGCACGGAGATGCCCAGCGGCGAGGAGGACGAGCCCTTGGCGTCGGGAGCCGGGTTGGAGTCGCACACCACCAGGCACTTGCCCTCCAGCACGATGGGCTCCGTGTCGTTCTGCGCCGTGGCCACGCGGCCGCCCAGCGCCAGGGCCAGCAGCAGCAGCCGCCAGCCCATGGTCCGCACCGCGCCCCGCTCCGGCCACCGCTCCTCTCTGCTCTCCTCCTCCCGCTGCCACCGCTTTATGCCTTCTTCTTCTTTTTTTTTTTTTTTCTTTTTTTTTTTTTTTTTTTTTTTTTTTTTTTTTTCCTCCCCTCCCCGGCTCCTCTGGCGAGCTCTTTAAACGACGCCGCCAAAAGCCGCCCGGAGAAACGCGCTCTGTCCAGAACGCCCTTTTCTCCCCTCGCTCCACATCAAAAAAAAGAGCGTGCGAAAGGGAGGTGGGGTGAAGAAAAGCCCTCAGGTGAATTATTGCTGAGAGAGAGAAGCGAGAGGCGGCGGAGCAATGAGCCCGTCTGGCGCTGCCATGCCGGCGATTCCAGCTGCGGATCCGGGATGCTCGGAGCGGAGAGTGGGAGCTTCCCAAAGCTGCCAGATCCTGCTCTGATAGCAGCGGCAGAGCTGCACACTCCCCTTTCCTCCCTCTCTCTCCCTCCCTCTCTCTCTGTGTCCCTGTTCCCCCGCTCTCCCGTCACAAATCCCCCCCTCCGCAGCGCTGAGGTCACAGCAAACCTGCCCGCTTCTCACCTAGCGAGGTTTCAGCCCCAGAGAGGCTCCCCTGGGAATCGCCCCCTCCTCTCGTACGCTCCTGTCCTCCCTGGCAACTTCTGGGGCGGCTGCACAGCCCGAGGGAGAGCGCCAGAACATCGCAGCACCCCGATTTCAGGAGGAGGAGGAGGAGGAGGGTGGGAAAGAGCTGCAGCCTCCCTGAGAGGCAGCACCTGAACCTGCCCGAGTCCTCCGGGGCACGGGGCTGCCGGGAAGGTGTTGGTGTGTGCAGCTGGGCAGTTTTCACAGCTGGGCAGGTGTTGGTGTTCACAGCTGGGCAGTTGTTCACAGCTGGGCAGGTGTTCACAGCTGGGCAGGTGTTTGTGTTCACAGCTGGGCAGGTGTGTGCAGCTGGGCAGGTGTGTGCAGCTGGGGCAGGCACCCGATGTGAGCTTTGCTCAAATCACACCTGAGATTAGCGGCAGGGCTGTCCTGCTGCCCTGTGAGGATTAACGGGGCCAGTGCCCCACACGGTGCTGCCAATGCTTAGGGTGGGATTTAACACCTCTGTCTAACACAGATTTATTTTTATGGTGTGTGTTGGAAGGACTGGGAGACTGAGCAGGTGCCTTAGCTCAGTTCTCCCATGAATTTGGAGATTATTAAAAACATGAGTGGCTTGGTGCTGGTGGTGGCTTCTAGACAAGATCTTTCCTGCATCCCCCAGCCCCATTTGAAATAATCTCATGGGTTACCTAAACCTCACTTCAAGGACTGACAGAAATGGCATTGAGCTCCCAGAAGCACAACTGGCTGCACAGATTTCCATCCTAACCAAAAAACCACCAAGGGTTTGTAAGAAATTGAGGGAATTGAATCTAATTTTAGATAGATGCCTTCAGTACAGAAATTTTTTGTGCCTGTAAAAGCTTTGCAATGAATACAGCCTGGGTCAGCCATTAACCAGCAGCAGCCTCCATTCCCTGCTTGGCCAAGGCATCTCTGGGTGCAGACAGAAGAAATTAAAGAAGCAACAGGAAAGTAAGAGGAGGAATAAAAACACCAAAATCCACTCTCAGCTGAACACCAAAGCTTTCTGTAGGCAAAGGTGAGTGGTTTTCAGCTGGTGTGGAGAGCTGAGGGTGCAGCATTAATTCTGTAGAACTCAGCCAATCTTTGAGAAACCATAAAGCAGCCAAAATTCTTAGCAAGCATCAAGCTCCCTAAAATTCAGGAGGCCAAACTCAAATTTTAAGGAATCCCATTGATCAGGCAAGAGGCAAAGATATTTCTGTTTTCTAGGAATGCATCAATAGCCTCTTGCTCAGTGACACAACGAAGATGGATGGAAGGGTCCAGCAGGGAAGCAGCATTTACTGCAAGGAAAGGAAACAAAAAATCAAACAAATGCTTGCAGCACAGCTTTGTACCTCTTGTAGAAACTTGATCTGCAGATTTAAAGATTCACTCCTGTGCACATGAGGACTCTGACAAGACAAAGCTGTGGCAAAAATATTTATTGTAAATAGAAATGTACAAATAGTTCCACACTATTTCAACATCTGCTTCAAACCTCTTCTGTCCATAACCTTTTAACACTGCACAAGTAGCAGCAAATATAATTCCATCTGCACAGAAATTTCAATTGGAACTTGAAACTGCTGATGATTTTGAAAGATCAATCATTTGTCAGAGATTAAAAACTTTACAATCATTTTAGAAACTGGGTTTTGATTTTGCTTTGCTGTGGACAATGACATCAGGTGTCTCTATAGATATTCTTCCTAAAATCCATTCTGACCCTGCTCTCTGCCAATTTGAAGCCATTCCCTGTGTGCTGTCCCTCCATCCCTTGGAAATCTTCTCTCTCCATCTTTCCTGCAGCTCCTTCAGGCTCTGCAAATCCACACACCCCAGAGCTTCTCCTCTCCAGGTGAACAATGCCAGCTGTGCCAGCAGAGCTGCCCCATCCCTCTGCCCACCCTGGAGCCTCCTCTGGGCTCTCTCCAGCAGCTCCAGCTCCTGGATGACTTCCACTGGAGTAAAATGGGCTGGAATTCGGCCAGGGGCCCCACAGCTGGAGCAGTGCAGAGCTGGGCTGTGGCTCTAACTTTCTCCACGTGCTGCTCCAAGAGACATCAGGGCTATCAACAATACCCCTTATCCACAAATCCACACCTGGGGAAGCAGCCTGGAGAGTCCCTACCACCAAAATACCTGATCCACATCAGAAAACACCTCTTTTTTTCCCACTCAAACAGAAGGAAGAGGGCTCCAAGGCTGTTTGCTGCAATCCTTGTTTGGGTGGCTGAGCTGGGCTTTAATTGCTGAGAAAATGAGGGAAGTTTGCTGTGGGAGAGGTGAGCTGAAAAGTGGAGATTGCTTTTAATTCACAAGAAGCGAGGTTAATGATTGCTCTTACTTTATCTGACAAAGAATTCCTCAGTATTGATCCAGCTCCCTCTAACAGGGATTTTGTGTTTCTTCCTTTGAAAGAAAAATGAGTAAAATAAATAGCAACAGCACACAACAATGGAAATTCAGTCAGATTAGGCTCACAGCTTCTTTCCCTTTCTGGACACACACTGTGGAAGTCTGAAACTGCCTCCAGTTGGGAGAATTTTGCTGTTTCACAGGAGACTTCCAGCACTGAGGCAGATTTCTGACAGAGGGAAGAGCCACAGGATAAAACACCATGTTTGCATTTACATTTCCTTTTACCTCTCGCCTTGTAAACCTTCATTAAATACAATTTCTGCATCAATACTGCATGATACCTCCCAAATCTCTTCTGAAACAGAACATCCTGCTTTGTATAATTAGTCATTTGCCCTACAAAAGGGAGGAATAATCTGCCTCAGACTTCCTCTTGTGCCTGGAGGCCTTGGGAATCTTTCTAACCCCTCTGTGACAGAGCCCTTCTTCCTCTGCAGGCTTTTCTTCTTCAGCCTAATTATATTTCCCTTCTGTTTGCTGAGCCTGGAGAGGTTTTTGCAGGGAGCTGAGCACCCCCAGCCCCTCCAGGGTCCCCCCCAGGTTCTGCACAGCACCGAGCCCACCCTAAGCAGGAGATGGGGCTGAGGGGGAGCAGGGGGGCTCCATCCCATAATAGCGATGGCAATCCCCACCTGTGCTCATGGTCAGGCCATTCCCGAGCTCTGGCATCCCTTCAGGCTGGAATTGCAGCTGGCTGCAGTGTCCGTGTGCCTGCTGGCTCCTGGCTCTGTGCTGCTCAGTTTGTTGGGCAAGCCCAAGTTCACCTGCCCAGTGAGCCTGGTGGCTCTTAAAAACAGCCTGGAATGTTTCATAAAGGAAATTTCACTGCCTGGAATGTTTCATAAAGGAAATTTCACTCCATTTATAGGAGCATAAAATGTAAACGGATCCTGTAGGAGTAGAATGAAATCTTCAGCTGCACACGTGACTGCAAGGAGTGGAAGGTTTTTGGTCTTTAATTCACTCTGGTGCAGACTCAAGCCTAGATTTTCCTTGCTTTATTTTAATCTACAATCCAATTTTCCTTGGTTTTCTAAGTAAGCTTTTTCTGTAGTTTGCCTATTTTAATGCACCTCACCTCAGTCCATCCCATCTTCAGGAATTTTTGTAACTTTCTGCAGCAGCAGAACAGAGAAAACAATAAAACCCAATTGCCTACATGTATTTGTTGGGCTGCTTTAGTTTCCCTGACATTCTGTTATGATAAATCTGTGTTCTGATGGCCTCCTCAGGAAAGGGAATTTTCAAACTGCCTGTGAATTTCAGAGGTGATTAAGAAAATGAGTCAGCAGGATGCCTGCATGTGCAGAGGTAGCAGAGCTCAGATCTGCTGACAGCTCTGCCATCTGAGGTCTTCATTCAGCATTTTTGAGCAGCCAGACCTTCTCTCTGGCCAGAGCTGAGCACCAGGTGAAAACTGGGCTTTGAAACTCTCCCAGGCAGATGCTGCCAGTCCTTCCAGCAGCACCTACTCCTCGATGGATGTCTGGGAATATTCCAGTTTTTCTGCTGCTCTGAGTCCAAGGCTCAGTCTGGGTTTGCATCAGTATAAAAGTGAGAGAAAATGCGACCCTGGAAGTTCCTCTTGCTCCCCCTGAGACCCCAGCTGTCAGCTGTTTGCAAATGTCGTCATTAATCTTCACTAAACTATCCACAAATAGCTTGATATGTCTCGTATTTATGTTTATTCAAAATATTTCCAGGAAATATTTACACATTTAACCTCCTGTATAAAGAGAGGTCAGGTGGCTTAAGGCAAAAAACCAAGTACACACGTTAACTGCTTTTAAAGCAGGTATTTGCATTTCAAACTTGTTATAAAGCAAAATTTCATTTTTATTTACTATTGTATTTCCATTATATATTTGCATGAATTCCAGCCCTTTGGGGAGGGTGTCAGCACAGCTTTCCTGCCTGGAGAAAGGGAGAGACAAATGCAGAAAAAGGATTTACAGCACCTGAACCACAAAGCTTTGTGCGTTTTGGGCTGAGGAACTGCAGAGCTGCTGCTTGGAGAGCAGGGGCAGCACAGCAGCCCCTGCTCTGTCCTTGCACAGGGCAGGTTCAGTAATTCCATCATCTGAAGGGTTTGGGTGGGGTTTGATTTTCCTAATCAGCTGAATTCCTGACAGCAGAGGGAGAGATCAGATTGTTCTGCATGGCAGCATTCCAAGGAGCAAGCTTCAGTGTAAGCACTGATGACAGCAACTGGGGATCTTATCTGGGAGTCATTTACTGCCTGAGAAAAGTTCTGGGCTGGAATTGAGCAAATTTCTATTTATAATTGCATCATTTCAGGCCGAGTCCTGCAGAGCTTGTTCAGGAACATTTCTAGGAGCTACAAGAAGAATTTTGGTATAAATCTGCTCATCAGTACTTGATCTTTCTGGACAATAACCTTTGGGGTTTTTTAGGTCAGTGCTTATGAGCAAATGACATCACCACAGCAGAGTTCATCAGTTATTTACCCTTATGCAAAAGTGTCAGTGATTTCTGTTTCTGAACACATTGCAGCATTTCTAAACTGCATCCAGGGATTCAAATCTGCAGCTGAAACCTTTTGTTTCAAATGTCTCATTTGTCAAATGAGCTTAAAGCAATATTTAGCTGCTTTGTGGCTTTCTCTTGTTTAATTACTGCTATAAAATGTCCCCAGTGGGCAAAATTCATCCCTGGGTAAACAGGCAGCAAGTGGGGAGGATTAAAGCTCATTTAGCAATGCCTGCAATCATTTCTGTGCACACCCAAAACCTCTGTGCTGCTCACACACATCACACCCTGCTGGCAGGTGAAGGATTCAAGTCAGTGCTAAAGAAAATCTTGTTTTCACCAAGTGTTCACCCCTGAATTAGTTGGAGCTTTCAAAGTCTCTCCTGCTCTTTGTTACTCTGGGAATAAAGCAGCTGGTTCAGCTTTCTAAACAGTGAAAAAATTCATATTTGCATTGAATTTGGGGAGAACACTTACCAGTTGAGCATTTTGGCAGCCTGACTGAGCCATTCGTGCAGGGACCGGAGCCTTGCACTGGGAATATCCACATCCCAAATTCTGGGAGCGAGGCAGGGCAGGCTCTGTCCAGGAGCTCTTTGAGGCACCTCAGCTCTCCACCAGAGCAGCCCCAGGGTTTGGAGTTTCCCACATTTTCTTCTTTAAGATGAGCAGTTCCAAACTTGGTTGTGGTTTTCCTGAGCCAACAGCTTCTTGAGCACGGGAAGATTTCCTGAGGACTCTTCCAGCTTTGGTTGTTGCACAGTGAGCACCCAAGAGCCCTTTCAAAAACCCCACTTTTATTCTCTTTATTAACAGCATTTCCTCCTCCTCCTAAAAGCAGTTTGGATTAGAAAGGCTTTAATTGAAACCAGAAACCAGCATTCATCAGTGATATCAAAGCTTTTCTGCACAGAACAACTTCCAAGTGGCCACAGTTTTAATTTTACTGCTCATTTATACAAATTAGCAGCAGCACTCTGCCTGGTGCCTGCAGTTCAAGTAGGAAAGGGGAAAAAAAAAAAGAGGAAAACTGGAAAGCAAAGTTCAGCCTCTGCCCTGGGATATAATTGTCCATTTGTGGAAGTTAAATTTTTCCCACTGACTCTAGTGCTGGATAATCCCTGCTCTTTACATTATTGGTTAGAAACCCTGGGGGAATTCTGCCCCTGGGGAAATATATTTGTATTTCAAGGTGGGAATTCCTGGAAAGCCCTTGTGAGTGGTGCCCCTGTGGGAGCTCAGATCCCTGCAGTGACCTGCAGCTCGACCAGCTCCGTTCCTTCCAGCATTTCCTGGGGCAAGTTCAAATTCTCTGAGACTTGGGATAAAGGCAGGGATTTCTCCTGGGAGCCCCAGGCCCAGTGTGGGGCTGCTCTGAGCTCTGGCTCTGCTGAAGGCCATTCCTGTCCAACATCAGGTGGAGAAATTATCCTCCCTACTCCTGCTGCTCCTGTCACCCTGCCAGAAATGAGCATTTTAAGGAAAAAAAAAAACGTGGAAAGAAATCTCCTTTTGCCCCTGGAGCCAGTGGTTCTGACACTGCTGGGCTGTCAGCAGAGGAAACTCAGCACAGATTTGACCCCACAGCTCCACACAGGCAAATATTGGGATTAATTTCAGAGACCAGAACTTCTTGTAACACCTTCACTAACATTTCATATTCCAGAATATGCCAAAAATCAGCTCTTTGGGAAAAAATATGTAAAAATAAAAAAAGAACATGTAAAGATGTAAAAAGCCTGTAGCTCTTGCAGGTCAGACGGCTCCTAAAGTAATATTTTCCACCAAGAGAAGCATCACCCAAAGCTTTTATGACTTTTGCAGGATAAAACCATCACCTGCTGAGGAGGGATTCCCAGGACATTATCCACAGGGAGCCTTGGAGCTCATCTGTATAATCCCAAATAAATGTTGAGGTGTAAAAAGCATTATTCTCTATGCCACTAAAACACAACAATACAATTTAAGAGAGCTGAAAACCCCCAGCCTTATGCTAAATAAGTTTAAAAATAAAGAATGAGGTAGGGAGCAAGTTATTTTTACATATAAATCAGGATGTCTCAAGCTCCCAGGCACTGAAGGAGCAGCTTATTTAGGAAAATGGAATCAGCTCTCACTCCATAGGAAAGCTTTGTGCTCTCTGAAGGGGATAGAGCTTCATGTCAAGAAGGTACTTTTTAAATTTTTAATTAATTTTTTTTAATTAATGCTCCAGGATGTTCACACAAAGGCACAGCTATCGACCACTGGGCAGGATATATTTTTAATTGGGAGAGGCCTTGCCAGCTGAGCTATAAAAAAAGTACAAGCTGTTAAATAGAATAATGGAGAAGAAAGACTTGGGGGAAAAAAAGTAATGAGAGAAAAAAAAAAAAGGAAAAAATCTTTAGTTAAAAGAGACTTAGCAGGATTTTGGAGCTGAAAAACCATGAACCTTATCATGAGCATCACAAATGCTGCTCAGGGATGCAGGGATCCTGAAGCCATGGAAATGGCTCTGGGATCCAGGATTATCTGACAGGAGTCCCATGGAAATGAAGAGAATTCAGATTTTGGAGCTGTGCTCACACACATCCAAGGCTGATCACACACATCCCATGGAAATGAAGAGAATTCAGATTTTGGAGCTGTGCTCACACACATCCAAGGCTGATCACACACATCCCATGGAAATGAAGAGAATTCAGATTTTGGAGCTGTGCTCACACACATCCAAGGCTGATCACACACATCCCATGGAAATGAAGAGAATTCAGATTTTGGAGCTGTGCTCACACACATCCAAGGCTGGCAGTGGTGCTCTCAGGGCAGGGCACTGTGGAACAGGGCTGCAAGGAACCAAGAAGGAATTGAATTTTCCTCTCTCAGGCAGAACAAGGGGTGGGAGCTGCAGATCCTGCAGGTGTCACTGCCCTGATGCTGACTCGAGGCAAACACAGCCAGCTTGGTGTGAAATTAAACACTTGAATTGCTTCTGCAAATGTTTTTTTATGTGAAATAAGTCTCAGGAGTGCTAATTTTGGTTCTGTTGCATTCCTTTTGCCTCTGGGGAGGGTAACTGGGAGCACAGCCCTAACAAGACTGCTGGAATACCCAAATGTGACATTTTTCTGGCTCAGACATGGAAAAAATCTTCCATCCCCACCTTCCAGCAGTGTCCAAGCATCCCTGCAGTGCTGGTGGTCACCCTTAGCCCTGAAATTCTCTGTGCAGCAGCAGCCAGGCTCTGTCCCCTGAGCTCCTGGGCTCTCCCCTTGTCACCATGGTCTTTTCTGAAAAATCCTTTGCCAGGATTTTTTGTCTCCAGAAACCTCAGAGGGAAAGAAAAACAATAATTATCTGCTTTTGCTGTGGAATGCAAAAGGTGCATCTTTGATTGGTCTGTGTTGGTTGTTTCTACTTAATGACCAACCATGGTCCAGCTGTGTGGACTCTCTGAGAGCCACGGGTTTTTGTTATTCCTTATTCCATTCCATTCCACTCCATTCCATTCCATTCCATTCCATCCCATCCCATCTTTTCCTGGCTTTCTGTCTGTATCATTTCTCTATTTCTTTTAGTATAGCATTTTTAATATAATAGAATGTCATAAAATAATAAATCAGCCTTCTGAAACATGGAGTCAAGATTTTCATCTCTTCCCTCGTCCTGGGACCCCCGAACACAACGACAGCACCTGGAGCAGCAGAGGGGATGCTGAGGTAGAGAAGGAAGGGTTAAATTCCAGCTGGGTGGAGAAGGGTTAAATTCTAGCTTGGTGGAGAAGGAAGGGTTAAATTCCAGCTGGGTGGGGAAGGATTCAATTCCAGCTGGGTGGAGAAGGGTTAAATTCTAGCTTGGTGGAGAAGGAAGGGTTAAATTCCAGCTTGGTGGGGAAGGAAGGGTTAAATTCCAGCTGGTGGGGAAGGGTTAAATTCCAGCTGGGTGGGGAAGGGTTAAATTCCAGTTTGGTGGAGAAGAGTTAAATTCCAGCTGGTGGAGAAGGGTTAAATTCCAGTTTGGTGGAGAAGAGTTAAATTCCAGCTGGGTGGAGAGGGAAGGGTTAAATTCCAGCTGGGTGGGGAAGAGTTAAATTCCAGGTGGGGAAGTGTTAAATTCCAGCTGGGTGGGGAAGGATTCAATTCCAGCTGGGTGGAGAAGGAAGAGTTAAATTCCAGCTGGTGGGGAAGGAAGGGTTAAACTCCAGCTGGTGGGGAAGGAAGGGTTAAACTCCAGCTGGTGGAGAAGGAAGGGTTAAACTCCAGCTCAGAGGGGGCTCTGCTGCTGGGGTGCTGAGGCCAGCTGAGCCTTCAGGGGCTCAGCCCCAGCTCCTCTCCGTGCTCAGCATTTCCATCCAAGCCCAAACCCTGGGCAGAAAGGCCCAAAATAAATCAGAATACTTTCCTGAAAGAAATCAGATTCACTTTTCTCTCAGCCCACACTGCTTGCAAACCTGGGAGGGAAAATGCCAGATTTTATCAATGCCCTTTTACAACTGTTTGCTGCTTTTAATGCTAAACACATTTTTGTCTTTGCATCTCTAGGCCTCCTTTTCCTCCCATACATTGAGCTCCAGGTAATTATTCTAATTATAAACAGGTAAAAGCCAACAAACACAACAGAAATATTTCCCCTTATAAAAACCATGGATAATTCCCTCTCATATCCATTCCTTAGATGCTTCATGACAGTTTTTATTTTGCTGCTCTGATGTTCTTCTCTTCCTGCCAATGCAACTCTTATATATTGATTAATTCCTGTAGCATTTATGGCAAAATACATGACATTTGCCATAAAAAGTGCTATTTTTTCATCCTGCTTAGTGGGGACAAGGCAAAATAAAGCACTCAGCCAGACACTTTCTTCATTACATAGTAAGTTTGCAATGTTTTAATAGCAAAATAAACAAGAATCTGTTTAAATATTCCCCTCTGTGGGTAACAGCTCCCCATTTCATTATACAAATGTGTGAAGTATTTTCTAGAAATTAGATCACCATACAGAATAATGAAAATAATAATTAAAACTGGGTCAGAAGTCAGGGTATTCAAAGGAAATGACTGAAAAGAGAAATTATAAAAGGTCAAAAGTGGGGGTTTTTTCAATATATGGGAATCTCAAGGTAAAAAGCACAAAATTGAGAGGATCATCAGTGACCTGGGATATTACAGGTTAAATACCACATAAAATTACAGATTTGAAATGGAATGTCTCTCAAAATCAAGGTGTTCTGCTGCACAGGTGAGCTTGGCAAGGTGCTGCTTATCAATAAATGAAAAAAACAATTAAAAATTGTTTCCTGGGCTCCTCCTTCCCTCACCTGCCCATAAAATGTGTGTTCTCATGGTGTGACTTCAGCACAAGCCTTCCTGAACTCGCAGATGAAGGAAGAGATCCCCCCAAAGAGCTCCTGGGAGTCCAGGTCTGCCGCCTCCCCAAACCTCACCTGCAATTGGAAATAAAGAATATTTCACTTCAGCACACCTGAGTGATCCAAGCCAGGAGCTTAATGAAATTCAAAGAGCAGAGAAAAGTGAAATTCCTCCATTATTGTTCATATTAATATAAAGAAAAAGAGAAAGAAGAGGTAAAAGAAGAAGGGGAAGAGGAGGAAGAAGCAAACTTTGAGCTGTCTGAAGTCTCCAGGGAACTGAGATCCAAAATATCCCAAATAAAAGTGATCTAGGGAGCTGACACTGAATTACCTCAGTAACCTGGGTTAATCTCTCTGGCTGGACCACAAATCTCCAGCTGGAGAGGAGAAAATTCAGCAAATCCTGAAGTTTTCTGGCTCTGCAGCTTGGTAGGTGAATCCATTCATGAAAGAAAATGTGTACCAAATGTCCTAATCCCAGGACCGGGATGTTGCTCCAGTTTCAGAGGTTACCACTGCATTTCTGTCCCTTTCCTTAAGATCTCTGACCACTGTTAAATATGGGATTTTCTTTCTTTTCCTACAGCCAGAATAAATATATGGCAAGTGGGAATTTCTTGCACTGCTTTCCCCTCCTTTCTTCCCTTTTAAAAAAGAAATGTAGCATTATTTTCATTGCATTTTAATGTGATATGTACCAGCACGTTGCTATAAAGCTTCTTCATTTCCTCACATCTTTTTGACAGCTGGGAGAGATCTCCTTCATATTTCTGAATTAAATCCTGTAATAAAATAAAACTCCTTAATTTGCTGTAGGAGCATAGGATTAAAGCAGGAATTAAACAGCAGTGAAAACAAAATCATTCAGGGTGAGATTTTCATGTCATAAAAATTTCACATTTCACAAAAGAGAAGCACACACATTCCCTTGCAAGAATTAAGACATCAAAGACAAAAAAAAAAAAATAAAAGGAACATTAACATTAGAGAATTTTAAGTGTATTATAAAATGACAAAACCTAAAAAGTGGCAGAGCCAGAGAAGCACCACAAGGCCCTGATTTCCAGAATATTTGGCCTTTTTTCCTGTGCAACAAACACTGCCAGTTCCAGGTGCTTAAGGGGCAGAAACAGAGCTTTAGAAACAAGCCTGGAAATAAAATTTCTTCATTTTGCATTGTTTGTAACACCCAGATTTTAGATTTTTTTTTTCTTTTTGAATTCGGAAAACCATTTAAAATTATGAGCTAGTATTGAGTTAAACTATGGAGTTAGTGTAGGGACTAATTAGAGGGTTAACTTGGTTTAAGTGAGTATAAGTAGTTGGAGAATAAAAAGTAGGATCTTGAAAATATATGTGTTTTATAGCTGATTATATAAACAGATGATAAAGTATATGAAAATTGGTTATAAATACTATAATGAAAATTGGTTATAAATACTATAATAATACTTTATAAATAATGTTTATTATAAAAATCAGTACATTTATATTATATAATTAATATATTAGTAGTCAGTGTTTGAGGAAATGAATATTTTTTTAAACATTTATGCAGTATTAACAGTAGTAACTATTAATTAATGTTATTTATAGAAGACGAAACAACTGTGAAAGAAACACCTGGAAGCACAAAGAGGTGTGGGACAGCACAGGTGGACGTGGCCACTCAGAGTGGGGACACCTGAGCTGCCAGCAGCCCTCCAGGGCAGGCTTGGGTTGGATTCCAGGATGGATTTCCCATCCAAAAGGATTCCCAGCCCTGGCACAGCTGCCCAGGGCAGGCTTGGTGGGATTTCAGGATGAATTTCTCCATCCAAAAGGCTCTGCAGGGCTGGCACAGCTGACCAGGGCAGATTTAGGTTGGATTCCAGGAAGAATTTCTCCATCCAAAAGGATTCCCACCCTGGCACAGCTGCCCAAGGCAGGGCTGGGTTGGATTTCAGGATGAATTTCTCCATCCAAAAGGATTCCCAGCCCTGGCACAGCTGCCCAGGCAGGGCTGGGTTGGATTTCAGGATGAATTTCTCCATCCAAAAGGCTCTGCAGGGCTGGCACAGCTGACCAGGGCAGATTTAGGTTGGATTCCAGGAAGAATTTCTCCATCCAAAAGGATTCCCAGCCCTGGCACAGCTGCCCAGGCAGGGTTGGTGGCATTTCAGGATGAATTTCTCCATCCAAAAGGATTCCCAGCCCTGGCACAGCTGCCCAGGCAGGGCTGGGTTGGATTTCAGGATGAATTTCCCATCCAAAAGGATTCCCAGCCCTGGCACAGCTGCCCAAGGCAGAGGTGGAGCCCCCAGCCCTGCAGGGCTCAGAGGAAGGGGAGGTGGCATTTGGGGACACGGGTCAGCTCTGCTGGCTTTGCATTCTGTGCTCTTCAAGGGCTTTTCCAACCTGAAGGATTGGAAATGATTGAAGGATAATCAGGACTGGATGATTCTGTGGTCCAGGGCGTGATCCTAAGGATGATCTTTAAGGTCCCTTCCAAACCATTCCATGATTCTTTGATCCTCTCTAAACCCTCTTCTATCTGAGGGCAGAAGAAATTCTTTAAAATTCACTCTAAAATTCCTGTTAGTGCTTCTCAAGGGCTGCCTGCTCCTCATCCTTGCCTGGGAAGGGAAAACAGGGTGCAGAAACCCTGAAAACCCTTCCCACACTGCAAATGACAACATGAGACACCCTCAGAAGGGAATAAAAAGGCACTTTCCCTCAAATTCTCCTTATTCCCAGGTGTCAGCACTAACTCCCAGGTTACTCCTCCCTTACTCCAGCCCACAGGGAGGTTGTGCTTGATTTACCTTTAGTTCCTTGCAGAACTGGGACTCCTGGGGCGTTGCCTTGCTTGCTTTGGGTTTGAGGAGCCTCCTGCACTGGACAAGGTTCTCCAATTCTTTTTTTAAAACTAAAAAAAAAGGAACAGAAAATGAGGAATTTCACCAGCATGAAGAGCTGTCCAAAGGGCTGCAATTGCCTCATTTAGGGCACAAGGAAAATAAAAGAGAATGTGGGTCTGCAGTACATTTATCTAGGAGTGCTAAGTTCCTGGTGGGAGGTAGAGCTCCTGAAGGAGGCATTTCCTCAGGGAAAAAAATGTGATCCGATCCCTGCAAGTGCAGGATAATGCAGAGGTCGAGAGCGTGGGAATGCAGCAGCATAAACCTGACCTTCCCTAGGATGAGCACTGGGATCAGCCGTGGAAATAACAGCCTGAAAAGCCACATTTTGTGTAGGAAACTCTGGGTTCCTTTAAAGACAAAAGAATAAAGATCCTCTGTGGAACAGTAAGAAATCAGTAAGAATTCTTGTCAGCTGGGACAGAGGGCACAGCCTGGGCTCTGGCAGCTCCTGCAGCTCCTCCAGGGTGTTCCTGGAGCTGGCAGAAGCTGCTTCCTCGGATTTTGGTGCATCTCCTCCCTCTGTGCCCTGCTGGGACTGCCCTGGCAGAGCAGGAATCCACGGAGGGAAGAGCCCAGGCAATCCCACCTGGCTGCCCTGGTGATGCCTCGGGTTAGCTCAGCCTGCCCAAGGCACCACTGAGGCCCCTCTTTGAACATCTCCAACAGTTCTGTTCCCATTTCACAGCTTTGCCCAGCATTTCCCAAAACTGCCTTTAAAATACTCACTGGTTTTGAATTGTTTACTGAAGGTAAATGTTGCATTTAGTGATTTCTGTCTCCTAAAAGGTGGATTGGAATTCCTTGGAGCAGGATAAAGCACACTGCAGGAGCCTCGAGCTGCTCCCAGAGCTGACCCCAGGGCCCAGAAGGGGTGCAAGGGTTTGCCAACCCAAAAGTGAGAGTGAGCATCATTCAGATCTGTTACCAAAGGCTGAAATTGGCAATATTGGTCTGGACTTATGGCCAACACACATGTCACACCTTCAAAACACAGATTTTTATAGATTTCAACATAAAATTTTCCACCCACTGACACTCTGCTGTCAGCTCTCAAAGGGTTCAGTGTAAAACCCACTGAGCTCACAGGTCATGGGACTGTTCCATGGAGAGCAGGAAATCCATCCTACAAAATCCATCCTACAAAATCCATCTTCCATTTCAACAACCTTGTTCTGCCCCTCCTGTTGATTTCACTGGTGCTGGAGTCCTTTTCAGAGAAGGAAACCAGTTTGTTTCCAGAAAGTTCTCGAACTCCAGGAAGTTTCTCCCGCTGCATTCCCACTCCCATCTCCCAGAGACCCTCCCAGCCATCACTGTAATGGAGCACTTGTACCACTTAACTTTTGTATTTTATGATAAACTCTATTTACCATGGCCAGTACATTTTTTTTTACATTTCTAAACCACCTGGACGCACTTCAATATTTCTTTTCTTTTTTTAATTCCTCACAGTAACATGGCAGGTTAAGCATCTCCATGGCAACACTTCACCTCAATGTTCTGAACCTTTAACTCTCTTTACAAACTACAGAGGTGCAGTGAAAACCCGTTCCAAATGACTGCACAGTGCACGAAAATCTGCCTGTGAATGTAGAAACCACATTTACATACCATCAACTTCAGCACTGAGGCCCTTCATGGACGCTGGAAAGGAAGAGGGGAAAATCATGATGATGACATTTATAATGATAATTTCATTTATACAGTGAGAAGCACAGAAGTTGAAGGACTTCATTTTTTATTTGTTGATTATTTCCCCCCCTTCCCTCCTCTCACCATCAGGAACAGCTTCAAACTCTGTCAGCTCCTGAGGAAAGGTGGCCAGCTCGGGCTGGTGCAGGAGGATCTGTTCCACCAGGGCGTGGAGAAGGGTGAACGTCCTGTCCCTGCCCCTCAGCAGAGAGAGCTGCAACAGAGCAGAGCAAAAACACACCCTGAGCTATCAGCCCTCAAAAATAAATAAAACACCAAAAAAGAATCAGCAGAGATGCTGACAGAACCCAGGAGTCACTGTCACATTTTCTGGAAAAATCCCTTCGCCAGGGTTTCTCTCCTGGGAAGCTGAGAAGCCTCAGAGGAAAAGGAAAAACAAAATTATCTAATTTGCTTCTCCTGTGTTTTGCTGCTTTGGAATGTGGTTTGGAGATTGTTTATCCAACAGGTGAATTGTTTTTACTTATTGACCAATCCAGCTGTGTCGAGGCTCTGGAGCAGAGAGTCATGAGTTTTCATTGTTATCCTTTAGCTTTCTGTCTGTATCTTTTCTCTATTCTTTAGTATAGATATAATATAATATAATATAATATAATATAATATAATCCTTCTAAGAACATGGAGTCAGATTCCTTCCTTTCCTCACCATCGTGTGGGGATCCCAAAATACCACACCCAGGTGTATTTGGCAAGAATAGAAAACAACAGAATCAAACCTCTGCTTTTCATGTTGCTGCTTCACACACATTCCTGGCTCATACCTGCTGTCTAACCAGGGCCTGCAGCTCACACAATTCCTGATGCCAAGGGATTTTAATATCAGGGCAGGCAGCATTTTGATGTTCTGCCTCATTAGAGGCACATTCAGCAGCACAGAGCCAGAGCTGCTGCCTGAATGGGGAGCACAGCTTGTGATCCCAGGCACGAGAGAACTCAGTGCTCAACAGCAGTTTATTCTCCTCTAACCCAGGGCAGGTGGTAAAATCTGAGCTCCTCTTTAGGAATTATTGCCTCTCTCCGCATGAAAATAATTAAATTTATTATTTTATAGCATTAACATGCTAACAAATATTAGCCTACTAAGGCTAGCAAACCTCAGAACAGGATGACTTTAATCACAAGAAGACATTTACTCACTTTGGCCAGAGATGACAGTCGGAATCCTCTGGCCACCTCTTTCCCAGCTTTCTCATTCAGGTGGTTCCCCATGGCCAAAATGTACTCCAAGACAGCAACAAACTTGGGGCTGGACTGCAGCTGCCTGCTTGCCTGGATGTTCTGGATGATCAGCTGGAACACACAGACCTTTGTCACCATGACATTGTCTGAAAAATACCTTTGCCAGGATTTTTCTCGTGAGAAGCTGAGAAAAATTCTCAGAAAAGAAATGTAAACAATGACAATCTGATGGCTTTGGAATGTGGTCTGGAGGTTGTTTACCTACAGGTGCATCTTTGATTGTTCCATGTGAATTGTTTTTGCTTAATGACCAATCCCAGTCCAGCTGTGTTGGACTCTCTGAGTCTGTCACGGGTTTTTATTATAATTCATTCCTTTTTTCCTTTCCTCTCCTCACCTTCTGATGTATTCCTTTCTCTCTATATATAATATCAGCCTTCTAAGAAACATGGAGTCAGATTCATCTCTTCCCTTGTCCTGGGACCCACAAACACATTGACAGACCTTCCTCAGACAGGCTGAAAATGGGGATAAACCCGTGGTGTCTGTGCCCCCTGTGCCACCCCTCACTGTCCCCACCTCCCTGTCCCAATCCTGTCACCCTGTTCTTTTGAGTTCTTCTAAGCCTTCTGATCTTGACCTTCTTGTAACAAACTTTCTCACAGACTTTATGTAAATAATTGTTTTGCATTCTTTTCTGGAGGGGGAGAAATTTGATGGACTGTTGCTTTATGCAGTGCCATTGGAGAGGTGGCACTGTCACCCTCCAACCCACTGTCACTTTTGGAAGTCTATAAATGTTAGAGTCAGAACTAAACTTCCCTCTTTTTCACCTTAGAAAACCCATTGTCCTCGTCTTTCTGTTTCGTGTCCTAGAGTGCCAAAATCCCTCAGGGATTTTCAGCAAGGCCAAACTCCCCCAGACAAAGCTGTGCTGGCACAGCCACCCCAAAAAGGAGTCACATCCTTTGTGGCTGCCAAAACAACTGCAGCTCCTGTGCACAAAAGGCTTTTGCTGTTTGGGTGCCCAAATTTCAGGGATCAGGGGAAGCAGAGTCTGGAGCTCCATCCTTCACCTCCCTCCTTTCCATTTACACCAGCTCAATGCTCTTATCAAAATTCTTAGCACAGTTTCCCCACAAGGAAGAATAATAAATTCCTGTACTCAAACTCAGTATAATTCAGTTTTCCCAGGGAAGCCACCTCCCTTCTAGGCCTACAGGCACAGGAGGGGATTTTGTTTTCAGCTAAAAAATCTGTATTTTTTTAGTACCACACCTCTTTTCATCAGTCACCAACACAGAAATTTAAAAACAGGGAGAGGATGAAGCACATGGGTGCACTGAAAGCTGTTGTTAAAGAATTTATAGCCCAGCTCAGGGCCAGAGGTTGCTGAAAGCCAAAACTGACATTGCCCCTTAGGATTTTAGGTGTATATTTTGTGGTTTAAAATACGTGCTAGCGTGTATAAGAACACATTTAGACACTAATTAGCTCTTCAGTGAACATTAAATATCCATCAAAGCAAACAGTGCATGGAATTACTTCCAAATATTCAATATTTGGCTTTAGTGGAGGACAGCAGAGGTGCAGCTGCTCCAGGCAGGGTCAGGAATGTCTGCATCTCCCCTGTGCTTTCCATCTGCTCCTCTTCCGAGCTTCCCTCACTGCTACTGTGCTTTGAATCACAGCCAGGCAAAGGATAACTCACAGAACTTCCACATTTTCTTTTCATTCCCGTGCAGAACGAGGGCAAAACCTCTGAAGCATTTTTGTGGTGTGGAAATGCTTGTTTTGAATCAAAGCATGGACAAAAGCTGGCAGGTAAGGCAGGGCTTGGAACAGCAGGACCCAGGCACCAGAGTGGCACTTGTTTGTTTGCATCCCCCCACCCCTAGGTCATCCTGGGAAAAGGCAGAGAGGGACTTGGGCTCTGGCTCCCAAAAATTGCAGTCCAGAGCTGTAATCCTTAGGGGGAACAGCTCCTTCAGTCTTCAGGAAATAATAAATCTCCTGGAGATTTGTCAAATGAACTTCCTCCTTGCCTTAGACTGATTCTTTCAGCTCATGGGGCCAGAACCTCCCCACAAAGGGAATTGAATTTTAAAGGTGAAATTCACTTCTGCCTCATCCAAAGGAGGAAGGTTTAATATCGCCAGTAAAATGTTGAAGATCTCTTCCTGTTCTTTTCTCTCTCTTTTGTGGAAGTCTCTCCTACTGCCACGCCCAGTACCCTGAACCTTGGTGGAATAAGGATGATATCAAACACACAAGTGGAAAAAAAAAAACCCCAAAAATAATCCTCCCAAACTACACAGCCTTGAAATGTGTGATTTGGGCCTCTCTTATCAAAGTGCCAGGATGACAGACACACCAGGAGGGCTCCAGTACTCACAGGCTCCAGGTCTCTGATGCTCTCGGGGAGCTCACGGATGCTGAGCAGCAGATCCAGCCTCTGGCCCAGCTGGGGGATTTTACACATCTGCACAGAATGGAGCAGAACAGGAATAAAAAACTCACATTTATACCAAAACATGCATATTCCTTTCATTATTTACTGAGCAATTCAGCTGGGCCATTGTTTGCCTAATTTCTGTGCTCATTTATTCATTTTATTCTGGGCCTTGACCCTGTGGATACACTCTGGCACAGGCCTGCAAATTCACTGTATGCTCCTGGGCAGACATGATTAAAATCAAGTGCAGTCCTTTCTTGTGAGCAAAAATGGCTAAATACCTGTAATTTTATAGATTATGGCTTCTAGATTTTGGGAATCTAGATTTAGATCAGGATAAATGCTCTGTAGGAAGAGGAGGGAGTGTGACTTGGAGACACAAAGGGATCCATTATTCTCTTTTTGTTATCTATCTGTCCCAAGTCTTCATCAGAATAATCCTTTCATACTGATTCTGGGTGAGACTGTAAATTTGAGTTCTAAACAACAGCTTCTTGCAGTGGTTTTAGCTTGGAGAATGTCCTAAAACTAGGATGTGGTGTCTTTTAACATTGAAACTCCTCACCTCTAACATAAACTGGTCAACCACGTGCAGCTCTGAGCAAGGCCCCTTGAAGGACAGGTACCTTTCTGCATCTTTGGGTGTGGGCAAATATCTGTGAAGAGAAAATTAAAATTAGGGGTCCTTTTCATTCTGTATTCTGATAAAATAATTCTGCCATTCCTTGCCCTGGAGTTTCCTACATTTTGTGTGGTTTTTGTGGTTCATATTTACTGCTTATCCTTTGGAGGCATTTGAACCAACTGGGAGATGGGAAGCAAGAGTGATCTGCAGACACCTCTGGATATCTGGAGATGATTCCATGTAGATAAGGCTTGAAAACAGCCAGAATGTCCACCTGCAGACATTCAGAGAATTTAGAATGACAGAATATTTTAAAAAAGGTGAAATCATGAGATAGAGGAGTTCAGGCCCTGATTTCCAAAGAGGTTGGATCCTTTCTTATCTCTGTTATGTCATAATCAAAGAATATCCTGGGCTGAAGGGACCCACAAAGGATCATTTCTGTTATCTCATAATCACAGAATATCCTGGGCTGAAGGGACCCACAAGGATCATTTCTGTTATCTAGCTCTGTCCACCCTCTGTTCCAGCTCAGCCTGCCCAAGGCATCACTCCGATAGAAGGATTTTTGACATCTTTAAATATTTTTCACTCTCTGATAGTAGGATTTTGACACTGTGCCCTGGCTCAGACACCCTGACAGGTACAATTTGCACTGAGAGGAACTTTCCAGCCCTGGACTGTCATGAGTTTTTATTATTCATTCTTGTTAAGCCTTCTGATGTATCCTTTCTCTATAGTTTAGTACAGTTTTAGTATAGCATTAATATAATATGATATAACATAACATAACATAACATAATATAATATAATATAATATAATATATATAATATATAATATAATATATCAGCCTTCTGAGAACATGGAGTCAGATTCATCTCTTCCCTCGTCCTGGGACCCTCACAAACACCACACAAGCCTTCATTTTGAGATGAATCTCAACTGTTTCAGTTACACTCAAAACTCTCAGGATGGAAAAAAAAAATTGCTTCCTCTCAGTGCAAGATTTGCACATGGATTCATCGATTTTGGCAGTAAATAACAATCCCAGGGACAGAATCCTTGAAGCCAGATAACATGGCTTGAATCCTTGAAATTATACAGCACAGAGCAATACAACAATCAATACCCCTTACACATTCCACTGCTGGGAATATTCCCTCAGCATTATTGCCATCAAAGAAAGACTTCAAGGAAAAAAAAATATGATATTTCAAGCTTCATTGCCATCATTATTATTATTATTGTCTGATGGCAAAGACCCCAGAGGCCATAAATCAGTGATGCCACAGCAATTTCAGCAGCCTGGAGATCCTGGACTGAGGCTGCAGTGCCAGGACTGAATCCTGAGTGTGACAATTCACTTGTGGGGAATTTTGGAAGGAATTTGAGATGGGACTTTTGAGTTGATTTTTGATAATGCTGTTTATTTTTCTTATTTTCTACACAGGTAGGAAGGGTGAGCTCAGCTCACATCATTACAGCGTGGTTCAGAAGGTCACAATACCCTTTTAACTTTTAAGGAGTTATTATCTAATAAGACACTGCTAACAAGGATATTTTTGGTTTTGACTCAATCAAAACCATTTAAATAGCCAGTGTCCCACCCATGTCCCTTCATACCTCAAAAAGCATGACACAGAATGACATTAATTCCATGTTTCATGTCCCTGACATCACTTCCCAAACACAGATCTGATTCTGCAGACTTCAAAATTACTGTCTCAGATCAGGATTTTAAGGCCAAAATTAAACTGATTCCTCAAGCAACAGAAACATCAATTATTTACTTCCTCACTTTCTCTGTCAGTGTCCTCTTTTCCCCAGTTTTCTTTAGCTAACATTCATTTTTTGTCTCATTTTGAAGCAAGAATCAGTTTCACACCAAGCTTCTGCATGTAAAAATGTTTATTAAAATGCCCCAAATATCACAGGGGGACTGGGATGGAACAGATCCCACTCCAGGATCCCACTTCTTTCCTTTCCTTCTACAAGGAAGGAAACTATTCAAAATTATTCAAAAAGATAAAATCCAGTTCATGTGGATTTCACACCCCAATAGTTTGCTCACACTGAAATCTGTCCAGCTGCAGAAATGTCCACCCTGCTCTAAAGCCCCAATCCCTGCCACTCACACAAATATTCCCAATTCCCACCATCCCACAAAGCTCCTTTAACTCTTCTCTGCCTTCCTCCTCTCCCAACCAACTTTCCAAACTTCACATCACTTGCAGAAGATTCTGCCTTCTCCAAAAGGTCCCAAACCCAAACAATTCCCCCCAAAATTACCTTCTCAGTGCTGTAATCTGCTCATCTGTGAGCCCACCACTCTCCTCGTGGATGATGAAGAGTTTGTCCTTCAGCTCACTTGGTTTTATACGGAAACTCTTAAGAAAAATGTCTGGAGAAAAAGGATTCTGGGGTTACTTGGAAGGAAATGCTCAAGGGAACAGAAATCACCAAAGTATCTCATCTATGCTTAGCAGAATTTTTAAAAAAATTTAAAAAACAAAAAAAACCCCAAACAACCAGAATATAAAATATTTAGCACCTGCTACCATAAGGCAAAATCTCAGTCTTCATATTTACTTTAAATTTACATAGCAGTCATGAAGGAAAAACAAATCTGAGGATGATTTTCTTGTCTCTTACTGATACCTGCTCCCTTTGTGGCAAGAATGTCCTTTTTCAACAAGAATCCATTAGAGAACTTTGCTTTTATTTGTATTTTCTCCTACACTGGCCTTGAATTTAGCATGGAAATCTCTCAGAACTCTCATTTTCCTCTAGTGTTCCACTCAAAATCTCCAGAATTTTGAACCTACTGGCATTTTGGAACTTTATCTTTTTATTCATTAATTTAAGGACTGTGGTTTGCAGCACTTGCAGGAAGATTAATCAGAATTCTCAGGAACAAATTAACTTTTGGTCTGAGTAATGTCCATTATAATAAGGATATGCCAAAACTCTCACTGCTGAGGATAAAGACACCTCTGTACAGGATTCAAGGCAACCTCCATGGCAGGGAGAAATGACAAGCAGGACTCCATCGATATCAGAGGGCTAATTAATTACTTTATTATGCTATATTATTCTATATTACACTGCATCTAAACTGAATCTACACAAGAACTCAACCAGATCTCGTGGCTGTCTCCTGACTGACAGGACACAGCTTGCAGAGATGGGTCAAAGAAACAAAACCCCATCACTCTGGGTAAACAATCTCCATATTCCATTCTATTTCTGCACAAACACAGGCGCAGCAAATGAAATAAAAATTGTCTTTTATTTCTCTGAAGCTCCTCACTGCAATTCCCAGAAAATATCCTTGAGAAGCTGTCCCTTGCTTTTCTCTGTGGAGAGAAATGTGGCCACAGCTCTGCTGCACCAGATCATTAATCATGTACTCACAGGTAGTGGTGGTCTCTGGTGTGCAGGGAGAAGGTGCTGCAGCCACTGTCCCTGCTCTCCCCCACGCTCACAGCTGCCAGGGGAATTGTGGCTGCAGGGCTCCTGCCCCCCAGCCCCAGGCAGTACAAGGCCAATTCTCCTTCCCGCAGCTCTGCCAGGCACCTGGGGGACAAGGGATGGAGACACAGCTCATTCCTCACTGCTGTCTTCTTTACACAGCCTGGCCCTTGTTAAAGCACCTTCCAATGTCAATAAATCTCCACATTTTTACAGCATCCTCCATGGAACAGTCAAAAATATCAATAGCAGAGAATAAAATCTTTGAGATGTTCTTATTTGAGAGTTTCTTGTTTTCATCTGACACCTAAAGAAAGTGTGACATAAAATCTGAGCAGCCTGCCATGCCCAGTGAGAGCTAAAATTAAATCTGATCATCAATTCAAAATCACTCAAGTCCTGTTGATTTTTCAGCCACGCTCTGTCCCTCCCTCTCCATTTGCTCCTCTTGTTTATTTGGGGTAGTGGATCTTTGGGACTCTGAGCTTTTAAAGGAATCCATCTGTGGATTCCAGCAGTGCATAAGGCTCCAGAGTTTCTGTGCCTTCCAGGTTTCACTCCACCAAGCTATAAACAAATCCCCAAATTTAGTTCCCCATCATCCAGCCCAATATCCCTCTCCTGGAACTCCTGTTACTCCGTGGCAACTCATCCTGGACCCATCATTCCCTGGAGTCACTAGGCAGGAAAGGCTTAAAGTATTCTGCTCTTGAGGGCTTCCAGCAGAGGTGACTGTGCCAAAATTTAGAGAAAAGCTCTTTAAATTATAATTAATCCTGGAAGAAATGGCCTGAGCATGCAGAGCTTCCATTGCAGCAGAGTCCTGTGCTTTGGCCTCTCCTCTGGAATTCTGCCCTGCTCTTTTAACTAAGGTCCCAACAAGAGGCTGGGCTTTGCTGTGGATTTATTCTTATTTAACATTTTGCCTCCTCCTTTTTCTGGAGGGTTTCTGCCTTTCTTTTTCATTCTGGCAGTTCTACAAAACTCTCCCTCCACTCTCTCTTCAAGGTGTGGATGGTTGATTGAGGTGTTCTGTGAAGAATTTAAGTAAGTTTAGCTGCTCCAGAACAAATTAAACATAAAATAAAAATTGCATGAATTCCCATACAAGCAGTCAAAGTGATAAGAATTGTTTAATGGGGCTGGCAGTGCTATTGAACTCTCCTTTCTTCCAGCATGGACTTATGGTTTAATTGGATCTCCAGATGCTCCCACCATCACTTACTTTGCCAGAAAAAAAAATTAAAAAAAAAAAAAAGGAAGAAGAGAGAGGATTAATATTGAGAAGAACACAACAAGGGCTTTGCTTCACAAGATAAATAGAAATCAATTTTTGTTTGTTAACAAACCTGTTCAGTGTTGCAAGGTAACAAATCCTGGACACACTCGAGGATGGTGTGTTTACAGCACAAACAGTGGCAGCCTTTTAAAACCAATTAAAATCATTTTCTGTGAAGCGTGAAGTCTTTTGAGATAATTACTCTGTGCAGATAATTACAATGTGAATTTTTTTTCATTAGCTAGACAGAATTTCTTTCCTCTCTCTTCCTCTCCTTTGATGGTTTAAGAAATTCCCAGGTGTTTTAGGAGCTGTCTCAGAATGGGGAGCAAACCATGGAAAACCACTGGATTACTGAGAATGGAGGGAAAAAGTCATGAGAGAAACAAAGTTCCAGCATCAAATTGGTTCTGAGCACCATCACCATTAGAGATTTGTGCTGCCAATGCTCCCAGCAGGCTCCAGATCACAACTTTGGTTTTCTGGGTGCCCTGGCAGCTCATTGTAGCGCTTCCTTCTCATGCAGACTGGGCATCTACCTTTATACTTCAAAAAACAACTAAATAATAAAATTACTATCAGCACATTCAAATCAAAATGCATCTATCAGAAGTTTGAACAAAATCCAGAGCTCATACTTCACCCATTCAGTGGAGGTTAAGGTGTTCTGCTGCAGATCCAGCAGCCCTTCGTGGATCACATCACATTCTGCAACTCTCCCAGGGCAGGACTCTGCTGGTCTCTTGTAAGAATTGCTCTGAATAACTCTGCTCAGCAGGTAGATTATCTAGATAATAAGTGGCAGCAGAGAGAAAACTGTTTTCCACATAAATTCCCTTGAATAAGGCATCAATAGTTGGATTTTACAAGTACAGGGCCACAGTCAAATGGGTAAAATAAATCAGCATAAAATAACCCAGGTCTTTCTATGATGCAAAACTCCTTAACTGCAATTTGGTTTTGTCCCCACAATCCTAAACCTGTCAGTCTAAGGAGAATATAATTTTACTCTGAAGGGGTTACTGTAAACCAGAACTTTTAAATTCATGTACAAAGCAGTCCAGGACAAAGTTTCTGCTCATCTCAGTTCAAGCCCACGCAACACTCGGCTTGATTCAGCTGAAATTCTCAGACAATGCTCAAAGATGAACCACTGGCTCTTTTCTCAGCATGAGGACAATCCTAATTCATCCTTAATACGGGGCACGTTGTGAAATATCTTATACAGAGAACAAAAAGTGCTTGCAAAGCTCCATTAGGATTCAGCTGTGCACATCACCAGCTTTGTTTGCTTGTTTTAACACTCCAGAGCAGTTCCAGCCATGCTGTGGCTGCAGAGCTGCCCCCACTCTCCCATCTCATCTCGAGCTGCCTTTACATCTCCTCTGAACTGTGCCAAAATCTGAGGCCAGGCTCCACCCCGAGCTCACACTGCCTTGGTTCCATGTCCCAGCAGAACAAATCCATCCCTCCTGCCCTGCCTATAGGATTCAAAGCGACCCCCATGGCAGGGATAAACCATGAGGAGGACTCCAGTGATATCAGAAGGCTAATTAATTACTTTATTGTTTTATAACAAAGTATTATTATAGAATTATATTATAGTATTATAGCATTATAATAGTAGTATATTATATATAATGTAATATAATGTAATATAATATAATGTAATATAATGTAATATTATGTTATGTTATGTTATGTCATGTTATGTTATATTATTCTACATTATATTATATTATATTATTCTATGTTATTCTATGTTATTCTATATTATTCTATATTATATTACACTACATCTAAACTGAATCTGCACAAGCACTCAACTCCCCTGCTCAGAATCTCGTGGCTGTCTCCTGACCGACAGGACACAGCTTGCAGAGATTGGTCAAAGAAACAAAACCCCATCACTCTGGGTAAACAATCCTCATATTCCATTCTACTTTGGCACAAACATAGGCACAGCAAATGAAATAAAAATTGTTTTTTCTTTCTCTGAGGTTCCTTGCTGCGATTCCCAGAAAATATCGCTGGGAAGCTGTGCCTTGCTTTTCTCTGTGGAGGAAAATGCAGCCACAGCTGCCTGCACACTGCCCAGCAGTGCTGGAGCCTCCACCCAGCTGGGATTCACTGCAGCGCTTTCCCCAGCTCACCTTCCTTTTGTCATCCAGGGACACAGCCTCCAGCTCGTAGTGCTGCCTGCCGTGGAACAGGATGCTGAAACGCCTCCTCTCCGAGTCCTCGCAGCCTCTGACTTGTGAGAAAGGGAACTGCTTCCTGATAGTGCCCTTCTCGATGTTAAAAATGGTCCTGCTGCTGAAATCAAGCTGCGAGAGAAAGTTCTGCATCACTCCAGGCAAGTGATGTTAAAAAAACTACTAAATCTTTGTTGGAAGGCAAAGGCAGAATCCCAATTTTGCCAGGTGAAGGTGTTTAGATAAAAGAGCAGAATAAATATAATTTTAAAATTACATTCCACCATGAAGAATGTAATGTTTGTTTTAGTGACAAAATGCCCAATGTTTGTTTTAGTGACAAAACCGCCCAGATATTCCTTGCAAGCTGTGTTTCCACATGTCTCTTTTGATGAATATGCATCAATTTATCACTCTGGGATATTATTTCTTTTTAAATTCTCCTTGTCTCACAAAACCCAGAGCAGAAACTTCCCTTTCAGCACAAACTAACAGCAGAACCACTCGTCCAGTTCCTCACTCCTTCGGTCTCTGAAATGCAGGGGGTTAGAAAAGCAGTTCTAAGTTAGAAGTTAAAACTTGTACAGACCACACCACCAAATTCCCACACTGTGCCCTTTCCCTCGGTCCTGTTTCTAGCAGGAAACCTCCAAAGCAGAACCTTTCTCAAGATTATCTCTGACTTTTGAAGGCTGCTGGTAATTAGAGAACTGAAATTAAGCTAATCCAGGTTCCCAGACTGATAACTTCCACATCTACTACACGTCTCTCCATTTTTCCACTTTATGTCTAAAGAAATAATCTTTTCATTCCAAGAAATGGTGGATAATGCTGGAAAATTTATATTTTGTACAGTTAAGATGTAGTAAATAAAAACCACCCCGTAGCATGCATGATTTGGATTGTTCACTATCAAATGTTGTCCAAACTGAAAGAAGTTTTAGTGAAATCCAGCAAAAAACATGAAACCTCTGTCCCTGACTTCATGAAACAGGAAATCACCATCAGGTGTTATTGACAGAAGCTGGCTTTATTATATTTTATACACTGCACCAAAAGTGAGAATTGTCAAGGTTACCTGCAGAATCCGCTTCTGCCACCGGTAGTGTTTGTATTTGTAGATAATGAAGTTAAATTGGGAGCCAGTTAACAAATCCTGGGGATCCTGGAAAGCAGAACAGAAATCAGGAACACATCTCATGCTGGGATGAAGTTTGGCCACCCAAATCCTGCTGTGCTCAGGTGAGATCTCTCTGTGAGCAGAAACAACACTGGAGCCCTGCAGGAGAATTCCACGTGGAGACAGATGGAAAAATCCTCCTGACTTTTGTTAATCACCTTAATGAAGGTGGAGAGAAAGATTATTCCCAAGGGCAGGGACAGGACACAGGGAATGGCTTCACACTGACAGGGAGTGAGTTTGGATTGAATATGAGGAAGAAATTCTTTACTCTGAGGGTGGTGAGCCCTGGAGAAGAGAAGCCTTGCAGAGCCTGAAGGAGCTGCAGGAAAGATGGAGAGAGAGGATTTACAGGGGATGGAGGGACAGCACACAGGGAATGGCTTCACACTGAAATTGAGGAGGTTTAATGGGATATTGGGAGGAAATCCCTCCCTGTGAGGGTGGGCAGGCCCTGGATCCCTGGCAGTGCCCAAGGCCAGGTTGGACAGGGCTTGGGACAGTGGGAAGTGCAGGGATGTGGTACAGGATGAACTTAAGGTCCCTTCCAACCCAAACCAGTCTGTGATTCTGCAGTTCTGGGATTCTGCCCCACATTTATTAATGCAGGACTCGTTGTTACCCTTGGAATAACAACCCTTGTGTGGGTTTGAGCTCCTCAACCCAGGCAATGCCAGCATTTCCATGGAGCAGCATCACACAGGGCACAGGCAGCACCAGCCAGCTGCTCCTGCCCTGTCGGATTGGGAATTGGGCTCTTTGTGATTCCCAAACCAGGATTGTATCCTGGAGAGCAACCAAGACACCCTCTCAGCTCAGCAGGGCTCTCCAGAACATCTGAACGTGTTACCAAACTCATCAAAGGAGCAGCCTCACCTTTCCAGCATACACCTCCTTCTGTGCCAAATGCAGAGCTCCTTCAATGCTCACTTCTTTATTTTTCACCATGTTCATGATTTTGAGGATTTTTTCCTGGCTTAACTAGGAGGAAAAAAAAAAAAAAAAAAAGATCAATCAAATGTTTTTAGAGACTGGTTTTTCATCTGGCTGTGGAGGATACAGAGTGCTTGTGACACAACCACGGTAGCTGCCATAAAATTACAATTTCACTCATATTTTATGTTCTACTGACAACCTGCCCAGCAAATACAATCTCCCTTTGAAACCTGGTCAAAGTCCACATGACATCAAATGTACAGAGGCCTTTACAACTTCAGAAGATGTGTTGGTAATATCTGGAGATAGAACTGCCAGGGGGAAACCCTTTTGAGTTAGAAACCCTGGCAAGAAGTGAAAACATCAATTTTGCATGGCAGTCTGTCTCATCCTGAGTGCAAAGCCCTGCACACAGGACAACATGAAAGAAAAATCAGGAGCATTTGAAATGCTCAGGATGAAGAGGGGGCAAACTGCTGTTGGTACGGGGAGGTGCAGCTGCCACGGGGACTCAGTGAAGCACAGGAAAAGCCAGAGTTCCACTTCCCCTTTTTCTCTGCCCAAAACAGGAGCTTGAGCTGCCAGTGAACTCCCAGAGGAATTTCTGTCACTCCTGAGTGCAGCAGGTGTGGCTGTGATGGCAAACAGGAGCCAAGCCAAGAAGAAAGGAGAGGGGAGGCTCGGGGGGCACAGGAGTGCAGCTGTGACACTGCTGGCAAGGCAGTGCCGGGGTTTTGGGGGAAAAACAACCTTTGAGACAGACCCTGTGTGACAGCCACTCCCCACAGTGACCTCCCTGCTTGCTGCTGGAATTTGAAATGGCCACATTTTCACACCTCCCATGCACTGGGTGGGATGAGATCGGGATGAGTGTCGTATTTGTGGGGTTCCCAGAGGAAGGGAG
Source organism: Pyrgilauda ruficollis (assembly GCF_017590135.1). NCBI lineage: Eukaryota > Metazoa > Chordata > Aves > Passeriformes > Passeridae > Pyrgilauda > Pyrgilauda ruficollis. Next base: position 4,118,780 of record NW_024526044.1, on the reverse strand, counting down.
GAATGATGAACCTGGCTCCTCATTCTCAATATTTGTGGGGTTCCCAGAGGCAGGGAGGAATGATGAACCTGGCTCCTCGTTCTCAGAAGGCTAATTGATTATTTTATTATCTATATTATATTAAAGAATACTAAACTATACTATACTAAAGAATACAGAAAGGATACAGACAGAAGGCTAAAAAGATAATAATGAAAACTCGTGACTCTCTCCAGAGTCTGACACAGCTTGGCCCTGACTGGCCAATAAATCAAAATAATTCACATGAAACCAATGAAACAACCACCTGTGGGTAAACAGTCTCCAAACATGAGTCTCTCTCACATTCTACATGAGCACAACACAGCAGAAGCAAATGAAATAAGAATTGGTTTCCTTTTTCTCTGAGGCTTCTCAGCTTTCCAGGAGAAAATCCTGGGCAAAGAGATTTTTCCATAAAATATGACTGTGACAGACAAGACAATTCCCCACTGGACAGGCTCTGTGTGAGCAAACAGGAATGTGGATCTATTTGAACTGGAAAACAGAGTTACCTTCAGGCAAAGCTGTGCCAGCCCCAAAGTGCAGGAGCCTGTTGAACTCAGGAAGTGTTTTTGCCTCTTTGGCCTTTTGGAGAAAGAGTCAAAGAATTTTTGCAGCACAATGACAATTCTCATTTTTTTTTTCAAATTTAATGTTTTAAGATATTTTCTTTTTTTAAAAAAATTGCAGAAAGGAAGAGATTCAACTCAGCACTCAACTCTTCTTTCTCCTTACCTTCACCAAAGTCTCTTCTACACTCAAATTCATTTCTGCCCAAGACGTGAGAGCAAGAAGAAACATTTCTTAATTTGCTTAGTAATGGACAAGGGAAAAAAATGTTTACAAAAGAGAAACAAATCATTCTGTGTATTTAAATCCAGGAAGGTTTGTTAGGGAGTCAGACTCCTGACAGAGAATCCATCCCCAAGGAGCACAAAAGAAACTCTGCTTGGAGCAGGTTATTTTTAACAGCACCTTGTTATTTTACACCTCTCTTAACTCTCTGCACATCTGGAAGCAGGAGGGAAACATTTCCAAAGCCAAGAGAGGTAAAAAAGGCATTTTTCAGTTCATGAGAACTGTCAGAATTATTTGTCAGAAGTCTGCCTGGCTCACTTAGGTTGTTGACAATCACATTTCACGGTATTTTTACTTGCAAATAAGACTTCTGTACCAGACCCTGACCTTTATCATTTTGTGTCTCTGGGGCTTTTCTCTCAGCATGACACAATTTTTGTCATGTGTTTGTTTTGGTTACATTTTTCTTAAAAAGAAAAGAAATTTGTCATGTTATCCACCAAAATGCCACTAAGCCAGTCTGTGCTATATTGCCTAATAAAATGTGACTGGAGCAACCAAACTGAATGTTTCATACAAGACTGAATACCAAAACTTAGAAACAAAAATAAATTCTTCTATTACAAAGCAGGCACATTAAGGAAATACACGAGATTGTGTTAATAATGCACTCACTCACCTGCCAGGTTACAGCAGCTTGTTTAAAACAGATTAAATTGTCATCACCCTCCCCAAATTCAGCAGAGCCACACAAGTGCTTTGAAAGAACTCACAATTGAAGGAAGAGCCTGGGGCTCCAGACTTTCTCTGGAAGGAGAGCTGAGGTTTTTCTCTTTTTGGCCTGGTATAAAATGTGTTTAGTGGGGAGAGAGGAGATTTCTGCCCTGCTCTGGGGCAGCTGCCAGCAGTGCCCTCCCAGGCCTTCCTGCCTCTCCCACTGACCTAAAAGGATCCCCTAGAGGGTTTGCAGGGAGTCTGGATGCTGTAGAACACCACTGGGAAAATCCCAGATCTGCCAGGAGCCCGTGAAGGAAAAGGGTTAAAGCCACATCATCCAGGAGGGTCTGAGCAGGGCAGATGTCAGAGCCCAGGATGCCCCTCTGGTGCCCCTGGCAGGGGGCCAAAGACACTTGGGATTTCAATCCTAACCCATGGAGCAAATGACCAACCTTGTGTGAAGAATCACAAGTCACAGAAGTTTAAGTAGAGTGATAATGAACGAAACACAGGGTGAAAAATGGAGTTTTGGGGATTTTACTATAGGAGTCTAGGAGGCAAGATGGAGGGATGTGGGTGTTGTCCTGTCCTTCTTCCTAGCCTCCATCTTCTGGGTGATGGTGGCGCATTTGGAATGGTTTAGAATAGAAGTTGACAGTCTAACACAGGTGATAGGTATTGGAAAATAATGATAAATAAAGTACACGTAGTTCATAGTATAAAATGTGGACACCAGCCCAGGGGGTGGCAGTGTGCCCTTGACAGACCTGCTGAGCAGAGCTCTGCGGGTCTGAAAAAGAATGTTTTAGATAAGAGACAATAAACAACCTTGTGAACCAGAGCTGAAGAATTCTGACTCTTTCTTTGACCCATTGGGCTGGGAAAAGAGACTCTCGGGGTCATGCTGACAGCAGGATGAGAGGCAGAGGGAACACCCAGCACCTGGGGCACTGCCCAGGGGTAAAACACCAAACGTGCTCCTCTGGCTGCTCTCTCTGACCCTCACCCTGCAGTTCACTGCCCCAGAGGGTCACAGGATGGCTCTGGCTCCTGGGCACCCCCTGAGCTCTCTGGGCTTCCCCAGGGGACAATCCCCCTGCCAGCTGAGAGCCCTTCCCTGCACTGCCTGCAGAGGAATTGGAGCCAATGGTGGCTTTGGCTCAGCTTGTTCTTATTCCTCTTATCTCACAGCATGAGGCAATCCCATGCAGAAATGCTCCTGGGATGTGTGCATGTGCACCCACGGGAGCACAGAGCAGGAAATGTGGCTCCCCATCCCACAGAGGTGTCACACACACTGGTGTGACAGGGACAGACATCATCCCAGGCACACCTGGGGGGAGATCACAGATCACCCAACCCCACAGAGGTGCCACAAACACTGCTGTGACAGGGACAGACATCATCCCAGGCACACCTGGGGGAGATCAGAGCTCACCCAGCCCTGTTCTATCATCTCTGGAGGCACAGAGCAGGAAATGTGGCTCCCCATCCCACAGAAGTGTCACAAACACTGGTGTGACACGGTCAGACAACATCCCAGGCACACCTGGGGGAGATCAGAGCTCACCCACCCTGCTCTAGCATCTCCTGAGACAACAAAGCCCAGTCATGCAGAAATCCTGCTCCCTGCACCGAAGAGAGGTTTTCATTCAGCTCTAGCCAAGCTTTTCATTGTTAAGCATTCCTTACTCTTGTCCTGATGAAACATTGAACAGCCTCACCTGCTCCCTGCAGGAGCAAGAGCCAGCAGCTCCTGGGTGTGCAGGATGCAGAGGGAAGGGGCTGGGAGGGCTTGTTCCAAATCCTCTGCCCTCCAGCAGCAGCTTCTGGCTCCAAGGAAAAGGATCAGGTCAGGGCTAATTGCTGCTTTACAGAGAATTCATTAATTTTGAGGCATAAATCTGACTGAAGTTCGCTGTGCCTGCATGCTGAATGTGTCATTTTCAAGACAACAGACCCAATCTGGATTGCCTTAAAGCTCCAGCTTGGTTTTATCAACTTCTCTCTCCTAATTTATTCACTTTCACTGGGTTTGAACTCAGCTCAAAACGTGCTGAGTGCTCCCAAACATTTCCAGGGCAGTGGTTTTCTCCTAGGACTGGGGTATCTGAAAGGCCTTCAGTTTCAATTTACATGAAATCCCAAATCAGGTGACTGATGTGGTATTTTTATGTGGCAATTCCACCTTTTGCAGCCCAGAGACAGACTAATATTATTTGTCAAACAGAGCTGCTATTCATCATTTAAATTATCCATCTGTAATAATGTTTTGCATTATTTTTTGCAGATCCATATCTGGCTGAATAGTGCCTGTCAACATTTATTCAAAGAAGAAGGGATTCATCAAACAGGAGCTTGATTTCCATGAAAATATTGGAAATTCTGCCACTTCCAGGAGGAGCTGGAGGAACCAAAAGACATTTTATTGTAATTTATTTCTTACTGGTATAAAGGTATGGAGTGATTGATTGCAACAACATCAAAATCTCCAAGAACAGTTCTCAAAACCATGAAGCTACAAACTGGTGCCCAGTGTCCACAGCATGGTCACAATGCCAACAATTTTAACTATTTTCAGTATTGAAAATACCACCATATTGAGAAATCTCGAAGCCTTAACATTTCTTAAAATTCCCTCTGAAAAAAATGACACTTTCTAGGTCTCACACGAGGAAAACACTTCAGATTTTCCCTCAGTCACCAACACGGAGCCTCCTGCTCCACCAGCTCTGAGAACTCATCAGGAAAATGACACTTGGAAAGTAATTTCACTGTGAAAATTCAGGATAAATTGCGTGGAGCTGCTTGCACAGGAGACTGATGTAGTTTTGTGCTACTTGATCACTGTTTCATCAGTGATCTGCTGAAGGACTGCAGATTATTTTTATTAAATTTGCAGATTTTGATGGGCAGCTGGAGAGAACTGAGAGGGGGATTCAAATTCCAAACAACCTTGACAAATGAGAGCAGCAATAATCTATAATTCAGCAAGCAGAGGGGGGGGAAAAAAAATCTGGATGCTCAGCAGGAGCTGCCAGCTTCACAAGCACTGGCTGAAGAACATATTTTTTGCAGAAAAAGCCCAGAAGTTTGAGCAGCTTGCAGAGTGACAGCAGTTCCCACCGTGGTGCTGCTGCAATAAAAGGGAATTTCCCTCGGGGAGATTCCAGACAGCAGCAAAACACTGAAATAAGAGTGCTCAGCACTGATCCTGCTGGAATGGGAGGGAAGATTTCCATGAAAAGAGCTGGATGATCCAGCTCTGGATAGTGAGAGTAAGCAGAGCTTTGGAAAAATGGGATTTTCAAGGGAAGAATTGGGATTTCACAGCCTGGGACAGGCACGGGTTCATAAGGGAAGGAGCAGGAGGCTCCCTCTGTGGTGAGGTAATGAGAAATGTGAGAGAAAATTACAGCAAAAGAGAGAAATTAATTATAGCAAAAGAGTGAAATTACAGCAAAAGAGAGAAATTACATTCCAGCAAAAGAGTGAAATTACAACAAAAGAGGTTCTGCTGAGATGTTTGGAAAATATAAGAATAACACTGAGCCATCCAAGGAAAATTATGGAGTCTCTTATCACTGCACATCCTTAAGAAGAATTAAACAAATGCTTTGGCCCATATCTAACCTTGTTTTGCACTTTAATTCAGTGCAAACCTACAAAGAACTGAAGGTTCCATTGCTTTTCCAGGGGAAAGGGGCAGGCAGAGATTTAAAAATGTTGGAAAACTCCATCCAGCCTGCGAGCCTTTATTTCCAAGGCAGAGATTTCCCTGGAAATCTCCTCCAGGCACCATTGCTGCTTTGTCAGAAGCAGCCTCAGCATCACCACAGTCTGTGGCCTGAATATTTTAAATTAGACCTGATTTCAAAACAATCCTTCAGTGTGAACTTACCCAGCAGTTTCTTGAGGTACAGTTTAAATGCTCTGCTACAAAATGGACTGAAATAGAATAAAGGAGGTGGCTCATACAGGAGCATTTCAGTTTGCTACTAAAATAATAGCATTCTGTGCCCTTAGTGATGGCAATTTAAATAATCCACAGTGATAAGAAGTATCAAGGATTATCATATTTGCTTATTAATGTGAGAGTAAAATTAATTTTGTGAAGAAAGAAAGATTGCTGGGCTATTTTACAGACACATCTAATTTTTTAGGAGAAAAACATGCATCCTTCTGCTCACAACCTCACCTTGTGCCCTCATGTCTTGTAACAGAAAGATTAATTCTAAATCTAATGCTAAAATTGCTAAATGCTGAACAAGAGGTTTCATCCTGCTGGAGGTTTATTAAATCACATTAACACCTGCTAAGCAAAAGGTATGAAGTGTGGCAGAGAGAAAGCAGCAGTGATTTCATGCACCTTTAACTGAGGATCCAGGGGTCCACGAGTTTCTTCTTAATTAGCTGGAACATTTAATGAACAAGCCCTTCATTATGTACTAATCAAAACATGGATTAAGAGCTTGCAAAAAGAAATAAAAATAAAAACCCAATGAGCATCCATCTGCTGATGTATCATTTCTGACCTGGCTTTTCCTTTCCCCAGGATTCTGGGTTGTTCATAAATCATCCCAGCAAAATCTTGAGGTAAATTTCTCCTTGTCCATCTCCTCCTGAACTCTGACAGATTCAGCAGGATGTGATCCTTGTCTCTATAAATGATTTTGTTCTGTTCAGTTCTCAACACTTTAAAAATACACTGTTTTTTTCCAAATGGGCCAATTCCTCAGGATCAGCTACCTGGACATCTATTTAAGCTGGGTCTTAAAGTCAGAAAATAATTTCTGTTAAAAAAAAAAAGGCTTGGGAATATTCATTGTGCTCCCAGGAAAATGAATATTGGGAATATTCATTCTGCCACTTCCAGAAGGAGCTGGAGGAACCCAAAGACATTTTGTTGTAAGTTATTTCTTACTGGTATATAAAAATTTATTTTATTGTAATTTATTTCTTACTGGTATATAAAAATATATTTTATTGTAATTTATTTCTTACTGGTATGAAGGTGTGGAGTGAATAATTGTAACAACATATGAATCTCCAAGGAATTTGGGCAATATTGAGAAAGGAACATGGAGCTCCAAATGGCTCAGGAGCAGGAAATTTAACTTTGTTTGGGTGTGAGGAGGAGAGGATGTGCTTCAGGCCTGTCCCTCAGGCCACCAGAGCTGCAGCCAAGGCTGGGTGCACCTTCATGAACACACACATCAGAAAATATTAGCTCATTTGGCCTCATTTAAATAGAATTAATCCCGTGGTAAGTATACGGTGAAAATCCACTTTAAACTACCTTAGAAAAGACCAGGGAAATAAAAAAAAATTGAAAAAAAGAAATAGGGGGGAAAAAAATCAATCATCTAAGAGAGGTGGCCTTTAAGAAAAAGTCCAATGAAAATTGTAGGGGAAATCCACGGGGATAAAGTGCTTTAAAGCAGTTGATTAGAGTAAAGCAGGGTGGAAAGGCAAAAGGCTCTGACCTTGCAGCATGATCTTAGCAGCTCTCAGATGAAAAGCCTCAGGAAAACACAAAGCCTGCTTTTAAAAGGAGCTCACAAGAAGTTTCAAACTGGTTTTTCTCAGGCACAGTTTGCCTTTGTGGGTATTTTGGTGCTCCTGCAAGCCGAGCTCCGTGCGTGAAAGTCGGTGACAAGTGGCACCACCTGGCCCTGGTTTCCTGTTTGTTCTCAGTCAGTAAAGCCCTCTCTGGAGGCAAGCATTTGATTATTTCCACACCTGTGCTGCCCCTGAGCACCCAGCAGAGCAAGAGGGAAGATGAGAGATCCCTGAGCTGCCTGAGTGTCTGTGCCAGCCAGAAACCCCTGGCCAGGGCCAGCAGGGAGAGGGGAAAAATCCCTGCAGGGCTGGGCTTGTGCCCTCCCAACCCCTCTGGCATCAACAGGGATGGCTCCACAGGGATGGCAGCGCCTCAGCATCTCCTGCAGCAGTGCCAGATGCGAGCTGCAATCTTACAGCACTTCAGCTGGAGCAACTGATGTATGGCAAGCTCAAGAATCCAGTGTTTGGGTCACCCATCCCTGCCCTTCTGATTGTCTCCTCTGCCTCTGCTCGGAGGAGAAAAACTTCCAAAATGTGCAAGAGCAGCCCCTGCCCTTTTCCCCTGTGACAAAGCAGAAAGCCACAAAGAGGTTTTGTTTTCCTCCTCGTCTGTGTGATTGCTCTGGGGTTTGCCAGAGCTTGGCCTGGCAAATCTCTCACACCTGGGGAACAAGGGGAGCCAAGCAAGCTGGATCCACCCAGCCCTCACCCTTGGCTGGCCAGGAGAGCTCAGAGCCTGCACACAACACAATTCCTCTCTTCCTTAACTGGTCTTTTCCCTGATTCCTCTCTTCCCTGATTCTTCTTTTCCCTGATTCATCTTTCCCTCTGCCAATCCCCTCTTTTCCCTGACTGCTCTTCTACCTAGTTCATCTTTCCCTCTGCCAATCCCCTGTTTTCCCTGACTGTTCTCCCTGATTCCTCTTTTCCCTGACTGCTCTTCTCCCTGGTTCATCTTTCCCTCTGCCAATCCCCTCTTTTCCCCGATTCCTCTTTTCCCTGATTCCTCTTTCCCTCTGCCAATCCCATCAGTTGTTCCAGGCACAGAAGAGCTTCCCACGACTCAGTTATCCCAAATATTGAAACAAGCAGACTGCTCCAAGTCTCTGTGTGTGGCAGGCACTCAGACAAATCCACAGTGCTGCAAGCTGATGTGTGTTCAATCCTGGCATATCAATCACCTCAGATTCCTGTAGGATTATCAAAAGACTGCTTTTGCCTATAATACAAAGCACTTTTTCTTCCTTCCAATTACCTTATGGAAATTTTTAGCACAGATAATATAAGGTGTTAATAAATCCTCTCTAGCATGGCAGGAGAAAGACTGATTTTCTCTCCTTGTATCAGGAAAACTTTGCACATTTCAACTTTCTCAAGAATAAAGCACAGAAAAATATTGTCTCCTGCACACCTTCTGCAAACACTCTGTGATATATTAGAGCAGGCTGAGCTCATATCACATAATAGTCCATTACACCAAAACCTACTGCAAATCCCTTGCCAATAAAGCACAAAGTCACCCCCAGTTTCTGATAAACCATCTCAGCTACACACAACAAGCAGCACTTCCACACCAGCCATAACACTTTGTGCTTTACCTGTGAAAAAGTGTCTGCTGTTCTTGTATTATCCATGTCTGGGGAAATTCTATTTGTTTCATCAGTATCCTACAGGGTGCCAAGGAGCAGTTTATTCATGAATCACTCCTGCTTCTCCACAGCATGCTGCTCCTCTCTCTCTCTGCCTCTCTCTCTTATGAAATCTTGCAGCCAATGGCTTTTATTAAGTGTTACTTCCTTTTATGCTGAGAACTGAAAGAAACAATAATGATGCTTTCCTTCCTTATGGCAGCTCTGTGGAAAGACCCAAAAAAAAAAAAAATGTAGAAGTTGTTTGCTTTTCCTGAACTGATATTTATGTTCCAGAGCCTTCCTGAAATCACTGAGCCCTGAATACTGAAATGGTGATTTATTACTATTTATTATGATTTATTACATTGCATCTGTCTGAACACCCAACATATGTCAGTTCCCACATAGATTCCATGCTAAATGTAAGGGAGTTTGCCTGAGGAACTACAAACACAACGCTGAATGTTCCCAGCAGTGTTTTTATGCACAGCAGCAATTTTAACACATCTCAAACTCCAGCATGGGTAGCTGCACGTTGGGGGGGAGCACCTGCAGCTTAATGCACAAGATCCCTCTAAAGATAAACAGCATTTTAAACGTTCTCTTTGCTGTCTGTACTTCTGGAGAGAATTGTGATTAGGAGAGGGAATTACCAGCAAAGCATTCCTGAAATCAAACCCCAGCCCTGACAAAAATTGTTCAGCAGCTGCAGGGAAAGCACACCTTGGTTTCCCCTCCTTTCTCTGGTGACTCCTGCAACATCACAAACCCGTGTCAGAATCAATGTGGAGGCTGAAAGTTCTGAGGAGACACAGCTGGAAGGTGAAACCCTGCACATTTTGAAAGTTCTTCTCCTCCAAGCAGAGGCAGAGGAGAAAATCAAAAACTCTGAAACGTCAATGCAAAGCAGAGTTTTTAAGAAGCAACAGGAATTGAAAACGTTTGGGGTTGATGAAGGTTGAGTTCCTTCCTCTGCTGCTCTAAAAGCAGATTTTTAACAGAAACAAGACAGGAAGCTGAGGGGGTCGGGGCAGAGCAGGTGCCACTGGATCTCTGTGAGCCCAGGGTGGGCTCTGGCTCAGCCCCCACTCTTGTATTTGGGGGTGCCCTGACATTGGAAGGAAATGATGAATCTGACTCCATGTCCTCAGAAGGCTAATTTATTATTTTATGATCTATATTATGTTAAAGAATCCTAAACTATACTAAAGAATACAGAAAGGATACAGACAGAAAGCTAAAGATACTAATGAAAAACTCGTGACTCTTTCCAGAGTCCTGACACAGCTTGACCCCAATTGGCCAATAAGTAAACACAATTCACATGAAACCAATGAAACAATCACCTGTGGGTAAACAACCTCCAAACACATTCCAAAGCAGCAAAATACAGGAGAAGCAAATTAGATAATATTGTTTTCCTTTTTCTCTGAGGCTTCTCAGCTTCCCAGGAGAGAAATCCTGGTGAAGGGATTTTTCCAGAAAATATCACAGTGACACCCTCACAGTACAAATCCCATCCATCAGTGCCAGAGCTCTGCAGGTAGAAGTGGAAGAGAAAGGATTAGGAAAGAACTCTCCCAGATCACTCGAGGCACTGGAAATTAAATGGAAGGTCAATACATGCTGATATAACCAGGGTTTAATCGTTTGAACTGATTAAAAGTAATTCTTTGATGGAGTGTTAGCTTAACACAGCCAATAATATAACAGTGCCTGACTAAATCCAGCTCTTCTGAAGAAATATTTAATAAAAGATTGTCTTTCAATGCCCTCAATTCTGAGTGCTCTGTGTCCAGTGTGACAGATGGAAATTTTTCACTAAACTAGAAAAAGGATTCCTGGGAAACACCTTTCTTTGACAATTATCTGAAGCCATTTGGTTAAAATAAAATAGCAACTAATTCCCTCAGAATCACATTTCTAGTACTGGCCTGTTCCCCCTTAGAACGCTCAGCCCTTGAGGAACAACAATTTTCTTTGGAAATTAGAGAATCCCAAGGAACTTCTCTTCCTAACATGATTTCAGCAGCACAGAACATTTCAGAGTGGGGAAATGACAGGTTTTCCTCACAAAGGTTCTGCAGACGTGAGGGTCCTTCCCCTCTGCAAGGCCACAGAGCCTGGGAGCAAGCACTTAATCAGAGCAGAGCTCAATTGCTGCCCTTGGAGCAAACATTTTCAATTAATCTGAAGCCCTAAATTACACCTTCCTTGAATAAAGGCTCTGGTGTAATTTCCCTTTCTTTGCTCTCAGCGAATGGATTCCAGCACATGCCAGAATCAGGAGCTGCAGCAAATTCCCTGCTGGAACAAACCACCCTCCAGAAGGGATGGAAATCATGGGAGAAAGGGCTTGGAACCAACCTGGAAGAACAAGAACTCTTTGTGCATTGCCTGAGCAAAGCACCAGGTGAATGTTTTGGACCAGCAGTGCAAGTTTTGCTGTAGAAAAACATCAACTCTGTTCAGCCTGGCCTGGGACACTTCCCACAGCTGCTCTGGCACCCTGTGCCAGGGCCTCACCACCCTCACAGGAGGAAATTTTTCCTAATATCCCATCTAAACTTATTCTCTGTCAGTTTGGAGCCATTCCCTGTGTGCTATCCCTTGGAAATCCTCTCTCCATCTTTGCTGCAGCTCCTGCAGGCCCTGCAAGGCCACACTGAGCTCACCCCAGAGCTTCTCCAGGCTGAACTATCCCAATTCTCTCCCTAAACCTCACGGGTTTTAGGCTAAAAGGACTGGGTTCTCTCAGATTTACTCCCAGAGGTTCTGAACACCTTTTCCCAAACTTCCTTCCAGCCACGAGGTGTGAGCATCCCCTCCAATCTCCTGGTCTCTGTTATCTCACAGTGACTTCACAGGCCACAAACCAAACTCCCTGCCTGCTTCCTGAAATTCTAAACCCCAAAGGGTTTTCCAATATCAGATAACCCCATGTGGACTCATTGTTCTGTGCTTTTTGTGGAAGTTAAAGAAAAAAACTCTAAATCTATGACCAGTATGTTTTCAGTCAACCTAAAGATGTGTTTAATAGGCAAAACTCTCTTTTTCATTTCATTAAAGAATTTTCCTAAACCTTTTCATATCTAAGAAATTAATGTCATTAAATAAGTTATTTCAGGTTAAAAAAATGAGACCTGAATGAAATTATTCTTTAAATAAATCCATAAACACAGCATGAACTTCATAAACACATTTTTGCCTCTCATTCAAGCATGAATGTTCCAGCAGGGCTGGAATGCTCTCACAAAGAATTTCAGAGTTGAAAAACAAAGCCTTTCCCTGAAAACTTGCTTCACCTGAAAATTACTGCCTAAGCCTGTTTTATAAAAGGGCCTTTTCTTTTTTTTTTCCTGTGGAAATGGTGCTGGAACAGAGAAGAAGTCAGAGCTCCTCGTGACTTTATGCGGGTTTGACCTCAGCATTCCTCTTCATTTCCCACGATGGAGATTCCAACAAGATCTGAACAAAATCCAACCAGACCCGTTAGACAGAAACCCTCTCCAGGAGATTTTTCTTTTTCTGTTTCCTCAGTGCTGATCTAGCACAGAAATTGATGGTATTGAAGATTCCAGTAATTTCTATTTGGCCTAATTTTGATTGTGGTTTTAAGCAAGGAAAATATTGATGCACGACAGTTTGTGCTGCACTGAACTGGAAGATGCATTAAAAGCAAGGTGGGGGGAAAAGAGGGGGGAGTATGAGAACAGAACAGGAGTAATTTAAAGTTAAAACTCCTGTGAAACTAAATTCAGGTCGAGGGTGACATCTAGTGATGCTCAGCACAAATTTTGCCCATTTTTGCAGCACCCTCACTCATGAAGAAGATTTAAACTTTTACCACGTTTCACCAGATATGCCACAAAATAAATATTTTCCCATAAAATATGAGTTTAAATTTTTGGGGGGTAATATGAGTTAATTTTTTAATTAATTCAGTATTCTGAATGCATAATGGGAGGATCCATAAAAGGAAAAAAAGTAAAAGTAGGAACTTGGAGGTAGAGAAAATTCATCTGCTCATTGCAATGAAGAAGTTGGTACACAAGGCCTGATTGATGGAAGTGTCATTTTTTGGCTTCTTTTCTTATTTTTCACTTATTTTACAATACATCTGCAAAGCACAGTGGTAGCTTGACACATAAATAAAGCAAATCAGTAATTAGCAATGGAGCTATTAGTAATTCCCTCAATTGATAGTGCACAAACTATTCAGCTGCTGAATTCTGAACAACAAAACTGTTCCCAGCAGCTTTCTGCCTTGGACAGTGGCTCAGCATCAAGGAAAGGGACAGCCCACACATTTCCAAAAATAACAATTCTTCATCTACCTGAGCAATTTCCTTTGAGCTCCTCACTGTGTGCAGCAAACAGCAATAGAGGAAATCATGGAAACACGGAATCTCTGGGTTGAAAAAGAAATTTAAAGCTCATCTCGTTCCATCCCCTGCCATGGGACACCTTCCACTATCCCAGGTTGCTCCAAGCCCTGTCCAACCTGGCCTTGAACAATTCCAGGCAAAGCCAAAGCACCAATTCATAATTTAATTAATTTTTCAACTGCTTCAAACTCATTTCATGCAGAAGTGTCACCCTCTGAATCTCCCTGGTGATCTGACCTTGCTAATTCTGATGCTGCACCCCAAAGTCAAGAAGTTAAACCCACAATATTCCAATGTCCAGAGGAAGTGACAGCTCCACAGATCTGCTCCTCTGTGACACAAGGTGGCACCAGAAACTGCCTGAATTTCAGGCTATAAAAAGCGGATCATAAAGCAAAACCTTTGAAGAGTTTGTGGGTTTAAATGAGAGGAGTCAGAAAGCCAGGGATTCTCAGGGACTGTGCCAGGGAATGGCTCCGGGAATGCCGGCACTGCAGGGGCAAGCAGCACCTGCTGAAAGGTCTGAAAGAAGCAAGGAACTGCCTGTGGAATCAAAGGTGGAGCTAAAGCAGTCCTGAGGGCAGCTGGACCATCTTCTGAAAGCTGGGAAACAGCAGCACCCTCTAAAGGGGCACAGAGCCAGGGTCTTGCATGGTCCAGGGTGGATTTTCCTCCTGGAAGAGCTCTGTGACCAAGGGGTGCCCCTTCTCCTGCAGCCTCCTTTTGAAACTTCAGTCCTTTCATCATTAAAACAGATATTCTGGTTTTGGCAAACCAAATATTAATTTTTTTTTAATTACAAAATATTAAAAATCATAACAGGAGATTGCAGCTGCCTCCTCCCCCCCTCCTTACCTGCCTGGTCTGGACAGCACAGGCTGGGGCAGCTCTGCCCCAGTGCCTGGCCCTGTTTTCAGTCTTGGGCAGCAAGATGAGAATAAAGCAAAGGTTCCCCACTGTGCCCCAGGTCAGGAATGTCACTGGAGCTCCTCACCCACCTGTGCCCTGCACAGGGAATTCCATTGCAGTCAGGAATTGCAGACAATATCCAAGCACTCCCCAAAATCCTCACCCTTTTCACATCCAGTGGTGGAATTGAAGCCCAAGCAAGGCACTGAAACACCCAACTTCAGCAAGCAGGAGTGCAGGGCCATCTTTCCTGAAGCTGTGGCACAGAGAACACCAGCCAGCTTTCCTCCACCAGGACTGACAGAATTGCTGTTCAGAGGAGGAAATCCGTGGAAATCAACCTCACCTTTGGGCAGCACTCTGGCACAGGGGCTGGGGAGCATCCCCAGGGGAAGAGCCCTGAAATCCATGGAAATCAACCTCACCTTTGGGCAGCACTCTGGCACAGGGGCTGGGGAGCATCCCCAGGGAAAGAGCCATGAGGACACAATCCTGGGCAGCAGCAGCCACAAATCTGAAAAGGGCTAAACTGAGCCCAGACCTGGCAGCGTTCCCTCCAGGAAGAATTCATCATTATTCTCTGTTTTACACTGTAGGGAGCACTCAGCTCTGCCCTCTCCTGTGTTTTTGCTCTTAGGAAACCTCAGCCATCGATGTTTGCCAGCCACAGGCTGTTACTGAGAGCTTTTGGAAATTCCAGCCTCTGCTTCAGGGAGTTATTCAGGCTCTTTGCTCTTTTTTATCACCAGGCTCTTTGCTGAGGAATGGGAAGAGCAGGAGTCTGCACAGCTTGGCTGTGTTCACTCCTCACTTCCCTCTTCACAGGGAAATTAAGGAAATTTCCAGCAAAAATCCCTGTCCTGCTGCAGAGGAGAAAACTCAGATCCCAGGCTGAGTGAGCTTCCTGCTCTGCTTTTCAAGGAGTGAGAGGGAAAGGAGAATTAAACTGAGGAGAAAAAAACCCCTGTCTTGTAGTTAAGATACAGGAATGATGTACCTGGCCTCGAATCTCAGCTCTGCACAATGCTCAAAGCAGTATTTTATGCTCTGACACTTAATTAGCCAGGGAAGGAACAATAACCCACGAGGCAGGGGGTGAATTTGCAGCAGTGACAGATCTCTGGACACCCTGTTAGCACCGAGGCTCTCCTTCCACACAAGCATTTCAAGCTGGCATGGCTCAAATCAAGAAAATCCTAAGTGATAATATCTCTAGATATTATATCTAGACACAGCTATTAGGTTAAAAGACGTGGCTGGGGGTGTGTATTCTATCCTCACATCTTCCCCTGAGAGCACCTTAATTTCAAAATTATCACAGTTTGGAGAGAAAGAGTTTACATTTTCCATTTCAAGGGAGGCTCCTGCCTTTTGTATATAAATCTGCCTTTTCAAACCAAGACAGATTTCTATCCAAAAATAATGAATAACCACCAGAAGACAATAACAGAGCACAGATTCAAAGAGGGGGTTGGGGAGGAGCAGGGGGGCATTGAGGGGTCACTCTGCCCTTCTGCAGTAGGCTGTGGAGCAGTGACACAAAACTCTTCTGTGGGCCAGGGAGCTCCTCAGGTCAGGCTTGATTGCTTGGAGGTTCTGGCACCTGCGTCCTCCAGGGCACTGGCCTGGAAGAGCAAGGCTGCAGAACATTTTGGGAGCTTTCCAAGCAGCCACAAAGGTGTGAAATCAGCTGCAATTCCATTATTTCTGCCATCAGAAGTGGTGCAGGATGAGTGACAGATGTAACCTTTTCATGACACCCCCTTTTCTTTTCAAGACAATATTCAGAGCAAACAAAACTTTAACCTCAGCTTCTCCTTTTGTGCCAAATGGGAAAATGTGCTATTCAGAAACACCTAACTATAGATTATTATTAGACTCAAAGATGTGTAAATAACCTTGTACTCTTCGACTGAAACTAAAAAGAAGGAAAGAAACAGTAGAATAGCTAGTTGTCACTTCTGTTTTCCATAATAAATTCATTCAAGGTTACATGAATCATATTGGCTTTCCAAATCTATTCTGCTTTCTAAATCAAGGCGTTTCTGTTTCTGACAGAAAATATTCTGTATTGTCACCCTGTAGTCTGACATTACTGAAAACAGCTGGCTCCCTTTGCAAACTGCAGAATCTGGAAAAAAAAAAAAAATAACAAAACTCTCTAACCCTGAAGAACATTTAATTCCCATTTTATTGTTGAGGAGCAACATTTTGGAGGGCAGCAAATTCCTTGTTATCCCCAAACCATAACAAATAACCAGTCTCTCTCTGTCCTAGAAGTTATTGGCAAAACCAGCGCAGATAAAAGCACTGAAGTGGGAATTTTTATAACCATAGGACACCATCTTCCACACACAAAAAGAACAGAGCAGGAAACCCTTGGACTAAATTAGAAAGGCAGAAGTTAGGCCTAACTGGTAAATAAAATTAAAGGATTGGGTCTCATTGTGGGGCTTTTTTCTGTCCTTCTTGTCTGGAAAGCTGCAGCACTGCAAGTCCTGCAACAAACTGAGGAGCTTTGAGCATTAGCAGAACCATTGGTCCCAATATCCCTCCACCCACAGCATGCACAGCTCAGTAAAATCATCTTTAAATCTTTCCAGCCTCCAAAATCCCTCAGTTCTCTCTGGTACAGGAATGAGGTCAGTCAGCAGCAGCAGTCGGGTTTGAAAATGCCAAATTCACCCATCCCTCAGCCCCAGCAGCACAGGGCAAGGAGATTCAGGAAGCTTCCAGGGAGATGAGGAAGATATCCCAGGGATATCTGGCCCTGATGAAGCTGAAGAGCAGAATGCAGCTGGATCAATCACGTCTGCTTGTCTCTCACTCTGCAAATGAGAGAACAAAACTGACACTGAGCATTATTAGTCTAAAGTCCTTAAAATCCCTTTCACATGAGAAGCACCTGCAGGTGCTGGGGAGTGTTTTGCAATCAGGTCTGCTTTGTCTCCTTTTACGCAGGGATGAGAAGGAAAATTGTCCAAAATGTCCCAAAGTTGAGTCTGCTTAAATTAACCTTTTAACTGGCTGAAATTATAGAAATCTTCATCTGAAAGCCCCCTCATTGCAATCAGGATTTCGTGCTCCTTCTCCTCACTAATCACAGTTTGGCAGGCTGCCTCCCCACTTGCTGAAGGAAAATTGAGTGGATAACATCCCAAAGATGCAAACTCCTGGTGCTTGGCTTCAGCAGGGTCTCAGCTCCTTGGGTAAGGTGAGGATTTACCTTTCCATTGTGAAAATTGTGCCAGCAATGTGGTGCAGACAAATTTAACTTCCACTGACCTCAGCTGGTGTCAGATTCATCCTTGCCTCAGACTAGAAAATAACATTATCAGCTATGGGCATGACTGGGAGCTGTAGGAACTACAACTTCTTGGAGGAAGAGCATGGAAATCTTTCCATTATTGTATTCAATACCTGATATTGCAAGTGATCCTGAAGCCTGTGACTCTGACAGGACAAAAATTGCTCTTGGAAAGCTGGTACCTCAAGATATTGAAGAAAAACACAGCATTTCACTGGACAGAACTTAATCACCTGTGTGTTTACTTTGATCTCCTCACCTGCCAGGTTCTTGTGATGCTCCTAAGTCCAGATAATTTTTGAGTTATCATGAATTAGAAATCATTTTATATAATTTTATGTATTTTATAATCACTTTATATAATCATAGAAAATGCCCCAAAGTGTGTTTCTGCTCTTTATCATAATGAGTGATCTGTGTTCCAGTGAAAATTAGTAAAGAGGTTTTTTCTTTAATTAAGTCAGTAGTCAAGCAGTTCATGTTCTACAAGTGCTGAAGTTTCTTCAGGATCTGAAGTTTCCTTTATTTTGTCAAGTATTCCATTATCAAAAACTTAAACTCTACTGAGGCAGCCCTTGAGCAGAGGTCAGCAGAGCTCTGAGCAGCCTCTGTGAAGTGCCCAGGTGGTGAATTCCAGCCTGGGCTCACAGATATTCCCAATCAAACCCGAGTGCACACTCCAGAAATGGGCACAGAATTCAAAACCAGCATCGTTTGCTTTGCTGAGAGAAAATATTTCATCTTTTAAGTCCTTTCCCATAAAGAATAACACAGAGAAAAGGTCTTCAGGAGTTTTTCACTCACTGGTTTGGCTACTTGAAACTTCAGGACAACAATAATTCCCTGCTGCATGGGAGAAAATATCTGCTTATTATCCTCTAATTTCCTTTAAAATTGCCACTTTTGTCTGGCAGAAACTGTTGTTAAAAAGAGTGAAAATAAAGGAAAGTGATACACATTTATCAGCCATTATCAGCCTAGTCTCATGTCAAGCGTTAAACAAGATTTTTCATTCAACAACATCACAGGGGAATTCTCTTAGGAAATTCCATGATCCACATTGAGCAGTAAATGCTACTTTCTCTTTACCTTTCCCTGAAGATTAAATAGTTCCACTAATGAAGAAACAACTGAGAAATAACAGCATAAAAAAAAAAAAATCAGCCCTGCTTTTAACTGCCTTGTAAAACATGGCAGAGGTTTTACCTGGGCAAATTGTTCATTTCTTCTGGTAGACAAAACAACCAAACCTTTGCTTTCCCTTCATCACAGCTAATATTTCATTGACTGTGCATACATCCTCTTATTTACAGCTTATTTTTCTTAGAAAAGGAGTTATTTTAGGACAGAACATGAATGAGACTAATGTAAGAGACATCACAATAAATCTGATTTCCACATTTAACCCACTGCATCTTTGTGGGCTCGGGGCAGGTTGTCCTGACCTTTTTTTAAGGATTGCTCAGGATTCTTCAAAGGATCCATCTGCTATGATTGAAGCACATAAAACTTTTGTTAGAGATTCTTGGGCTAGATAATAATTTCAAGTTTGGAAGCCTCAGACAGTGAAGGGCAGCCCTGGCAGAGAGGCAGAGATGGTGGCAGGGCTGGATCAGAGGCTGCTGCTGAAGGAAAGGTCTGACAGTGCAAAACTGACAAATCCAGCTTTGTGCTCGGGATGTCTCACCTTTTCTGGCCAAGAAAGGAATGGGAATTGGGTCCTGCACATCCCTGGCAGGGGCACAGCTCAGGAGCCCCGAATACAGAACAGCACAGGGGAATTTTCCCCTGAACACGCTCTAAAAAGGATGAGGCTGCTGATAAATATTGTCAAATCTGGGCCTTCAACATCATTTTTGTGGGGTTTTAAACAATCATTATAGAAGGACAGGGGGTGTTTTCCTCAGTAAAAGTGCCCTAGTTAGAGAACAGGTTTTAACTGCAGCAGCCCACCCAAGTGCTGGAGTTTGCACACAGAAAAGTTTTGAGCTCGAGGTGCATCCCAAAAGGTTTCTGTTTCTCAGCTGAGACCCTGAAGCCCATCTCCAGAACCCACCCCCAGTAAATCTCTCTGGGGGCTGAAAAGCTCCTCTGCAGTCAGAATCAGTCTAGGGGTCAAGTAAAACAAGCATGAGAATCCCCCCTTGTCCCTATAAACTTCTGGGGGTGTGAAAGCTTCTAAGAAATACTCAGAGAAGGGGGATTCTGTCAGCCAAACCCACAGAGATTTCTTTCCTACCTGTTTGATGAGCACAGCTGTGAGAGCCTGAGTCACGCCAGGTTTTTGAAATACACATTTCCTCTCCATCTGCAGGGAACAAAACAGGTCAGGGATTCTGGCCTGGAGGCTGAAAGAATAAAACATGGGAAGGAGATACAGAGGGGAAACAGAGAGGGAGTGAACAATGATGCAAGGGATGTTTTTTCTCCCAAGAACTCGTTCTCCCCTGGCCTCTGGCCCCAGGGCCGTGGGACTCAAACATTGAGAGCTCCAGGAGTGCCAGCTGCATAGCAACTACAGGGACAGCAGCAAGGACTGTTCACTCACCAGGGGATGGAAAAACAACAGGTTTGGGGTTTGGGTCCAGGGAGTGACCAAGAACACAGCTGAAGGAGGACTCTGCTCCCTGGGTGCCAAACAAATGTGCCTGGAGAGCAGGCTGTGAGCGGAGCATTGGTCAGAGATGCAGGACGAGAGGTGAGGAGGGCATTTCAGACTCTGATTTCAGCAGATGGTGACACTTTCTGGATACTGCCAGAGCTGCAAGGAAACCCTCAGATGTTCCATGAGCTTCCTGACTCACCCTGAGCCAACAAAGCCCAGAGATGCCAGCCTTGGCTGGGCCAGCCAGGCTGTTTTCCACGGTGGATCTGCACTGCCAGCAGCCCTGAGCAGCCCCAGGCTGCAGCTCCTTCCCTCCAGGCCTTGGCAAAGAGGTGGAAGAGCAATGGACAAGGAAAACTCGGGGAATACACACAGACATTCCCATCCCTAACTCTCCAACCTTCTCTTCACCAGGTTCTGATGGCAAGGAGACCCAAACCAAGCTATAATTTCATTTTCTACACCACGGACTGGAGCAATGCTCTGCCCTTACTCTGCTCTCCTGTCCAAGACGAGTGGACTTCACTGTCCAGGAGACTGAGGACAGGATTGTGTGACATCATTCTGGCAATTTTCCACTCCTCAGGTGCAGAGCAGCATTGCCAGGACACAAATCCACTGCAGCACTGGGGTGGATGTGAGAGCAGCCTGCCTGCTTTGCAATAATTGCAATTGCCATTATTTTTACATTGCAATAATCCAGTCACTCCCTGGATCCCTGGACATGAAGCAGGAGCTGGCAGCTGAGGAGAAGCAACTTTCTAGATGAGAATACAAAATATTTTGTGACAGATCACGGAGGATTTCCAGCGCTGAGCAGAGAAATCCTTTTGGAAATAAGGAGAATACAAAATATTTAGTGATATTTCAGTTCACGGAGGATTTCCAGTGCTCAGCAGAGAAATCCTTTTGGAAATATGGAGAATACAAAATATTTAGTGATATTTCAGTTCACGGAGGTTTTCCATTGCTGAGCAGAGAAATCCTTTTGGAAATAAGGAGAATACAAAATATTTAGTGACATTTCAGATCACGGAGGTTTTCCAGTGCTGAGCAGAGAAACCCTTTTGGAAATAAGGGCTCACATGTTGCTGTCTTTCATGCAGACACAGCTTCTCCCCCTCTCAGCACATGTCTCAGAGCCAGTGTGAGTTTGCTATCACACAGGAGGCTCCAGCCCACTATTTTTAGTACTTAATGGCAAAGCTGATGGTGCCATTAATCCACTTGGGTGTACAACATTCCATTTCCACTTCAAATTGCACCTCAGTGCAAATGGTAGCTTGTCCTGCTGTCACATACATTCAGAAATTCATGATGCAACACATTTAATGACTTCCTATCCCAGCATATTACCTGTGCCACTTGGTGAGCAAATCCCCAGCTATTTATTCACTTAAAATTGCTGCACTGGACACTGTCCTTGTAAATCTGTCACCTGGAGGTTAAATTTGAGAAGTGCTGCCTCTTGGTATTGAATTATGGGTGCAAGACAATAATTCTGCGAGCTCACAATGAAACTGAGAGAGATTTGTTACTTTTTAAAGCTACAAACCTGCAACAGAAGCCCCAAACATTAATATAAGTGACATTGCACTTGATTCTAAAGTATTTCTGCAAAAACATGAGGTGGGAAGAGATTAGACATCAGCAAGTGCTTTTAAAAAAATCAAACTAAGAAAATTGCACCACAGAAATATACAAGGAATGAAGTGCAAGGAAAATCTGCCTTATGCTTGCCTGCTTACATGTGATAAATGAAAATCTCCTCAATGCTGCCGAGGTTTAAATGGGTACAATCCCAGTTAAGACCAGTCCTAGCGGTTACCCAAAGATGCACGGAGGGCGTACGAGCATCCTGCCTGCCCCAAACCCTCCCACGGGGCAGGCAGAAAGTTTTTCCGGATGAAAAGCCCGTTTTGCAGAGGGATTTTACGGCCAAGCCACGCTGCTGGGTCTCTGCAGAGGGCGCCAGACGGTTTGGGATGTGCCGGGATGCCTCTCCAGGTGCTCCAGCTGTCACTCACAAAGGTGCTCGCTCTCCAGTGGCCAATGCTCTGCTCGCAGGGTGAAGTAGGAGTTGTTTTTTCTTTCTTGCATGTATAAATCCCTTCGTTCTCGTCTCCTTTCTTCCCACTGAAATAGCAACAGATGCTTGGCTGAGCTGCAGCATGCTGGCAGCCCAGCTGCCCCGGCAGACGGGGAAACTCCCGGCTTTTCATCACCGGGAGAGCTGAGCCCAGCCATGTCCTGCTGCCGATTCCTCCCTGCAGAGAGAGCTGTTTGCTGCCTACAGGCTTTGGAGCTCACTTTCTTCTAAAGGAAAGAGCAGCCTGGCATAAAATTCACTGTAAATGCAGATTGTTTGATGTTTGCCCTGGTAAAAGTGACTAAAGTCCTGCTTGATTGCACCCCATATGCACAGCAGCAGCTTGGAAGGACTCGTTTTCCCTTTTCTTTTTTTTTTCCTCTTTTTAACCTGTGCTGCCTCAGGTCCCCAGTCACTGGTGAGCTCAGCTGCTCTGCTGACAATGAACACCACACGCTTTGCATTCTCATTCCAGCCCGTGCTGCTCAACACCACCGAGGACTTCAGCGACTCCATCCCGACCAACCGGAGCGGCGATGGATTTTGCGAGCAGGTCTTCATCAAAGCCGAGGTCTTCTTGACTTTGGGGATCATCAGCCTGCTGGAGAACATCCTTGTCATCCTGGCAGTGCTGAAGAACGGGAACCTGCACTCCCCCATGTATTTCTTCCTCTGCAGCCTGGCCGTGGCAGATATGTTGGTGAGCATGTCGAACGCCCTGGAGACCGTCATGATCGCAATCCTCAGCAACGGCTACCTGGTCATTGACGACCGCTTCATCCAGCACATGGACAATGTTTTTGACTCAATGATTTGTATTTCTCTGGTAGCCTCCATTTGCAACCTCTTGGTTATAGCCATTGACAGGTACATCACTATTTTCTATGCCCTCCGTTACCACAGCATCATGACAGTGAAGAAAGCCTTGACCCTCATTGTGCTCATTTGGGTGGCTTGCATCATCTGTGGCATCATTTTCATTGCCTACTCGGAGAGCAAAACTGTCATTGTGTGTCTCATCACCATGTTCTTCACCATGCTGCTGCTGATGGCCTCGCTGTACGTGCACATGTTCCTGTTTGCCCGCCTGCACGTCAAGCGCATCGCGGCGCTGCCCGTCGAGGGCGTGCCCCCGCAGCGCACCTGCATGAAGGGGGCCGTCACCATCACCATCCTCCTGGGGGTCTTCATTGTCTGCTGGGCGCCTTTCTTCCTCCACCTCATCCTCATCATCTCCTGCCCCATGAACCCCTACTGCATCTGCTACACCGCACACTTCAACACCTACCTGGTGCTGATCATGTGCAACTCGGTCATTGACCCGCTCATTTACGCCTTCAGGAGCCTGGAGATGAGGAAGACTTTCAAAGAAATCGTGTGTTGCTGCTATGGCATGAGTGTGGGACAGTGCATGCTGTAAACACCTGGTTTTGGGTGGAAAAAACATGCCCTAGGTGTATAAATATCAATATATTGATGTATATATTGAGATACAGAGCAGCTCACTTTAAACACAGTGCCTGAAGGAAGGGTGCAGGAAAGACAAAAGCCTCCTACATGATGCCTTGTTTCCTACTTTTTAGAGTGAAAACCGGTTTCAACTGAATTATTTGACGTTTTTTAAATAGTTATAATGGAAGGAAATCCAGAGTGGCTTACAAAACAGCTTCAAAAACTTGCTGGGAAAAAGGAATCCTGAAAGGGAATGCCACTTTCTAGAGACTGAGATAATATTCCCTCTAGCATTCATTTGTGCCTGTTGCTTTATCTCCATGCCACTGCCAACAAGTCAGTGTTTTCTAAAAGATTTCATTGCTAACCTCTGTGGAAAGCTATTTTTCCAAACACCAACAGATAACAGCATTGTTCTACACCCACCTTTTAATGAAAGAATAGGTTGACATTTTTGCTGCTTGCAGCCTGAGTACAGTTTTCAAAGGGTGAAAGCAAACATTTCTCTTGCTCTGAAATCAGTTATCACTACAGTGACAGTGACAGCGTGGCTTCAATAGCTGCCTGACAGGATTGACTCATGTGAAGGCTTTTGCATTATTTATTGTGATAGAAGAGTATTAGACCCTTGAATTTTTGATTATTTTTTTAAAGCTGGAATGCCCTGGTCAGTGTAGTAATTGCTATGTTTGTAAAAACTCACAGAAGCCTCCTTTTGATAAACCCTCACTAACAAGATCCATGGATCTGAACAGCAGAAAGAGCTAAAATGCAAAATACTTTGAATGCAGCTTTGTGTAAAAGCTGCAGGGAGTCCTTAGAAGGATCCACCTCTAAGTTCAGCAGCCGGAAGGAATCAGAAGTGTGTGGCAGAGAGGACTTTATCCATTGAGAAATAAATCTCCTGGGGCAGGACAATATAAATGTCCTTCCTTCAGCTCTAGCCTGCACTCAGGGGCTGGCTGCTCCTGCCCTGGGGACAGGAGAGCACCAGGGCTGGCTGCCACCCTCTGCAAGCCCCTGTGCCAGTGGCACACAAAGCAAGCACCTGCAGCTACCCCAGTTCAGTCTTTGCTTTGTGCAGGACAAACCCTGCAGGTGGCCTCCAGCCAGCAGAGTGTCCCCGAGCCAGGGCTGCTGCAGACATGGCACGGGCAGTGGCACCACCAGTGCCAGGCTGAGAACGCCCTGAGCCATCCTAAAGGCTGCTTGGCACCTTTCTGCTACCTTGCATTCAGTGGGGGGGGATCCCCAAACCCTCAGAGCTGTCTAATGCTTTCAAACATCTCAAAGATCTCATTTGACTTAAAACTCTGGTTTATTCCCCCCACCTTCTTATTTTGGGTGAAGTTACTGGGTTGATTTTTTTCTATTTTTTTTCTGGGACTGCCCTCTGCCAGGTGAGAATCTGTTCATGCATCCAGAGCTTCCCCAGCTCGTGTGTCCCCAGTTCTGCCCCACACTGGTGCTGGTGTTCCAGTGCCAGTGGCTCCAGACCCAGCCCTGCTGCCCCTGGAGACTCACATTTCCCACTCTGCACCTCCTGGCCTGGGTTTGATCCTCAGCACCCCACAGGGAGCAGCCCCATCTCCCAATCTCATGGGCTGGATAATCCTCCTGGGGCCAAGAACCACCTCTCCCCATGCTCCAGCCACACTCTGTCCCACCACACACCAACCTCACGTTCCCTATTTCTGCTGCCCTCTGATCACACCCAAAATTCCCTAATTGAGCTCTCACTTCCTCTCATAAAGACATCCTCCAGACTTCCCCCTTTCCAGCACTCTCTCTGTTCCAACACTTACCCAATCCTATAACCCTTCATTTTAGAAATGTTAAATTTAAAATTAAAAAAAAAAAAAAGCAAAACCTCACTGTGGAGCAGAACAGGCACAAATGAAAATTCTCCTGTTTCAAGAAGAGACCAAAGACAATCCCAGTGACTGGCAGAGCCAAATGCTTTCAGCTTTATGTGTGTGTCACAAAGCCCAGCTCAGCAGTACCAAGCTGTGCTCTGCTAGCCCAGCCTGTCACACCTTGCAGCAGCTGATGTGGCACAGGCAGGTGAAATCAGCATGGGGAACCACAGAACTTTTGTGGTGTGCAAAGACTGTGCCTACCTGTTGTAAAAAATCTCTGCTTTTTCTCAGTGTTCTGTATCCCTACACTCTGGAGCATGGTTTGCCATGATGTTCTGCCTCAGGTTATTGTGTATTTAGCTCTTGTTGCACCTGATGTCCTACTTATTTCTCTGATGTCCTCCTTTTTTCTCTTTTAAAAGCAATTTTAGCAAGACTGATTCACACAGTGCTTTGCCTTTATGCAAAACATACTCTGCTGAATAAAATCTGGAGAGATCACTGAGAATCATGTTTGCTTTTGTCAGAGCAGCACACCACAGCAAACCAGTCCGGGGGCTCACAAAACTGAAAACAGACTCTAACACTGGGCAAAAGCCTCTTAGTTCAGAGAATCTTGGAATGGTTTGGGTTGGAAGGGACCTTTGTCAGCCAGTCCCAGCCCTGCCATGGGCAGGGACAGCTCCCACTGTCCCAGCTGCTCCTGGTCTGGAACTCTCCACTCTGCCCACAGAGCTCCACAAAAAGGAGGGGAAAAAGCCAAACTTTCAGTGCCATGTGCAAACACGACAGGAAGAGAATCCATAAAACCCCCCAAAGATCCCTCAGCCCTCGTGGCACCAGGTTATCCAGGAGGTGGGGTGGGTTTGTTCAGCCCCAGGTGCACACCCTCAGCTCTGAGCCCTGCTTTGGAATTCTGTGGGGCACTGATGGATCCAGGGCTGCAGGATCTCAGCAAGGCTGGCCCTGCTGGGAAGGGAAAGAGGGAAGGACCATGGGGCTGAACCCCAAAACAGCAGTTACAGAGGGAATACTCACAGCTACTGACCCAGGGGGGAAGGGGAAGGGAAAATGGGAAGGGAAAGGGAAAATGGGAAGGGAAAGGGAAAATGGGAAGGGAAATGGAAGGGAAAAGGGAAAAGGGAAAAGGGAAATTGAAGGGGAAAGAAGGGGAAATGGAAGGGGAAGGGGAAAGGGAAAGGAAGGAAAAGGGAAAAGGGAAAAGGGAAATTGAAGGGGAAAGAAAGGGAAATGGAAGGGGAAGGGGAAAGGGGAAAGGGAAGGGAAAAGGGAAATTGAAGGGGAAAGAAATGGAAATTGAAGGGGAAGGGGAAGGGGAAGGGGAAGGGGAAGGGGAAGGAAAGGGAAAGGGAAAGGGAAAGGGGGAAAGGAAGAGAAATGGAAAGGGAAAGGGAAAGGGAAAGGGAAAGGGGAAAAGGAAGAGAAATGGAAGGGGAAAGGGAAAGAGAAAAGAAAAGGGAAAGGAAGGGAAATGGAAGGGGAAAGGGAAAGAGAAAAGAAAAGGGAAAGGAAGGGAAATGGAAGGGGAGAGGAAGGGGAAAGGAAGGGAAGAACAGGGCTGCACTGCAACCAGTTGGACAAACAAACATTTTGATAAGAGGGGAGCCCTGGAAGTGGTGCTCAGGCACCCCAGGGACAGAATGCAGCAGGAGACACAAACCCAGGGGCAGTGCCAGCCCAGCCCCACTGCCCAGCCCTGCACCCTGGGGCTGTGCACACAGCAACCCAACCCAGCCCGGGCAGGGCAGGGCCCCAGGGTCCCTGCTGGCAACCAGAGCAGCATTTCCAGCTGGGAATCTGCCCCTGAGCAGGGCTGCAGTGAAATGCCACCACTTGCAGAGCTGTCGCTTGTAAAACAACATCTCATCTGCTCATAACAAGAAATGTTTCTTCCTTGAGGAGAGTGCTGGGCTGAACAAGATATGTGCAGTTTCTCCCAGATGGTCTAAGAAATTACAGGGTAAATTATATCTTTTGCATCTAAAGGTATCATTATTATGGATTTATTGAGTCAGTTTTTCTGCAGGAAAATCAAGAAGTTCACAGACACTGTAGGATTGCCATTTGCTCAAAGATGTGTTAGGAAATCCTCATATATTTAAGACAAATATTTGAATTCCCAGGAACATGAGTTATCCTGCTAAGTCAACTCAGCACAGCATATTCTGCCAATTACAGACACATTTGTTTCTTTCATATTAAACTCAGCACTGTGCAGGCAATTTCCCCATCAATAATGTCTAAATATTTCATAATTGACAGCATTTGTATTACTGGGCAAATAACCAAGTCAGGCACAGAACTCTGCAGTCAAACAAGGTCATTATTGAGGCCATTAGTACAAACATTACATTGCCACTGAAATAAGAAGTTTCTATTTGTTGAGGCCTAGGTGGGGACCAGGGTTTGCTGTTTGGTGGCTTCACCTAAACCACTGAGGTGATCTGGGAGGACCCCACAAATGGGGTGTCACACTGGAAACCCCTGTGCTGTTTGCAGCCCAGTCTCAGCTCCACAGCCCTGGGACAGCACGAGGGACACCGGGGGACCTGGGCACTGAGACCCAGCAGGGGCACAGCAGCTGATCCACAGCTCCCTGGCCCCACATCCAGCGCAAAACCCACTCTTACGGGGTGATTCAAGTCTTCAGAGAGAAACAGAGGAGGGTTGGATGGGATTTTGGGCAGGAATTGCTCCCTGGCAGGGTGGGCAGCCCTGGCACAGGTGCCCAGAGCAGCTGTGGCTGCCCTGGATCCCTGGCAGTGCCCAAGGCCAGGGCTTGGAGCAGCCTGGGACACTGGGAGGTGTCCCTGCCATGGCAGGGGGGGCACTGGGTGGGATTCAAGGTCCCTCCCAACCCAAATCAGTCCATGATCCCCCAGCCCTGCCTGCAGCCAGGAATGTTAACACACCAGGAGCTCCTTCTGGCAGTGCAATGCAGATTTTCCTCAGCCAGGGTGAACACCTCTAAGGAAAGATCAGGTAAAAAAGAGAGTCAGGAGAAGGCAGGGTGGGGACAGAGCATCAGCAGGTGTGCAAACAGCCCTGGGTGCCGTGGTGATGTTTGAGACGTGGGAGAGGGCCAGCCCTGAGGGGGAATATCTTTGGTGCCAGGCAGGAGACAAGAAGTGTGAAATCAAGAGTCTGCAGCTAATTGGGACAGAGATCATCCTTGTTCCTGCCTGATCTCACAAAGCCTGCACGTTACTCCTGTCTTCAGCCTTCAAGACCAAAGAGCCTCTTCACAAAGCCCTTGTCTCTCAAAGTGAGTCTGAGCTTATTCTTCACTTGGGCAAAACACCAGACCTTGCACTTGCAGCCTTTTATTGCCTCTACTTACAGTCAATTATGTGCTGCTTGTGAAGAAGTTTGCCTTTAGTAATCTTAAAATTGTACAGCATGTACTTGGAAAGGTCTAAATCTAAATCAAGGACTCGTAATTTCAGGGTTTGAAATGGTACAGGGAGAGTAAATAAATGTCATCTTTCATTTTCAAATTTCTCTGCATGAAAGGAACTGACTTGGCGAATCCAAAACTTTTGGCAAAACAAAACAGAAAGGAGGCAGGACCAAATACGAGGCATGCAGTAAATTTCTCTTTAAGAAAGTAATTAATGTGTTTGAACGTCCAGCTTGATGTACAAAACTTAAACCAAACACTTCAGTGCTGCCATCACAGGGGGAACTGCATTGTCTTTGATGTTTATGTAACAGAACATCTATTTCTCCTGAAGGACAGCTGTGTGTCTCACTGAAAGCAGGGGCTATTTAAAACCACAGATCAAGGCACAATACCAACTCCTGCATTGTGCTGTGACCTGAACATTCAGCTCCAGGGGAAGGCCACAGCAAAAATGGACACAATGCCCACCAGTGAACACCACAGCAGTGCTAAAACAGATCTTTTTTTTAAAGCAGAATCAGCTACAATTCTCTAAAAGCAGTTTTCCTCTCAGGTTTGTTTAAGCTGACAGGGACACCAACAAATCAGGGCTGGAAGAAGCTGCCTTGGGTCTGTGGCTGCCACTCTGTGCCCCCTGCCAGCCACACCCCAGGGCTCTGGGCAGTCTCTCAGCTCTCTCCCTCCTCTGCACTCCTCTGTTGTTCCTCAAATGAAACTCAACAGATAAATAATTCCCCCCATTCCCTCTGTAATATTTGACAGTGCTTCCCTGTTTAATGCTGGAAGAAGTCTAAAAAAAGCCCCCAATAATCCACATGTAACGTGGCACAAAGCTGCCATGCCATAATAAACCTACAACTGTGTGGCTCCAGTTGCTGGGATGTCATTCCTATCCCCCAAAAAAAGCAAATGTGTGCCCAGGAGCAGCTCTGAGCAACTTCCTCTTGGCAAATCCACTTTGGAGAGGCCAGAAGTAAACATTTCAAATCAACCCAGGTAAATTCAATCAGCCAGCATCACCCACAGGAGATTGTTCATGAAATCAAAGAATCCTTTGATTAAAAACAGAAGCAGCAGGAAAATCTGCACCGAGACACAATTTAACAGTTCCTGTTGGATCAGGAATTGTGTGTGTTTGTAGACAAAGGGACAGTTGCATATTTCAGTGGTAAAAAGCTTTTACTAATGAGACATTGTTCTCTTTGGCTACCTGCATTTAGACAAAAAAAAAAAACACAGGGGTTTTGCTTTTAACTAAGCAAGAGAAGTTGAAACTGAAATTATTTCCAATTGAGAACAAGTACAAGTGGACTTGTGGGTGTAATAACAGTGCAAGCATTGTTTCCATCACTGATTCATGGAATTTAGACTTATTGTGGATGATCTGATATGCAATTTGATAAGTGTATCCTTTTGTTATTGCCCAAAATCCATAGATTCTCTTGTTCTTAACACAAGTCTCTTTCAAATACGAACCAGACATTTCATAAATTCTGTTACAAAGATAATAACTACTAAATACTAAGTTTTAAATGCTGGAAAAATGGGAATGACACTGAAAACAAGCAAATTATCATAGAACAGTACGTTTTTATCAAGAGATAAAAGAGTGCAGTTCTTTCTTTTTCAGAATTTCTACGAGTGGGTAATAAACAAGTACAAAATCTATTGAAATTTAACCAGATATACATGGAATCAGACAGAGCACACATAAGTGACCAAATATTCTTCTTAAAAACCAATTCACCAAGCAGAAAAACCATGATATTCTCCAAGTTTCAATTCATTGCTTTCTTTTCTCATATCACATTATCTAACTTGGTTTGGGTTTGATTTCTACCTTCTCTGGCTGTTTATTTGGCAGCTTCACCAGGAGCTGACACACCACTGTGACTTCTTCTTGTAAAGGGTTTTTTCTCTTGTAGTAAAATATCTCCTTTGCTGGCTGACAGAAAAAGCTGCAGCAGCTGCACTTCCCATGCTCAGCTATTTCCAGAGGCAAACACAGAAATGAGGCAAGGAAACATTTGCCTCCACCCTGCTCCCTGAGCAAGAAGGTTTTATATTATTTTATCAACCTTTCAGTTGGTTTGATGGGAATTAGTCCCAAACACTGCTCATTCCCAAAAGGAAAACCTCCAAAAGATTCCAGAAAATTTTGCCCTGTGGCTTTGGCCTTTCTATTTCAGTATTGTTAATTTCCATTAGCTAAAAACATATTGTACTTGTAAGGGTTAAATGACAAATAAGCCAATAATCCTTTAAAACTTAAAATACGGACATTTAAAGCACCCAAGACCAAATAACAAATTTCAATAAGGAATAACAATTTTTTTTTTTGGTTCAAATAACAAAAAATATTCTAACAGGTATCTCAGTTCTGTGCGATAGCACAAGCACAGTGAAAATCAATACTCTCCTTCCAAATGGAACTCATTATTTCTCAGGCAGGGTGGATTTTAAATATCATCTTTTGACCTACGTGCAGCTCCTTACCAGAACCTAAGTGCTGTTAAATTACTGACAGGCTGAACAGAGGAGAAATATTCAAGCCCAGCTCAATTATTATGTGCAAAGCAATATGTGGAGAGGTGTTGGATTTCCCACTGGGCACCTCAGGTTTGCTTTTCTTTAGGAAAGCTGCAGAAAGGGCTTTGCTCTGCTCTGGTTGATGCCTTGCAGACCAAAATGGGACTTAAGTGGTACCGTGGACAGAAGCATCTCTTGCATCCCTCCCTGCTGGGGCTCCCGCCTGAAGGAACAGGATTTCTTATTTAGCCACCAAAACCTGCTGCTCAGGAGATCTCACCCTGGAAGGGGAGATATCAGAGAATATGTAGGGGACCCCACATCTTCATCAAAGTCAAATAATGAAACTAGAAAAGTTGGCAGCGAGGATGTTTAGCCCAGGGAGCAGCATTTTCAGGAGACAGCTCAGGGAGCAGAATTCCCTGGGAGAGCTGGAGCTATGTGACAGTTTTGTGCTTTGTTTTCTTAAATGCTGTCCCTTTGGAAGTTCTCCTTAATGAAAAATTATTCAGCTATCCCGAAGTAATGCTTTCCTTTCAATGTGATAATTACTACCAATTTGTTGCCTAACTGCTGAGAAGAAAAGGCAAATAACTTCTGAGACATATGCACAAATATTGCTATTTGGAAAATTAAATCACTGCTGGACTGCCCCCTTCCTTGCTCTGCTGGGGGCTGGAATGAGCAGGACATGCAACACAAGGTTTAATATTACTTTTTCTGAAGAGATAAGTACATCTGGACAGCTCTGTAAATGGTGAGCAAGAGCTCTCCACGATCAAAACCACCACATCAAAGAACTTGGAGCAATCTGAGACTCCAAATAAAGGCAAAGATGGAATTAACTAAGAATGCAGCTCCCACATTGAAGCAGCAGTGAATACAAGGTCATTAAGCCATCTGCATAATCAGTGAACATGTGTTAAAAGCAAAAAGTAATTTCTGTAAGGGAGAAAAGTCTGGAAAAAGGCCTTTTCTGATTGAAAAGTTGTAATTGTTGCCCAAAAAAAATTGCTTGGCACGGTCATGTTAATGCTGTAATGAATGGATTTCAAACATCATTTTGTTTTCTTTGTGAATCCAACAGCGCCTGGTCCAGTGTGCTGGAAGCTGGGTAATCACACCCACTTTGGCTGGACATTTATGGGGTCTAAGTAGCCAAGATGGGCATCTCACATCCTGCAGTTGGTAACTCACAGTAAAAAATAGCAGCTTGTTAAGAACCTTCCAGTCACCATGAGTTAGAGATGCATTTATGCATATTTATATATATATATATGCATTTATAGCTGTGCATGTACAAGCCATGTTTCACTTTCCTGATGAAGCCACACTTGGAATCAGTGGCTGACAATTCATAGAAAATGGAATTATCTGGGTTTTGCAGTCACATTTGTTCCTTGCACATATGAAAGTTGTTTTTGTTCATGTTGTTTTAATGAGAATTTAAGCACCCTGAGTTCTGCTGCCTTACACCCAGCTAGTTTCAATTAAAATGTGGAAAACAAACAAGATCCACATGTTTATAAGGGTCATTTGAAGACAAACTGGCACAAAGCCATTTATAATTTACTTATAAAGATGAACAAATGGTTCTCTTCTAGACATTCTATCAACTTAATCCAAGCTTATGATTTTTATCTTATTTTGTGGAACTACTAAACACAGATGGAGAAATTGGATGGAGAACTTAGAAAATGAAGGTGACTTTTTTAAAAAATTCTTTTTCTCCCCTTTTAATTTCTCTGTGTGGTTAAAGACATGCTGGGGCCAAATTTCAGGCTAAGAAAAGTGGGATAAGGCCAAAAGAATTGGGATTGTTCAGCCTGGGGAAGAAAAGCTTTGGGGTGAGCCCAGTGTGGCCTTCAGGGCCTGAAGGAGCTGCAGCAAAGATGGAGAGAGGGTTTACAGGGGATGGAGGGACAGCACACAGGGAATGGCTCCAAACTGACAGAGAGGAGGGTAAAATGGGATATTGGGCAGGAATTTTTCTCTGTGAGGGTGGGGAGGCCCTGGGTTGGAATTCCCAGAGCAGCTGTGGCTGCCCCTGGATCCCTGGCAGTGCCCAAGGCCAGGCTGGAGCTCCCTGGGACAGTGGAAGGTGTTCCTGCAAACGGAATGAGAGGAGTTTTAAATTCCTTCCAACCCAAAGAACTCTGTGATTTTATGAAATTTATTCAGAGAATGGGAGCATTGAGTTCTGGAAGAGAACAACATCTTGACCACAAGAACGACAAACTGTGAAGTGCTGAGCACTCCTCATGCAAATCCATCCAAAGTTTGACTCCAAATCTAACTCAGCAGGGCAGCACTCCTGAACGTTTCAAATCCATCCAAAGCTTGACTCCAAATCTATCTCAGCAAGGCAGCACTCCTGAACATTTCCCAACCATATCATGTTTTGGAATAACAAATGAGTGAGAAGCCCTCTGAGGAGCCCAGCACAGCTCCCCAGCAGAGCCCCAAACCCGCAGCTCAAATGAAATAAAGCAAATTTAGGCAGCCAGGGGATGCTGTGGCTTGGAGAGCTCGCCCACCTGCAGAGGGTTTGCACATCTTGGCCCAAATAACCACAATGAGGCTGTCTGCAGGTGGGCAAAGTGGGCAGGTGGGCACTGCTCTGCCACCCCGGGCCAGGTGCAGGAACAGAATGAGAACCAGGACCATGACCAGAACCAGGACCAGGAGCAAGACCAGAAGCAGAAACAGAAGCAGAAGCAGAAGCAGAAGCAGAAGCAGAATCAGGACCAGGACCACGACCAGGATCAGAACCAGAACCAGAACCAGAACCAAGACCAGAACCAGGACCACGACCATGACCAGGAGCAGAAGCAGAAGCAGAAGCAGAACCAGAACCAGGACCATGACCAGGATCAGAACCAGAACCAGGACCATGACCACGACCATGACCAGGACCAGAACCAGGAGCAGGAGGAGGAGCAGACACTCCACAAAAGCCCTGTCCTGCAGGAGGGCCTGGATTCAAGCAGCTCCCATCAGCAGTTCTGCCTTCTCCACCTGGCCACAAGTGTTTATGGACACAAGCAATGTGCCAGTGCTTCCCTGAGATTCATGCTGATCAGCTCTGGAAGGAAATCAGCATTAGGAAGCAGAACAACAAATAATTGCCACGGACCAGTACTGCAAAACAGCCAATTTGGCTGAGATTCAAATGAAAAATTACTATTACTCGGCCTTCATTTGCTATCTGCTGTATCAGAAGCTGTTATTAATCATATTCCCAGTTCAGACTCCAGAAATAATACAGTTTAATACCCAGCAGGAAGTGATACATCGACATAATCACCAGAGTGTACATATTTTGGCTGAATAATTGCTTTCTTTCGAGGGAGGAAGATTATGGCCCGTAACAATTCTTGCTTTGACAAAAAACTTCCTTTTAAACAGACACCACTATGGGAAGAGTCACTCAAGTGGAAAAATATAAGTACTGGATGGAACAGTGCACATTAAATGGCAATTAGTGCAGTTCCTTATTAAAAGCCAAACCCAAACCAAACCACAAACCCCAGACAAATTACAAATCAATTACCTCTTACTGTCAAGCACATGATAATTAAAGCTTTCTTGATGCCACACTGTGAGGGACTGGCAGGGGTTTTCTAGTCTGAAAAATGCTGCAAGCTCTGACTTGTTACACTGGCCCACTTCAGTCACAAAAATGCTTGAGAATGTCCAAAAACTGCTCCCAAAATCTGGCAGAGGGCTTCCCAGAGGGCTCAGGTGCTGCTGGAAGCCTCACTGGGAGAAGAACCCCTGAGCAGTGGGACAGGGAGCAGCTACAAGCCACAGCAGCAACACAAGTGGCCCTCTGGTCACTATGTGGTGTGGCTGCTGAAATGCAAATATTTACAACTCCAAATTCTCCATTTACATTCTCCAAATAAAACAAAACTGCCAGCAGCTGCTGGCCACAGACACTGAAGGAAGTGTCCACAGGGAATGAAGGGGAGGAAAGACATTTCCAGTGCTTCAGCACTCCTTATATCATCAGTGATTCTTTTCATGCTGCTTTTATTGTCTTGGATGGTGACAATAGGTGGCACCTTCCCTGTGCTCCCTCAGGAAGCAGATTTGTGCATTGCTTGTCTCCTGGCTGCTCTCGTTTGTGACACGCTGCCACAATTCCACATCCGTGCCTCTCATTCTCCTGGTCCTGTTAGAAAATGGGGGCTTTTGGACAATAGATGATTCTTCTCTCTCTGGGGGGTTCCTGCAAAGCCAAAAAAACCAGCTGTGAGGCTCACAGTGGTGTTTCTGAAGAGTGGGAAGAGATCATCCCGAAATCTCACTCTGATTTACCCTGGCTGTGCCAACCTGATCACATTTTCACTTCAGCCATGCTGCCACTTAAAAGTTTGCCATAATGCACTGGAAAGGGATTTTTTTTTTTTTTTACTCCTCCACATAATAAAAGGAAGGAAGACTGGAAAGACCCTGCTACATCTGTAATCAAAGGCAGACTTCATACAGCTTTTAACAAATTTCATTACATGTTTCGAAATGACCAACATGGGATTTTGTGATTACTGCTGCAAGCACTAGGTCTGAGAAGAATGTTAAATAGTTTAAAAAGGAGGAAGGCTTGTGCCACACATGGTAAATATTTCATGCTGAATTTATCTAAGAGACCTCTTTTCCTCAATACCTTGTTCCAGCTGCCAGTTTTCCACCCAGGTTTGAGGTAACTCACCTCAAGAGGGGCTGCAGGAGAATTCCTGTTGGCAGAGCAAGTGGAGAGGCCCAAAGCAGGAGGCGTCTCCAGCCCCTTCAAAAACTGAAGAATCAACCATTTTCCTGCTCCTTCCCAAGGCTTTTGATTGTTTTTGATGTTTAGAGGTGGACTTTGATTGTCTTTGGTGTTCAGAGGCAGTGTTGGGGTCACAAGGAGACTCGATGAGCTTAAAGCAGCCTCGCCATTATTGATCCAACCTCAGTAATTCCATGGCTCTACAAACTCCCCCCTGAGAGCTGTTCCAAAGGGTTTCATCCTCTTTGGAAAGCACAGCTGTTCCCCATCCACCCTGATGGTGCAGCTCATGTCAAAGCTGCTGTCATGCCATGGTGCTGCTCATGCCAAAGACCAGCAGCTCCATGTCAGGACTGGGAAGAGCTGTAATACAAATACTGATTTAATTTAGACACTTAATGCTTCCTTCTCCTCTCACTCAGTTCCCTTCTCCTCCAGGAGATGAATTCATGTTTTATGGAGGTATTTTTATGCTACAGGGATAAGGGTGTAACTACAGAGTAAAACAGCCAGGACACACCAAAAGTTCAAAGAACCAGGAACACTCAGTTCTTTTCTTTCCTAGGACCTATTGGCACAAAATGATGGTGTGGGTTTTTTTCC
This sequence comes from Pyrgilauda ruficollis, assembly GCF_017590135.1. Classification (NCBI taxonomy): domain Eukaryota; kingdom Metazoa; phylum Chordata; class Aves; order Passeriformes; family Passeridae; genus Pyrgilauda; species Pyrgilauda ruficollis. The sequence goes on along the minus strand of NW_024526044.1, from coordinate 4,082,112 downwards.
ATCTTCTCACCTCTACTATCAACAGCAAAGATCTTCCTCACAGCAGTTTCAGCAGGAGGAGGTAACTGGAGGACATAACACAGCACTGTTTTCAAGGAAAATTGTTTTCAGGTACCTGCCAAGCACCATCAATACATTAATCATGGTTGTGCTGACACAGCCAGGCAGGCACAGCCCTCCAGCAGTGCTCTGCTCACTGGCAGGTGCTGGGGCTGCTTTTATCATCCTTGAATATATAAATTACTAACAAATATTTCTGGTTTTTCAGAGAAAAACTTCTCAGTGTCCACCTGGTGTTGGTTACACAGTCCAAGACCAGCGTGTAGGAAACAGAAGCAAAGATTAAACAGTTCCTGCAGATTGCTTTTCATGATGGTGAAAATGGGATTCTTGATGGAAGCTTCAAACCAAGCACTACTTGGATAATCACAGAAAAATTAAAGCTGAGGAAATCTTTGCAGCCATTCAGGTCTGCAGCCCAGCACGAGAAATTCACCTCCACAAGAAGAAAACCAGGGGGTCCTTGCCGTGCCAAGCATGGGTAAAATGTGTTCCAGCTGAGCAGCTGGGCAGCAGCTCGGCTTTGGGGGAGCTCTGGGATGTCCCCAGGCCTTTGTGCAGGCTGGGTGGTGGCAGCCTGTGAGTCACCATTCCAGGGAAAGCAGAGCTGGATCCCTGTCCCTGCCTGAAACTCCTCCAGCTCCTCTCACATCAGCACCAGCCTCAAGAGAGGAGCAGCCTGGTGGCCTTGCCACTGAGGAGGTCCCTCCTTGGAGAGGGAACAGAGTCCTTGTCCTTGTTTGCTTACAGGGACAGGCACCCCAGAATGTAGGGACAGTGTGCTGTGACAATGTGCAGGAACACTGTGCAGTGACAATGTGCAATGACAATGTGCAGTGACCATGTGCAGTGACAGTGTGCAGTGACAATGTGCTGTGACAATGAGCAGGGACAGTGTGCTGTGACAATGTGTAGGGACACTGTGCAGTGACAATGTGCAATGACAATGCGCAGGGACAGTGTGCTGTGACAGTGTGCTGTGACAATGTGCAGTGACAGTGTGCTGTGACAATGTGCAGTGACAATTTGCTGTGACAATGTGCAGTGACAATGTGCAGTGACAATGTGCAGTGACAATGTGCAGGGACAATGCACAGTGACAATGCACAGTGACAATGTGCAGGGACAATGCACAGTGACAATGTGCTGTGACAATGTGCAGTGACAATGTGCAGTGACAATGTGCAGGGACAGTGTGCAGGGACAGTGCACAGTGACAATGTGGACAATGCACAGTGACAATGTGCTGTGACAACGCACAGTGACAATGCACAGTGACAATGTGCAGTGACAAACAATGTGCAATGACAATGCGCAGGGACAGTGTGCTGTGACAGTGTGCTGTGACAATGTGCAGTGACAACGTGGACAATGTGCAGGGACAGTGTGCAGTGACAATGTGCTGTGACAATGAGCAGGGACAGTGTGCTGTGACAATTTGCTGTGACAATGTGCAGTGACAATGTGGACAATGTGCAGGGACAGTGTGCTGTGACAGTGTACAGTGACAATGTGCTGTGACAACGCACAGTGACAATGCACAGTGACAATGTGCAGTGACAATGTACAGTGACAATGTGCTGTGACAGTGTGCAGGGACAATGTGCAGTGACAATGTACAGTGACAATGTGCAGTGACAATGTGCTGTGACAATGTGCAGGGACAATGTGCAGTGACAGTGTGCTGTGACAATGTGCAGTGACAATGTGCAGTGACAGTGTGCTGTGACAATGTGGACAATGTGCAGGGACAGTGTACAGTGACAATGTGCAGTGACAATTTGCTGTGACAGTGAGCTGTGACAATGTGGACAATGTGCAGGGACAGTGTACAGTGACAATGTGCAGTGACAATTTGCTGTGACAGTGTGCTGTGACAATGTGGACAATGTGCAGTGACAATTGACAATGTGGACAATGCACAGTGACAATGTGCTGTGACAACGCACAGTGACAATGTGCAGTGACAGTGTGCAGGGACAGTGCACAGTGACAATGTGCAGTGACAGTGTGCTGTGACAATGTGCAGTGACAATGTGCTGTATCCCCTTGCTCTGTGGAGACACGGTGCTTCAATATGAGCCACCAAAACTGAGGAATTTCTGTTACCTTGCTCAGGCTTTTTACTGTCGAATATACAATCCTTAACTGCAAATTCACAGCTTCCAGAAACCTTCCAAAATCACAAATACATGCTAAGAAAACCTTTTTTGTTTTGTTTTGTGGTATCTAAAGATAAAAGAATTTTTCATGCAGAACTCGAGTGTTAATCCTTCCCCATGTCTTGTAGATGAACCTCATTCTCTTTTGCAGTATCTAAAGGGGCTTCAAGAGAGCTGGAGAGGGACTTTTACAGGGACAAGGAGTGACAGGGGCACGGCTTCAAGATGACAGAGGGAAGACTGGGATTAATTACAAGGAAACAATTCTTTATTTACCCAGAGGGTGGGCAGGCCCTGGCACAGGTGCCCAGAGCAGCTGGGGCTGCCCCTGGATCCCTGGCAGTGCCCAAGGCCAGGCTGGACAGGGCTGGGAGCACCTGGGACAGTGGGAGGTGTCCCTGCCATGGCAGGGGGTGGAGATTCCTTTAAGCTCCCTCTCCAAGCAAATCATTCTGTGAATGGAAATGTTCCAGACGAGAACATTTTCTGTTTCCTGTGCTGGTGACGTGGATGCTATGGCACACTGCACTCCAAGCACTTGCAGCAACCATTTAATGCTTTCATTTTTTTCATTATATGTAATTTGGGACTCCTGGACAAGGGAGTGAGGAGTGCATGGACAACCAAAACAGCTAAAAGCTTTCAATTAGCTCAGTACATCGTTCAGTGCAATTAACATCAAAATGAGTTTGGATTTGTAATTTTTTAAGCCGGCTTCTGAAACAGCTGCAGTGCTTAACTTTTAAAATCATTTCAGCATCACAACAATCTCAAAACTCTTGCTGCACTCCGGGAACTGAAATAGTTTCCTTTCTACTAAAATTAGTGCAATTATAGCTGCCTTAATGATGCCCCAAGCAGAGTGGAGAGCATGTGGACATTTTATTTTCTGTCCAAGAACAAGTTAGAGGCCATTTCTCCCTCTAAAAGCCTCAGGGAATCAGGAAGGTTTGTAAGAAAAGTAAAGCAACAGAATGGAGACTTGTTCAATCTCTCACCCACCCTCCTGTGCCACACACAGAGATAAAAGTCCTAAAAAGAAAAGAAGTTAATCCGTGCCAAGGTGGAAGATGTGTCCACATCTCTGGGCACTCCCTGCTGAGCTGTGCTTGAGGATGGCTGCACACTCAGGGTGCTGGACACTGCTGGCAGGGTAGCAGAGCTATTTGTCCAACCTGGGGGAAATTAGATCCTGAAAACAGAGCTGGAGATTCTCCTGCAGGAGCCCTGCAGCTCCTGAACTGCATGACATGACCAGACCAAGCTTTTCCTCTCACTGAGAGTGACCAGTCCTGCTTCGAGCAACACAAGTTATCAGCAAAGCCTCTAAAAGCACTGCTACATGCTGTTTAAATATTTTGCATTATTAATGAGGAAAAGGATCACAGTTTCATTAAATGTCACTGCCCAATTAGAAAGACCAAGCAACACAAAGGCACAACACTTGTACTGCTTTTTTATAATGAGCTGGGTCCTAATTCTGAGCATAATGTGAGATCCCTGGGCTTATCCAAAGTGCCTTTTTTCCAGCTGGATCTGTTATTCCTATTTCTGTTATATTCCTCTGCAATATAACTGATCATTTAGCTGCAGAGGATGCTCTGCTTTTTTGTGCTCCCATCTGGCTGCTGCAAACTCCTTTTCCCCCCAGAGCAACTTAATTAAGTTACTCTGCACTGTATCCAGCCTGCCAAGGGACACAGGGATAGTGCACAGCTTGCATTCGAGCTGAGAGAGGCAGAAACAGAGACAGGAATGGGAATAGGAATGGGAATAGAAACGGAAATGGGAATAGGAATGGGAATGAGAATAGGAATGGGAATAGAAATAGGAATGGGAATAGGAATGGGAATGAGAATAGGAATGGGAATAGAAATAGGAATAGGAATAGGAATGGGAATAGGAATAGGAACAGGAACGGGAATGGGAATAGGAATAGGAGTGGGAATAGGAGTGGGAATAGGAGCTGGTGTTCCTGTGGGAGGAGACAGCCTGCAACCACAGAATGCCTGGCTACAACTACTCAGGCAGCAGGACTGGGCTCCAGGTATCCCAAACCCAAAAAGTTCTTTGGTAATCTGAAGCATTTCTTTTTTTTTTTCATATAAAGAAGTGCAGTGTATAATCCATTTATTGGTTTAATTAGCAAGTTTTGGTGGCTGGTGGTTTGTCCTTATGGCTCACTGAGAATGGAGAAGTCGATGGCACAAATGCCAAGGTCAGACACAGGGTGTGGGGGCACAGCTGTGGTGGCTGTGTCACTTTTCTGTAGCTCAAGGCTGCTCTGGATGTCACAGCCAGGAAGAAGAGAACTCTGGCAAAGCTCAGCAATAGCTAAAGAATTTTATTGCTACAGAATCACGGAGTCACTGAGCATGGAAAAGATCTCCAAGAGTCCAAGCTGTGCCTGATCCCACAGGCTGTGCCTGATGACACCTGCAGGGGTGGGAAAGCAGAGTGGCACCGAGCCCAAACATGCAAAGCCACAACCCTCAAGTGACCAAATGAGCTCCAGTGCTCTGACACAATTCTGTCATTCCCAATTGGCTCCTTAACTGCTCTGCTTCCATTTTCCTTTATTTTTATATGGCACACATGCCAATGAGCCAAGGAACCAATAAGCCTTGTGAATGGATGAGGAAAGGCAAAGCTGTGTCAGCTCTTTGGTGTGTGTTGGATTGGAGACTCTCCTGGCACTCAGCATCATTCTTTGCTCCCTCCTGATTCCCTGGAGCTCCACTGACACGGCAGGGAGAGAATAGGAACAGGCAGGAGTGCCTTGTCAGCCTCACCACTGAGAGCTCTTGTTGATCACCAAAGGACTTGTACAATCTTTGCCATTATATAGGAAATGGCCCCGTGAATGTGTCAGGTGCCTCCTTCAGGAGAGACAGCGTTTTACAGACTGGCAGAGCTCGGGAAATGGCACAGCAATGGAAAACAAAGATCCTTGGGAAAGGATTTTTCACATGGAATGGAAAACAAAGATCCTTGGGAAAGGACTTTTCATATGAGATGGAAAACAAAGATTCTTGGGAAAGGATTTTTTCACATGAGATGGAAAACAAAGATCTTCGGAAAAGGATTTTTCCAGACCTGGTAAGGGCCTGCTGGAAAAAGGAGCTGATCAGGGTGACTGTTAGCACAAGCGAGTTCCAATCTGCTGCTTCAATCCATTTATTGGGCTGCTTGGATGCAAAGCTGAACTGACTTGCATTGATTTGTAATAACTTGCCCAAACTCACTCAGAAAATCCATATGATGACCTAATATACCCTTATGGATGGAGAATGTCCCATTCTCTTCCTCCTCCCAGTTTCCAAGAACTCTGTCCTGGGAAGAACAGAACTGTATTGCTTGAATTTCAATGGGAGGCTTTTCAGACTGCAGCATCTGTGCAGATTTCAAATGTTTCTGAATGAAAAGAATCAGGAGATAAATGAGAATGAACTAACTCATCAGCATAATCAAAATAATAATTTAGTCACATTACAACTCAGACAGAAACAACACCCCAAATGGGAAGCAGGATATAATTAGCCTCACTTTCAAGCAGTATTAATGAGCCTAACAATCTGGTTAATAGATCTGCTGAGTAATTGATGTATGCAAATTTAATGTTTCTATTGCCATTAATGGCAAGGAGAAGTTTGAGAGGAAATGACAGAATATGTTTGAATTAATGCTCTGCAAGGGGAAAGGCAGAGCACTGACTGCTGTTTTAGCAGCCTGAATCCCAGACACTGATTCATCCACTCCCACATCTCAGGAACAGCTGGAGGACCTGGCCTGACCTGGGGAGTGGAGGGGGTTTGGCTCTCATTTCCACGGGGTGGAGTCTGAACTACCTGGGAATGGTTAAAGGTTCTGCTGAATCCTCAGCAGGGTCAGGATTTCACATCCAACACCCATTGCTGATTTTTGGGAGAGATGGAATTAGATGTACAGAATCTGATGTTGACAAAGGATGCTCTGAAAAAGCAACAAAAGCAATCCTGTGTATTTTTAAAGAGCAGGGTTGAATAGGGGGGAAATAAATTCATCAGACCACAAATGAATTTGTCACACAGATAAAATAAACTTCACTATCTGATCATCACATAGGATTCATCACAATGGGGAAAAAAAAAAGCCAAACCCCAAGAATAATTAAGCCAATGTGCATAGCAGATTCTGAATCGAGCAAATTTGCTGCACTGAGCCTAGAATTTAAATGATCTTGTCTGTGGATGACTAAAGGTTACTGCTCTCACAGTTCAAATGGAAAAATGTGTTCATCAAAAACATATCTATTAGCCTCACAATAGTAAGCACTCTGTGAATACAAAGAAGTTTCTTAGGAATAGGTAATGCTGAAGGCTTACCCAGAAACGAGGGAGCTGCCAATTTTCAGAAACAATTACTCAATTTGCCAGCAAACATATTTTCCTTCCTAGCTCTGGAAGGAGAGGCCTGGTTGTACTCAGACACTAATGCCCATGTTTGCAGCTCTATATACTTCGGTATTTTTAATTTTCTGGTAACTTGTCTTGATATAATTTTAGAGATTCTATTAAATATTTTATAGAGCAGCCCATTGTAAATCAATCTCTGACATAATGTACCATTATTTCCCATAGATCTTTTTCTGCAGCTCAAAAGCATTTCAATAAAGCTCTAAAAGCCCTGGCAATGACAACATTGTGTGTTGTGCATCACCATGGCAATGCTTCAGAAAATAGCTTTGATTTGGGGTCGGAAAGATCAAACATTAGATTAGATTGAAAGTACAGAGTTCATCTCGATACAACCTGAAACTATCATGGCCTAACTGTCTGTTCTCAGCTGCTGAGATTGGAGGCAAGACTGAGGCAGGAGGAATCCTGCTGGAATGCTGAGGGGATTCAGACCTTCAACAGGACACAGTCAGAAAGTCTCAGAGCAGCGTTGAGGTCCAGTTTCCCAGAGCCAGGAATTCAAATTTTGAGCCAGCCTATGTCAAAAGGCAAGATTTCAAAAGAATTAATAAGAATTCAAAAGAAGAAATTGTTCTGGATGGTCTGTGGCTTTCTGTATCACTTAACCTTTCACTTAATCCTTCAGTTATGCAGCTGGACTGCTCTAAGGTGTGAAATGGTGCTTTTGCCTTGGGTGTGAAAGAGAAAATGGTATATTTGAAAGCTTTCCTGCTCAGTTGTCACCCCCCGGAGCCCTCTCTGGATAACCCCTGGCTGTGACAAGCAGCCCTGCTGTGGCCTGGGACAGCTGGATGTGGTTTGGGTCCCCTGAGTGCAGATTCCAGTCCCAGCTCTTCTGCAATTCATCCCTCCACACTCCCAAACCCACCCAGAGCTGCCCCAAGCTGGCAGCTCCATGGTTAATCTCGGCCCTAGAAAAGCCTAACAGCAGGAAAGGAACTTTTTTACTAGAGGGGGTTGGTTGAGATTTTTCATGTTGTTTTGTTGTTTGGGCTGTTTGGTTGGTTGGGTTTTGTTTTTTTTAACCACAGATACTTTTTCAAAGGACAAAAAAAACCCCCTGTTTGTGGGGTCAAGGTGGGTGGAAGAAACCCACAGATTATTTCTTCCTTCTTTCCTCCTCCTCCCCTCTTAGGGTAACTTCACAACTTGATTCAGAGAAACAGCCATTGTTTCAAGTCGAGTGAAATTCCTTCCTGTCCCCTAGCACGGAATATTCTCTCTCCATGGAAGAATCCCTCTTCAAAACCCCCTCTCACTCTGCCTGCAGAGCCAGGCCACTCAAGCTCAGAGTGTCCCAGCACTCAGAGGCTGCTGCTCTGTGCAGACAGAAAAGCAATCAAGGGCTCAGTGGCAGGAATTTCTCTTTAGTCACACAAAGGATTTTTAAGGACTCTTCCAGAACTGGTAACTTGCAGAGGTCAGTTCTGTCAGCCCAGGGCACAAAACCACAGGAGCACAGAAAATGGAAGAAGGGAACAAAGAATGGACGTGGAGGAGGCAGGGAGTTATCACTGGGCAGTTCAATCCCAGCTCTGTGTGTGATACATCTGCTTAAATTCAAAAATGGCAAAAATATGTGAAGGGAGAAAAATCTTGTGTTAGTTTGGAGGCTGGGGTAGCCACCCTGGAGAGCTCGTGCAAGGTTTCATCACTGCAAGATGAAAATCAAACACAAGAGACAAAGAAACAAATGACCTATGAGTGATACAGGGGAGAATTCATCAGCAATACTTAACTGCAGACTGAGGGTGACTCAGAGCCAGGATATATGAAAGAGAGATGTCAAGGCATGGAAAAAACAAAACAAAATTTAAAATATTCACTGGTTCTTCCAAAAGCTTGTGTCATCCATGTACTCTTTTATAAGTACAAAAGTAACTAAAATTGAAAGTATTCCATTGGAAGTAAAGCTGTGTTTAAGAGCATTTTCCAGGCTCCGTTCTCATCCAGGGACATAAAATAAGACATGGAACTGCTCAGGCAGTAATGTCAGCTTTGTAAAACCAAGAGATTACTTATTTACTGGTTAATACTCTGCCAGACTATGACTTCTTCATGGCAAAGCCAGGATTTAATATGAGCTTTGCTGTCAGCAGAGTTGCAGGATGGGGCACTCAGCCTGTTCTCTCCCTGGGGACATTTCAGATGCACACAATATCCATGTGTGAGCCTCTTCTCTGCCTTACTCAGAACCCCAGAATCCCAGAAAGCCCATCTAAAGCCACGGGAAATCAGATTTCCTTCAGCTTTGCTTCCACTGAGCAGTCCAAAGCAGGCAGAGCTTTTCAGTTTTGGAAGTGTTCTGTTAACTTCAAATTCTTTGCTCATTTCTATGGGCAGCTCTCTGTTAAAGGATGAGGTTTTTATCTTCAGCTCCGTGAATTTAAATCACTTCAGCCAAATTGAGATTACCTGATAATGGATGAATCACCTCTAGGTCATTAGAACTGCACCTTCTGAAGCTGGCACTGAACTCCGAGGGGAATTTAAAGGAATTGGATGTTCTTCTGCTTCACCTTCTGGGCCAAGAGAGCTGAGCCAGGAGCTCAGGAGATAAACCCAGTGTGACAGTGGCAGCCTGAAGGGGCAGCCAGGCTGCTGAGGCTCTGCCAGATCATTAATTAGTCCTTCATTAAGGTTCAGGATCTGCATATTGGATTAATGCTGGGAAGCAGCTGGCCAGCAAGGAGCTGTCCCACACCCCCACGTGCAGCCAGCAGGAGACACAAGTCAGTGCCACAACAGCCCACAGAGCTCGTTAAAAAGCACATTACAAAAGGATTTATTCTTCAATAAAATAAAATTTCATGTGAATGAGGAAGCAGCTACATTCAAACTTTTCTGCAACAGAGGACAAGAGCTGTTTGGGCTTTTTATGGAGTCCCAAATACAGCTTTAAAGTACTTGCTCAGCACCAGAATTCTTTTTATCTTATGTGCTTCAAGAAATGTTCAAAAAGTCACTAAATTCTTCTGAGGTACAGTTAAACCTGAGCCTGAGAGCTCACAGTAGTCTTACACTGTGGTCTAAGAAAGAAAGTGAAGAAGAAATCGGAATTGTTTGCAAATCAGAGACAAATCTGTTAATCAGATTTTTTTCCTGTGCTCATACACCCCCAGAAACCCCAAAAAACCCAAGGTAGAACCAGCATTCATTACAGGCTGTTCATCTGGGTTTGTTTGCTAGCTGCCAACCTCTGAGCATTCAAATGTGCAACCTTCATGTCCTTTCATATTAACAAAGATATGAGAACGGGAATGTCACAAACTCTGTGACCTTTATGAAATGCACAACTGCATGTTTAGAAGAAAATTGTATATTTAGAAGAGAAAAACAGTTGGTAATGTTCCGTGATCTTCAAAAAATGTCCAGAAAGTTGAATATTGGACATTCTTGACCTTTCTAATACACAGATGCTCCAGCTACAGAGGAAAATGTAAAGTTGGCCCCTGGTATTCTACAGCAGGAAATAAAAAGCTGGATGAGGTGAGGTTTTTAAGTTAACATTAGGAATTTTTTTTCCTAAAAATAATGGTCCCTCCATTCATTTGGAGCATTTGTGACAACGAAAATAAAAGCATGTAATAGACCCTAATTTGTGAGCACCTATGGCTGCTGCCTTAGAAAGTCAATTCAGATGTTGACACCAACCAGTTAAATATAATGTAGGTCCCCATGGAAATTATTCCAAATTTTATCTTCAGTCCACTCTATTTAAAGTTTGCAAGAAATTATTGTTAAGCATTTTTTGAAAGCTCCAGTGGCTTATGCAAGAACCCCTATTGTTAACCTAGATGGAAAACACTTTTCTAGCTGGCATTTTACATCATTTAAAAAAATAGAAATCTACTGCTGAGCATGAATATACAGCTTAAAATTTCAATTGGATTGGCATTGTCCACTGAAGTATTTCCTGTGAACTAATTATCTCCTCATTTCTTCAACTAAAAATCTGAACAGTCCCAAGGTTTTTTCAGCATTTCTTGCTTACACCATGCTTTGCTACAAGGCCAGGCTGTGTTTGGCAATGTGGGCAGAGGCAAATGTTGCCATGTGCTTCCAGGGTCACATTTTCTATCCCTAAAAGGGAAACTTTCTGAAAGGAGGGAAATTCCAGTTCCTGGTGCTGCTCAGTGCAGAACAGCTCAGAGGAGCAGGCAGGAATGGCACAGGGGAGCCAGGGCTGCCCCTCTGCATCTGGGGAGAACATCTGGTTCTGGAGAAACAGCTGTGCAGACACCTGGGGAGAAATCCTGCTCCAAGAGAAACTGTGGGAGACGCTGGGGGACAACATCTGGTACAAGGAGAAACACCTGGGGAGAAATCCTGTTCCAAGATAAACAGCTGTGGGAAACACCTGGGGACATCTGGTTCCAGGAGAAACAGCTGTGCAGACTCCTGGGCAGAAATCCTGCTCCAAGAGAAACTGTGGGAGACTGGAGAAAGGAGCTGCCAGAGGAGCCACTGTGGGCCCTCTCAACCTCCCCACTCTGTGATCCCAGAGCAGCACAAGCTCAAGACTATTTCTTCCCAATATCACCTGTGTGCACTTGCTGGAGGTGACTCAGGAGCTGCTTTATGTAAGTTATTGATCTGGGGTCTATCAGCTGCTAAAAATTCCTGTCTGCCACCGGTGGGTGAGAAAATCTACTCAGCTATCACAGCTGGATGACACTGTCATAAGAGTAGAGGACAGCTGACCTGGCTCTTAATTAACATGCCCATTTTCTATTAATTTCATCATCTCCAGCCCTGGTGGTGATGTCACAGTGGAGCAGCAGTGACCCAGCTCACAACGACACTGCCCAGGCAGATCCAGTCCTGTTGCATTAATAATGGACATTTTCTGTAGTCACCATCCCCTGGCAGCTGCTTCTCAAATCACCTCTGTCCCCACTCCCACCCTCTGCTGCTTCTCAAATCACTTCTGCCCCCATTCCCAGCCTGGTCTTTCCCTTCCCTGACCCTGCAGTTACCAGGAGAGGCAGAGGTGCTCAGCAGAGGATTTTTCCAGGCGGGTTTTCTCCTTTTTTCACTGCCCGTTTTCATGGCAGGTTATTATCCCAGGGTCTCTGTGGGTGCTGAATGCTCTGTTTGTCACCTCAGTGCTATCTCCTCAACTTCAAAATGGACCAAAGAGTTCATCATTTCCTCCTAAAGTCTTGATTTTGTTCTGAAAACTAAAAAGAAAGAATCTGAACTAAGCCCGAGCCCTTTCTGCTCACTGAGAATTAAATACTGATGTTAAATACTGGCTTACAAAAGACTGCCATGTTCATCAGAAGAGTAAAGTGAAGATAAAACAGAATTATAAATGCTCATGTAACTTCTGTCTGCACAGGATTTCCTGTCACAAGTGTTTAGAAACACTTCATCCCTTACAAAACCAGAATTCAACAGCTCTGGGCCTCACTGCATCAGAGTGAACTGCTTCACTCTGGCTTTTAGAATCAATTTTTTTGGTGTAAAAATCCATAAAATAGGTGTACATTTTTCTTCCATTCTTTAAATAGCATTTAATGTTATTTCCATGGAAACCACTTAGAAACACATGCCTGATGTTTGTGGGTTCAAGCATCATCCAGGAACTCCAAACCCCAAAGGCTGCATCAATAAGCTGAATTCCTAAGGTCCATTCCCAGCAATTGATACACACTGATGTTTATTTGCTTCACAAACCAGCAGAAAACAGAGCTGCTTAACCCAGAGAAGTTTAAAGCAGACAATGTGTATTTTAGGCCTTTTTCTCCAGTACAATTACTTTTCCTGCAGTACTGTCAGAGGCAGCTGAAGTAACAGTTTTAATAACAGGCAAAACTGGGTTTTGTAACACCAAAAATGAGGAGTTCTTTCTTTTCAGGCCAGAAAAATTCGTTGCCACATTGGCAGCAGCAGAACTTCTCCCAACTCTCCTAACTTCTTGGTTAGCTGTGGTGAATGTCACATCCATTAAAACCTGATTATTCCAAAAACAACTCAGAACAAAGCAGGCAGCACCAGAGGAAGCTGAGGGTTTCTGGTTATTAGCAAACTCTTCAGCTTCTCAAGGGTTTAATACATCTGACACCCAATTAGAAGCAAAATATTCTCCCAATTTATTATTTTTCTTAATTATCTTGAAAGCATTTCTAGAAGGCAAGTGACCAATTAGTCTGTGGGGTGAGACACCACAGAAACCACTTGGGGTTTCCACAGAACTGGGTCTGCTGTTCTGTCAGACTGGTAATTAAGGCACAGATCGCTCTGATTTATATCCATTTTATAATTGCAACACTACTCATGTCACTGAGCTGCACCCAGCTAAACCAAGACTGTTTTCAGGTTGTTTCTTTAGGATCTTTTGGAATTGGGTTATTTTTTAGGGCTTATTCAGGCTTCTGGAAAAAGAAGATCTGTTCACGGATGGCTTTTCTTCTTCTTAACCTTCCCTTCCACTTCTTCTGTTCTTCTTTGCTTTGAATGCTTAAGAACCTTTGTACAACATTCCAGGTTCTTATAGCTTTCCATTTTTCAGTTCTCCTTTCTGACTCCCCTTTTAAATTCACATTACTCTATCTCCTTGCTCTTCTTTCCCATTTTACCAGCTCTGGGATCACAACAGTGTAATTAAGAATTTGCCTCAGCAAGCTCAAGCAAGCAGTCTGTGACAAACCAATAAATTTGCTAAATCCATGAATAATAAGAGAATTCTCATGCACTATCCCACAGGATAACAAATAATGAAGAATATGTTACTCATTATTAATAAGAAATAATGAATAATGGGATATTGGGAAGAAATTCCTCCCTGTGAGGGAGGTGAGGCCCTGGCACAGGTGCCCAGAGCAGCTGTGGCTGCCCCATCCCTGGCAGTGCCCAAGGCCAGGCTGGGCAGGGTTGGAGCAGCCTGGGACACTGGGAGGTGTCCCTGCCATGGCTGGGGTGACACTGGGTGATCTTTAACATCCCCTCCAACTCAAACTATTCCATGATTCTCTGATGGGATTGCATGATATTCCCAGCAGATCTGCTCATACTTGGCAGTGGCTCTGGGCTGAGCCCAAGCAGGCTGAGCTCCCAAAATGTGCTTGAAGCCTTCTCAGCATGAAGAGCCCCCTTTTGTCTGTGCACAGCCAGCTGAGGCACAGCAAGCCTGGCTCCCCACAAGAACTGGGGGGTGAGGGCTGCCTGGGGCCACTTTCACCCCTGGCAGAGCCCCAAGGCCTGTGCCCATCCCTGCTCCAGGAGCTGCCTGCACCGGGCTGCTGAAGGAGCCCCTTCCCAGCAGCTGGTTTCAAAGTGAGCAGTGAGTCATAAATGCACTTCAGAATTCAGCCCAGCTGTGAAAAGCCAGCAGTGCCATCCATTGACTGAAGGATGTAAGGCATGTGCCTGGCAGGGCAGAAATGCCATCAGCAGGATGGCAACACCCCTCCACTCATCAGAGTTTGGCAAAGTCTTCCTGACTGGAGCCTGGTCTCCAGCAAGTTCCTGCAGCGCCTGGTCAGATATGTGAAAGGATATGTCAGCTGTCAGGTATGTTAAAGGATATGTCAGCTGTCAGGTATGTTAAAGGACTTCACTGATACACACAGAGCATCTCTGCTCACACCCAGTGTGAGGGATGGGCGCCTGTGCCAGTGTCACAGAGAACACAGCGAGTCACAGGGTGGGCACACTCCCAGAGGCACAGGACAGGCTCTCTCCTCCTCCTGAGGTCACACAATCAACACCACCATAAAGCAAGATCAGAACCAGGCACTCCTGGCACTACAGCGCAGCTGGGAACGGGGCACCACATGCCCAGAGCCCCAGAAAAGGTTCCTTACTTTGTAAAATCTCAAAGCCGACAACCTCAGATACAATGATTCTATTTATAGTGGTGCTACTTCACCAATTCACACTTGAAAACATGGCATAAATCTTTTACAAATGATAGGTTAGATGCTTTAACAGAATGTTCCCCATTGTTAAATGTTAGGAAGATCAGCAGATTAAAAAGATGCTTGTATCTGTGGCTGTAATTGACATTGTTCCCTAGCCATGGGCTCATTATAAGCTACTCACATCTGTGAAGTGCCTGTTTATATGCAACATTATCACTATTTAAAGTTTGGTCACTCAAGTAGTTTCAGTTTTTGGTGTATCTCAAATTCTGGCTGAAAAGGAGAGCAGAAGACACCAAAAGAAGGCACCTCTCCTGCTGGTGTCAGGACACTTAGAATCAGAGAAACATGGAGTGGTTTGGGTTGGAATTTGCCATGGCAGGGACACCTCCCACTGTCCCAGGCTGTTCCAAGCCCTGCCCAGCCTGGCCTTGGGCACTGCCAGGGATGCAGGGGCAGCCCCAGCTGCTCTGGGCACCTGTGCCAGGGCCTCACCTCCCTCACAGGGAGGAATTTTTTTCTAATATCCCATCTAACCCTCTGCCAGATGCAAGAACAGAGATAAGGTGTAAGCATGGGGACCTCCCCTCGTGCAGAACTTGCTGTTTGCTCTTCTGCTGAGCCGGCAGGATTTGAGGACCCCTTGGTCCCTTTCTCCTGCTCTGGGGCTGTTCACAGGTGGGTTTTTCCTTCTGGCCAGCCCCAGCAGGACCTGCAGTGCAAAGCAAAGCTGTCTGTTCCAGACTCCAGGCGCTGTCCCTTCAGCACAGAGTGCGTCACTCCTCCCCAAGGCCGTGTCCCAGCACAGCCGCACAGCACCTGCAAGATGTGGTGACAATTTCCAGTAACCTCGGACAAACAGGGGCTAATCACCGTGCCCAGCAATTCACAGCAGCTTTTTCTGAGTACAGATTGAATATTGCATTGCACTGAACAGTCTGAGCAGAATCTCATTATGGCATTATGCAGTGAGAGGTGGAAAAGAGGGAATGTGGCCTTGGCTGTTACTTGTTCCATCTAAATGGACTGACAATTGGCTTCACAGCAATATTGGTGAGGAGCAAAGGGCAGCAAAATCTGCCCTTGGGAATGCGAGTTATGAGCTGCTACAAGAGGATGTTATCAACTATTTACACAGCTTTCAACCTGAAGGGGAAGAGGACAACAGGCTCTTGTACTGGGAAAACAATTTGAAATTGCTGAACATTTAGAAAAACAAATACAAACCACATAGAATGGTTTGGGTTGGAGGGGAGTTTCAAGATTATCCAGTCCTACCACGGGCAGGGACACCTCCCACTGTCCCAGGCTGCCCCAAGCCCCGTCCAACCTGGCCTTGGACAATCTCTTCCCTAATTGCCTGGCACATCTCTTGCTTGTTTTTTCTTAAGTTCTCATGAAGCTAAATTGTCATCAGTAGTGAGAGGAATCAAAAATTAAATCTAAATAAGAAGCTTTTAAATTTAAAGAAGAATCTCAGTGCGAATTTGAAAGTCCGTGGGAATCAGATGAGGCGTGACACACCTCGAGGAGGCAAAGCAGTTTAAACACTCAGCTTCCAAATTTGGCCCCATCATTTTTCACTTCACAAAATACCACTTTGCCCGTGTTAGTGGCAGCAGATGTTAGACAGAACTCAGCACACTGCACCATTTGCAGCCTCTCTGTGTTTAGTAATCAGCACAACACACAGCACTTTTGCTGGGCTACTCCAAGTTTGAAAGCTCTTTTCTAGAGGTGCAGGTCTGGAGCAGACACCTCACCTCAGAGTGGGCTGCACTGAATGACAAATAAATAACCACCAAAAATCTTCTCCAAATGCCAAACCCCAGGTACAGGAGTGACTGTTTGCACTTCAGTGCAACATAAATATCAGTCTAAGGGTAGAAGATGATAAATTCTTCACAGACATGAGTTATGCAAACTTTCCTGGGTACCAAAAAAGATGAGTTTGTGTTAAAGCCTGTGTTCCCGTGGGGAATGGCTCCATGACAAACACATCTCAAGGAACCAGCAATGGGTGCAGCAGTTATTGCTCCTCACACGTAGCCCAGGTTTCAGCAAGGTGAGAGCTGCAGTGCTTCTGTGAAGGGAGTTTTGTGTGGCCCAGAGCTCCCAGAGCCAGGGCAGAGGAGCTGTTTGGGCATGGAGCTGAGCCACCCCGTTAGGGTGACATGGTGGGTGCCAAGGAAGAGGCTTCTGCTGTCACTCCTGGAGTTCAGCTGCTCCGTGAGGAAACAACCTCCCTGCTCTGCCGGGCTATCAATCCCACACCCCCAGGATGCGATTCGCACTCACTCACATCCAAAAGGCTGCACATCACACCAGCCAAATGGAAAAACACCTCATCAGAGGATCACTGGAGAGGATCTTGTGGAGAGGAGAATTAATGCTGCTGCCTTGTGTCAACCAAGGTGTTGGAAAATATACCAAGTTTAATTTTTTTTTTTTTTTTTATGACTTTAGCCAGTTTTCACAGAATCACAGAATGAACTAGGTTGGAAAAGACTTTTGATATCATCAAATCCAAACTCTGTTCTCTTTTGCCCCGGGGGAAGGAAATTAGAGTTTCTTTCCATGGGTATTGTCTCAACAGACTGAGAGTAGCACAGAAGATACTCAAAGGATAACATCCATCAATGGCTATTAATGAACCATCAACTCCAAACAACAGCCCTGGGGTGCTCTGAGACACCTGGTCTGGGGAAAAAGAAATAAGAATGAGGACCAAATTAGCATCAGAAGCGATCTGTAACCAATAGGAAACCAAATACTAAGAACTACATGACTTGCAACCAATGAACATTGAACCAGTGAATCTCTGTGGGTTTTGACTGCACAAAATTAGTGGAAAATCCAGTAAAATTCGTGTGTCATGGAATGATTTTCTCTGCATACCCGGGCTGTGTGTGGATGAAATTATTTCTGCAATACATCCTGGCCAGAAATAAAGTAATGCCTTGATTCTTTAACACTAAAAATATCATTGGAGGGTTTTTATATTTCCCGCAGGTGACAAAGGGACAAAGATGCTGAAAGAATTCTTCCTCCCCAGAAAAGGAGCGAGCCTCATTGCTCAGCAGCACCAGTCTGCTCACCCCCACACGAATCAGCAGCAAAACCCACTGACATGAGCAATGTGGATATTCTCACTTCTGTTTTCCTCTGATTTGACTTTACACCTCTTTTTGCCCAGCCAGACTAAGGGGTTAAAGAGCAAGACCTGCTGGGTAGGGGAAATTCCCCCTTGTGCAGAGGATCCACATAAATTGCCCGATTAAGGAGGATTTGAGTTGAGCCCACAGTTCCCCTTGCTTGGACAATCACAGATTCCCACACATCTCCAGGACAGGTCCACACAGCCCCATTCTTCAAGGATTTCTGGGTAAAATAAACAAGTAATTCCTTCTTTGCTGTCCTGTTGAAAAATTTTTCTTACCTTGAAGTCCTCTCAAAGATGAAAATGCCTGGGCTGGATTTCACTGGATTTAGAAATCCTAGTACTGCAGTCTTCTCCCATTTGAATAGATTTAATGACTTTCTACTGGTTTTGCTTGAGCAGAAAGATGTCCCTGAAAGCTGATTGTATTTACTTGAGGATCCGTGACCCAGAACTTCACTAATAAATATGTTTATCAACTGCATATGGATATTCCTTTCCTGGTATCATTTTTATTCTTATTTAACTTATCAACTAGCCCCATTATCTCACCTTCATGATTCAAACACTCTCGGAACATGATGTGAAAAAGCCAATGTACTAAAGAACAGGGCTACTTAAAACTAGTTCACATGCCATGCCCTTAATTTACTATAATATGAAAAAATTTACCTTAGCTTCTGTTTTAAATGAGGTTCATGATCAGTTCACAGCTCATCTCATTACATTTATATGCATGGCATTACTACATCTGTAATAATGCTAAATGACACAGCTTCCAGCACGAAGAAGAAATTGCCTCCCACTCTCACACAGGAACCACTTCCTACGTGTCCATTAGAAGGCATTAAATTCTGGTGCCAGCTCATTCACAATCCCTGAATTATTTGTAGATTAAATAATTCTAAAAACATATAATGAATCTGCTCTCATGCAATTTAGAAAACTTAGCAGACTTCTAAGATTTCTTCACCATCAAAACATCCTTGTAGTCTGGCTAAGGCACTCTCTCAAGCTGTTACTGAATTCCTGATCACATTTATCCCTGCAAATGGATTTCACTCCTAAAGCAGCTCACTGCAGAGTCCCACAGGCAGCAGTGTTTGTATTTAGCTTGGACTCTCAGCAAAGCACAGACTGAACAACTCTGCATCCTGGATTTCTGGTTACAGAAACTGCACATTAGAGCACACTTCAGTTCTGTCACTGTTCCTACAGCACTGTCAAACCAAGAGAGATTTTGACTTCAGAAAGTCAAATTATGGAAGGGAAATTGTTATCTAAGAGGTTTATAATAGATACCTTGATAAAGAGTACCCCCAATGTTACTACATTATACACATTCTGATAAAAGCATGACAAACCTTTCTGACAAATTATAGAGAATGGTCATTATGGAAAAGTCCTTGCCTCACAGGAATTCAAATGCATCTCCTGGTGACATTATACCTACTGCCTCTTCAATAGCTCTCAGCTCAACTCCCAGCTTTCCTTTTACTGATGATAAACAGTGACTGCAATAACACAAATAACACAAAACCAGAGCAGCACTCTCTGGCTGTAGGAAAATTGCAAATGGAAAATAAGAGTTTATCTACATAGAGACAGCTGAGAGATGGAACAGGGGTTCAGACAGAACATGAATATGGTAGAGAAAGTGTGTCAGTAATTTAGGTTTGGTTTTAAATAACACATCCCTGAGCCAGCTGGAATTGGGGCTCACATCTGCACACCCCACACTCGTGTTTCAGGACTGCAGAACACACTGTTGAGATCTGTGCATTTTTTAGTATTTTGCAGCATGCCTCTTTTCAGTTTATCTTATATTTAGTGTAGACACCAAAACATTTTGAGATGTGTTTTTGTAAATATGTGTGTCTGTGCAGAAGCCTTTCCTTGAGCTGTTTCTGAAAGCTGTACCTTCTCCCCTTTGTTTTAGTTACAATGAGCAGGACAGAGCTAATGTCTTTTTCTTATAAACCATCTTCACATTAAGGTGTCTCCAGCCTGGCTGCTGGCTCCTTTTTCACTGAGCATATATCACTGGGTGTTTATCATATTGCTCCTTCCTGCTTCCCAACAAAACCTCCCACTGAGCTTTGGAGGCAGCAGACAGCCAGGCTGTGCATATACAACTGCCAGCCCTAATGCTTTCATGCCTCATTAAGTGACCTCCTGCTCTTTTCTGCACTTGCCCAGGATTTTTGGATGTCCAGCAGCAGCCACACATCTGTCACAGGAGAGCAGCTCCGTGGTCTCTGTCCCACAGCGGCTCTGATGGATCTCCCAGACAGACACAGTGTCCCTGTGCAGAGCCCAGAGCTGCCACTGACATCTCCTGTGCTGAAACCAGAATTAACTCCTGGGATTTTTTTATTATTCAGAAAGAAAATGGACAAAGTTGTAGTCAGAGCACTGCCATGCCAATATCACCTGTCTGCTCCAGTGGTGTTGGTGTGTAAAAGTCACAGAAAACACAGAGCAAACTGCTTTGGAGCAGTAATAGACATTGAAATTGTGTTCTGAGAAACTATTCTTCTCCAAAGCATTCAGAGAGGGGCTGGATTTATGAAGCAAGAGTTACAGGCAGTGTAAAGCCCTGGAACTGGCAGTGCTGTTGAGACAGAACAGATCGTTTCAATACAAGCAAAGCTCTCAGCCTCTCTTCTCCTGAGATCCTCCCTGGAACCCATCTGTTCTGTGGAGCCCTGCACTCGGCAGCACTGCACCACGCCGTGCTGTCCTGTGCAGCTCCACTCCAGGCTCCTGAAAGGAAAATTCTTCTTATTTATCGACACAGCTCTCCCATTGTCCTCAGGCCTGTGTGCTCACATGGAAACACGGCGTGCCTGAAGAGGAAAGGCTTTGCAGCCGGGAGAGAGCAGGATTTTATTGCTGGGGCTTGACCTGGAGCTGCAGTTTCAGGGATATTCACCCTTCACCCTGCCATGAGCAGCTTGGTGGCACAGAAAAATGCTTTTTTTTTTCTGCATTTCAGAAAAATGCAGGGATGAAACCCTTGTGGCCACAGTTATGAGGGCACCCTCTGCAAGGTGCTGGCAGCTCCCAGCTGTGTCGGTGGTCATGCACTGGAGGAACGGGATGGCATCCAGAGGGACCTGGACAAGCTTCAGAGGTGGGACTGCACAAACCTGGTGAAGTTCATTCAGCAGGGCCATGTGCAAGGCGCTGCTCTTGTGGCAGGAGCCAGGGAACAGCTGGAGCTGTGCCACGAAGGGTTAGGTTGGATATTGGGAAAGGTTCTTCCCCCAGAGGTGCTGGGCACTGCCCAGGCTCCCCACGGAATGGGCACGGCCCCGAGGCTGCGCATTCGGACACCGGGATGCCAGGGTGGGATCGTTGGGGTGCGAATTTCCCCCCTCTACATTTGAAGCCATTCCCCCGTGCCCTGTCACTCCAGTTCCTGAGGGAGAATCCCTCTCATTTGTTGGGATTGTTGGGATGTCCTGTGCAGAGCTCAGAGCTGGACTGGATCATCCGTGTGGGTCCAGCCCAACTCGGGATATTCTCTAGCTCGGTGACCACTTATAAACACCTGGAGCGACATGAAAAGGGAAAATAACTTCAAAATGAAAGAGGGAAGGATTAGACTGACTATTAGGGTGAAATTCTTGTGAGGATGTGAGGAGCCCTGGCACAGCTCTGCCGAGAGGAGCCGTGGCTGCCACACCCCTGAGGCGTCCAAGGCCAGGCTGGACACGGCTGGGACGAACCCGCTGCGCCACAAGATATCCGCGCCTCACGAACGCGAACGCTGCGGCTTTAAGGAGGCGGTCGGGGCGTGTGCCCGGCCCGTCATGCCGCTCGGGGGGCCGGGCCGCTGCCGTGTGCCGGCGGTGCCGCCATGTACCGCCTGTGCCGGCTGTCCCCGCGGCTGTCGCCGCTCCGCCTGCCCCGCTGCCCCTGCCCCGCCTGGGCCGCGCTCCCGCCGGGGCCGGGCCCGCGCCGCGCCAGCGCCAAGGTACGTGAGGGCTGAGGGGCCCAGCTGCACTAATGCCCCGATCTCACAGCGCTCCTCAGCTTTTTGGGGGTGTCTTTCAGGTTTTTTTTCACCTCCGTCCCTTCTCTCAGCCCCCATGGGGTCAATAAATCGTGTTTGTCGCGGGTTTCTGGGGGAGCTGGTTCGCACCTGCCGGTGGGCACGTTGGCAGTGTGAGCTTTCTGCGGTTTAATGTCTACGGCGTAATTTGCACTGTGGTTTCTGCTGCCTCGTTGCGAAGCATCACGGGGTGTTTTAGATGTGTTTTCATGCTTTAAATCGCCTGAATGATGCGAATGAAATCGGCTTTTTAGCTGAAATATTGTCGCAGAGTGACATGGAAATAGGCAGCAGCTTTACTTGCTAAGCTGGATATTATTCCCCATGTGACTGCCTTGGGTACTCCAAATAATATCAGTTGAAATATATTGTTTTGTTTCAATACCATTCCTGGTGTGTGAGCTTGTGAATACAGGGGAATTGGAATGGACTTGAAAGATCAGAACAAGCAATTTTTCAGTCCTTATAATCCATCCTTAAGACCCAGAGCTCATAAGCCACAAAAGAAAAATCTAAAGTTTTAAAACTACAAGGATCAGGATAAGCTGAGCCACACAATTTCCTGTTTCTATATTTGTATGACTTCCTGTAACAGCAACGTAACAGAAATAATTACAAAAGAGAAAAACAAACAAATGTGGGGTTAGGGTTTGGGCGGGTGGTGTGCTTACCTTGGTGGTTGTAAGACTGTCTTGTCTGCTAATTTACAATCTTAGCAAGTCCAATAATTAATCAAGAATATTTTTCTTCGAATTTGTATGCCTTGAAACCACAGTGAGACAGTGGTGGCAGGCACTTGGTGGCTCTACCTGTCCTGTGGTGGCTGTCACATTGTCACAACTGCTGCTGAGCTCAGCTGGAAGGAGAGGACTCCTCTAATGTTTCCTGACAATTGCTGACTAATTAGAGACAAATCCTGAGGCTTTTGTGGAAATGTTTTCTTCCTGTCAGTATTTCTTCTCTGGCGAGCATGGGGAGTTTCCAAGAGCTGCCAGCACAGCTGCTCTCCTTCGATTTTTTTTCAGATTGCTTTGGGGTATGGTTTAGTATGAACTTATGCACTTGAAATGTACCCAAATAAAAATCTATCAATGACTTCTGCTGTGACAAAGATTTTCAGTGCAGTTGGGCTTTTGACACCAGCCCTGGCGTGTCCCTGCAGTTGTTGTCTGCACTGTAGCAACAGACTTGCTTGTTGCTGTCAACACTTGCAATTCTTGCTTTGATCAGCTCAGCATAAAGGGTGATTTATAGGAACTTAAACTTTGGTTCTCTTTCCATCAGGGAG
Source organism: Pyrgilauda ruficollis (assembly GCF_017590135.1). Taxonomy (NCBI): domain Eukaryota; kingdom Metazoa; phylum Chordata; class Aves; order Passeriformes; family Passeridae; genus Pyrgilauda; species Pyrgilauda ruficollis. The sequence continues at coordinate 4,059,057 of NW_024526044.1, read as the reverse complement.
CTGTTCTTAAATGGTACCAGGTGGGCTTCCAGTGCTTCTGGCTGCTTAGCCCTGGAGCAAAAAGCTGTGTTCCAGCAGTCACTGGGTAAAGATGAGCAGTGGCTGGAAGCAAATAGCTCTCACACCTCAGCCTCACGGCTCCAGCAGCTGTGTGGGTGTGCCTTGGCACACACTGCCATCAAATAATCTGGTTTTAATTATGAAACCTGAATTGTGTAAGAATTTACACCAAGATCAGTGCATTCCTTTGACAGGAATAGGTGGGAGAAGGGAGCTTGTGGGAAGAAATGCTCTGCCACAGCATCTGCTGTGCTGATGTGGAAGAGCAGAAGTGAGTTTCTGTCTTCCCAAATCACTCTGTGTGCAAGACACTTCTGTCATCATTTCAGCTAACTGTAATATGATCTTGTGCTTAATGCTAACAAATACTTCTAATTGTTTCCTTTTCAGGATGCAGCTGAACCCCTCAAAAACACAGCCACTGGTCCCAGTGCTGAAAACAAGAAACTCAACAAATCCCAGCAGCTGAAACAAGTTTTTAAAGAATATGGTGCTGTAGGGGTTTCCTTCCATGTTGGAATTTCCTTAGTATCTCTGGGAATCTTCTACCTGGCTGTGTCAAGGTGAGGTTTGTACAGCTGTCTGTCACCTCCAGGTAGTGGTAAAAGTAAAATACATTTACCATTGTGCTTATCTCTGACAGGAGACAGGCACTTTGTGCCTATTGAACCTATAGTTACCTCATGAGTTTTGAGTATGGATGGGTCCATAAATGGACATTTATGGTCCATCATGGACACATGGTCATTTTGCAGGTTCATCAGCAGGGAAAACAGCAGGCACAGCACCACCATAACTGACCAGGCAGAAAATGTATTTGTTCTGCAGATATCTTTTGTTCTTGCTTGGTCTGGAGAGATAGAGCCATGCAAAAGTGCTCTGGGGCTTAGAGATAAAGGTATTTTTCTGGGTGTTGAACACAGTTTGTGCAGTTGAACTGCAGAAAATAACAGCCACTAGAAGAGGATTAGAGTGAAAATACAGGAGTCAGGTGGGGAGTTATGTGTGTGGCTTTGTTGGAACACGTTACACAAGGTATTCCAGCTGAGGAGACAAGGGAACGTGTTATTACCCCAAACATTCCCTGCTGCTTATTCCTGACTCCAGTGGGAATATGTGAATGCCTGATTTCTCCTGGTTACTACATTGTGGCACAGGGTGACAACATTTTTTTCCTGATGAAATCTGCTATGTCTATATTAATGAATTTGGTGGATAATGCCCATTTAAGCTCCTCAACACTTCCTTCACTTGCTAGCTTTTAGATAATTTGCCATTTTGTAACACCAAACCTAACAGCAGGTACCTCATTTGGTTTGTGCTTAGGTGATAAATTTCCCCAAGACACAGAATAAAGCTTAATATAAATTTGGGAAGCCGAAACTCCGACACAAATTCACGGTAACTTTAAGAATCCCTTTGCAGACAAACTTCATCTCTAAAGGCTGAGTAGAACCGTGACACGTGAAACTTTGCGAACAGAACCGCAGCAGTCGGTATTTCTAACCCTAACCTAAAGCGGCGTCTCCTCTCTGCGCAGCGGCGTGGACATGAGCGCGGTGCTGCTCAAGCTGGGTTTCAGCGAGGCCTCTCTGCAGTCCCGGATGGCAGCAGGCACCGGCACCTTCGTGCTGGCCTACGCCGTGCACAAGCTCTTCGCCCCCGTGCGCATCAGCATCACCGTGGTGTCCGTGCCCTTCCTGGTGCGCTACTGCCGCAAGGCCGGCTTCTTCAAACCGCCTGCCTCCAGCGCCTGAGCCTGCCTGCCTCTGCTCTCCAGTGCAGCTCTTCAGGTGAAAGGTTTCTTTCAAAGACTTGTCTGGGTTCAGGTCCATCTCATCTTGTGTTTCTTAATTGTTCTTTCAGGTGAATGTCACTGTGAAAAGTGCTGTCCTTGTCTCCTTTCACTTTTGCCGCTTATTCTTAGGACAAACCTGTTCAAATGGGATCTGGTTTGCGTTTCAATTGGGAATATAAATGCTTGACAATGACCACAGTTCTGGGTCTTTATAAGCCAGCTTTTGAGCCTTTTTTTTCTTCTTTTCAAAACAGAGTCATAGCTTTCATTTATTGCTGCATAGCTGAGAAACTGTGAGATTCTCCTTCCAGCAGAATAAACATCTCACTACATGGGTAGTTCTCTTGACAAGGGTATGTATTGGAATCTAAAGTGGCAGGTGGGTGTTTCTTTTGTTAGAAGAGGCTTTTATTATAGCCCTTCTTGCAGCACAACACAGGCATTGAACTCACTTCAGTAGGAGTACCCATATGATTAATTATTGCAGTCATAATTGGTTTAGTCACAATAGGTGAAGCACTGTTCTGAAACTATGTGTATTGCTTCCATAGTCCAAGATTGCATTGTTTGAACATGTACTGGCTAGGAGCCAGCCTTACTAAAGTCCCTTTGTTTTTAAATGTTTGTAGACTCAGAAAAAACCCTGAGCCTACTGAAATCAGTGTAACCACAATTACCTGTGTGAACATACTCCAAACAGCATCAAGGCAGAGAGGAGCTGGGGGGTTTTCAATAGTTTGAGATCTGGCTTTGTACTGGAAACACTTCTTTTAAAATCTTAAAAGTAACCCCAGCTGCTTTCTGCTCCTGTGTGTGAAACTCAAATCATCTGCACCAGAAGTGCAAACATTCCAATTCCCAGCTTCCCAGGAAGAATTCCTGTGCTTTGGGCTGAGACTGGTGAATGTAGCAATGAAGGAGCTTTGCCTTCCTTATGGGGACACTGGTGTTAGAATGCAGTTACAGGTGTGGATATCCACATTCCACTCAACCTGCAGACTGATCCTAAAATAGATAAATTACTGTCACACTGGGGTAAGCCTGGCTTTTGGGCTCAGCCTGTGCTGCTGTGAGAGCCTGAGCAAGAGCTGGGGCTGTTTGGGACCTGCTGCCCGCTCTTTTTTCTTTGTGCTTGCACTTACCCCAGGGTGGCTCTGACAGATCTGTTCAGACAGAGCTCTCATTTGAGTAAAATAGCAGGAAGATACCCTAGAATAGCTTTCTAGTTTTGCTAAAATTTAGTGAATAGAGAGGAAGAAAGGGTGGAGTTATGAGAAGAGCTGGCTGAGGGAAGAAAGGAGGAGCAAATAACTTCTTGTTATGAGCAGCCTCTTGCCTCCCCCTCAGCCAGAACATTAAATTGCACCTTAACTCCTTCCCCCCCAACAGAAAGGCCCAGGTTTCATGTGGACCAAGGATAAGACTTCAAAATAACTTTGAGGCAGCTTTGTTTACTTAAGTTAGAATAATTTCTGAGGAGGAGGTTTTGTCTTAACTGTAATAAAGAAGGAATATTCAAAATTTTTTTTCAAAATCATATGAAACCATTTAAAATCATTTAGAAGTCAGTAGGAGGCACCAGCACTAAACTAGAGTTTTCTTGCTGTAAAGAAACAGCTTCATATAAATTGTGGCCAGAATTCTAATTACTTATGTGGTTGTATAAACTACTGGCAGTTTGTTTAGATGAAGATTTTTGCAAAGTATATTTTAAATTAATTTGAGAATATATTTTGAATTCTGGAGTCCTTGCTTGTAGAAGGATCATTTTTTAAAACTGTTTGTAAAATAGCAAAAGGTCTTATTCTGAAAAGACAATAAAATTGCTTTCTCTTAGTTTGCTTTAAGTGTTTTCCTGGAAAAGAGTTGGCCTTGATTTTGGTGGCAAGGGGCCTGACCCTTGGTCCATTTTAAGGAATGTCTTATAAACATCTGGTGTTGTTACTTGCTGAACATAATCTGAAAGTACTTCTGAGAGAAAGGGCTAGAAAATGTTTGAATAAATTCATTGGAAAAAGGACAGAGCAGGCCAAGCTCTCAATAAACCCAGCAGTTTAAGTAGCAACACATTTGGTACTTACCTTGCAATCCTAAATTGGGATTGTGGGATGGTGAATGACTGGGTGGTACCAGCACTTTGAGCTTCCTTTTTGACAGAGGTGGGAATTATACTTTAGGAATTCACCTCTGAAAGCAGGAGTTCTGCTGAGCCAAGCAGCCACAAGGAACCTCACCGTGCTGGGTGCAGTATAACAAGTCTTTATTTTACAAATTGAGTGCTCACATTTAAAACTAGAGACAAAATCAATTGCCACATCATTTTTAGAACACTTGAAAAAGGCATTCACCTCGCTCAGTTTCAGGTTACACCACAGGTAAGACACCCTGAGCAGCCCAGGGAGGGAGGAGCAGGCATCTCCAGGATATTGCACTGTTCCATAAGCCAGAACAACTTCCTTGTGGTGGAACAACAAACCATTTTCAGCCCAAGAGCTTCACACTTACACCAGCAAACCTGGCCCACATGGAGCTGATTCAAGTACATTAAATATTCCACAAGCTCCAGCTAGAAGTCAAATAAATTTATGCTGCAATTCGAGTTTAAGACACCAGCCAACCCAAGGACTTGCATCCCAATTGCCACTAGATTCCAAGACCTGCTTTCCCTATTGTAAGCATTACAGTAGTCACAGTACAAGGCTCCTGCGTGCATCCCATGAGTCACCCTCCTGCAGCTATGTTTTGGATGGGGCAGCACCATCACTCTTCCTGCTGGTGGGAACCTTGGTAGAGTTTGCTGTGATCCAGGGATGGAGAAGTACATCCTTCAGGGGCAGGCGGTGGAAGGGGTTGTGCTTCAGGAGCTTGGAAATTAAATCCCTCGCACCTTCTGTTACAAATGGAGGAAACTTGAATTCCACCTAAGGGAAAAAGGACATTAAGAATCATGCAAAAGTTCTTTAGCAATAACCAAATCATTGAACCAAAGGGCTCTACTCAAGTTACCCCTTGGAAGCTGTGCTAGCCTTGCAGGCTTGTGCAACTTCTTCCTACTGAGATGAGACCAAATCACTACATTACAACCCTGAACAAGCTTCTCACTGCTCGTGAAAGTATTTGTATATTCTTGTGATTGTTTTCATTATGCTTCAAACTTGCTGAAACCTTTCTAGAACTAAAAGCATGACCCAGCTAATCCAGATAAGCACTGGCACTTACCCTGGAAATAGCTCTGTAGGTTTCTTGATAGGTTTTTGTTTCAAAAGGTGGTTTCCCTACAAGGAACTCGTAGCACAGAACTCCCAGGCTCCAAATATCCACCTTTTCATCATGTGTCCTTCCCTCAATCATTTCAGGAGGCAGGTAGTCAAGTGTCCCACAGAGAGTTGTTCTCCTGAAGAAAAGTCCAAGTTAATCAATGATTAAGATAATTAGAGGATCTATTTCAAGAGCCAGATAAGATGCTGGCAATCATCTGTACCTCAGCACCACCAGAACAGCTGGGAAAGCCAGCAGGACATTTCTACTTCTCCTGAAGGTCTCAGTCCCTCCAATGTCAGTCTTAGGAACAAACCTGTTCCTCCCTCCGCAGGTGCAATTTCCCACCCTCTCAGAAATCACCAAATTGCCAGAACGTTTGAGTCCAAGTGCAGGTTTGTCATCTCAGGGACCCTACACCAACCGTCCTTTGAGGGTCAGCGAGGTTTGAAGTAAAATCCAGGACAACAGCCCTCCTCTGTCACACCAGTGTCCTGTTAGGCCCTTGGTTACAGCAGCACTTTCCCCAGCATTTCAAGAAGCTCCCACGTACCTCCCTTCCACAACTGTGTGACAAAAACTGACACTGCAGAAGGATTTCAGTGCACAAGAGACTGAAGTCTCACCTAGAGGATGGAGCATGCACAGACCACCCAAAGTCAGCAATTTTTAACTCTCCATTTGATCCCAGCAGCAAGTTCTCTGGCTTGATGTCTCTGTGGATCACACGCTTGGAGTGACAGTACGAGAGGGCATCTGCAAGTTCTGTGATGTACTGGGTGCAGAAAGAACAACCTTTAAGCCACAATCTTTAAGATACTGTCACCTGAGTTTATCTGGCTGCAGCACAGCCTTTCTGAGCCATAATTATAATTGTAAGTTAAAGCAATTATCCCTTAACCCTTGAAGCCTGGCAATACAGGCTGTGCCTTGCAATATTAAGCAATTCTGAACGTAAATTCCTCCACAGCACTAAATCTTCCCAATGATTCCCTGCCCAGATGCCAACTAGCAGCTCAGGAATCTGTTTCCCCCAGCAGAATACAGAAGTTGATCTGAAGGGCTGGCTCTATCCTGCAGATTTCCCAGAGACAGAGGAATGGAACCACCTACAGTAGCAGTTCTTTGCTCATCAAACTTGGTGAGCCTCTGAAGCTCCCTGTAGACCTCCCCACGAGGTGCATGCTCCAGGATCAGGTAGACTCTTGTCACATCATGGAAGTAGCCATATAATCTGAGAATGTTGGGGTGCCTGCAAAGAGATTTCAATGTTCTTCTGAACCAGGTGTTTCTCCACAACCTTTGACTTCCCCATCCTGCTCCCCCCACCTTTCAAGGCAAGCACGAGAATTTCAGCTCATCCACGTTCCTTCAGCTCACAATAAAGAGATCTTATCGTAAAGAAGAAGCCTCATCATAATCCAGGTAACTTGGTTTATTTGCATGCAAACAAAGCAGAGTAAATAGTCACTAAACTTTACCTAAGATGAGATTGTATTTCCACTTCTCTTCGTAGTTGATGTTCTACACCAGCCTCCTCAAGCTGTGTTTTAAAGAGCACTTTCAGTGCAAGAATAAATTTGCTCTGTTTTTCACGTGCCAGGTACACATTCCCAAATTTTCCTTTCCCCAGAGGACGACCAATTTCAAAATCATCAAGAGACCATTGCCTTCTGCAAGAGGAAAGTTAAAAGCTGGAGGTTTGTGTTGGCTTTGACTCAAATTTACAGTTTACAGCATTACTGTTCAAGAGATGTTTAGTGCTCTAAACTAGATTTTAGTCTTTAAGAAAAGACCAAGAGAATAAAGGCATTGAGATTTTTCAAAAGGAAGTTCTGAAAGCTATTTTTTCCCCTCATTAAGCTTCTGCAGACACTACACCAACCACACTACTACAAAATGAAGACTGTTTACCAAGCTGGTCTCCTGTAGATACTCCTAACCCAGACACATCCAGGGCATGGCAAAACAACTTAAAGCTGCCATAAACAATTCCAACTTCATCCCAAACTAGACTCCAGCCTCCTGCCCAGATGAAGGAGGCTTTGTTTTCAGGAGTACATCTCGTGACTGGGGCAGCAGCTATCAGTGCTCTCCCATGGGAAGAGCTACTCTGCATTTAGCTCAATTTTCTTTAGATTACAGCAAGTCCTTGCCACTGACAATTACCAGGTCAAAGGCTGCTTTCCTGGTGTTGTGTCTGCACAGTGTGGGAGTCACCAGGCTCCACAGCCAAAGGAGCTCCAGCAGGGCTCAGATGTCTAGAATTCAGGCATAAAACTTACTTTTTAGTCTCTTCACTTTTCTTCTTGGTCTCTTCAGCTTTTTGTTTCGAGGTGCTTTCTGCTTCAGGGTTTTGTGCTGTGTACAGAGAAGGAAATCAATTTATGAACCAGACTCATGGGAACACACACACAGGAACAAATCTAACCCCTCTGCATCATCTGAAACAGCTTTTAGAATCCATTCAGTGACATTTTAAGCAACATAGCATAGCTGACTGCTGGGAAAGAAACAGCACTGGCAAAATGCAATTTTAAAAGCTTTCTGAGCATAAAAACTCATGAGTTCTTTCCCCCTCCCCAAAGAAAAGTATCCTTGTGCATGAATCTTGGAAAATGTGAGGTCTGAATGCCATTTACATTAACTCCCAGCTGGCTGCTGAGCACCTGGAAGTTTTTAACACCATACTGGCTCTAATTGGTTCATTTAGAGATAAATTCACAAGGATGGTGCAGCAACACCCGAGGTGAACCATGTGCTGCTCTTCTGGTTGGGGACACAACCAAGAACTTCCCTCCAGGACTGTCCCTGGACCAGCAGCAGCTTTGGGAGTGTCACAGCTGTGACCACACAGAAGCCATCCTCACAATTACCAGGTGCTGCAGCCTGGGGAGGCTTTTCAGTGCTCTTGCTCGCAGCCTGAGGTCTCACAGCAGCCTGCTGGGGCAGCTTGGGTCGGAGCTGCTGCGCTGTTTGGCTGTTGGGCAGTTTTTGGGTTGACAGCGCAGGTTTTTGGGGCTGCACGGGGACTCGCTGGGCGAAGTTTGCAGGACACAGAACTCGGGCTGGAGCTCCGCTGGTGAGGGAGCGGCTCTGGGCTGAGTGCTGCGACACAGGGACACGCTTGGGGGCATCCCCGATGGGATTGGTGCCCTGCAAAGAGAGAGGAGAACGCGTTAATTGTGCGACAGCACAGCAGAACCTTCACAGCCCCACTCAGGGTGGCAAAACCTCTTTAACAGAAACACTAAAAATCATGTATTTAGTTGATTAAAAGGAAATGTTGCTTGTGCTGGTCCAAAAACTTACCAGACCTATTTGGTTTTATATAAAATAGTGAGAAAGTGCCTGTATTTCTAAATGGAGAAAATACAATAAGGAGGACTTTGAGCACTGCTGCACATATGTATCAATAGTAACAATCAATTTGCACAGTGCTTACTTCTAAAAACTGTATCTAAAATCATTTGATTATACACACTTGCTTTGTCTTTAAGGGCTCTTAAATACTTTTAAAGAAGATTTCCCCACTTAATAGGATATGCTAGTATTAACGATAATTTAAAAAGTCAGCTCTGGGCTGTTTTCTCTAGGAGAAAGCTACTTAAAGATAAATTACTAGTTTGAAACCTGTAGTTAATATGCGGTGGGGAGAAAAAAAACCCAAAAGTAAAAACTGCAACTCCCTAAACCGACCAGAATTTTAATGGCAAACCCCCAAGCATCGAGACCAACGATGCAGCAGAGATAACTGCTCAGGAAGAGGAGCACAAACTGCCTATTTCACACCTTTACCTTGGCAGCGCGGCCTGGGAACACGGCGTGGTTCTCCTTCATGTTCCTGTCCATAGCGCCAGAGCGGCCCGTACGGCTCTGGCTGAGGGCGAGAGAGAGCCAGCGGGGCCCAGTGAGCGGAGCACAGGAACTCTGAGCTCCCTTATCAATTATTGCTCTCTATCGATAGCGGGCCCGTACCGATACCCCCACACGCTCCCAGGCCCGGCGCGCACCCCGAACCCGCCGCCTCAGGGCCGCCGGAGCTGTTTGAATTCAAACCGCCGCGCCTTAAATACCCCTTTAAACCCCCGCCGCCCGCCATTGGCCGCCCTCCCGCGGCCCGCGGACGCTGATTGGCTTCTTCCGCGGGCGGCCCTCCCGCCCATTGGCTGCCGGGTGCACTCCGCCGCGCCGCGAGGGGCGCACGCGCCGCGCCCGCCCCTCCGCCGGCGTTGTCGCCGCGCGGCGCGTTACGCACTTTGCGTAGCGCCGCGCCCCCCGGCGCGCGCCGCCCGCGCACTTCCCGCCGGCCGAGCCGCCGCTTCCGCTACGCAAATCGCGTAACGCGCCGCGCTCCCACCTGTGGCCGCCGCCGCCTCCGCTCCGGTCCGCGCCCGGGAGCGCCGCCAGGTCAGTCCCGCTCCCGCCAGACTCCCCCCGAGACACCCCCATCCACCCCCGGGCGAGGCCGGGGAGCGGCGCTGCTGCCACCGCGCGCGGGGCCGAGCGCGAGCGGGGCCATTGTGTGGGTGCCCCCCCGGACGGGCCGAGCAGGGCCGGAGCCTCCCGGTGCGTCCCGGCCGAGCGGCCCCGGGCAGCGCCACGTGCCGCCAGCGCTTCAGAGCGAGCGCCAAGTGCGAAGGCACCGCCCGGCCCGGCCTGAGCCACGCGCGGACCCCTCGCAGCCCCCGGCAGCGCCCAGACCCGCGCGGCTCCCGAGGAGACGCCGGGACAGCGGGAGCGCGGCCGCTCAGCGAACGCGGCCCGCGAGTAGCGCAGCGAGCGCGGCGTGAGGCGCTGCTGCCCCGCAGCCGCGGAGCCCGCGGGTCCCTGCGAGGCGCCGCGGAGCGAGGAAACTCCAGTCGGCGCTTGGGGCTTGTGAAGAACTGCGATCCAAGGCAACTTTTCACTGTCTCCGCGGTGCTGAAAACAAGAGCGAAGGAGAGCCTGGTTGTGTGTGTTGGTGTTTACAAGCGGTTCAGGATAGGTAAAAAGAAGATGTCGGGTCGCCGTGTCGCTGCAGCGTGTGACAGACGACAGCTGCCCCGGGGCATGGGGAGCATGGCAGCGCCGCTGCTCGACCCGCGCCCGCTCCGGCTGCCCTTTCTCGAGGCTGACGTGAGTAGCACTCGGGGACGGGACGGTTTGCGCTGGGGACGGGGCCGGGCCCGCCCGCAGCGCCGGGCAGCAGCGCCAGCCGCTTCATTCCCAGCCCGTTCACGTCGCCGTGTTTGGGATCCGGGGTCTGGCGGAAGCGGCGCTCCGGAGCTTTGCGGCTGCGACACAAAAGAACCCCCGGGCTCCCCCCGCGCCCGCCGGGGGCCGGGCCAGCGCCGCTCCCCCGCCCGCGATCCCGCCCCGAGCGCGGCTCTGCGGCCTCCGCCAAGGCCCCGCTGCCCCCGGAAGGGGAGCGGGGATGGACCCTCGGGATCCCCGGAAGGGGAGGAATGGGGAGAGCGACCCCCGGGATCCCTGGAAGGGAGAATGGGGAGCGGGACCCCCGGAAGGGGCGGAATGGAGAGAAGGACCCCCGGGATCCCTGGACAGGAAAATGGGGAGCGGGACCCCCGGAATGGAGAGAAGGACCCCCGGGATCCCCAGAATTGAGAGAAGGGACTCCCGGAAGGGGAGGAATGGCGAGAGGGACCCCCGGAAGGGGGAACGGGGAGAAGGACCCCGGGATCCCCGGCGTGGGGGGTGAGGGATAGGGATCGGGACCCCCAGAGCGGGGTCGGGGATCGGGACCCCCGCGATCTCCCCCCACCGTGGGGGGGGGGGGGGGGGCCCCCCCCCCCCCCCCGGGGGGGGGGGGGGGGCTCCCGCCTCCCCGCCGCGTGACGCGGGGGGCGTGGCGCCCGCGTGACGCCGCCCCGTTGTGTCGCCCCCCCCCCAAGAGCCGCCTCCCATCGATGTGCGGGCGCTCGATGCAGCAGCCTTCGCGGAGGAGCGTCCTGCGGGCCCGGCCGCCCCCGCCGCTGCCGCCGCCGCCGCTCGATGCGCTCCGCGCTCCCGCCGCCATCTTAGGGGCAGAGCGCGGGCGGCAGAAGGAAGGCTCGGTACGTACCGGCACCGCCGGGGCCGCCCGCCCGCGGGGCTCCGGCACCGCCCCGAGCGGCGCTCCGCCACAGCCGCGGCCGGCGGGAGGGCGGGGAGGGCGCGGGGCGGGCGGCGGGGCCGGCGCGGTGCTGTCCTGCGCGCCCCGTGCATCCATCCATCCATGCAGCGCAGCCCGGGCCGCCGGCAGCACCGGCGGCTCCTTTGGCACATGCCGCCGGCCCTGCTGCCGCTCGGCGCGGGCCGCCTGGGTCTGTGGGCCACATTTTCATTTACACAGAAAACAAGCGCAACAGGTTTTTCCTCTCCTTTTCCTTCCCTTTCCGCCCCCCTTTTCCTCCCTCTTGCCTCTCCCTTTTCCTCTCATTTTTCTCCTCTCTCCTCTTCTTCCTTTTTCCCCTTTCTTCCCCGTTCTCCCGTCTTCCTACCCTTTTTCCCTTCTTTTCCTGTCCTTTTCCTCCTCTTTATCCTGCCTCTTCGTCCCCCTCCTCCCTTTTCCTTCCCTTTCTCCCGTCTTTCCTTCTCTTTCTCCCACCTTTTCTTCACTCTTTCCTCTTCTTTCTCTCCCTTTTTCCTCCTCTTCCCCCCTCCCACCTTCCTCCCCCCACCTCTGCTTTCCACCAAAACCACAGCAATATTTGGTGCCTGCCCTGAGATTTGTTCCAAGGTTCTGGTGGTTTCGTGCAACTCTTGTATGTGATTTTTGTTCTTCATTCCAGGCCCCCCCAAGGCAGTCCCTGCTCACAATGTATAGGACAAAAGTCAGTTTGAAAGACCGTCAGCAACTTTACAAACTGATAATTAGCCAGCTGCTCTATGATGGATACATCAACATTGCCAATGGCTTGATAAATGAGATCAAACCACAGTCTGTCTGTGCACCCTCTGAACAACTGCTGCACCTAATTAAGTTAGGTAAGCTGGAATCCAAAGCTGACATAAAAGTCTAGTTTCTAATTCCCCAGTGAATTAAGAGGTTGGTGTCACTGCAAAGACACCTTTGATGCAAAGGTGGTGTCTGGTAATGGCACAGCACTTGTACATCTGGCTACAGCCTTGGCCTCTGTGGGGTTTGGAAGGGCATTCCTGTTTCATCACCAACAAACCAGATCCCTGAGTGTTGCCCAAATCTGTTTGAACTCCCCTAAGGACACTCAGGGTGTCTTCTCAAAACATCCCAGTGAACAGGATCACTGAGCCCCCAGATCTGAGGGAAAATCTCACCCTCACAGTTCTGCTGACTTCAGAAAGAAATCGTTCCAATCCGGTTGTTCTGACAGTGTTGGAGAGGGAGCGAGTCCTTCCATTGGCAGTCTTTGCTGGCTTGTGTAGATCAGTCCCCAGCAAACAGCTGCACCCTCTGGGCTCTCAGCAGGGCTGTCACCTGTTCTGTCCCTGTGCTTCCCTCTGGGAATGCCACAGTGTGGGGAGAACAGGGAAACCCCTGAGCTGCTGTTGGAACGAGCTGACCGAGTCCTGGAAGAGCTCTGCTCGTGGCACCATGTGGAACTCAACTGGTTCTGCTGCCTGAACTAGCTGAGTTCTGAGGGTATAAATCTGTGAAGCTTTGTGTCTGCTTGAAATGCAAATTCTGGACTTGAAATGAGCAGATGAAAGCAGCAGAAAGATCAGCACTGGGCTGAAAACTCTTGTGTCTGCCCTGCTGCCACTTGCAGTGCTGAACTCTGGTCTGTAGCTGCATCTTGGAAATAAAAGTCTGTGAAGTGGGCTTGAAGCCCAGCAAGTTTTTTCCCTTGCAGTGCAGGGATAATTTAGCTTCAGTGCCATAAAATAGGAAAAGAATCAGTAAATGCTTTGGGTTTTATACTTTAAAACTCATGTAATAGTGTTGGGGTTTGTTGCTCCTCTGTGAAAAGCTGACCAGAGGCCTGTGGATGGTCAGTGGCTGATTGTCAGTGAATTTATCAGCATTCCCAGTCCTCACTGGGGTACTCCCAGAGCATTGATCAGCATTCCCAGTCCTCACTGGGGCATTCCCAGAGCATTGATCAGCATTCCCAGTCCTCACTGGGGCATTCCCAGAGCATTGATCAGCATTCCCAGTCCTCACTGGGGTACTCCCTGAGCATTGATCAGCATTCCCAGTCCTCACTGGGGTGCTCCCAGAGCTCCTGAGGATCTGTGCCTGCTCCAGCACAGCCCAGCTCTCCCTCACTCCTCCCCAGCGCTGTGGGACCGAACCTGCCGTGCCAGCTCAGCTGTGCCCCCAGGCTGCCTTTGCCCAGCCTTCCCTGGAGCCGTGGCATGCCCTGGGGAGGGGGCTGCCAGCGCTGAGTGTCCCCCTGCGTGTCCCCAGGCATGGAGAACGACGACAGCGCCGTGCAGTACGCCATCGGCCGCTCGGACACCGTGGCGCCGGGCACCGGCATCGACCTGGAGTTCGACGCCGACGTGCAGACCATGTCCCCCGAGGCGTCCGAGTACGAGACCTGCTACGTGACATCCCACAAGGGGCCCTGCCGCGTGGCCACCTACAGCAGGGACGGGCAGCTGATAGCCACGGGCTCGGCCGACGCCTCCATCAAAATCCTGGACACCGAGAGGATGCTGGCCAAGAGTGCCATGCCCATCGAGGTGAGGGATTGGGAATTGTGTCTGTGCCATGCCCATCGAGGTAAGGGATTGGGAATTGTGTCTGTGCCATGCCCATCGAGGTGAGGGATTGGGAATTGTGTCTGTGCCATGCCCATCGAGATAAGGGATTGGGAATTGTGTCTGTGCCATGCCCATCGAGGTGAGGGATTGGGAATTGTGTCTGTGCCATCCCATCGAGGTGAGGGATTGTAATCAATTGGAGTCCTGTCCATGCCATGCCTATTGAGATAAGGGATTGTAACCACTCTGGGAATTGTGTCCATGCCATGTCCATTAAAATAATGAATTGTAATCAATTGGAATCCTGTCCATGCCACGCCCATTGGGATAATGAATTGTAATCACTTTTGGGATCCTGTCCATGCCATGCCCATTGGGATAATGGATTGTAACCCCTCTGGAGTTCTCTCCTTGTCATATCTGTACCTTGTGGCCACCTCAGTGGGTTGGACTAAATACCTGTCTCAACATAGTGCTTACCCCAGCAGCTGCTCATAAAATCCCTTTGAAGGAAGAAGAGCCAGGGCAAGGACACAGGTGTCACCCCTGGCAGCAGGGAGAGAACTGAGCCAGGAGTGGCTCCTGCTGGCTGCTGATTGTGGCTGTAATGTCTGAGCACAGTTCATGTTAAACCCACTTGTGGCCGTGCAGCCCCCATGGCCATCTCTGTTTTCACTGGGTATTTCAGAACTGTTTCACACATTGATTTGCTTTATCTTTCTCCAAGACCGTTATCAGGTGGCAATGAAAAGTGGGATTTTTTTGCCCAGAGCACCCACCACATTCTCAGCAGAGAGCTGCAGTTTCAGTGCAGCTTCTCTCGATTCTTCCCAGCAGTCAGTGTTTTGCTTTGGGCTGTTTATGAAGGTGATGTTTTCTTGCACCAGCTCTCTGCTACTGAAGTAGTTTGTCCTTGAGCCAAGTTGTTTTGACCTTCATAAAGACACAGGGATCTTACTTGTTGACCTATAAAGGGCCTTCAAATAACCAAGGGAACAGATTGTGTTCCTGGTCGTGTCAGAGAGGAGCTGCTGTTCAGCCACTCTGGCAAGCCAAAAACCTACTTTTCTTGTCAAAAACTTGCTTTATTTTCCAAGAGAGGCAACATGTTGAATGTTCTTTGTAGGTCATGATGAATGAGACAGCACAGCAGAACATGGAGAACCACCCTGTGATCCGGACTCTGTACGATCACGTGGATGAAGTGACGTGTTTGGCTTTCCACCCAACAGAACAGATCCTGGCTTCTGGCTCAAGGGACTACACACTTAAATTGTTTGATTATTCAAAACCTTCTGCCAAAAGAGCCTTCAAATACATCCAGGTGAGATACTGCTCAGAGCAGGCAAAGCTCAGATGTCTGAGTGCTGAGGTGGTGTGAGCTGGGCTGTGCCTCAGGTGATCAGAGGGTGCAGGAGCACACAGGTGCAGCATTTGCTGACCTTACAGAGATTGTGTCTTAATTCTGTGCATCATGGACACTTGTATTTAAGTCTAGAAGCTGTCAGCTTTTTATTCATTAGACCAACTCTAATCTGAATTAACTTGGAAGTCAGTTCTGTTATCTTTGAACATTTGGGAGTAGGTGGTGGTGGGCTTGAGGGATGATATCCTAAAATAAGGGGGCACTGCAGGCTGCTCTAGGACAAAAACTACAATGCAGCCAGGGGCAGCCTGTCGTTTCAGTCCCACAGGAAACATTTTCCACTTTGTGCTGATAATTCCAGTAGGTTTTTATCACTTTACCACCACCAGCACCGACCCTTCCAGTTGAGCTTTTTTCCTTCCTCACCCCGCCGTGTGTTTTTAATCCAACAGGAAGCAGAGATGTTACGCTCCATTTCTTTCCACCCTTCTGGGGATTTCATCCTGGTGGGGACCCAGCACCCAACCCTTCGTCTGTACGACATCAACACCTTCCAGTGCTTCGTGTCCTGCAACCCCCAGGACCAGCACACCGACGCCATCTGCTCCGTCAACTACAACGCCAGCGCCAACATGTACGTGACAGGCAGCAAGGATGGCTGCATCAAACTCTGGGATGGGGTCTCCAACCGCTGCATCACCACCTTCGAGAAGGCACACGATGGAGCTGAAGTCTGTTCTGCTATTTTTTCCAAAAATTCCAAGTATATTTTGTCCAGTGGGAAAGACTCTGTGGCTAAACTCTGGGAGATATCCACTGGCCGGACGCTGGTGAAATACACAGGTATGTGGCAGGTGACCTTCCAGACTCCTTCTTTTTCAGGTGCTGAGACATGGCAGGGCTGGAAATACTGTCAGAAAATAAGAATTCCTAAAGGCAGTGGAGAAACTGCTGCTTTGTTGATAAATTGCCCAAGATTTTTGAAAACATTTCCATTAGAGCAATTCCAGAAGAGAAGCTGTGGTACAGTGTGTCCATGTTAACATATTTTAGTCTGAGTAGATTTTGGAGAATTTTCTGACATCATTACTCACTCTATTGTTTTGGAGGGAAGTGATCACTGAATTGGGGAAAAGTAAGAAGAAACACTTCAGGGCAGTTGATTTAACCATTAACTCTGTGGCTCTGTAGCCATGGCAATACTCTGAAATGTACCTGCAGCTGGTTTGTTCCCTGTTTTGTGTATTTTTTCCCAAGGATGCAGTTGAGTGCAAGGTACTCATCCTTGGAGCAAGGTGACAGTGCCATGCTTGGATCTCAGCAGGATTTAGGGAATAACAAAGGCTGTGGAAGCTTTGCATGTGACAACAGCTGTGTGTGAGGCTTTGGGGTCAAGCACTGATGTGCTTAAGCAGTAGGAGCACAAAAGATGCTGGAAATGGTGTGTGGCAGCTTTTGGGGTTTGTAGGTCCCTGTTTGCAGTCCAGCTCTGCTGCTCGCGGCCAGCAGGGAGCAGCACCTTCCCGGGAAACCGTGCAGATCCCAGGGAGGATCTGTGCCCTGCCCTGCCTCTGGGAGACACGTTTTACCTGAGGGTATGGCCAAGGGAGCTCATACAGCATGAGCAAGGCCTCAAGGATCATCATATCTGTGGGTTCTTTCTCCTTGGTCACAGCTGAAAGCCTCATGCAAAAATACCAGGCAGAAATACTCTTAGGTGAAGGATTGGACATGGCATTCCTTCTGTCTCCTAAGGAATTTTAGCATACATACATGGACAGCAGGAGGAATTTCCTCGTGGAAAAGGTGGTCAGGCCTTGGCAGGGGCTGCCCAGGGAGGTGTTCAAGGAGCACCTGGACATGGCACTCAGTGCTCTGGGCTGGTGACAAGGTGGGGAGGGGGCACAGGCTGGACTCAAACCTTTCTGGTCCTGTTATCCAAGTTCAAAAGAATATTTGTTACTGCACCACCTGTTGCTTGTGGAAGTGGTTGAATGTCACTAGAGGACACGAAACAACACGATGTGGACTCTGCTGCTCTTTCCAAGGTAAAAAGGGCAGTTTATTTTCTGACTCCTACATTTATAGATTTCTAAGAGTGACAGTGGTTTGGAGGGTGACAGTGCCACCTGTCCAATGACACTGGACAATCCAAAAGTCCATCAAATTTCTCCCCCATAAAAGAATGCAAAACAGTAAGTTATTTACAGAAAGTGTGCGAGAAAGTTCGTTACAAGAATGTAAATATCAGAAGGCTTAGAAAATCTTAAAAAATCAGGGTGACAGTTGAACAGCAGAGAAAATTGATAGAAAATTATAGACAATTGATTCATTAGAGGAAATGATTCATAGGTATGAAGACTTCTAATTGTGCTGGCTGTGTTTAGGTGCTGGTTTGAGCGGGCGCCAGGTGCACAGGACTCAGGCTGTGTTCAACCACACAGAGGATTACGTGCTGCTGCCGGACGAGAGGACCATCAGCCTGTGCTGCTGGGACTCCAGGACTGCAGAGCGCAGGAACCTCCTGTCCCTGGGCCACAACAGCATCGTGCGCTGCATCGTGCACTCCCCCACCAACCCCGGCTTCATGACCTGCAGCGACGACTACAGGGCCAGGTTCTGGTACAGGAGATCCACCACAGACTGAGGAGAGCTCCCCAAGCAGGGATTTCCCAGCTCCTGCCCCCCTGGGGGATGGTGCTGCCAGCAGCCGCCTCTGGGGAAGCCGTGCTGGGCTGGTTTGGATTCTGTCAGATGTGACAGGAAAATAGCAAATATTGAGACTCTTTACCCCACGCTAATTTTTTTATTAGTGTGCGTGGTTTAATTTTTGTAAGTCATCTCTAATTGTACTGAAGGGAGAGGGTGGAGAATAAAATGATCCTGGCAGGAAGGGCTAAGCTTGTTCCCCTGCCTGTGAATCACACACGAGATAAAGGGACTGTGTCCTGCTCAGAAGGAGCCAGTTCTGCTCTGTGTTGTGCCTGTGCAATCCCACTGAACTCTGGCAGAGAGTAGATCACACAAAGAGCAGCAAAACTTGGTGTAGAAACTTTAACGAAGCCTTAAGCTGCCTTCAGCCACAATTCATTATTTGTAAAGCTCTGGTTTGTATCTTTCAGTCTGGGGTTTTGATGAATTCTTTCTGGTGTTTTTTGTTTATTGGCCAGGTAGGCCGTCAGTTCTGAGTTGTGCCACAAGAATTCAAACAGGATTTTAAATTGTTTAGATGAATTCAAGAAATGGTCTTCTAGTTCTTGTGTTAAAGTCAGACTTCATCTCATCCTCTTTTGAATTTATCTTAATAAGTGGGACCTCAAAACGTTTCCTAATAGTTTTAAGGAATATCCACATTGCAGTTAAAATGTGGCAGTTCTGCTGCAGGTGAAAATGAGAATAATTTTGCCTTAGAGACCTTTAATATCCTCTCAAAAAAAGAAACTTGTGCATCTGAATTTTGGTATGTGTACCTCAGAAATGTCACTGTTTCATTTGAGAAATCTTCATCTATGTCTTACACAGCACTTCAATTGCATTATCTTTTAATTAGTCACAAACCCGGTGCCCATCGTTGAGAAACTGTGCTTAAAATTTCTCTAAGTTGGAAAATTCACTACTTATTCTCACAGAGATCTGCCTGAGCAGAGTCTTAAACTTGTTTTTTGAGGCCTCCTCGTGCAGAGCTCTTGGGCATCACAGCTGGGAGGCTCCTTTGGTCAGAGCTCAGCACTTGCCTTTGTGAGGGTTTTTAAATGTGAGGTGGTTCTTGCTGCTGGATTAACTTCCATTACACTGAGGAATTGTCAAGGGCTGGTGAGGGTACAGGTTTTGTCTGTATTTAAATAAAGATTGCCTTTTAAAAAGCTCTTTGATACATAAAGAAGGAATTGTATTTGTTTTCTGTAACAAAGGAGAAATTGTCAGATATGGGAGGCTTGGGGCTTGGGGACTTGGGAATGATGAATTTGTTGTGTTCCACCTGAATCAGGTACAACTACAGACTCAAAATGTAGAACGTGGGATATTTTTATTTAAATAATGAAATTTCATTTTCTGTTGAAAAGCTTCTGAGGCTGAATCCTCTTTGCTGCTCCTCTGCCTCTGCGTTGGTGACCCTCAGCAGCAGTGGTGCTGGTGGCCTTTTTGGTGGAGAAACAAGGAGCAGCAGAGCTGGGGGCAGGGAAAAGGGAAGTCCTGACACAGTCACTGGGGCATGATTGGGATGGGTGACAGCAGTGACTTTTTTGTTTTTGGAGTGCCACCTTTTTTTAAATTCTGCTAAAGCACCTGTCTGTAATTCATCTTGTTACCGGTGTTTGGAATCTGCTTTTAAACGCTCTTTTTGTGGTTTCTGTGTTAAAGCACCGCTGTGGATGTGAACAGTGGGAGCTCTCACCTCAAGCTTCCGTGGTTCTGGGGGCTTGAACTCACAGTGCAAGAGCAAAAAGTTACTTTTTGAACACAAAACCATCCTGTCCTTGGCACCCTGCTGCCTTTCATATCCTGGACATCCTCCTGAGGCCACAAGGTTGGTGGATTTCTGTTGGAGAAAGAAGGGCTGGGAAAAACTGAACTCGTCCTATTGAGGGAGAAAATGCAACCTGGGGTGAAATTCAGTGTGCAGGGCCAGGCTGGATGGGCTTGGAAGAACCTGCTCTGCTGGAAGTGTCCCTGCCCGTGGAATGAGGTGGTCCCTAAGCCCCTTCCAACCCAAACCATTCCCTGACTCTGGGAACACCTTTCCCTCTGGGAGTCTGCAGGTGCCTTAAATTCCTGACGGGCTCCTGCTTCCTGCTGCTGTGAGAGCGGCTGGGAACACCTTTCCCTTTGGGAGTCTGCAGGTGCCTTAAATTCCTGACAGTCCTGCTGCTGTGAGAGCCGAGACTGCCTGGAAAGAGGGAGAAGCTGGCAGTGAAACCCTGCTGGGACTGTGGCAGGGCTGTCTTATCAAGGCTGTGCAGCTCCTCGTTGTGCCACAGCCCCGCTCTCACTGCTGCAAAAGAGGAAACGGGAGCACAGGCAGAGGGCTCAGACTTCCCACTGCTTAACTGCGACAAGCTGGTGCAGGAAGACCAAGGAAAATCCCACTTGACGCGGCATTTTCTCACTTCCAGTGGCCAAAAGGGCTTTTTTTTTTGGGTTTTAATCTGCCCTCCTTTCATCTTCTGTTGTCTGAGTTATTATCTTACCTTGTCTCCGAGTTGCAAGGGCTGCTCGGGGCAGAGCTGTCAGATGGACTCGGCTGAGGGGAGTTCCCCGCCCGGGCACGGCTGAAGGGTCCCCAGCCCTGCTGGCTCTGCACTGCTCCGGGTGCACAATGACAACGATGGACGCCAGCCCCAGGAGCAGCACAGCTGCAAAGGTGGGTCTGGATTTTGGGCAGGGAAGGGTTTGGTGTTTGAATTCACTGGGATTCTTGGTGATGTTGGAAGTAGCAGCAATGAGACCGCTGTGGTTGTGGCCTTCATGGCCAGAGGGACACTGAGGGGCTGGAGCGTGGCCAGGGAAGGGAATGGAGCTGAAAAGGGCTGGAGAATTCCTGAGAGAGGCACTCAGGGCTCTGGGCTGGGGACAAGGTGGGATCAGGCACAGCTGGGACTCGAGGTCTCAGAGGTCTGTGCCAGCCTCAGGTCTGTGGTTCTGTGAAGTGTTTGGGTTCCTCATCTCGGGGCACAGAAAGCTCCTGTACCTGATGTCCCCCTGTGCTTTTCATGGTGACAAAACCACTGACGGGGAGAAATGGCTTCTTGGTGAGGATCCTGGATAAAGCAGAATTGAAAACCAACAAGTACCTGGAAATAAACACATTTGTGAAATTATAAAGATATAATGTCAAGGTCCCACATTACTGCTGTGCTGCAGTGACATTAGACACAGATCCTTGCTTTGCCAGCCCTGCTGCCCTCTTGCATGACATAATTTCTTTATGTTACATGTAAACCAGAAAACATTTTGAAACACTCTGTGTTCCTATTTTGAAAGACTGGTCGCAGTGTACAAGGTTTGTTACACTTATTTCTGTTTCCATATTCCATCTAGATTAATTTTCTATAGATCAGAGGCTCTGCTGCTGTAAGGGCTGGAGAATGCTGAAATCTCAATTCAAAGTCAATGCCTTGCTGTCCTGCTGTCTGCAAGTTTAAGTGTACTGGAATTGGGATTTTCATTGTGGATTATGATCTCAGTGTTTACTGTAAATAAACTGCCTCCTGGAAATTTAATACAAAATGTTATTGGGGGGGAAAAGCTTAGTAGGAGCTCAATGAGTCATTTTTTTACACTCCAAATTTTCCATCAAGGCTTGTAAAGAACAGGGGGCTACTTTTCACATTGAGTCATCAGGAACTGAGGCAGGGTATTTTTCATCTCTAGAAGAATTTTCTATTTCTACACATATTTCCAGTTCTCTTGAGTGGATTGTCAATAAATCAATGTAATTGAATTTTACCAGAATTACCAGAACAGGTAATCAGGTAGCAAACTGATTACCTGTTCTGCTGTGAGCATTTTAGACATGGCCAGAGCCCACCCAGTCAACTTCAGCTGAGTAATAAAACACCAAAATCCTTTCTGCAACATCATTTATGAGCTCTTTATAAATCCCCTACCAACCTGGCAGTACTGTTTATTGCAATACTTAAATTATATTAAAACACAAAGGTTTGGTTTTGTTTTTTTTTAATTTCTCTCTGCACTCCTTGAAGCACCAACCCTGAGCAGCATTGCTGTGACAGGAAACGCTCTGCAATGATCCCTGTGCCCCAACTATTGCACCTGCAGGGGAAAACCCCTGTGAGAGGAGCTCAGGGTGAGTTCAGCCAGGGCTGGGGTTTGGGTGAGCTCAGCCAGGGCTGGGGTTTGGTTGTTGTGGTTGTTTTTGGTGGTGTTGTCGTTGCCAGGGGCAGCACAGGAAGCCTTGCAGCCCTTGCTGCAACTTCAAACCCCCGTGGGCTCCAGGGACTCCTGCAGTGGCACAGCTTTGGCTGAGGGAGAATGGGAGAGTGTTTGGATGTGCTTGAAGTGGGTCTGGAGTTTCTCTCTCCTGAAATGCCCCATTCACATCTCCCCACCTCGCCCACAAATGCAGGTGTGGGGCTGACAGAGAGCTCACCTGCAGGGCTGCCCCAGCCCTGGGTCTGCCCAAGGCCAGGCTGGACAGGGCTGGAGGTCCCTGGCACAGTGGGAGATGTCCCTGCCATGGAAATCCCTCTGGGGTTCATTCATGGCAACATTTAAATTTATTTGAAAGTAGTCCTGTGGCCACAACTGTGGGTTTGTAACTGATACTTCTCCATCATTTCAAATGCTGGAGCACCTGAAAAACTCCAGGGTAGCAAGTGGATGGCTCATGATCACAGCATGAAGTGTCTGAAGGGGTCAAACTTCTGCTCCTGATGTTTGAAAAATAAAAAAGAAAGAAGAGAAAAACCAAAAAGGCGCTGAAATGGGCTGGTTTGTGCCAGCAATTCTTTCTCCTCTGGACAGCAGCTGGTTTGCTCCCAGCCCAGAGGTGTAGATTTGGTTGATGAAGCTTTTCAATTCAGCATTTTCTGTTCAAGATGTTAAAGTCTTTTCTAGATACAGGATTGTGGCTTTGGGAGCCAGTGTCTAATTTAATCTTGAAGCTACTGTGGAAAGAGGAAGGAAGAGGCTTTTACCAGAGAAAAGCCAGCATGTACAAAGGCAAAACCAGTAAAAATTTGCTAACTCCCAAGATATCCTGAGTCCAAAGTGGTAAAACGTGTGCACCAGCATGACCAGGACTCAGCTGTGGCCAAGCAAATAGCAACCATTAATAATTTTAAATAACATTCTACCTTAATATTTAAGTCCAAGAAACAAAACCCTTCAGCTGCAATCATGTTTAGCTTTCCTCCTTGGGTTTTCTGCCTCTGCAGGGTGAGGTGGTTTTGCAGGGGATTTATAACCACAAAGGGAATCTGTTCAGTTTTCTAAAGACAGATTAAAAGTGTATCAAAACTCACACCACTTTGAAGTAAAACAAAACAAAACAAAAAAAAAAAAAAAAAAACTAAAAAAACAAACAAAAACCCCAAACATAACAAACCAGGAGTAAAAAATGCTGCAGCAAAAAAGCTTCCAAATCCAGCCCTTTTGCTGGTGCAGCCCTGCTGCCCTGGGTTTTGTGCTCAGAGCAGGGCAGGCACTCCCTGCAGGGGAGTCTGTGTGTCCTGCACATCACCAGCTGCAGCCAGGGGCTCCCTGGAGAGAATTCTGCCACGTAATGAGCTCCCCCCACTGCCAGAGCTGCTTTCCTGGGGCTCCCAGCGAGCAGGAGGGGGCAGAGGCTGAGCTTTCCCTCTGCAGGCTTCCAGCCAGAGCCTGCAGAGCTGCCTGAGCCGCTCACAGGGCTGGGGACATCCTCCTCCTCCTCCTCAGGTGATGGACTAACAGGGAAACGCAGCAAAATGAAGGTCAGTGGAAGCTCTGGGTTCTTTTCTTTCTGCTGCAGTTGATTTTGTGACTTTCTGATTTTATTTGTAGTGGACAGAGGGTAAAATCTGCATCTGGCAGGGTCTCTTTGCAATGTGTGCGTTCAGCTGATTTGCACATCATTAACGGAGCACGTGGTCTTAGTTTTTAAAAT
Organism: Pyrgilauda ruficollis; assembly: GCF_017590135.1. Taxonomy (NCBI): domain Eukaryota; kingdom Metazoa; phylum Chordata; class Aves; order Passeriformes; family Passeridae; genus Pyrgilauda; species Pyrgilauda ruficollis. The sequence goes on along the minus strand of NW_024526044.1, from coordinate 4,035,297 downwards.
ATAATCCAAATTAACTGTTTCTCAAGAGCATCAGCGTGGCAGAGGAGGGTGAGAGTTTGTTCTGTGTACGTTGAGTAATGACAAGTTTATTAAAAATGATCATGAGTGACTCAGACTGGTCACTTCCACATTCTCTTGGAAAAAACGAGGTTAAGAGTTGAGCAGTGTATTACCTCAAAAGAGATTATGTTTTTGCATTGACCCCTAGAAAATGGGTAATGGAAATGTCTCAAGAATTGAGGTCACTGTGTGATGAGGAAAATGCCAAGTAATTTCAGTCTGTGAGCCTGGGAAAGCCTTTGCACTCGAGGCTAAGGACTGGCCACATCCTGCAGAGCTGTCTGCAAGGGGACCTGGGGCTCACAAGAGGAAAGCAGTGCTCATTTTTAGCAAATACTCTTTTCTCCTGGTGCGGGGGGGGATGAGTGATGGACCAAACCCATTTTGCAGCGGTTTGTTGCAGTTTTCCCCAGCCCAGGCTGGGCTTTGTGCTGAGCAGGGCTCGGGCTGTGACAAGGAGTGGCTCAGCTGGGCAGGGCAGGGCTGTGCTGTCACCATGTGTCCCCTGCTAATGACAGCCAAGAGTCCAGCTGCTGCCTGGACCTGGGGACTCACAGCAGGGATCAGCCCAGCTGGAATCCCCGCTCTGCCCGGAGAAATGTGACAATGCCAGTGCCAGTCAGCCAGAAACCATCCACGCCTCGATTTATTCAGTGCACCTCATTCGTCTGCTCAGAAACACGAGCCTTGCAGGGCTGCGCAGAGGGCAGGGCGAGCACAAGGTTTTGGGGGTGGGCACAAGATTTGGGGGGTGAGGACAGATTTTGGGGGCTGAGCACAAGATTTGGGGGGTGAGGACAAGATTTTGGGGGCTGAGCACAAGATTTGGGTGGTGAGCACAAGATTTGTGGGATGAGGACAAGATTTGGGGTGTGAACACAAGCTTTGTGGGGTGAGGACAAGATTTGGGGGTGGGCACAAGATTTTGGAGGGATAAGCACAAGATTTTGGGGGGTGAGGATAAGATTTTGGGTGGTGAGGACAAGATTTTGGGGAGTGAGGACAAGATTTTAGGGGGTGAGGACAAGATTTGGAGGAGCGAGGACAAGACTTTAGGTGGTGAGGACAAGATTTGGGGGGTGAGGACAAGATTTGGGAGGTGGGGACAAGATTTTGGGGAGTGAGAACAAGATTTTGGGGGTGATCAGTGCAGCCAGAGAGCCCCAGGAAGCTGCAGCTGTGGGATTTGTGCTGCTGCTGGCTCTGGGGGAATCAGAGCCCCCCACCCTGCCCTCGGCCTCTCCACTGCTGCCACACCAGGGACAAAGGGCACAGCACGCAGGGACAGCACCCTGGCACCTCCAGCAGCAGCAATTCCTGAAAATTTCCAGTTTTTCAATGAAAAATGTTTTGCCTGATTCACAGGAGGGTGAGGACCCTGCTCTGAGGAGGACACTTGTATCCAGCAGAACTTTCTCTGTAAAGCCACATTTAGGAATAAGTGTAGTCAGGTGTCATCAAGATACTAAAAGGTTTAAAAAAGTCAAAAAACCCTAAAGTGATTGGGTGCATATGGGAAAAAGAAAGGTCTGAGGACCCAAAGGCCAGGAATGCTCCCACAGGGAGTGCAGGGAGCAGCAGGAAGTTTTTGTTTTCCCTTGAACTTGGGCATGAGAGCACTCCTGTAAAAATGCTCTGAAATCCTGGCTGCACTTGCCCCTTCTGGTGATTTTAACACAGCCAGGATTTGATTGACTTTATTTGTGGAGAAAAGAGAGTTTGGGGGAAATTAGCAGAACTCCAGCTTGTAATTCCCCCCCCCTGCAGCAGTGCCCTGTGTGAAGCTGCAGGATCTGTAAGCTTGATTTTTTTTAAGTGTATTTTTTTCTGTATTTGATCAAATTTAGAATTCAAAACCTGCTGATCAGCACCTGCTTCCACCCCCACAAAATCAGTTAAAGCAATAAAAGCAAGTCCTGATGTTCATTCCTCCTTGAAGCCCACACAAAACTTCTGTATGAGCTGAACATTTATTTTCCAAAACACAAACACACAAAAGAAATGCAGAAGGACCTTCTGCAGGTCACAGGAAATGCTGCACACGCAGGTGGAGAATGATGTGAGCTTTTAAGGTAAATTCTCCTTTTTTCCTGTGGATGTTGATGTGAACCCTCTACAATTAACTGAGCAAAATTTAAGTGACTCAACGTGGTCTGGGGTTTAAAAGGGAATTCTCAGGGAAGGCTGTTCCCAGCTAAGGGATGATGGAGAATGTTTATTTCTGCAGCTTTGCTGGGAGGTGAAGAGATTAACTGGAAGCTGCTCTGTAAACATGTCAGAGGTGTCTCTGATGCATGAGCAGAACTGTTTAGCAAACACAACCCTCTATCTCTTCCTCCTCAAATATTTTAGTCCCACTTTCCTGCAGTAAAAGAGCTCACTCATACATTGATGTGCTACATAAGAAATATTTCTCTTGATCCACAAAAACTCACAGGATTAAACTGTCCACAAAAACTCCCAGGATTAAACTCTTTATTTGCATGATCTCAATAGGGGTTTTTAGGAAGCAAATTGAAGATAATAAATGAATTTTTTTTTAATCTGAAATGCTGTGAAATAGTGCAGTACCCGTTCACATGAAATAATACAGGGTAGCAAACTGAGATTTCCAAATACAAACTGAGTGGGATGGGGGCAGAGAGAAATTATTTTGTGAGGCTTGTGGGCAAGATGCTGAAATTATCACGTGCTGTACATCACTGTGTTCACTTGGATTTTTCCAGCAATGTTTGTATCTATTTAATAATGATATTTCTTTCTGTTGCATGAAGATCAGGCTTGGGATAGGAGAGGCATCAGGAGATTTTGGTAACAGTGGGATGTTTCATCCTTAGCATAAATATCTATTGTGTACACAGAGCACAGATGTCACTGCGAGGGTATAAAATTTTACATTATAGAACTGGGCACTGATCAGCTTTACTGCCCTTAATTACAACTTCTCCATTAATAAACATGAGGCAGCAGCTTTCATCCCTATGACTCCCAAGGGCTGCCAAGGCTTTGTAGAGGGACCAGGGCTGGAAAAGGATCTGCCAGCAACAAAGATGTGAGAAGTGCAGTTTGGGAGGGGAATTACTCTCTCCAATAAAGGAGATGCTCTTGCAGCTAGATGAGAACTTTTGGAGTGAAGCTGTTCCACAGACCCTGCACTGTCAGTCCCTCCAGTGTGGGGCCCTGCTTTGCCCTGGGCTGCCTGTGGGCTCTGGGGGTCCCAGTGCCTCGGGAGGGGCTGCAGGGAACACTTTTTTCTTCTTTTCCAGGTCTGTGCTTTGTCAGCAGCTTGTTTAAACCCAGTCAGTGAGAGCCGAGCCCCAGCACTGCCTCTCAAGGTGCTCTTTGTGGGGCTTTTAGGATGTTCTTTGTCTTAGGAGAGGTTTTACAGGGCTGCTGATGGGGATGAGGCAGCAAGGAAAGAAGGGAAACCACCTGGACCTCACCTGAGTTGCTTTAGTGCTTTTTTTAAGGACACAACACACAAAGCACCAGAGAACACTGCCCAGCCAGAGCTCTGCTGGCTAACAGGGGAAAATGCAGATCCCAGTGCCCCCCAGCACAGCCCCTCCTCTCTGAGCATCCCGGAGGGCTCGGGATCCCGGGAATGCCGCGTTTGTTTAGTCAGGGCAGGGCAGGGATGCCTGTGCTCCCAGGAGAGGAGGGGGTGCCACAGTGATGCCTCACACACCTCCGGGGGGCTGGGGGAGCAGGCAGGGCTGGGCTCTGGCACAGCCTGCCCTGCAGATAACCCAGCCATGGCCCTGCAGACAGAGAGAGCGAGCACCCACCTCCTGCAGCTCCTGCTGCGGTGCTGAGACACTCTGCACCTCCCTGAAGTACTCTGCACCCTCCTGGAATACTCTGCACCTCCCTGAAATACTCTGCACCCTCCTGAAATGCTCTGCATCCTCCTGAAACACTCTGCACCTCCCTGAAATACTCTGCACCCTCCTGAAATACTCTGCACCTTCCTGAAATGCTCTGCACCTTGCTGAAATTCTCTGCACCTCCCTGAAATACTCTGCACCCTCCTGAAATGCTCTGCATCCTCCTGAAACACTCTGCACCTTCCTGAAATACTCTGCATCCTCCTGGAATACTCTGCACCTTGCTGAAATTCTCTGCACCTTGCTGAAATTCTCTGCACCTCCCTGAAATACTGTGTACCTCCCTGAAACAATCTGTACCTTCCTGAAATGCTCTGCACCTTCCTGAAATACTCTGCACCACCCTGGAATACTCTGCACCACCCTGAAATGCTCTGTACCACCCTGAAATGCTCTGCACCTCCCTGAAACACTCTGCACCTTCCTGAAACACTCTGCATTTTGCTGAAATACTCTGCACATTGCTGAAATATTGAAACACCGACAGGGGATGGCAAAGATGTGCTCTCCAACTCCACAGTATTGAGGGTTTGTCCTGAAACTTGGAATTTAATTAAGCCCTGCCTTAGCTGGAAAACCTTTAGGGTTTGTTGTTTGGTTTTTTTCCTTCTCTTTTAATGTCTTTTTTTTTTTTTTACAGCTCCACTGACCCTGCTTGTGTGAGGTCTGACAATCTCTCAGTTCAGTCATGTTCTGCAGACTGGAGTTTAGGGCTTCTCTCCATCACTTCTCTGGTCAAAGTCTTCATTTTTCCATCCCAGTTCTCTGGATGGGAGATGATCCATGAACAGATCTGTTTTCCAGCTAGGTCAGGTTCCCCATAGTGCCCTATGATTTAATTGATTCATTAATTAATCTCCTTCTTGGCTTGATTTGGGATGATTCTGGAGGTTCCTGGGTTTGTGTTGATGACAGATGTGAGCCCACATGCCCCAGTGTGAGCTCCAGAAATGCAAAATCTGAGCCACCGTGTTCTGCTCAGCCTGGCCTCGGGCTGGGGGCTGCTGGCCTGGGATATTTGCACTTCTTCATTGGCCAAAGCAAGGGAATGTGTGCTGAGCCTCGAGCAGGGACCCCTCTGATGGAAAGGTTTGTGTCTCTCGTTATAAAATTAGGCTCAGCAGCATCTTGAGTGTGCTGTTTCCACAGGAAAAGGGAAATGTCAATATTTAGATGCCTTTTAAAACCACAGTGTGAACCAAAGGTTCCTCTCAGCTGTGTGGGTGCAAATAGGAAGGGCAGCCTTGCTGTGTGTGCCAGGCTCAGATCCTGAGCCCAGCCTTCCTGCCCTTCACCCATTTCCTGCGTGTGCCTGGATAAGGCTCTTCCCGTTGGAAAAGGGGCAGAGTTTTCCTCTGCCCACCCTCCTCGGGGCTGAAGAAGAGGATTTGTCCTCCAGAAGTGCAGCATCCAGCCCAAGGAGCCAGCAGTGTTGATGAATAACAGGAAAAGCTGGCTGTTCTCCTTTTTTTGTAGTGTAGAGCCCAGGCCCAGCCCAGGGGGGATTCCTGGGGGCCTGACTCCAACATTTGGCTTTGTCCCAATCCAAAGTGGACTCCCATACTCAAGGCAAAAGCCAGGCTGGACCATGAGGCCAAGGGGGCTGCTGTCCAGCCCTGGCAGCTGCCCTGGTGCCACAAAAAGCCATTGTTCATGAAATGCCTGCAGCCAACAGCGGGCCCTGGTTGCCAGCTGAGCTGACAAATTTGAGTTCTTGAGCTGCAGCTTCAGGCCAGCTGCTGCCTCACAGCAAATGCTCTGCACAAAAATACAAGGCATCACGTTTCCTATTTGGGTGCTATCTCTCTGGACATTACTTGCACTTTCTGATAAGAAATTCATGCTGAGGCACAGCCAGTGTCCCACTGACTGGGGAGCAGACAGTCCATTTTAAAGCTAAAAGCAAAATCTATCTTGTACTGAAAAAAAACTAAAAAATTACATCCACCGATTTCTCTTTGCAAAAATGCCTCAGGTGACTAAAGCTACCTGCTGGCTCTGGCTGCTCCATCCCTGGAAGTGTCCAAGGCCAGGCTAGACAGGGCTTGGAGCAATCTGGGGCAGTGGAAGGTGTCCCTGCCCATGGCAGGGGGTGGGATGAGATGAGATTTAAGGTCCTTTCCCACCCAAAGCATTCCATGATTCTGTGATCTTGTAATGAGTAAGTATGAGATGAAGAATTCACAGAATGACAATGAGAAAAACCCTATCTTTTATATAGGGATCACAGACTAGATCCCTATTTTTCATATTTCAGAATCATTAGGGTTGAAAAGGACCTCTGGAGATCACTGAATCCAACTCCCAGCCAAGGCAGGGTCACCTGGAGCAGGTGGCAGGAATGCATCCAGGTGGGTCTGGGGTGACTCCCCAGAGGGAGATCCAAACCTCCCTGGGCAGCTGTTCCAGGGCTCTCATGGAAAGAGGTTCTTCCTCATTTTGAGGTGGAATTTCTTGTGTTTTACTTACAAGTCCAATATATGTAAGTCTAATATAATAAATCTAAATAATGAAGATTAGCGGTGCTCTTCAAAAGCCTCAGGCAGGAAAAGGTGATGATGAAATATATCACAGTAATCTTACTATTATCTATTTCTTTATTGCACTGACCACAGCACACACAAGGTATGGGAATAAATCACATGGACTCAGTTTTCTTCATGGTGGAACAAGCCCATTCTTTATTCACATAACTGGTTTTTATACAGTTTTACAGACCTTGTGGGTTAGTAGCTTTCTTGCCAATCACTTTATTGGTCAGTAACAAGTTGTTATCCTGTATTGATTGGTCACTCAAACCCTGAAGTGGATGTGCAGGGAAAGTTGTTTGTGAGAGATAGTTTTCATTTTTCTAACAGTGTAAAACCAGTTTACACAGGTGCTAGTTGTTTTTCACCCAGGAGCAGATTGTTATGTTAACAACTGCTCACACCAGGATTGCTTCACATGGGAATTGCAAAGTGCCAGCTTGCCTTAGAAGAAATGACAGGCTAGCCAGAGCAGGCTGATTTTATGAAGCCTTTCTTGATGATTTTCCTACTTCACTGCAACCATAAAGTGCCACATTTAACTCTGGCACCAGTGCTCCAGAGAGGCTGCTCAGTGTGAAAAGGGGTGGGTGAATCAAAGTGAGATCCAGGTGGGAAGGGGATCCCAGCAGGATGGGAACCAGGTGGGAAGGGGATCCCAGCAGGGTGAGATCCAGGTGGAAGGGGATCCCAGCAGGGTGAGATCGAGGTGGGAAGTGGATCCTAGGAGGGTGAGATCCAGGTGGGAAGGGGATCCCCGCAGGGTGGAAACCAGATGGGAAGGGGATCCCAGCATGGTGAGATCCAAGTGGGAAGGGATACCAGCAGGGTGAGATCCAGGTGGAAAGTGGATCCTAGGAGGGTGAGATCCAGGTGGGAAGGGGATCCCCGCAGGGTGGAAACCAGATGGGAAGGGGATCCCAGCAGGGTGGGAACCAGGTGGAAAGCAGATTCCATCAGGTTGGGAACCAGGTGGAAGGGTTCCCAGCAGGGTGGGAACACCGAGCTGGAAGCGAGGAGCCTGGCGGTGGGTGTGACACTGTGACAATGTGGGTGTGCTCCCTGTCCCCAGCACAGCCTGGCCAAGGCTCTCTACGACAACAAGGCGGAGTGCTCGGACGAGCTGGCGTTCCGCAGAGGGGACATCGTGACGGTGCTGGAGCAGCACGTGGCGGGCAGCGAGGGCTGGTGGCGGTGCTCCCTGCACGGCCACCACGGGCTGGCCCCCGCCAACCGCCTGCAGCTCCTGCCGCCCTCCACAGCCCACGGCCCCGCCGAGCCGCCAGCCACGCTCAGCATCTACCAGGTGCCCTCCGTGCCCAAGGCCACGGTGGCTTCGGCCACCTACGAGAAGATGGAGGGCTGGGTGCAGCCCCAGGCCGTGTACCAGGTGCCGGCCCTGGCGGCGCAGCTGCTCAGCGAGAGGACCAAGCGCTCCACGCAGCAGGTGAGCTCTGAAAAACCAGATGTTGTTGTTAAAACGATGGCTGGGAGGGGGGAAAAAAGGAAGCCTGAGATTTTCGGTGGTGTTTGCAGCAGAAGAATGATGGTGTTTAGGAAACTCCCATCAATTTATAGAATAGTGTGAGAAATGCTGCTCTGGGCGACAGATGAGAGTCTCTGCATTCCGTGCTCCCTCACCTTTCTGACAGTTTAAAACAGCTGTAAAACAGGGCAGGAAGTAAAGAATATACCATTTGTCTGGGAGAATCTATATATGATTTACAAAGTTAAAATAACAAGAGACAGAACTTTCTCCAGCAGCCATCCAGAGCCCTCTGGGCACATGTGGAGTCTCTGCATCCATCTGCACAGGAACATGATTCATCATTTTTTAAAAATCACCCTTTGGTGTGTGATTGCTGGGTTTGGTCTGGTTTTTACTGTCTGCAGCAGCTCAGCAAGTTCAGAATGCTGCTGCCTCTCTCTTGTGCTGTCACTGGGCTTGCACCAAGCTGCAGCCCCTGCCAGATGCAGAAAAACACAAAGTTTTGTTGTGTGCCCTCAACCAGTTTCTCTCCCAGCCTATTTCTGCTGCTGAGATGTTGACCAAGGTGTACAGGAGGGGAGCTGCCACCAGTTCCTTCAGTTACTGAGGAGAACAAACTGGTTTTCTAAGGTTTCATTGCAGCTCCCTGGCCTGGCTCTTCTTTCTCCCAGCTCCTCAAATGTACATGGAACATGCAACTTGATTACATCTCACTGGTTTTTAACATCAAAACCTTGTGCTTTCTTCAGGAAAAAATGAGTGGGGAGTGTTTCATAATGAAAGGGAAATGGAGCAGGTGGGGACAGAGTTCAAGTGCGAGGTTTTGTTCAGTTCTGTGAGCTCTCCAGCCCTGGGTGGCTCTTTATTCTGTGTATGGAAATCACATTTGAAATTCTAATTGAAAAAGAAAAGGAAGAAAATTCAGCTATATAGTGTTTTAGGCTGATTTAATGATCGTTTGATTTATGGGGCTCATTCAGCCACCTTGCCTCCTGCTGTGTGGAAGGCCAGTCATGGAAATCATGCTGCTTCCTGCTGGGTGGCAGGTGGGTGCTGGAAAACAACAAACTCAGGGCATCCCTGCTGACCAAAACCTCATTTTCAGCTCTGCAGCTGCACTGCACAACCATAACTCAAAGTCAAACCGAGTACAGCTACAAGAGACTCTTCTGCACTTGCTGTCATTGATTTCTCCACAATTCCTGACCCTAAAGGAGCCATTTGCAAACTGAATCAGAAATTGGCATCAATTTTCCATGTTGTGCCAGCAAATCAGGTGGAAAATGTCATCTATTCATTATGTGGATGAATGGCCTGGCAGAGCAAGGCTTGGCTCTCCCTGCCTCATCTCATGAATTTATCCACCTAAGCTGTGCCTAGTCTAAGAATGAAAAAGAGTGAAGGAGGAAAAAGAAATGTCCCAGCCTCTGATGATTATCCAGAAGCTGAGAGTGGGGCTGCCTGTGGCACAGTGTCCCAGCTGTCCCCACACCAGCTGCACCCTGGTGGTCACAAGCTGTCCCCAAGGCAGGGGAGCTCAGGGAGCACAGAACAATCCAGGCCATCCCACAGAGATCCTGTGGCACAGCTGGCAAAGCTCCTGCCATACTCAGCTGTCCTCTGAGCAGCTGGGAAAAGCCACTGTGAGTCTTTGAGGGAGCTGGTTGAAAGCAGTGAAACAAGAATAAATCCCTCAGAGCCTGGGTGTTTTCACCCCACAGAGAAACCTCCTTGCTTCTGCCTCACACCCAGGGCACCTTCTGGTTCTGCTGCCACTGACAGGACTTGCAAAAGTACCAAGATGTGATATCCAGTGAGTTTCCTTTCTGCTGGATTCTCAGATTTGTCCACCTGGAAGCAGACCTGCCTAAGGAGGGCTTTTATCTTTTACCCTTTCCCTCGGGGAAGCTGTGCCTCTTTTGCAAGGAAGATGCTCATACTCAGGCACAGGTTGCCCAGGATTCCCCATCCCTGGAGCAGTTCCAGGCCACATTGGAGGGGGTTTGGAGCAGCCTGGGATAGTGGAAGGTGTTCCTGCCCTCTGCAGGGGGTGGAAGAGATGCTCTTGTAGATCCCTCCCAACCCAGAGCATTTTGTGACTCTGTGATTCTCCATCACAGCACTAAGAGGATTTGTGTTCACTCCTCATTCCCTGTTTCCAGGTGAGAGCTGAACCAGGCAGAGTGAAGCTGCACTCTCTTCCTCCATCATATTTCCCCTACATTTAGCTGCTGAAGGACTTGCACAATGGCAATCACTCCCTCCAGTTAAAAACCAGTTTAAAGTTTAAAATTTCCTGTAATATCTCACCCCAGCAGTGTTTCTGGAGGTTTGCAAGGGCCCATTTATAAATTAGCTGAGGGTAGCCAGGCTAAAGGCAGGCTGCATGAACAAAATTCCATCTTTTCGTGGTTGATTCTAAAAAAGAAAAATCCTAACCCAGCATTCATATTTTGTGACATTAATTGTCCCACAGATCTGGTCATGGCTGCTCAAATTATGATTTAATCAAAAAGGAGAATCTGACTGCAAAGATATAATTCCCTGTTTCTGGAGCTGGACAGGACATCAAGGTTTAATCCTTCCAAATGAGTCATTAGTACATAACTACAGAATAATGCTCAGCCTCACTTTTCTGCTGCTCTGACATTAAATTGGCTTGACCCAATGACTGTGGGCTTGGAGAAGTCGAAATTTCCCCACTTCCTTTTTTAAGTGGTTCTGCTTTTGGGCAGTTTAAAGGTTTAAGTGATAACTGCAGCAGAAAAGATTTGGATTTTCTCCAAATCTTTTCTGCCCTGTGGTTTGTAAGGCAGATTGTCTTTGTGCCAGTTCAGATCTTATCTAAAATGTACCAAACATGCTGGTAAACGAGAATTATTTGAGAATAAACATGCTATTGCTCCTAAGGTCAGTTCCTGTCTCTCACCTTCAGTGAAGAGCTGAAGTTTTTTATCACTTAAGAGTGATTACTCCAGCAGTGGCTTTTTCAGCTAAATGACTTTTCAAAGCTTCCTGCTGATGCAGTTTTATTATTATTATTTATTTTTTCTCCCCTCCAAGCACCTGTTTACCCTCCCCAGAGCCTGCAGGGCCTCAGCCCCAAACATCAGGGGTGAGGTGTACGATGTCCCCTCCTCGCAGCACCGCTCCCTGCTCCCACAGGTGAGTCCTGCCCCCTCCCTCCCTGCAGCTGCCACCTCAGAGCAGATCTGCAGTCAATTCCACTGTCACCCTGCTTGCTTTTTGCCAATTTGGGAAGAAAGTAATCTATTTTTAGCTCAAAACCTCAGTTCTCCTGAGTTTCTTAGACATTTAGAGCAATGTGTCTTAAATCTGGTGTGTTTCTAATAAACACTTCCATTTTTTCTGTCAGTAATACTGATAGAAAAACACTGATAGATATCAGTGACACTGATACAGAAAATTCAAAAAGACATCTATAGTGTCACCCTCTCTGCCTTGGAATCCATGGGAAAATGCCTTACTGACAGAAAAAATGGAAGTGTTTATTAGAAATGCACCAGATTTAAAACACATTGCTCTGAATTTCTAAGAAAGTCTGGAGAACTGAGACTTTTGAGCTAAAAATGGATGATCTTCTTCCCAATTTTACAAAAAGCAAACGGGGTGACAGTAGAATTGACCTGTCACCCTCTCTGCCTCGGAATCCCTGAGGAAAGCTGGGGGTGTCATTTGGTGGGGGTGCCTTGGGGATGTTTAGAGAAGAGTCACAAGCGCATGCCCAGCAAGAAATTAAATGTCACCTCCCCACCCTCCTCCTAGAAATAACACACCCTGGCTTTGGTCACATCCCCATGATGTGTCCTGTTACACAATCCTGTCCCTGGTGCTGTCCCACTCCCCTGGGCTCAGTGAATGTCACATTTCCTCCACCTCTGAGGAGGGGACAGGCACCAGTCCCCAGCCTGTCCTGTCACCTCCCACACCAAGGAGTGAGTGGCACTGCAGCACATCCAGGGCTCCCCAGCCCCTGCTGCCCCTGGCAGTGCAGGCTGGAGCCCAGTCCATCATTATCCACAGATGTCCTGGGTGACCCCTGCTCAGACCCAGACCAACTCATGCGTGGCCCAAAGCCTTTGATCCCACTCAAGGCCCCAGTGGGCTCTAAAGAGGATCAAAATAAACCAATTTTCTTCCCTTTGAGCAGAGTGGTGCCACTCCCCCCAGCACACGGAAGGGCTCCATGCTGGGCAGATCCCCTGAGAGCTTCCAGGCAGAGCAGAAGCAGCTGTACAACATCCCATCCAAGCCAGAAAAAGGAGGAGCTGGCAGCCAGGACTCACCAGCAGGCAATGTAAGTAAGGCTTGGTGGGCACAGAAGAATCTGTCACTCCTAGCATGCCTGCCTTGGAGCAGGGACAGGTTTCCCATCTCCTCCCCACTGTTTCTTACACAACAAATGGTCCTGAATGCCCCTTTTCCAGCTTAGACTCCAGCTGTACGCACAAATATCTGTATCAAGCAAAATTTAAAGTCATTGAAGATGTTTGAGCAGAGTCAGTGGTGTCTGTTGGTGAGTTATTGCTTGAAAGGGTGTGCATGTGAGTGGGGAACAAGTGTCTACAGATTTCACTGGCTGGGGACTCTGCTGTAGGATCTAATCACCTGTACTCCAGATATTTTACCTTTGATACATGCAGCTTGTGCATGTTGGAAAATAAAAAATACAGGCAGCCTTTCTGTGGTGCTGTTCCATTGACATCAGTGGAGTTGCACACATTTGTGTGCTCTGAGAATTCAGTTCTGCTTCTCATTCTTGTTCAAAAAGATGGTTTATGAACCCTCTGTGCTCTGTTGCAGTTATATGATGTCCCTCCCAAAAGAGAGCTCGATGACTCAGAAAATAAATCTCAGAAGAAGTGCTGGGGCCATTACAACACCTTGCCAAACCCTCGGAAATCCGAATGGATTTACGATATTCCAGTATCCCCCGAAAATTCCATGTTCAAAGCCAACCCTCCTGGGCAGCCTGTGGAGAAGCAGGTGCTGTATGACATTCCCCCAGCCAGGTACAAGGCTGCAGCCACAGCCACTGAAGGCAGGGCTGGGAATCCACAGCTGTACGACTTTCCACCGGCCCAGCGGAAATTAACGCTTCCAGCAATCCCCCTGTACGACGTTCCACCCTCACGGGACGTGCTCCTCCTGCCACAGAACAGCAGCTCTGAGCTGCCCCCGAGGCTCCTGGCTGCCAAGGCTGAGAATCAGATCTCTGAGGAGAACGTTTATGATATTCCCAAAGGTTTGCCCAGTGCTGGACACTCCAAAGAGATGGAAAACAGTGATGGCTCCAGAGACCAAGCACACGGTGCTTCTCCACAGCTCTCCTTGGATGCCAAGTCAGAAAATGACAGTTTGTGTGTCTCTAGTGTGGACAGCAGAAGCAGCACTCTCTCCTCATCCTCCAGCTCTGCTGCTGAGTCATTTTCTACACTGTCGCCATCCCCAGAGCCTGTCCAAGAAATCAAACTGGAGCTGGAAGCAGCCATCGAGACCCTGACTCGGCTGCAGCACGGCGTGTCCAGCTCCATCGCCAGTTTAATGATCTTTGTGAGCAGCAAGTGGAGATTGCAGGAGCACCTGGAGAAAAGCCTGGAGGAGATCCACAGAGCAGTGGATCACATAAAGGTGTCACTGGGCGAGTTCCTGGCCTTTGCTCAAGCCCTGAAGGGAAACGCCTCCAACCTCACGGATAACAACCTGCAGGCCAGAATTAAAAAGCAGCTGGAAATCCTCATGAATTCCTACAAAATATTGACAGAAACGAGGGAAGCTCTCAACAGCTGTAGCTGGTCCCTGGAGGCTTTGGTGCTCAGGAAGCCCCAGAACAACCCTGATGACCTGGATCGCTTCGTTATGGTGGCCAGGACAATTCCAGACGATATCAAGAGGTTTGTGTCCATCATCATCGCCAACGGGAAGCTGCTCTTCAGGAAGAACGAGAAGGAGCAAGAAAAGAAGCAACCAGAAGTGAACCTGGAATGCAAAATGGCAAAACAAATCCCAGTGCCAAGAAGAGTAGAAATTGAGTCACTCCAGAGAAATGCTCCTCAGAAATCCAGCCAAAGCCAGGTCCCTGTGGAGAAACCAGAAGAAAATTGCAGCGAGGATTGTGATTATGTCCAGTTACAGGTCAGTGACACTGGGGTTTATTCTCTGTACTCCTCACCCTTTGCAGGTGTTGGGCTGTTAATATCAGCACTATTCCACCTTTGCAGTGCCACATTCAGTTTGCTCTATGTCCCACTTTCCAGGCTTTACAAAGATCCAGGACTTTGTGACAGTGCTGGATGGCACGTGCACAATGAGCAGTAGAGAGAATGAGAGAAAATCAAACATTTTTATCATTCTTGCCAGCTTAAATTCATTTGGGAAGTAGGTTTCATTGGAAGTTAGCAATACCTTACTTCTCTTTTCTCTCACAGTTCTCTTCCTGCCACTACATTGTGTTTAGCACGACAAGAGATGTTCCTTCCTAACTTGATGTGTCATGGAAATCCTGTTTGCATAGAAATTAAACTCTGTGAATTATCACATTTATTTGTTGGAATCATTCTGGATGATTGTAAGAATCTCCTTAGAATCACTAAAGTATCTACTAAGAATATCTCCCTTAGTTTCCCAAAGAAATGCTGATTGTCCTTAAAATTTAGGGAACGTTACATTGAAATGTTTTGTTGATGTTGGTTTCAGTCTCAGATTTTGCAGGATCAGGCACTGCACTTTTAGGAGGGAAAAACCTACAGCTCCTTCTAATAAATCCCCCACTTCTATTTGCAACATGAAGGCTGCAGAACAAATAATTGTTTCCCCGTGAAATAAGAGAAAACCACATTTATATTTAAATACTTTATGTAGTTGTTTCAACTTTGCTTTCATTTCAATTTGTAACAGGCACAGAAAGTCATTTCAGGTAAAGAAGTAGCAAAGAAGAGTACAGAGTCAAACCCAAAGGTATTTCTGACTTTGAAAATATTATTTATGAGGGCTTTTAGTCCCTGATTTCTGTGCTTGCTAAACTCAGAATAATCTGCATTCAGACACACATCTCTACACATAGAGACCTATTTGCTTCTCAGAGATCATTTTCCCAGAATTACTGCTGAAAACCTGTGAAGAACACTTACTTACCTCAATCAAACAACTCCAGTTTGATGTCATACCATTTCTTTTATTGCCTTTCAGCATCATTTGAGATAAGGCTGTGAGGATCAGTATTTCAAAGTATCTTGTCATGCACTAGCACAAAATTGCCTTGTTTTGTGCATTTTAATCATTCATAACCGTGATTAGATCCATTACAGATCAATGTTTTGTATTATTTGAAAGCTTCAAGGCCAGGCTGTGTAAAGGATTGATGTTCAGCTGCAGCACTTTGCGTGCTATCCAATATTAAAATTGTATTTAGGGGAAAAAAAGCAATCAGGAGAATTTCCAACACTTTATGGAAAGAGAAATTACTGTAAAGGCTCCGGGGTGTGGCGATTTGGAGACCACAAAAAATTCAGGGTAGAGCAACCACAGAAACAACCAGCGTGTGACGCCAGGCTGAATCTATTTCTATTTTAACCCTTTCTCCAGGTTTTGCCATGTGCAAAAAAGACTGAAAACGCCAGCAGGAAAATCCCCCTCCCCGAGCACTGCAGGCTGTGCTTCGCTGCCCTGCACAAGGCCATCGGCGTGTTCACCGCCAGCCTCAGCAGCCAGCAGCCCCCCGAAATCTTCATCTCCCACAGCAAACTCATCATCATGGTGGGCCAGAGGCTGGTGGATTCCCTGTGCCAGGAGACCCAGGAGAGGGAGGCCCGGAGCGACGTCCTGCACGGCAGCAGCCGCTTCTGCAGCCTCCTGAAGAAGCTGGCCCTGGCCACCAAGAGCGCGGCCCTCACGTACCCCAACGCCGAGGCCAGCCGGGAGCTGCAGGAGCACACCGAGGAGCTGGCCCAGTACGCGCAGCAGTTCCGAGCCATGCTGGACTGAGGGACCGCTGCTCCGCGGGGCACCGCTCGCACACAGCTCCTGAGGGACCCGCTGCCGGCAGGTGAAGATCCCCACGCTCAGAATTCCCTCCAGGAATTCCCTGGCTGCAGGTGAAGATGCCCACGCTCAGAATTCCCTCCAGGAATTCCCTGGTAGCAG
Organism: Pyrgilauda ruficollis; assembly: GCF_017590135.1. Taxonomy (NCBI): domain Eukaryota; kingdom Metazoa; phylum Chordata; class Aves; order Passeriformes; family Passeridae; genus Pyrgilauda; species Pyrgilauda ruficollis. Next base: position 4,019,170 of record NW_024526044.1, on the reverse strand, counting down.
GTGAAGATCCCCACGCTTAGAATTCCCTCCAGGGACTCACTGGGTGCCAGTGCAGGTGAAGATCCCCACACTCAGAATTCCCTCCAGGGACTCACTGGCTGCAGGTGAATATTCCCACTCAGAACTCCCACCAGGAATTCCCTGGGTGCCAGTGCAAGTGAAGATCCCCACACTCAGAATTCCCCCCAGGAACTCCCTGGATGTCAGTGCAGGTGAAGATCCCCATGCTCAGAATTCCCTCCAGGAATTCCCTGGTAACAGAGAAGATCCCCACACTCAGAATTCCCTCCCTGCAGGTGAAGATCCCCATGCTCATATTCCCACTCAGAACTCCCACCAGGAATTCCCTGGGTGCCAGTGCAAGTGAAGATCCCCACACTCAGAATTCCCACTAGGTGTTTCCTGGGTGCCACTACAGGTGAAGATCCCTACACTCAAAATTCTCACCAGGAATTCCCTGGGTGTACTGTTGGCAGGTGAAGATCCCCATTCAGAGTTCCCACCAGGAATTCCCTGGGTGCTGGTTCTGGTGAAGATCCCCACACTCAGAATTCCCACCAGGAATTCCCTGGGTGCTCTGGTAGCAGGGGAAGATCCCCACAGCAGCTGATGCAGAAGAATTAAATCTGCACTTTCCTCTCCACTCTTCACATCCTGCCTGGAAATGTCATTGTCACAGCAGCTGGGTGGGAATGTTTGCTGTGTATTGGAGCAAAAGTTGTTGATTATGGGACTGATTTCTTATTTTTTATTCTCTATGTATGTCTGATAAATGTATTTTCCTTTTTGTTTTTTTTTTTTTCTATTCCTGTAAAGTCTGTCTTTAAATGTAGCTGCACAATGTTCTGTAACTTATGATATTCCAATATCAATTGTTTCCTGAGGAGTTTACTCAAAATTTGTAATCTCAGGCTTGGTTTGGGTTTTTTTCAACAGCTGCAAAGCTAATTTTTGGTTTTAACAAATGCAACACAGTGCAAAATCTGGTGAGTAGGAAATGCACCAGGCTGGTACTTGAGCACAGAAAAAAACTTTGGGAGAAGTCCTGACTCCTGATAAATCCCCAGGGAGCACATCATCCTCTGTCACAGCCCGGAGCTCCCAGAGCACTTCTCCAGCTGGGGAAAAAAACATTTATTTCAGTCACTAGAGGTGCAGAGCTTTGGGCAGCCGGACAGGTGATGTTATTCCCTGCTGGAATTCCATTTATTTTGGTCACTAGAGGTGCAGAGCTTTGGGCAGCTGGACAGGTGATGTTATTCCCTGCTGGAATCCCATTTATTTCAGTCCCTAGAGATGCAGAGCTTTGGGCAGCTGGACAGGTGATGTTATTCCCTGCTGGAATCCCATTTATTTCAGTCCCTAAAGGTGCAGCGCTTTGGGCAGCCGGACAGGTGATGTTATTCCCTGCTGGAATCCCATTTATTTCAGTCCCTAAAGGGGCTGTGGGCAGCCGGACAGGTGATGTTATTCCCTGCTGGAATTCCATTTATTTCAGTCCCTAAAGGTACAGAGCTTTGGGCAGCTGGACAGGTGATGTTATTCCCTGCTGGAATTCCATTTATTTTGGTCACTAGAGGTGCAGAGCTTTGGGCAGCTGGACAGGTGATGTTATTCCCTGCTGGAATCCCATTTATTTCGGTCCCTAAAGGTGCACAGCTTTGGGCAGCCGGACAGGTGATGTTATTCCCTGCTGGAATTCCTGCTCTGGGCTCCAGCCCAGCCCTCAGAGCCTTGGCCTGTGCAGGTTTTTAACTTTATCCCCCAATTTTCTGGACATAAAAATTTCTGGGTGTGACAAAGACACTGCGGCCTCGCGCGGCTACACCCGCGCTAATTGTAATTAGTTCTGCGAATTAATTTATTTTACGGCTGCAAGGCCCGGCCTTTGCTGGGTGTCCGCCCTCACAAGGGACAATCACGGCGTGAGCAGCCCGGGGACCCGCTGCCCCCTCAGCATCGTTCTCCTTGTCACCCCCGTGTTTTCGGGGTGATTTATCGCCGATATGGGTCACTATCACCGCCACATCACACTCGGGGCAGCGCTCGCATCCCACCGGGAATTCTGTGGAGCAAACTCGCTCCTGTGCTGTCCGTGACAGAGCTGAGGGCGGGACGCGCCTCCTCAGCGCCCCCACCAGCCCGCACCGCCTCGGGAGAGCCTCGTTTGGCCGGAAATCCTCCCAAAATGGATATCCCGGGGGATTTCCTCATAAAAACCAGGGATAGACCTGCGGGAAAGGGGCGGGAAGGCCGCTGGGAACGCCCTCCTCCCCCCCCGCTGAGTTGGTACGTTCCTTGCGCCCCCGGTCCCGGCGCGATGGGCTCGCCCGCCGCGCCCCGCCCGAGAGCCATGACCACGCCCCCAGCCAACCGTTGCTAAGCAACAGTAATCGCTGCTAAGTGATCGTTGCTAGGCAATAGCGTCATTGTAGTGCGCCGGAAGTGGCTCGGCGTACCCGGAAGTGCGCAGAGAAGGAGAACCCGGAAGCGCCATGGGATGCGATGGCGGCACCATCCCCAAGCGGCACGAGCTGGTCAAGGGGCCCCGCAAAGTCGAGAAGGTCCGGGGGGGGAGGATCTGTGATGGATATAGGGCTGCGGGGAGGGGGAGCCCCGGCCCGGGGGCCCTGTGTTAGGGTGGCGCTGGTGGCGGCTCAGGGCGGGGCCTGTGTCCTGTGCGGGGGCTTGGACGGGAAGTTCAGCGAGGCCAAGGGCCGGGGCCTGCCCTGGGCTCACTGCAGCCCCGAGAGCGCTGCGGGCTGGGAGAGAGGGGCTGGGAACGGGGCCGGGCTGGGAACAATTGGAACTGCCCAGGGAGGGTTGGAGAATGCATCAGGAATTTTACCAAAGTCTTTGGCTGGAGCTGTTTTGTGAATTATCCGAGTGCACGAAGCAGGTTTGGTAAGAAACCCCAGTGCTTCAAGTGTGAGCTGATTTTTTGCTTAAATAATTTACAGATTTTGTAACTAATGAGGGTTTTTTCCCCTCCAGGTTGACAAAGTGGCTGAGCTGGTGGCCAGGTGGTTCTACTGTGCCCTGAGCCAGGAGAAGCTGCGTCCACCCATCGTGGCCTGTGAGCTGGGCAGGTGGGAGTGCTGCCATGGCCACCTCAGGAGCTAAAACAGAAATAGAAATATAAATTCTAAATACAAAATTTAATAGGATAAAATTATTTGTTATCTATATATAAAATATATTCTATTAATCCCATATCAAAATATGAAATCAATTTAAATTATACATTAAAATTCTAAATATAAAATTAAATAATACAAAATTAATTTGAATATATTGAAATAATTCAATATGAAAATATTAAATAAATTGAAATTATAGATCTAGAATTATATATACAACATTAAATATTAAAAATTTAAAATATATTAATAAAATTTAATGAGATGTATTAGCTATCAATAATATGATGTAATATATTATAACATTATATTAGTATATTAAAATTAATTAGATAAATATATGCTCAATTAAACGTATAAAATTATAAATACAGAATTAAATAATATAAATACAAAATATATTTAAATTCAATTTAATATATTAATTATATCAATAATTTAATAATTAATAAAGTTAATATATTAATTCTATTGCAATACATTAATATATTAAATTTATTAAATATAAGCTATAAAAGCAAATTATTATTAAAATGATAAATATAAAATTACAAATACAAAACGCTATGGCAAGCCAATATAACCACTGGTGTTTTTCTGTTCCAGGCTGTACAACAAAGATGCCATCATTGAATATTTGTTGGACAAATCCCCTGATAAAACCCCCATGGAATCTGCATCCCACATCAAGAGCATTAAGGTAAACAGGTTGTGTTTGATGTGAGAGGTTAAAATCAGATGTTCAATCCCTGAGTCATGCTGTAAAATCTCTATTTGCTCATGCTCCCACTATGGATTGAAGTGTTTAAACAACAAAACACAGTGGCAGCAATGTTAAGGATTGTTTTCATGGCTCAAAAATCTCGGGGAAAAAGCTTAAGGTTTCACAGAATCACAGAATCCCTGGCTTGGGAGAGACCTTCCAGATCTCTGAGTCCAGCTCAGCCAGAGCCTGGCCCCCAGTGCCACATCCAGGCTTTGTTAATCACCCCCAGGGATGGTGACTGCACCACCTCCCCGGGCAGCCATTCCAGAACTTTATCACCCTTTCCCTAAAAACCTTTTCCTGCTATCCAGCCTGTATTCCCTTGGTGCAGCTGGAGGCTGTGTGCTCTGGTTGTGTCAGTGCCTGGAGACAGAGCCCAGCCCAGCTGAGCACAGGCACCTCTCAGGAGCTGTGCAGAGTGATGAGGGCACCCCTGAGTCTCCTTTTCTCCAGGTGAGCACCCCCAGCTCCCTCAGTGCTTCCTCACAGGGTTTGTGTTCTGGACACTTTCCAGCCTTTCCATGTCCTTCCTAAATTGGGGGACCCAGAGCTGGACACAGCACTCGAGGTGTGCCCTCAGCAGTGCCCAGCAAGGGGAGCACTGACCTCCCTGTCCTGCTGGCCACTCTGTTCCTGATGCAGGTTTGTGTTTTTCCTTTGTAGAACGTGACAGAGCTGCAGCTGGTGGACAACCCAGCCTGGTGTGGGGACAAGGAGAGCATCAAGGGGGACAAGTACGATGACCTGCAGGCTGCACGCTTCATCTGCCCCGTGGTGGGGCTGGAGATGAACGGCAGGCACAGGTCAGGGCTGGGGCTGCAAACTGCACACAGGGCAGGGAAACTGCCTGGGAAGTGGAAATGATGTGCTGACCCAGGGCTTGGGGGGAATATCTGTCTGGCTGTCAGCTTTCAGGCTTGAACTTTCATAGTTCAAGAGGCTTCTGGGTGTTCTTTCGTGGTATATTTAAGAGGAAAGATAAGAGTTAGCCTGTTCTTGAATAAATTAAGATGTGTAATGAAGGAGTAGGGGGAAATGTTGGCAGAGAAAAAGTATCTAAAGGTTGTTTGGGGGGTGGAGCACAGGAGATGAGATGTGACCTCCCTTGGATTCACATCAAGCAGTTGGAATCATGGATTGATTTGGGTTGGGAGGGACCTTAAAGCTCCTCCAGTGCCACCCCTGCCATGGGCAAGGACACCTTCCACTGTCCCAGGGGGCTCCAAGCTTCATCCCACCTGGCCTTGGGCACTGCCAGGGATCCAGGGGCAGCCACAGCTGCTCTGGGCAAGAATATTCCTCCCCAATATCCCATCCATGCCTGCCCTCTGGCAGTTTGGAGCCATTCCCTGTGTGCTGTCCCTCCATCCCTTGGAAATCCTCTCTCCATCTTTCCTGCAGCTCCTTCAGGCCCTGCAAGGCCACACTGAGCTCACCCCAGAGCTTCTCCAGCCCAGGTGAACAATCCCAGCTCTGCCAGCCTTTCCTCACGTTCTGTCTCTCCCTGTGTTAGGATCAGACTGGAGATGGATTCTCTGTCCCAACCCTGCAGTAAATCTGTATTTTACTGCTCTGGGGCAGGGGATTTCCTCACAGCCTGGTTTGGGCAGAGCAGCAGCTCCTTTGTCACCTGAGAGATGAGGAGTTCACAGCTTAATGGTTGCAAAGAATTTCTTCCTCCAGAGAGGGATTAGCCAGGAGATACTCAACATAAAAAACCAAAATACCTGTTGTGGTTTAATGTAGCCAATACTTTTCATTCATTTTTTGCATTGTGCAAATTAATAATAAATGAATTACACACTTAACTATGCTGATAGTTTGATTAGATGCAAGAACTTGTAAAGCAGGTGGGCTGTGACCTGCCAGCAGTGCACAGATCTCTCCTAGATTTCTTAAAATTATTGTGTGTTGTCTTTTCTTGGAAGGTTTTGCTTCCTGAGAAACTGTGGCTGTGTGTTCTCTGAGCGTGCTCTCAAGGAAATTAAAGCAGAAGTTTGTCACAAGGTGAGTTTTGCCAGCTGTGGAAGCAGCTGGGCCACGTGCATGTTTATATAATTGCATTCACTGCTATAAAAAGGGAGTTTTTATCTCAGCATGCAAATTGAAACTGAACTTGTGAAAGTTCTGTTCCATGATGGCCTCAAGTGTTTCTTCATGGTTTTTTAATTAAAAAAAATTATTCTAAATAACTATAAAAATGAGTAGTTTTGTTCTCAGAGTGTGATTTGGCAGTAACTGCTTTTTTCCCAATATTTGGTACTAATTTCAGTTTTTTAAAGGGTGATTGGTTTGGGTTGGGGGTTTTGTTTGATTGGTAATTTTTTCTTCCTGAATGCACATGGCTTGTGTTTTATCAGTACCTGTTCTATGGTTAAACTGGTTGTAAGTTCAGGTTATGGTTTGTATTTTTGAAGGACATTGGGTGTTGCTTTTTTCTTTATTTTTGGTTGGGGCCAACTTTGTAGAATTCTCAGCAGTTCTATAAATTATTGTAGAAAATACTGACAATTTCACATAGCTGATCTCATTGTAAAGGTTTTTCTGTAGCTAAGAACAATGATAAAATGAGCAAATACCCTTTTTTCCTATCACTACTTTCATTATCAGCAAGATTTGTGGTGAGAGTTGCCCCACTAGGGCAGTTATTTAATTTCTCTGAACACCCTGATATTGGATAAAACATGGAGTATATTTATATTAAACAAGACCTGGGAAGAAACACTTTTGTCTTGGTAAATTGTTGAATATTGTAAGGTTTAATCTCATATTGCTGCTTTCAGTGCTCATTTTGTTCTGTCCTAATGGCTTTGTTTCCTCTTGGCAGATAATCATTTATTTTTAATGAGGTTTTTTTATTTGCATCTAAATTTTTGTTGATGGATGGATGTAACCAGAGCAGAAAGTGCAGGAATGAGATGTTTTGTCCATGGTTTGGCCAGTGTGATAATTTGATAAAAACAAAATGAATCTCACATATTTTTCCCTGGCTTTTTTTCAGTAATGAGTATTTAACATGCAGCTGGAAATTCTTCACAATATTCAGAAAGATTCTTCTAGAAATAATTAAATGGATATAATATTTAGTCTCTCATGGCTGGGTTTTGATGCACAAAGACAATGGTGACCAGCTGAGAAAACACACAGAGTAAGGTCAGAGAGTGATTTGGCAGATTTTGGGTCTGTTCTGGTGCTGTTCTCCTTCAGAACCAAAAAGGGGAGTAAAACTCTTCTGAACAGGAGCAGAGAGAAGAGGTTGCTTTGTGGTATCTCACAGTTTATGTCCAAAGCACTAATTAGCAGCATTAAAATCATGCTTTAATTTGGAAGCTGTCTCTCTGAGAAGTTCCTGTGGATGTAAAATATGCTGGGAGTGGTGTGGGGACAGGACAGAGGTTATGGGATTGGTGCTGGAAGTCCTTCTGGGGGTCACTTTGAAAGTTAAGGACAAGATTACATTTAAAATGTACTTTCTTGGATCACTTCAGAGTTTATTTTGGACCTGTTTTCAGAGTCAAGTAAACACAGACTTGAACTAGTGCCCAAACTCTGAAGCTCTGTGCCATATCAAACACTTAACCCCAGGTTTAATTTAGATATGAAGCTTTCTGAAACAGATTTTATGCCTGTGGCTGTCAGATCCAGAGCTGGGTGTGCAGCAGTGGTTCCAGGGTCACTTTGGCACTTTCTGCTCTTAGGGCACCAAATTAACAAATATTTGCTGAGGTCTGAAAGTTGTGATTGATCAACTCTTTAACATAATAACACAGAATTCATAAAGGCTTTTCATGTGTGTTTCAAGGTGATGTGGTCATGGTAATCACAGTAATGAGTTGAATACTATTTATTACTTGAGAATGGTTTAATGATGATTTTCCTAAAATTTTGTTTCAAATCCAAAATCCTTTAAGCAAAGAAGGTCATGCTGCAAAGAAATTCTTAAGCTGACATGGCTTAAGTCATATAAGAATTGTATTTTCAGAGGCTTTTTTGTGCAGGTTTTTTGCCTGGTTCAATTTCTGCAAAAGGAGCCCATGATATACAGTGCCTGGCTATTGAACTTTTCATTTTAATTCAATTTGGAAATGATGTACAACAATTGTTCTGTGTGGTGGTGCCAGGGCTGAAAGCTGGAGACTGGATTTGCTGCAATGATGGCAATAAGGAACCTTCCATTCCCCTTTTAAAAGACATCATGGAGTGGATAAATGCTGGCAGTGCCCCACAGTGGACTGGAGAGAAATTAATTATGAATATTGCTGTGATTAGTACCTGCCAGACACCCATTAGCTTCAGTAATGGTTTGGAGAGAGGCTCTCAACAAGCTCAGCATGAACATGTGCCTGGCTTTTATTTTCCTTTCTTTTTTAGCTTTATTTCCCTCCATAAAAAAAGCATCTCCAGCAATATTTAGCCACAGGATAAGTCCTGGATTATCCATGAAACCAAGCACAGGCCTTTGGGTTGAGTTTGTAAATAAATAGGGACCAGATGGCCTTTCTTTAGGTTAAAGTTCATGTGCAAGAAATGATGTTTCCAATAAACATTTGTGGGAAAATGAGGAGGAAAGTTCCAGCAACCAGGGAATAAGTTTGGAATAAGAAACTTTCATGTCCTGTTGTTGGGTGATTTGATTTCTTTGGGAATAGGCTCAATCTGTAGCCAGTTTTCTTGCAAAAACTCAGGGATGTTTTGGGTGCATATTGAAGATTGCATTGAAATTGCTCCTTTTTAAATTTATATTTTATTTATATTTATTTTTTTTAATTTATATATATTTTTTATATTTATTTATTTAATTTCTATTTATAATTTGCAGTTTTTAATCAAGTGAGTTCTCCAGGTGTTACTGCACTTGCTGCAGGCTCTTTGCTTCTCTCAGTCAGGGATGGAAAAACGTTTGAAAAATGGCTTTTTGCTCAGTTTTCCTGCAATCCCTGGCCTCAAATCTTCCCTGTCTCCTTGCCCTAAACTCCTGCAGAGACTCAGAACAGAGACTTGGAGATAAACATGTGTTCCAGGATCCTTCTGTTATTAGGAGCAAAGCCTGGGAAGGGCTGCAGTGATGTTGCCATGCTACAAAATGAAATTAGGGATGTGGCTGGCCATGGGAAACAAAAACAACCAGTGGCATGGGCTGTGTCATAAACTGGTTGTCACTTATGTACAAGCTCTGAAATTTTACTATCAACTTCATTATTCAAAACATTTCACGGGACATTCAGTGGCCATGACTTTAATTTGTTGTTTCTCCATATTTTATCTTTGTTCAGTCACTGCTTCCATTTTATTATTTTCATGCTTTGGCTGTGGACATGAGGAATATTGACTTTCCAGCTAATAAGTCACTTAATGGATGATGAACTTTCCCCCTTGAATTCAGACATTCTTTGGGAATGACCCCATTGCCACCAGAATAAATCAAACCCGTTTATTTAGGGGGTGCGGGACTGTGCTTTACCCTCGGCGCCCAGAGCGAAGCTGTGCCTGTAAATACCCACATTTTCTGCTGTTTCCTGCCAGGACGCTGCACATCTGCAGGGCAGAGGGCTGAGCTCACACGTCCAGCTGCATGTTGAAGTGGCTGTGCTCCTGCAGGCGCCAGTGCTGCTCCACGGGCACCTGAGCCTGGCGCAGCACCTTGAGCCGCAGCCGCCGCTCCAGGCACTCCAGCGCCAGCGGGTTCCTGGCAGCCTCAAACTTGTTGGCAAACAGATGAGGGGATTCAATGATCCACTGCAGATCCCCCAGGCCATAAATGCAGATGTCTCTGACGTAATGACCTGCAGAGATAAATTGGAGAGGCGTGGCAGCAGCGGGAAGATGAACGGAAGCGTTTTTTAAAAAGAGTTTTGCACCTTTGGATTTCTGCATAGAAATCAAGCTGGAGGATAATGGCACAATATTATAAAGACATTTAAAATGTTTTACATAAATAGATGTTTGTTACTTCCAGCTGCTTCCCTGCCATGTTGCTCTGCTTAATAAAATCTTGTAGTTGGGCATCAGATGTTCTGAGCTCCTACTGGGATTCCTTGCTCAATCACACCCGGGCTCAGCCTGCACACTTAGGGATTTTAATTATTTCTGTATGCTTGCCATGTGGTCAGCACTATTCTTTCTTATTGTTGTTCAAATTGAAGGGATTTAAGCCAATGTTGATGAAAGTTCCTGACAAACATCCTTGTCAGGTAAAGCCCCTCCACCGAGAAGTGATCAAATTAGTGCATTGGTAATTAGGGACTGAAAGAAGGGTTGTCAGTGTGTGGATACTCTGCTCATCTCAAAATACATCAAATATGTAACTAATAAATTAATATAACACATATCTCAAAATCTCTTCAATTGGATATAGTGCAGTAATTTATAGGGTGCCTTGTTTTATTTAATGCTTCCAAAATATTATATATGACCACCGAAGCTCATTTAATAGCTGGTTTAAATAATACATAATCACCAATTAATGCTTACCAGTGAATCAAATTTAAGTTCATGATCAAAATTCACGTTACCTTTGCAGCCTTTGTGTGAAAGCCCTTCTTGATCTTTCCATTTAATGGCTCTTAGGTCTCCTTGCCAGCCTGCATTGGGTGTAGCCCCTGGAGCATCTTTAAAAACAAAAGGCTCTGATAAGATTCTGTACTACTTATTACAGGGAAAATTTTCACTGCTGGACACTTCTTAACTGCAGTCACATTAAGTATTTATTTGCAGATATTTATGTCATAAGAACAGATATCATTCTCAGTATTACCACTTTTTAAAATTTCTTCAGAGCAAAAGCTTTCATGCAGCAAAAACTTCTTTTTAACTAGAATTTTTCCAATTCCTGCTCTGCACTGAAGTAGTAATTTCCTGCTATCAAGCTTTGTTTCTCAGCCACCAGATGTGGCTTCAGCAAAGCTGAAGAAATTACTTTTATTTCTGCAATTCAGAGCCATTCATCTCCGAGCTCGCAGCCTCTCCCTGCCCTGCTGGGGTTATTTGTGGCAGAAATGCCAAACACTTACCAGGTAAACGATTGAGGGTGACCCAGTAGTGCTCATCAGGGCTGTAGGTGTCCCTGGACCACTCCAGCAGAGCTTTAGCCCGGGCATCACTCAGTGTGAACTCCACAAAGCCCTTGGTGAGGATGTAATAGGCACTGCCAAAATAGATGGTCAGGTTGTGTGGGGGCTGAGCTTTCCTGACCTTTGCTGGGTACACGTATGGCACTCCAGAATGCACGTACTCCCTGTAGCTGACCTCTGTCCTGTGCTTCACATGCAGGGGCTGCACTATCCCAGGAGTGATATTTTTACCATTCCATTTACTTTTTATGTATTCTATGATTTCTTTGTTTGTTTTCAAGGGGTAATCTTGACCACACAGATTAATAACATAATTCCACTGAACTCTGGAGTTAACGAGGTCTCTCATGCAATTAATATCAGCTTGTAATCTTGAAAACCCTCCATAAACAACGTGCTCTCTTTTGGAGGAAATAAAAATATTTTCAAAGCAGTTAACGATGTTCTGTACAGCAGTTTTATAATCTCTGGATGACTTTTCATCAATGTGGATGCAGTAAATATTCTGAGGCATATAAATAGCTCTTAGCAGCCTCACAAACATTTCCAGTTCCTTGTGAATTGTAATAATGTATGCCAAGGAGAAATTTCCTTCTTCCTCTGACAGTGGTCTGGTGATAAAATGCAAAGTCTTCAGGACTGTGGAGCAGCTGCAGGAAGTCTGAATGCAGCTGAGGGCTTTGGGCTGGAAGGACTTCTGACAAAAGTTTCCAATTCTAAATGCTGCAGGTTTCCCCACAAAAAGAGCAGAGCAAAGTTCATCTGGGTAAAAACCACACTCTGCTCTTTTGACACGGAATTTTTGCTCATCTGACTCATAAAGTGGAACCTTTAGGTAAATGAAGGTGTAGATGAACATACAGACAGCAACACACACTAAAAATCTTGATTTCTTTGCATGAAGTGGGTTCATCTTTTACTTCCAGATCCTGTCTTCTTATCATAGTCCAGTTAAACATTCAGATCATCTGAAAGGAAAAGTGAAACAGAGGGAAAGAACCTTTCTGTTTATTTTTTTTAAGTGATGTCCTGTTAGTGCTGCATTTATAAATGTTGGGATTACTACCAGGAGGAACTGTGTGTGCCCACACTGAGTGCACTCAGCCCTGGGAATGCAGAGCTGCAAGGCAGGAATTTTGTCTTTCCAGCACAAAATGATCTCAGAATGATACAAAAGGACCCAAAATGGCTTTGAATTCTTTACTGCTTGACCAAGGGGTCTCAGCCCCTCAGGTGGGAGATTCCTGTGCTCAGAGGTGAGCCCAGGGAAGAAGTGAGTGCTCAGGAGCAGCTGCTGCTGAGATTTCCTCAAGGCCTGGAAAACTTGAAGTTCTGCCAGAGGATCAGAATTCAGTAAATTAAATCAACAGAAAATTTATTAAATAAACAGAAGGAAGAGGCTAAAACGTAATCCACGAAATACACTGGGTTTTATCCTTATAAAGTCAGCTAATGTTTCTGACTCTGATTTTTTTTTTCTTCCATTTTCTCCCGACATCTTTGTATTTGAGCTTTGGAAAACCGAACAAGGGGACAAAACTCATTTCTTATTTTTGGTATTTGTGCATACCCTGAGATAAGCACACAACTGCCAGTACTGGCATTCTGAGATAACCAATTTACAGCAGTATTAGCACAGGAGTTTTTCCATTGTGGTCTTTTCCTTACCTTTGCCTTGTTGAACAGTCAGAAGATTGAGGCAGCAGTGTGAATCCCACAGCAATTACATGAAGTCTTTATCCTTGAAGCACTTGGTATTAAAATTCTAGAGAAAAATATCAAGGAGAAGGTGCATCAACTGCCATTAAGCTTAATAGTTAATTTTTAAAATATTTTAATTTAAAGGTAGTTAAATTTCTCTTCTTTCATTCAATGATTTTTTTAAACAGAGTTTGCAATTCACTTTGAAATATTTTACATTTAGCAGCTGTCAAAATCATGAAGTATTTAGCTTTACACAGGAACAGAGAAAAATAGACTTTTATAAAGACAGTTTCATTAGAGGAATGCTGCTGTGGTTAGAAAGCTCGAGTTTTTCATTACAAAGTGGAAAATACTTCTTTTTAATAAAAAAAAATCAGTATCTCCCTTAAAAGCTTGAAAATAAAGAGAGCATTGTAGTTAAAGCACCAACGAGACATAAAATTCAAAAAGCATTAAGAAAACAAATTGAACCGAGGGAAGGGATCCTCCATATTCCCACATTTTTAAGATCTTATTAGTCTGTTGGGAAAGAATGTATTTATCTTCTGGTCCTTACTGGTATGCACTGGATTTCATGCTGGAATGGTGCCTCCTTCCCACTGAGCATTCCAGAAAGCAGAGCTGGCTGTTAGGTGCAGGGCTCCTCCATTTTCCTGGGATGTTCTTCAGGCAGCTCAAAGAAAAACAGGAGGGAATCAGCTCCCAGGAGAATCTTTTTGCCTTGGAGCTCCTCAGGGATCCATTTAGTGGGTAAACAACCTTGATGGGAGCCTTCCATCCATCTGAGCAAAAAACTGCAGCAAATCAAGTCCGTGTCAACCTTTGGATGCTGTGCAGAAAGCAGGAGAGCAGGGGTGCCACTGCAAGGTGAAAAGCAGGATTTTTGCATTAAAAATGAAATTCAATCCCTCCTGTGCCAGAGCCCAGAGGGGTTTCTGTGAGGACCATGATGTACATACCCAAGGGCTGGAATTGGGGAAACACTGATTTCTGTGGAGCCCTAATTACACAATACTACTTAAACTTGTGAAGAAGAAGGTGAAGGACTAGCTTCTGCTCTAAAACTTCTATTTTGCTTTATATATATATTACTATATTCTAAAACTTTACATTTTAAGTTTTCTACTATGTGAGATTACACACTTCTATTCCAACTACACACTTAGAATCTATTATTTAATTTTGGAAGCTTTCCTTATGGCTTCAGGTTAAATGTAGTGTTCTCTCGGGGGTTAGTGTCTGATAGTACAGAAAGTTTAAAATTCTTAGCAACTAGGGTTCTAACAGAGCTGGACTTGGACAAACTCTTTATTCTGAGGGAATTAGTGGCAAGAGGAACATTGAGATTCCTCTGAATTATTGAACATCACAAGATCTCTGCTGTGTCACGGGGAAGTTTCATTCTGAATATAAGAATTACACTAAAAACAGCAGGCAGCTGTAAAAATATTTAGGATTTTATACCTGATTAAATATAAAACATCTTAACACCAAGATTGTGGGTTCAGTCCCTGTACAGATCACTTACCTGGGGGCTGAACTCAGTGATCCTTGTGGGTCCATTCCAACTTGGAATATTCTCTGAACCTGTCCAGAATGAGGGTGCTTGGCAGGTTTTTTTCTTTAAATACATTTTGGACAGGTTGCAAAGTGTAATTCTAGGGAGTCAAGCTGTAAGCTGCATGTTTCATACACCTGAATTTTTATTACCCTTCAAGTAATAGCTTCTGGGGCTGTTTCAGGCTGTTAAGTGCTTACCATGGATTTTTTCCTACTGGACTGTGTGACATCTAGAAATTGTATTTTTATGGCAGCATAAAAGTACACAAACACCCCATAATCAGGTAAGAGGCAGCAATTCCTCTCCAGTGTTAACATGTTTATGGGCAACTGCAAGAACAGAATTTGACATCTTTCAGCCTCGTGAGGACATTATGGAATGAAAGCTTTTTGGTACCAGATTTAGAGCTGGAATTGCAGCTGTCAGTGCCACTGGATATGAAATTTGTTGTTTAACAGGATCCTCTCAGCCCTATCTGTTGGAAAGATTATTATCCCAAATTTCCTGCTGCCCTTGAGGAGCAAGAGATCCCGTTGGGAATGTCCACTGTCCATAATGATCCTGCTGGGACTGTCTTGCCCTTGAGTCTTATTATGTAAGAGTGCTATGACAAGTACTTTCTATTAGCACAATGTCTCTGAAACTCAGCATTTCTTACGTTATGCACAGGTTTTCTAAATCTGGAGGATGAAGCTGTATGAATTTTTAAATCTCCTGCGAGTAGCGTGTGGCATTCTTGGAAAAAAAAGAAAAAAAAGCAGGGATTTTCAAGCACCTCTGTGGATGCTTTTAAGGACATTGCTTAACAGAAAATTGTTGTAAGCCTAAGATGCTCCATCTCAATTAACAAAGTAAACTCTAGAGGAAAGGGGAATTATGATGATGCCTGGAAAAAGCCTGTGAAAGTCAGCTCAGCTCATGGAGACCCCATTAGCACACACTGTTTTGCAGTAACAACTCCTTTTGCTTTTTGCTGTTTCTCCTGCCATTGCATTTAGGACTGCACCTTGAAACATTCTGGTTTCTCTGTGCTCTTTGCTTTTGCTTAATATTAAAGTTTAGATCAAGTTTGCTTTGAATGACCTCGTAATTTAGTGAGACAAATGACTTGGGATTGCTTCATCTTCTAATGAAATGCTGAAAAAGCATTAAATACTTATTTCAACTTTTTTATAGCTAATTTTTTTCTGTTTGAAAGGTATTTATGCAGGCATTCATGTAGACATTTTATAAACAAGGGAAGACTTAATTCAATCATTAAAAAATGTTAAAATCAGTTATTTTAAATGCTTTTTCCATTGCTTTGTTTTTTGTTTAAAAGGGGGTCAGGACATGGAGTCTGCTTCTGGACTTTGAGATGCATTGAGTAAAAACATTTCACCATCAAACCCAGTTATTTAAATAATTATTTAAAAACACTGCATAATTTGCATATACAGCAAATTTATTAAGTTTTAACGTTCGTCTTTGCTCATAGTAACTTAAAACAAAAACAATGAAAGCTATTTAAAATAAAAACATTGAAAGCTATTTAAACCCTTAGTTCTAGAGCTGTAAAAAAATAAGTTGTGGTTTTTACAATACAATTAGTACTAATGACCTCCATCCTTCTGTGCATCCATCACAACGTAGGTGATGTAGGTGATGCAGCCTTACCTGGTCCAGGCTCAGCCCCGGGATGGCAACTGTGATTTTTATAAGATAATTAGTATTAATGACCTCCATCCTCCCTCTGTGCATCCATCAAAACGTCAAGAAGGAGGAAAAAAAATTAACCTGACTGCAGATTTGCGTGTTTCCTCAGTAAAATGACCAGTTGGCATAAGGAAAAAGGAGGAACCTGCGTGCTCCGATGAAAGTGCTGCAGCCTTACCTGGTGCAGGCTCAGCCAGGGGATGGCAACTGTGATTTCTGTAAGACAATTAGTACTAATGACCTCCATCCAGAGAAGGGGGGAAAAAAATTAACCTGACTGCAGATTTGCGTGTTTCCTCAGTAAAATGACCAGTTGGCATAAGGAAAAAGGAGGAACCTGCGTGCTGCGATGTAGGCAATGCAGCCTTACCTGGTCCAGGCTCAGCCAGGGCACGGCAGCTGTGATTTTTATCACACAATTACTACTAATGACCTCCATCCTCCTTCTGTGCATCCATCACAACGTAAAGAAGGGGAAAAAATTAATCTGACTGTAGATTTGCATGTTTCCTCAATAAAATGACCAGTTGGTATAAGGAAAAAGCAAGACTTGCGTGCTGCAATGTAGGTGATGCAGCCTTACCTGGTGCAGGCTCAGCCAGGGGATGGCAACTGTGATTTTTGTAAGACAATTAGTACTAATGACCTCCATCCAGAGAAGGGGGGGAAAAAAATTAACCTGACTGCAGATTTGCGTGTTTCCTCAGTAAAATGACCAGTTGGCATAAGGAAAAAGGAGGAACCTGCGTGCTGCGATGTAGGCAATGCAGCCTTACCTGGTGCAGGCTCAGCCAGGGGATGGCAACTGTGATTTCTGTAAGACAATTAGTACTAATGACCTCCATCCAGAGGAGGGGGGAAAAAAAATTAACCTGACTGCAGATTTGCGTGTTTCCTCAGTAAAATGACCAGTTGGCATAAGGAAAAAGCACGGACGTGCTGCGCTGTAGGCGACGCAGCCTTACCTGGAGCAGAGGCAGCCGGGGCTCGGCGGCGCAGCCGAGGCGAGCGGAGCTGGACGCGGGGCTCATTGTCCTTCACGGGGCCGGTGGCGCCGCCGTTAACCATTAACGGGAGCCCCGCATCCCGCCCGCATTGCTGTCCCGGGAATGCCGCTCCTGCCTTCCCTGCCAAGGCTTCGGCTGCCGGGGATGTCAGGGAATATTGCCGAGGAGAGGGAGCAACGCTGTGCCCCCCTCACACCTCAGCTGAGCCCCTGAGCTGCGATGGAGAAGTGGGAGCACTGGGACCTGCCTCCTCCTCTTCCTCCTCCTCCTCCTCCTCCCCCTGCCCTTAACTGTTCGCCTGCCGAAACTTTCCAGTTCCAGCAGGGAATTGCTGCTGCCGGGCATTTCCAGTGGCTAGGAGCTGAAAAGAAAATAAATGAGAGATCTGCTTGAGGCACAGACCTCACTTGGGAGAAGCAGCTTAGCGGAAGTTAGGAAGAATTAAGGCGTAAGTTAACAAAGTAATTAAATGTGAGTGCCTCTTATAAATGTATCCACCTCTGCAAAATGGGGATCAAGCTCCGAGCAGGCCGAGGAGATAAGAAAAAAGGGTTTGAATGGAACTGCTGGCACTTCTGCAAAACAGGGTCTGGCCCTGGTGGGTGAGGAGATAAGGAAGAGGTTTAAGTGTGGCTGCTGTGTCTGAAGGCTTCTGTAAGCAAAGGAGGAAAATAAGAAGAGCTGATACAAAAAAGCTAGAAAAACATGTTGGTAATGGATAGGAAACAGAAGGACATAATAATAATAAATTACAGCTGTAAACAGAATGTAGGTCTTGTAGCAGTAAAGTGATGAATGCGTGTGGTAGAACCGTGTGCCGTGGTTGGAGCCCTGAGATAAAGAAACCACAAGTTCTGTAAGACCCCAGCCCTTCAAACTCTAACTTTTAGATAAGCAAACATACAAGGGCAGACGCCAGAATTTAAAATTATAAAAGTCTGTGTGAAATGAACCCCCGGCAGAAATGCACACGGAGGTGTTAACCCTATGTGTTCTCTGGTGCCAGAAAAGCGCTGTACTGTACAGTACCTGCTGTGGAGCAGATTGCTTTGAACCATCCTTCACACACACAGTCTTTGCTGTTACAGCCTGTTAAAGGTTCTTTAATAAATGGAAAGTTCAGCTTAAATGTGCTGGGATTGGGAGGAAACATCCTGATAAAAATACCATGTTGGTGAGAAATAAACAGAGAGAAAACCTCAAAGTTAAGGCACAGCTGCAGGTATGACAGGTACAAAATTATCTCTGATTTTTAAGAGAAACTCTGTAAATTGAGGCTTTTTCTTGGTTTGGAAGTAGATGCTGTAGCTCCTGAGTGGAAGTTCACATTCTGTGAATCACTAGGTGGGGAATTTCCACTGCTCCCAAGTTGTCCTTTACTCCCTGACCCATTGCATGTCTGGGTTGGCTGACAATGTGAAAAAACATGTTCAGCAAATCTTACACTCCTGAACTTTTAATGGCTAAACCTCTGGAAAATTCTCTCTTAAAACAAGTTTTACTTAACTGTGGCAAGCAAGAATAATCTTTAATACATGAGCTTGTGTGGCTGGGAGGTGAACAGTGAGATGGTCCATGGGTGTTTAATCCTCCTCCTAAATGTTTGAAGAGGGACACTCTTGGCCATCCATGTCCCATATCCTGGTGGCAATTGTGCATTTCCTGGTAATGGTCATGTTCAGGAGGACTGCAGGAATTCACTGTTAAAATGAGAGAAAGAGCCTTTAGGTTTCTCTGAAGACGTCAGACTGTAACACTGGTGTAAATATTTAGATATGAAAACATATTTGCCTGTTGTTTATTTGTATTGCATTAAGACTGGAGTCTTAATGTAATACAAATAAACTGGACAGGACTACATTTTAGATGCCATAAAAAGAAATAAATGTGTCCTTGTAGTTTACAGCAAGAAATAATGTACAACTCTTGTCTTAGGCAGCTGAAACTGTAAACTCTAGAATTCAGGAAGTCAAATTAAGAGTTCATTACTAGTTTTAAAATCCTGTATTTTATACTTTAAGAAGGACAAAAAATATGTCATTTAGGAATGTCCTCTACTCAAGGTGCTAAGAACTACAGGAGGTACCTTCATCTGTATTTAAAGGCCCAAGATAAACAAGGTACAGCAGAGGAGATTCTGTGATATAATAAAACAAACATTTTCCCCAAGACCTTAATTAATCTGAAGGAAGAAACATCTGAATTTGCAGAACTGAAACTTCTTTCTGCTTTTTATCTCATTAAGATGTTTGGAAGGGTATAGTCTCTGACATAATCCAATGTTGTCATGGCAAAAATTTTTTTTTCAGGGAATGGAAAGAGCACTGTCTTCATTTCCTTGGTTCTTGTAAATACTTCTCAGTTTTGAACAATTCTGTCTGTGTTTTCCAGATGGGAGCCTTGGATTTGCTTGCTCTTTTAAAATGCAACATTTAATGAAATTAGAGTCTGCTGACAAAGTATGTTTGAAAAAATGCTGTGTTAGGAACCACCCTAGAAATTGTGGGGCTTCTGTAAAGGAATTTGTGGGGCTGCTTTAGAACCAAGTCAGCTGCCAGCTCCTGCCTCAGCATGGAGACTGAAATTCTTGATTTTGGAGCCTTCTCACTCCCAAGTGTGAGGTCACACCAGGCTGGGATTTCTGATTGAGTAGAAATGGAAAAATATGGGCTACTCCCCCATTTTTTGGGTGTGATTTATGCTCCTCCTGCCTGCTGTGCCTCTCTCCAGCCCCTGTTTCTCCTCTCAATCTCAGGTTCATTTCTGAAGCTGTGCTCAGTACTCGGGCAAAGTCCTGCCCATATGTCCTTTCATTTATTTAATTTCCACTGCAAATACATGAGTAACCTTTCTAAACCTTTGTTTAAAAAAAAGAAGAGTAATGGCAGAGGCAGGATTATAAATTAATCTTGCAGATTAATAGAAAGCTGCTGCATTTAACAAAATAACACAAAAAAAAAAAAAAAAACAAAACAAAAACAAGCAAACAAAAAAACCCAAAAAATAACAACAACAACAAAACGCCAAAACAAATAAAGCAAAAAAAAGCAAGTTGAGATCTTAGACAAGAAAACATCATGGTCAATGGGCTGGTACATCAAATGATTGCAAATGTGCACAGGAAAACATCTGTGCCTTCAACCATGAAACAAATGTGGAGGTACACAGAGCACATTACAGCCATTATCCAGATTAATTTATGAAAGTAGTTGGAAACTTGGGAGTGTTTGATAAATCAGATAAGGGTATGGTCTCTGTGATACAATCCAGTGAGGCAGCAAGGCAAGGGTAATGAATTATTCTGCTTTTATGACTCCTTTTTATTCCCACAGTAAAATCAAAACAAACAAACAAACCCAAACAAAAAAGCCCCTTCATGTTTTCCTGTCTACCAGTTGAAGAGAAAAATTTGCTGTCTGTTCCACATGTGGAGGAATAACACCTTTGCTCCCATCAGTTGTTGTTTCTTATCTCACTGAGGTGAAAGACAAATTCAAGAGCAGAATGGCATCCAGGTCTTAATCAAATGCATTCATGACTAAAAATCAGAAATACTTCTGGGTTTTAGCCGTGGGGTTCAGTAAATTGAGTAGATTCTAATTAGGAATACTTTCAGGTACATTTGTGCCAGTAGAACAAGGAAACCATGAACAGAAAATACACAAGTAAAAGAATTAGTTCAGAGTGTTGTTTATAGGAGACAGAAAAAGAAATATGCAATTTTGTCCTTTCTTTTCTTTCATGAAGTGTGGAGTTCCCTTTCAAGAGGAAGATGTGATTGTCCTTAATGGTAATAAAGAGGATGTGGAAATTCTGAAGAAAAGGATGGAGGAAAGAAGACTTAAAAGTAAATTAGAAAAGGTAAGATTTTTATACATTATTTATTATAAAATTGGAAGAATTCTTGTCTGCAAGGAATCTGCTCTTAGATTTGCTGATCTTTATAAAGATGGAGGAATTTACTCCATGAGCTGTGCTGTATTTAAACACTACTTTGAAAAGCAATGGAGTTTTTTGTGTGTATTTGACCAATAACGTCTTGAAGTTGTAGATCCTGAACTTTCTCCTGACCTTGTGCACTCAAAATGGGTAAAATCGACTCTTGCAGCAATATTTCAGGGTTTTCTTGAAATTAATTCATTCTAGTAATGAGCTACATCATCCCTCTATTTCTTGTGGCAGTTCCTGATGGTGGCATCAGTTTTTTGATCTTATAAAATAAAATGTCTTTTATTGGCCTCTGTCAGAAACAGGATGTTGGGTTCTGTGCATTCCTGGGCTGTGAGAGTGTGGAAATTGATCATGTTTTGTGGTTCTCCCCGTCCTCAGCAATCACTGCTCCCCTAATTCCCACCATGCTGTTGAGGCTTTTGCATTTTTCTGTGTGCCCAGGTAAAATGCAGTGGAAATGAAATCCTTGCAGCTCTGCCCTGTGAGCTGGGAGCTGTTCTGTGCTGCTGAGCTGTCAAATGACACTTCTGCATTTGGGGATTTTGTCAGCACTGCTGTTTTGCCCTGAGCTCCCTGGAGGATGCCAAAGCAAGCAAATCTTTAGTGCTGACTCAGTTCAGGGTGCTCAGGCTTAGCTGGATCTCAGGAGCATAAATCATAAATCATAAATCTGATGCTTTCAGCCTCTGAGACTTGAGATGGAGGTTTCATCCCTTGATTTTGCCATGCAAATATCTCCCTGGTTTGTTTTCAAACTAATGCTTGTTTACTTGCTGGGGAGCATATGATTCCTTCTCATCACAGGGGCTTTATTCTTCTGTGCCAGTGCAGCATCACTGGGCCTGGGCAATACATCAAAAGGATGCTTTTCCATAAAAATCCTGCTGCTCTGTTTCCTGTTTTTCATAGTCTCTGCATCTCATGTCTGATGGCTTCTGGCATAAGAGTGATAATCTCATGGTGTCTATTCAGAGGGGTTTTTTCTTTTTTTTCCCCTCAGTACTTGGTAGTTAAAAGTTGGGGTGAAAAAAAAAAAATTATAATTTGTTGCTAGACTGTTGCAGATCTCAGCAGATGAGTGAGTGGTTGGTTGCATTGGTTTTCTTTAGAAAAGGGCCCTAACAAAGCACCTGTAACTTTGGAGCAAATAATTTTGAATACTCTGGAAGGTAATGCTGCCCACAATTTCAGCAAAGTGCCTGAATGTGCAGGGCAGTTAGGTGACAGTGGCTTCAGGCGACAGCACAAAAGGACACCGGGGCTCTGTGCCCTGGGGGAAGATGCAAATGGGATTTGTTTGGTTAGTGGAGAATTACAGGATAGGATTTGCAAATCTCTCAGCCTCAGGTGGTGACCTTGGTGCCCCAGCTGGTCCCTGCAGCTGGAAGCAGCTCTGCTGTCCCTGCACATCTGAGCCTGGGAGCCCCAGTCCCAGTGACAGCACAATTCCCACTTCTGGCACTGCTTCCCTTCCCTTCCCTTCCCTTCCCTTCCCTTCCCTTCCCTTCCCTTCCCGTTTGGGGCAGGAAGCACAAACCCCTTTTATTTATCCCCATGAAATAAAGCATCAGGAAGATGCACCTGGGGCCAGGATAAAAAATGATTCAGGCTCAGCTGTCACTGTGCCCTTACTGAAATCTCTCCAGTCTGTATTCTGCTGGGTGAATTTATGCATGAAGTTACTCTATATTCCATGAAGTTACAAACATCTGGGAAATAGCTTTGCTTTGGAAATCCACCTGTAGCTAAAGATGGGAATCCCCTGCACTGGGGTTTTCCAGAGGACAGAAGGACAGGGCCCGGGCTGTGGAAGGTTGGATGGGCTGAGCTTTAAGGTCCTGCCCACCCAAACCTTTCCATGGTTTGACTCCAGCAGAGCCAGGTTTGCAGGCAGAGCCCTGATCCTCTGCCACCCCCTCCTGGGTCAGCTTTGCAGCAACATTTGCTGTGACATTTTTAACTCTACATCACAGCAGGGGCTCTCCTGAGCTTTAGAACGGAGTTAAATGTATTTATTTTCTTGGAGTTTGTGCAGCTGTCTTAGAACGTGTTCACAATTCAGAATGTATCCAGTGAGAATAATGCTAATGACTGTTCTAATGCATCTTTCTTTTTATGTAATCAAAGCCAGTAATGGGACTCTTCTTGTTTTTTCTGTTTCTTAATCTGTACAAACATAAATTAATTTGGAAAATCAGCTGCACAGATGCTTTTTAAAAAGTTAGATTAACTGTTTGCATCTTTTCTTCCCAAGCAATCCTGCAGCTAAGGGTCCAGTTACTGGCAGGTACCCAGGAGGGATTTTTTAATGGACTAAACAAAATTGAGTGGATACAAGATTCCAGATTCTTCTGACATTTTTATTGAAAAACATCTTTATTTATTACAACTAATTGTGTGTTATTAATGTTGTGCAATTTACTGTCCTGCTGGGTGGGTTCAGATGATCAGTTAATGAGAATAACACACCCCCCTTTGAAAGTATACAAACCAAAATATTAAATCCAGACAAATCCAATTTTGTCCTGCATAGTTTTCTTTAATGTAACTGCGGGGTTCTCAAGATTATTCTTTATTCCATGTAAAAATAATACAAAAAATGTGGAAGTAAGAGTTCTGATGGGTAAGAAATAAAAATGTTCTGAATTCAACTATCAAATATGAGTTGGGAGTTTTATCTCCTTTCAGTCTGTTACAGATTTCTGCTTGTGTTGTTTCAGAAATCAAAGAAAGGCAAGACTGCAGCAGCAGCAGCTTCTCAGCAAGAGCCTTCTGCAGGTAATATTCTCCAAATTCTGTGTCACCTTCTGAGTCTTGAAGCTGTCAGGATTCCATTTTTCTGGGTGTTTTTTTTTTTTTATTTTTTAGATTCTCCTGGTCCTTCGAAAGCTAAGAGTGGAAAGGATTGTGTCAATTCCAGCTCTGGGGAGAACAGGCAGATAATCTTCACCAAAAGTTCAGGTTGGTGGTTAATCCTGATGTGAAAAGGGAACCAGATTTGCTTTTTTATGTCATTGTAATATTGCTTTAAGTTGGGAACCTGGCTTAATGAGATTAGAGATTCTTATTTGCACACTCATGGGTTTGCTGTGTCTGTTTTCCTGGCTGTGATGTAGTGGAAGAGAATTTGCAGTTTCTTGATGTACAGTTGATCAAAAACTATGTTATGGCACTTTATTTGGATGAATTTTGTTTAAAAACCCTGATTATTTAACTTTAATCCTGTTTTACCTGCTGATTTGCTGTGTGTCCTTGGGAACACTGGAATAGAACTTTAGGATGAACTGATGAACCTACAGCAGCCCTTAAACCCAAAGAATGGTGCCTTCTCTTTAGTTTATATTTAATCTGCTATTTAATGTCCCCAGACTGATATTTTCAAACAGCATGGGTACATTTTTAAAGTCATTCTGAGGTTTCTGTGGGAAGAATTAAACCCTGTGCCTTAAAAAATCAGAATAATTTGAAGAATCTGAGAATGATGATCTGTAGATAAACTGGGAGAAGCTGAAATTCCATCAGCAATGCCTGACCTGCCCTCTACTGTCTGCTTTTATACAGGAGAAACTTCTAAATTAAAATACTTCATCCCAGATGATGGGAATTGCTCCTGGATGTTGAGCAACCTCATAATTCTAATAATATTAATGATTTTTTTTTATTTTTCTGAGGATGTAAAAAAAAAAAAGTACCTTTTGAAACTGTTTCTGTTGGGGTTGCACACACAATTCTGTGAGGATTTGGGGTTGCACACACAGTTCTGTGAGGATTTAGGGTTGCACTCACAATTCTGTGAGGATTTGGGGTTGCACTCACAATTCTGTGAGGATTTGGGGTTGCACACACAATTCTTGGGAACCCCTGTGCCTGAGTTTGACTCAGGATGTTGAATTTCTGCATTCATTTCTCTGCACCAGAGACTTGGCTTTTTCAGA
This sequence comes from Pyrgilauda ruficollis, assembly GCF_017590135.1. Taxonomy (NCBI): domain Eukaryota; kingdom Metazoa; phylum Chordata; class Aves; order Passeriformes; family Passeridae; genus Pyrgilauda; species Pyrgilauda ruficollis. Next base: position 3,994,341 of record NW_024526044.1, on the reverse strand, counting down.
CACCATTCTGCAACTTAGGAGATGAAATAGTAAAAAAAAAAAAGGGATTTTTATGCAGCAGTAGATAAAATACCCTGAGAAAAATGGTATGAGGAACAGAGGATGGGCATTTCCCCACTACAGACACCAAATGATGCAGAGCATTGTTTTTGGTCGTAACTTTGCAAAGAACGAAGGGAGCAGAGGGATTCCCTGGGGAAAGGTGTGGCACAAGTTCAGTTTTTGGCATTTGAGAGCTGATTTCCAAACAATACTGCAGGCTGCTGGGGGCTTTCATGCTGCTAAAGAGAGCTCAGCCATTTTTCACTTGGAGGAATAAATATTATCAGTACTGAATTGCAGTGCAAGAGATATGCAAAATTCCTCTCTCAAGATTTCTAAATGTATTTTGAGTGTGAATTCTAAAAGCTGTTGCATCTAGTTATGGGAGATATTTATGAGAGAGCTGAAAAATGTGTATATTTTCATTTTCAAACACTGTTTTTCGTCTTTATTTAAATACCTATATCCACTGTAAGCTGTCGTGCTTCATTCTGTTCCTTTTTCCCCTCAGAGAATGGAAACCCATCAGTCCCAGGAAAAGTCAATAAAGCTCCTTCCACCACCAAGAGATCCATTGCAGACAGCGAGGACAAGTCTGAGGCTTACAAATCTATTTTTACAACTCACAGCTCAGCAAAACGCTCCAAGGAGGAGTGTTCCAACTGGGTTACTCACACAGCTTACTATTTCTGAAACAATGAGGAGCACCCATGGCTCCTCTCCTCCCCTTGGCTCTCTCTGTCCAGCTCTGCTGCAGAACTCTGGTCCTGGCTGCAGTTGCTGTTTGTAAGCTGGTTGCAAAGCTGTTCCTAGCTGGTGAGCCTGTGTCAGCTGCAGCTTCTGGTAAATCAGAAGCAGATCAGCAGAATCCATGTTGTAGCAGCAGATTTTGTTCTGAAATGTTGGAATTTTTGCACAAAAATTCTCCTTTTCTCCTCCCAGTTGGGTGTTGTCCTCAGTCACAGTGTCCTCAGGAGGAGAGGAGAAGTTCCTGCTCTCCTCCTCTGTTGATTTGTGCCACAAAATAATTGTGTAATTACAGTTTTCATTGTATTACTACAGAATTCAAACCCTCTGACAGCAAAAATAGAAATAATGCCTTTTTTTTTGTCAAGCTAACTGGGCCCTCAATAGAACTCTATATTTCTAAAAGGTTCTGCAGGTATTTTCAAATAATTTACCTTTTGACAGAGTAGATGATAGCACAGTCAAGAAAATGTTTGTGCAACATCCTTGTCCATATTGTTGTAGCCTGTTTCTGCCAGCAGAATATTCCCTTGTTAATGTTTCAATCCCGTGATACCCACATGGAATGACCAGAGGGAAGGCTGGAAGTTTTTCACTTTCCTCCCTCCCTCTTTTAAAATTGAAATCTGCTTTTCTAATCTTGGCACAAACCGACCAGAATAGAAATGCAGAAAGTAGGAGGCTTTAAAAACCACTGCATGATATTACCTTGTTACCTTTGTGTGTGAAAATGATTAATTATCCTTGTAATATAATTTTAAAAGTGTCTCCATTTATAATTGGCAGTAGTTACCTGGAGATTCAAATGCTGTGTTCATATTTGCATAGGTGGTCTCCATGATTCAAACAGCTTGAATGAAACTGCTGGGATTTTATTATTATTTTGATAGGTATAATTAAAAATTGGTTTGCTGTAGAATTTATATGGTGGTAAGAATTTTTTGTTTCCCAGAGATGTGAGCACATCAAACAGTTTGAGGTTTGCTGCAGCTTCCAGGAAGCACTCAGGCACATTTGGTATGCATGGCTGGGGATCAGCTTTGTTCTCCTTCTTCTGTATTCTTTTCATTTTGATCCTTTATTATTTGTTGCTTACAGATAATGACATTTCTGCACTAAAGGTGTCCCATAGTAGAGCTTTTATTTGCAGTTTAATTCTGTTTGACTATACATGTTAAAATCCTGTTGGTGTTCTACAGGACTGCATTTTTCTTTTTTCTTTTACTTTCAGCAGTTATAAATCCTAAAGGCAATTAATTTAATGCTTTTGATTTAGCTAATACTTTGCTAAAAATACACAGAGAAACACAAATATTCAGTTTACTTCTCTTTGTTAGTGATAAATCAGGCAGACTCCAAGCTGTTGTGCCCAGGTTTTCCTGCCCACTGGGCCATAATAGTGACTCCTTTTTTCTTCTGCTCTGCTCATCTATTAAAACAAATTCCTGCCTAATTCTTCCTGTACCCCTGAGTTCATCAGCTCATGCTCTGCCTCGCTGCCAGGGTTGTGCCCAATATTCCACCATCCCCACCTTAAAACATTTATAGTTTGTGGAAGTGTTTGCAGTGGGGGCTTTTCCTTCCCTTTGCAGAGCTCCAGCTGGGAAGGAAGGTGAGATATTGCCAGCATGTGGAATATGAAATGTGGTTGGAATATGAAATATTTCTGGCCTGTTCTAGCCACAGCTGGTGGCAAGGAGGAGCCCAAAGTGCCACTTGTGCTGTTGGCAGCCCGGGATGGGCAGCGGGCACTGCAATGTTGACTTGGCACTTTTTAATGGATTCAAGGGAATATTTTGCTGCAGGATGTTTGCTTTGTTGTGGTTTGCTTTTTGTTGGAGAGGGCAATTTAATTTTCTTTTAATGTAGGTGAATTTGAATGCTGGTGAAAGTTGAAAACTGCAGAAGCCTTAGAATCTGAAATCTGTGTTTTTGGAGATGCCACGTGAGTCTCTGGCAGCACTGCATCCAGGGGAATGCTCTTCTGGGGAATTCATGGGACAGTTTTGTTTCCATGCTGTTCAAGCCTTGGCCTCTCTTCTGAAAAGCTCAAAAAAGAATCCAATTAGTGCCAATTGTATAATTGGGGGCTGTTTTTTGGTGTGGAATTTGGGGATTGGATTGAAATGCAGCAAATTCCTTCTCACAGTGGTGGTGAAACTGGCCCAGGTGTGCACAAGGGAAGGTTCTGTGTCCTGAACCCCCATCCTGGAGCTGCCTGGCTGGCATGGGACAGCCTCAGTCCTTTCCACACTGGTGCCTCTGGATCCCAAAACCTGAGGGAGTTCCCACACCCAGCCCATCCTCCGTGCTCAGAGCTGCAGCTTCATTTGTTCTCCAGCTGCCACACCATGAGATCATCACATGCCACTCAAATTGGCCAAAAAAGCTGAAAATTCCCTTCAAAACATGATGCCTGATAGATTAAAATATTTCTTACTAATGTCCTATTCTTAGCTGAACTGAACAAACAGAGTTGTCTGTGAGTGTCCTGCCTTGCTGTGAGCCCAGACCCCAGTGCAGTTGGGAGATTTTCCTTCAGATTCAGACCCTGCCAAATAGTTTCTTGGTTGCATTTAAAAATAAAAAGGCTGTTTAGACATTACAATCCACAGAGGGTCTGAAATCAGCGTGTCCTAAGCTGAATACAAATCACAGACAAAAAGGGTTTTGTTGGGAGGGTCACAAATGGAACTGATTACTGCTAGACAGTGTGGGTTTCCTTCTGGAGGATGGAGCTGATAGAATTCCTTCCTGACAGCTAGAAATTATAATTGAGTTGGGTTTTTTTCTGTGCTTCAAACTTAACCAAGCTTCAAAATGAGTAAGAGGGATGGAATCCAAATCCATCTGCAGCTCTGCCTGTAAACCAGGGTTTTAATTTAAATCCCCATCCAAGGGCCCAGATCCTGGGGAGGTGCTGCTGCCAACGTCAGAGCTGTGGCTTTATCAGGCACTGAGCTTCGTGTGGATTCAAGGATCTCTTCCAGGTCAGTGACAGAATTCAATTTACAGACTGACCACAGATCTCATTGGGGAGAGAACCGGTTTCATTATGGCTTTGAGTAAAATGAAATTCTCTTTTGAAAATGTTTCCCTGCCAGCTCTTTGTGACACATCCAGCAGAACCCAGCCTTTGTGTGGGATCTCTGAGAGGTTTTCTCAAAAGTCGGGGGCTCACTGGTGGAGAAACCCCTTCCTCTTGCAGAAGTGTTCAGCTCTGACTGCTTTGCTGCTTTTTCCACCCAGTTTTTCCTTTTTTTTCCTCTCATTTTCCTCTTTCTTTCTGCTGCCTTCAGAAATTTCCTCACTGATGGAGGAGAGCAGGGAGCAGGGAATGAGGAGGGTGATGATGCTCTGGTTTTTCAGCCCCTTTTGCTCTCTTGGAGCTGATCTGCATTTGTCCTGCAGCCAAAACTGGGTAAATTTTCTCCTTCTTCCAAGTCATGTCCTAAATGAGACAGCAGCTGGAGTCAGGATACACGTGGAGTTTGTCACTCCTCCATCAGCAGGAATTTGGAATTTCCCCATGGAAAGGGTGCCTAGGCCTTGGAGCTGCCCAGGGAGGGTTGGAGTGCCCATCCCTGGAGGTGCCCAAGGAATTCCTGGAGGTGGCACTCGGGGCTCTGGGCTGGGGACAAGGTGGGATCAGGCACAGCCTGGACTGGATGATCCTGGAGCTCTTTTCCAGCCATAATAATTCCATAATTCTATGAAAGGCTGACCTGACTCTAAATTCTATGCTGTTAGCCTAAAATAGAAACAATTTGACAGTGTAAGTTTTCCCAGCAGTCATGAATATCACATTTTTGTGGGCTGAGTTTCCTCTTTTGTTTTTTTTTTTGTTTTTGGTTTGTTTTTTTTTTTTTTTTTTCTTTTTAATTAAGAGCAATTTCTTTTAATTAAAGCTAATTCCAAGGAATGCCTTGGTCTCAGTGATAAGTGAGGTTTGCCCTGCCTTGGAAGGGCTGCTGTGCTGGCCGGGATGGGTGCAGCTTTCTCAACTTGCCTACAAAGCTAAAGAAATGCAAAGCAGCTTATTGCTCAATTCTGCTGACTTTAGCAACTGGGGAGGACAAATTAAAAAAAGAAAAAGAAGAATATCTAGTCTCAACCTGGGCATTTAATGGGTCCCAAAATGTGCTGAACTCTTTAGTCTAAATGGGCTCTTTAGTGTGGTGTCAAATAAGTTAAAAAGCGAGGGAGCTTTACAAAGCTGCCTTCATTGTTTAAACTTGTTTCACTCATGTTAAGGCTAATGTACATTTATTCAGACTGACAAAGTGCTGAATTTACACAACAGGGATAGTAATAATTAGGTCAGATACTTTTCAAATGGCAGCGGGGGGGTGGGAATACTTGACTCTTTCATGCTGATGAATGGCAATGATTATTAGCGCTGGCCAGGCCAACCACAATACCTGCAAATACTCCTCTCATTGCCCTGCACGGCCGGTGCCACCTCCCAGCTGCTCCCTGTCTGCTCCAGCTGCTGGGAGCAGGCATTCCCGATGGCAGCACGTGGAGTTTTAGCGAGCCCGGAGCCCAGCTGTGAATCTGAGCTCCTCTTCACCGCTGCCGTCTGCCCGGGACCAATAAATTATATGAACAAAATTGAAAAGTCGGCCATTAAAACGGCATTTTCTGCTCGATTGGATGGAGTTGAGCTCTGATCTTTAAATTGCCCAGTTCTTACACATTTATCGAGTTGCCCGTAACCATCCCCAGCCCCGTGTCCGCACCTCGCACCTTCCCCAGGTATTTGGTGCTGCTGACTCCTGGGACAGAGCCCGGATTAGTCAGCCCGTGGAGCTCATCCAGCACAGCAGGGTTTGTTTCTCCAAGAGCTTTTTTTTCCCCCTTGTCTTTCCTAATATTTGAACAAGCGCTGTTGTTGAATTCAGTGCCGCCCGACCTGCTCGCATTTGAATTGCTGTCAGCAGGGCCGGCCGGGGCTCCTTGGATCTCTACAGCTGCAGATTTCAGCTACTCATCTGGTTTGCATGTTCCCATTCCTTTAGGAATCATTAAACCTTCCCAGCGCTCCGCTCCCAGTGGGTGCAGAGGGGAGGCTCCATGGACACCGCTAGCCGGGGCTCCAGTGGGCAAAATCCGCAAAAAAAGCTGGAATTTCACTGAATAATCCAAGTTTCGGTGCCCCACACACCTTTTCCCCCAGCTCCCTGCGAACGAGCGCCTGTAAATGAGTGAGGCTCCTGGGGATGCACCTGGGGATGCAGCCCGGGGAATGCGGGATCCGCAGCCCGGGAGTGCGGGATCCGCAGCCCGGGGAATGAGGGACCCGCAGCCCGGGGAATGCGGGATCCGCAGCCCGGGAATGAGGGATCCGCAGCCCGGGGAATGAGGGACCCGCAGCCCGGGGAATGCGGGATCCGCAGCCCGGGAGTGCGGGATCCGCAGCCCGGGGAGCGGGCGCCTGGAGCATCCCGAAATGCTGGGGAATGCATCGATCCCGAAGGGAAGGGCTGGGCCGGAGCCGCCGCGGCACGGGGCTGGACTGAGCCTCTTGAAGAGTTTTTGGGTTTATTTTGTTTTATTTGAGGAATTTGGAGCCAAAATCAGCCCGCGGGCTGAGGCCGGGCTGCGCTTCCGGGCCGCGGCCACGAGGGGGCGGCAGCGGCTCGGGCACGGCGGCGGCGGGAGCGCCCCGCGCTGGGACAGAGGGACAGAGAGAGGGACAGAGAGGGATAGGGTTTGTTTCTCCAAGAGCTGGGACAGAGAGACAGAGGGGACAGAGGGACAGAGAGAGGGGATTGAGGGAACAGAAGGGGACAGAGACACAGAGGGATAGAGGGGAGAGAGGGGATAGAGGGGGACAGAGGGGATAGTGGGGACAGAGAGGGACAGAAAAGGACAGAGAGGTGATAGAGGGGACAGAGGGGAGACAGAGAGGAGACACAGAGGGGACAGGAGAGGATAGAGGGGACAGAAGGGGACAGAGAGGGAAGAGGAGGGGACGAGGTGGCACAGAAGGGGACGGGAGACACAGAGGGACAGAGCGGGACAGAGATGACAGGAGGGGGACAGAGTGGAACGGGGGGAGCAGGGAGGGGACAGAGCGGTCCCTCCGCAAGCCCCGAGCCTTCCAGAGCAGCCTTTGCTGCCCGCAGTGCCCGGGCTGGCCGGGCCGTGCCATCCCGAGCCGTGCCAAGGCTGCCCTGTGCCACCCCCGGCCGTGCCCTGCGGCTCCGCGGGACAAGTGGCGCTGGTGTCCCCTGGCACAGCTCTGCTGGGACAATCTGGGATTTCGGGATCAATCCATCGCCTCTGCCGTCCTCTGCTGCTCTCCCGGCTGGTTCATACCCGCGGTGTTTGAGGACATTTAATATCGAGGAGCTCGTTAATGGTGACAAGAGGTGGCTGCGCACAGGGAGAGGCAGAGCCCGGCTTTCCAGGGCACGGCTCCCGAGAGACAACAGCAGGATTGATTTCGCTGCTTCTTGCACTGATTTTTCAAAGCGAGTCGGTCAGAAAATAAAGTTTGTGACACAGAAAATTCCAGTCTTTCAGAGCTTGTTTCCATCCCAGATCAGAATGAAAAGCACAAACTGCTCCCCCAAGAAATGTTCTGTAAGATGATGATTTGGGAGAGTTGTTCCAGCCATGTTCAAATATTTTCTTAATAAAAACAAGCTACTCAGAGAATTAACATTGTATATATTTTAATTTGAAATGAAATCAAACATTTTGCTCTGTCACCTCCTAAAAACAGTGTAAATAGCTGCATGCTTACGATTTAAATCCTATTTTCTGCCATCTGTATTAATTTGAAACATTTTCTCCTTGCAGTGTTTAGTGCTTCACGTTTGATTTGGAGAGATCCTGGAGTCAAGTTGGAATTTCAGAAACAAAAGAGGGAAAGAAAAACTTGTCTTCTATTTTAGGGTCCTGCAGTACTGGAAATGCAAAGGCTGCAGAGTGAATATTTAATGAGTGCATGAGAATCCAAAAAAGTGTAAAGCAAATGCCATGCAGCAGTCGCCTTGCCTCGTTCAACTAGAGCAGCATTAAGACATTAAAAATAGATTTACAGATTTCATAATGCGATTGCAACATTCACACAGGTTGGGATTTTTAATTTAACTTTGAACTGGATCATGCAGATTGCAGGGAGACCAGAATGGACTTTATTCTAATGGGAGAATTTGCCTTATGCAGGATTAACATATCAAAGGCAGGGCAGGATTTTGGGAGAAGATGGCACAACATCTGATCTGGCTGCTGTGGGGTTGGCACCCAGGGAGGCTGTTGGCACTGGAGGAGAGTTTCAGACCATGAATTTGGGTGGCACTTGCTCTGCTCTTGTCACGTTCCTTGTGTTGCCCACTGGGCTTGGTACAGGCTGCTGAGTTGTGCTTCAACCTTCCCTTGGTGTTTGAGGTCTGGGCAAACAGAGGTGGCACCATCCTGGTTTAAAACAGTGACTAAACAGACAAGACATGGGTTGGCACTGTGGCTGGGTGAGTTAGTGCCATCCCCTCCTGACCCTCCCTCACAGGTGCCATCACAGCCTCACTCAGGGGTGGTTGGTGATGTTGGCTTCGACATCAGTTGAAAAATTCTTGATGGGAAAGGAGCTCAGGGCAGGCAGGGACTCCCAGAGTTTGTGTTCCTAGCAGGGCTGGGGAGCTGCAGCGTTTGGAGGTGGGAAAGGTGATGAGCAGGAAGGACAGGGGCAGTCCTGGCTCCAGGATGGGGCAGGGCATCCTTGCAGCTCTGTTTTCCCTTGCTCTGGATGCTCCCCTTGGGAAGCACTGGGACAACTGCTGCCCTTCAAACAGCCCCAGCAACGGAATCCTCTGCTGTTCCACCCCAGCAGGACCAAACCCACCCTGCCCACGCACACACAGAGAGGCAGGACACCCCTCTGAGCCCCCTGCCCCTGCCAAGGGGTCGTTTTGTGTCTGTCAGGCTTCACTGTGCACCCCAACACGAGGACATCAGGTGGCACCACGCCACCTGGGATATCCATCAGCCCAGGAGCAGTCTGGTGTGAAAATGTGAAAATGTGAAAATCCACCTCTTTGAGCAGAGGCTTTCCTCAACAGCTGAATTCCCAGTGTCACATTAGTGAGCTTTTCCTGGCAGGGTGGAAGGAAACACTCTGCTTCCACTCAGCCCTCAGCTGTGGAGAATTCTGCGTGCTCTGCAGGGCTGGTGTCTTGTATTTGCAGGGTTTCCAGATGAAGGAAGGAAATGATGAACCTGACTCCATGTCCTCAGAAGGCTAATTTATTATTTTATGATCTATATTATATTAAAGAATACTAAACTAAACTATGCTAAAGAATACAGGAAGGATACTTACAGAAGACTAAAAAGATAATAATAAAAACTTGTGATTCTCTCCAGAACCCAAACACAGCTTGGCACTGATTGGTCATAAAGTTAAAACAATTCACATGAAACCAATGAAACAATCACCTGTGGGTAAACAATCCCCAAACACATTCCAAAGCAGCAAAACACAGGAGAAGCAAATGAGATAACATTGTTTTCCTTTTTCTCTGAGGCTTCTCAGCCTCCCAGGAGAGAAATCCTGGGCAAGGGGATTTTTCCAGAAAATATGACTGCCACGCTGGTGGCATGTCACCATCACAGGGATTCTCCCTGTTTCCCAGTCAGAAAATGGTTCATATGAAAACAACCCAGCCATGGCATGAACAAAAGGAATGATCAAAACTCTCTAATTTTGTCTGAGAGCTCTGGAGCCTTCTGGGAAGCATCACAAAACCCCCAGCACGGAGCAGCCACGGACAGCACAGACACGGAGCAGCGTTGAGCAAGAGCCTTGACCAGAGCAACCATTATTGATTTCAAAACATCCCAGAGCTGCGTGGCCACAACAATCCAGGGCAAAACTGGAGCAGTCAGAGCAAAGCAGAGCAGGCTTGCTGCTCACACGCTGCTGGAGATCCCTTCGTGCAGATATGCAACAGCTGCAGGGTTTCGTGCAGGGACTTGCCCTTGTGTTGAGTTGGAGTGTGGGCACGGGCTCCGGGAGGGGAAGGAATGCTGGCTGGAAGGAGCAGGGAGCTTCTGCATCTGCAGTGAGAATTCCTGCTGAATTGGAGCTCCTGAGGGAGAGGTGACCAGCTCTGTGCAGCAGCTTGGGCTGGGCATTGGCTGGGAGCTGGGCTATTTCTGTATATCTTCAGAAATGGAAAATGAGGTGCTTTGTGAGCTCGTGGTGCTGCTGGGTGAGAGCTGTCCTGAGGATGAGGATGCTGTGTTTTGCCAGAGCACAAATTAAGCTCTTGCTGTAACACTTGGCCTTTTTTGAAATCTCCACTTTCCAGCCAGCTACAGCAGCTCAGAGCTTCGTGGGCCTTTTCCAAACAGCCTGTGCATGATAGCAAAGAAAAATAAACTCATATTCACTGTGTGCTGATCCCTCACACGCACTGGGACGAGGCTGAGGAATCACAAAGTGGAGCAGGCTGAGAGCTGGCCTCTATTAGCAGCTGGTCAGAAACAGCAAACCCAGCAAATCCCTGCCTTTGGAGGGCACAGACACTGCCCAGAGTGGCCGTTTTTTACACCAAAATGTTGGATTTTGACGGTGCAGCAAAACTGCCAAGAAGGAGATTACACCACACAAGACACCCAAAGTGTCACAGTGGTTTTATGTGATCTTTTCAAGTGATCTCTTTGCCTTGTTTCTTCTAAAGCAGAATCACCTGCCTGAGGAACCTGGGCTGGCTCAGAGGTTGAGATCCATCCACAGTGCTGGGTAAAATTCATGGTAGCATTTGCAACTGTATTTGCTGATTTTATCTGTTCTCCTTTTCAGGTCATCCTGTGTTTAATGAGAGGGGGAGTTTTTTCCTGAGATAAAATTTCAGATTTATCTGAAGCAAAGAAGCAAGTGCTTGTGGAATGGGTTCATTCCTCCCCATCAGAGCTGGGTTCAAGACTTAGAGATTATTGAAACTGTTTTCACTCATTCAGCTTGGAGCATTCCCACAGGATTTTTAACCTCTGAGCATGTTTCCTTTCATCAGCAGGGATTGCAGAAGCCTGCAATGACTTTTTCTCCTTTGGTACAAAAGTGAAATATGAATTTATAGCGTGATTGCATTGAGATTTCAGAACTGTGCTGCAAAAATCGAAGTTGCTGTGATCCTACCTGCCTGGAGATTACAGGCAAATAACACTTGCTAAACACCCCATACCTCAGATGATATATTGAGCTCCAGAGTATTTTTATTAAGCTGCTCTGAAATTATTCCCAAAGGATGCAAACCTCGGCTTAGCTAAAACTGCTACCCACAGTCTTTAAAGAACATTCTGAAACCTTTTTGCTAAACAATCTGCTCAGCTGTTACCAGGTTTTACCCAATATTCAAATGACACTTCTTCCTTTTCAAGCCTTGCCAAGCTGAGGTTATTAAGAAAGAGATACAAATTAAAAGGATTAAAAATGCAACTCTAATTAAACACATATGAGCAGTTAAAAGTCAGCTCTGCCTTGGTTATCTGTGCACACAGAAATATCACACACAACTTAAAACAGCCAAAGTCTCCACTAGGAGCTTGCTGAAGGCACCACCAGTGTAATAACACACTGTGCCTTCTCTGCAGCTTCTTCTGGGTAAGTTTTGAAGTATTTTTTAGAATGAGATGAGCCATTGCTCTCCCCACTTGCAAAGAAGAAGGAGCTGAGGGTGAGAGGAAGGAGAGGAGAGGAGAGGAGCATTCTCCCCTTGCATCTCCATGAGCTTGAACTCTGTGTCCTCATCTCTTGTTTTGTTGGAAGGAAATGATGAATCTGACTCCATGTCCTCAGAAGGCTAATTTATTATTTTGTGATCTATATAATATTAAAGAATACTAAACTAAAGAAAACAGAAAGGATACAGGCAGAAGGCTAAAAGCTACTAGAGAAAACTCATGACTCCTTCCAGAGTCCCAACACAGCTTGGCACTGACTGGTCATAAAGTTAAAACAATTCACATGAACCCAATGAAACAATCACCTGTGGGTAAACAATCCCCAAACACATTCCAAATCAGCAAAACAGTAAAAAGGAGAAGCAAATGAGATAATTATTGTTTTCCTTTTCCTCTGAGGCTTCTCAGCTTCCCAGGAGAAGAATCCTGGGCAAGGGGATTTTTCAGGAAATGTGACAGTGACACTCATCCACGGAGCAGAGCTCTGCTTGTCCCCAAAATCTGTGGCAGTGGCACGGGGTGGGGGTGGCTGGCCTTTCCCAGCAGACCTGGGGTTTCTTTTCAGAAGAATGTGCAACAAAAACATATCAAGCCACGTTGAATCTCTATGACGAAAGCGAGTTGGTATCTCTTAAATAAGTATCCAAACAAGCCCTTGAAGACACATAATCACCAAACAGCCTCTGTGATCACAGCTCGGTGTTTTAAAGGATTAGGGGGGGATTAGGACGTTTGTAAATTCCTCACCAACCTTTTGTACAGGCAGGATGGAATATTTTTTAAAGAATTCACAGACTGTCTGTTAAAAGCCTTTATTCCCCTGATTTGTGCTGGGTGTGGACTGCTTTGGGATTTTTTAAAAGGTAGCATAACGTGGCTCATCAATCCAGGCTGCATATAAATCCTGCTTTGTGTGATTCCTAATAGGTTTCTGCTCCTCATGAAGAATGGGAAAACCTCCTTGCACTGGAGAATAACAGGTCCTTTCATTCTGCCACTGCTGCTGCTGGTTTAACACCCCACCCAAGGGAAGGATAGCACCTGGGGGGAAAAGTGAGCAGGGTTTGATCCCCAAAAAGTGTTCCAGAAAAGCCTCTGGTGCTCTGGTTCTTGTGGGCCTGTCATGATTGGCTTGAACATTCACAGGAAATAATCAGGGTTCACCAGACAGGATAACAGGACTTTCCTGCTTTTGCTGGGAATGGGAGAAGCTGGACAGGGAAGGAGAGGAGTGCCCTGTATCCAGGTGAGGTGAGCTGACATCGTTTGGATGCAGTGAGGATTAGACAGGGATGTTCAGAGCATCCCTTGGGCCAAAGGAATAGGAAATACTACATTTAAAAAAAATCTGTTTGCTTGAATGGTTCATTTTTCCATATTCCTTTTGGCTGCTGAGGATGGAATTCCTGTGCTGCCCAGCTCTGCCAGCTCCCAGCAAGGTGCAGCAATCCTTGCCTCTCTGCAGGTATCCTAAGGACAGGCAACAAAAACAGCCTGCAAACTGTGAGCTTTTAGCTAATTATTGTTCTCCAAAAAAATAAGTCTGAATGTTCAAAGCTTCAAAAAAAAAAAAAAAAAAAAAGTCTGAATGTTTAAAGCTCTGCAACTGACATTTCCTCTATAATTTTATCACTTTTTCTTTAGCCAAAAGCTAATCTTGACCATGAAATCTGCTTCTTTTGTATGATCTCCTGCTTGTCTGGAGACATCTCAGAGCTGTGATCCTGGAGGCCTTCAGGGACTGGAGAACATTTCTGGACACCTCCTTAGGTGAGCAAAATCTGCCTCTGACAGTTCTGCCCCTTCTCATCTGCATTTTCTGATTTCTCTTATTTTTCCTGTTTTTACCAAGGTACAGCCATAAGGAATTGAAAAGTTAGATGAAAGATTAGAATAGATAGATAGATAGATTAGATAAATTAGATAGATAGATAATGGATTTCCCTGGGAAGTGTCCAAGCCTGGATGGGCTTGGAGCAGCCTGGTGTGGTGGAAGGTGTCCCTGCCCACGGCAGGGGTGGAATGAGATCAGCTTTAAGGTCCCTTCCAACCAAACCTTCTGTGATTCCATGATTTAGGGGGGTGAGGGAGGGTCCCCTCAATGTCAGCCTTCTGACCCTTTGCTGTTGTCTGAGCTGGGGACTTGGGTGAAAATTGGGTTTTTGGTAAAAATCCAAGCACCAGCATCCTCCCTTCCAGGGAAACTGGGGGGATCCCACCCCAGGTCTGTTTGACAGGTCCTTTGCTCCCTGCTGGCTCTCCTTTGCATGTATTTAGAGCAGGGTGCATTTGCCAGGTTCTGAGTGGGGATTCAGGGCACAGGGATGTGAATTTTTGTCGCTGCTTGTCCCTCAGAGGTGGCCCGTGAGTTTTGGCCCCGGGGCCAGGCTGAAGAGCTCCAGGAGCTCTAAGCAGAGGTGCTCCCCTGCAGAAACACAGCCAGGGGCTTTGGCAGGGTCAGCCCTGAGTAACCCACAGCAGTTTAATGAACCCGTGAGCCGCTGAAATGCGGTCACCTGTCAGGGAGAGCAGAGCCAGCCCCGCTGTGAAATGGGAGAAATGTCCCGGTCTGAAAGCAGAGGAGTGGGTGGAAACCTTCCCCTTAGAAGTGGGGAGGGATCGGTACACACAGGCCCGGCAGCAGCCCATTATTGCTAATTGCAGCTTCACCTTTTAGCTAGATATTAAAAAATGAGCTAATCCTTGAATATTTAATGTCCTGTTTCTTCATGAGCACGGAGATTAATTGGGAAATGGGAGTAACTGGGAGAGAGGGGCAGGAAGCAGAGCAGCCCTGGGGTGCCTGCCCTCCCTCCTTGCTGGGCAGGGCAATGGAAGAACACTTTAAAAAATGAGGGTTTTGCTCTGTTTGCTCTCCTTCTCTCCTCCTCCGTCCTTTAGTAATTCCTGGGTGACTGATAGCGACCTTCCAGGTCAGGAGTCTCCAGTTAACAGCCGGGAAATGCCCTTCCCATTGGTCATTACTGCCTAATTAGCAACTTGCAATATTTCACAAGCGATGACAATGACACCAGGTGCCCTTTGCAGGGGTGGGGGCTGCAGAGCACTTGGCAGCATTTTCCTGGGAAATTGGGCAGGGAAATGCAGAGCTGAGGATGTGGCCAGGCCCAGGAGAGGTGCCTCCAATCCCAGGAGGAAATTTGTATTTTCCCAAATACAGAGCCTAGGAATGGCCTCTCTCTCTACCTGGCAGGGAGAGTGGTGGGAGAGGGAAGTGAATTTTAATGTCCTGGGTGCTGACCTGGAAAATCAAAGCAGAAACTGCCAAGGAGGCTTTGGAGGCTCAGCTCCCTGCTGGGCATCTGGTCCCCATGGGAGTCCTCTGGAGCCACGTTAATTCACTGATCCAGCAGAAAATGCACACAGCAGAGGCAATGCATGGAGTGACCCATGGGTCCTGCTGCTGAGAGAGCTCAAAAAAAGAAGGAAGATATGTCCCCCACTCCCTTTTTGGCCCTGCTGAGCAGTTGGTGCTCCAGAAAAGGGCAGCCTGAGGCCATGTGCAGTGCCAGTGAGTCCAGGCACTGCTGCCCCATCCAGCAGCCCAGGAGAGCAGGGATCATCCCTGGCTCATCCCTGCTGAGATGGGGACACGCTGTGACACACTCTGCACACCCTCAGCACCACCCCAGCCAGCTGACCCTTTAAAAACCATCATAACACTGAACCAGATTGCTTCAGTGTGGGCATGGAATTGCTCATCTGGCCCCTGGATGCCTCCAGACAGGATTTGGCATCTCCTGGCAGCTCAGGGAGTTACTGTGGGGCAGCCAAATCCATGTCACTAATTAAAGTGAGCTTCTTCTGCAGGCTCTGAGTGTTTGGTGGGGCACAGGGCTGTCCCAGAGCCTGTGGAATGAATGCAGAGTGCACAGCTGCTCCTGGGGAGGGCCTGAGAGCTCCTTACCTGTCAGGATCCTTGCAGGGAAGGATCACGAGGTGTGGAAATGTTCTCCTGGGTTAAATCACCAAATGAAAGGTGTCGAGCCAAACAGGAGTACACCTGAAATAGTATTTACTGCTATAAATGGTGCAGAAAATGAATGTGGGTGGAATTTTGCTGAGCCATTTTAAATGCACTTTGCAGGTTGCAGTTGTTCACTGGAGATCCCTGGGCTGCAGCCAACGTCTCTGTTTGCTTTTTTTTTTTTTTTATTTCTGCTAATAGTCCACCTGTGATAAGAGAGAAAAATAATAGAGATAAAACCAGCCTGTCACTGCAGCATTGCCGAGGGTGGGAAGGACATGGCAAAGCAACTGAAGGTTCTCTGTTGAGAATGAACTTTTAGAGGGTCACAGGTGAAGATCAGTGTGGAGCACAGCTCCTGCTCCATTCATCACCAGGTACCCAAACCCTGGATAAATCCCAGGCTAGTCCTAGGCCGTGTTTGCTTTTTCTCAGACCAGTTTCCCAGCTAATGCTTTTCAGAGACAGGTCTGAAATTAAGATTTCCATATTTATGTGCCTATTAACATAGATACATGAAAAAAACTTAATGAGCTTATGTAACAAATTGCTGTGTGACATTGTAAACGAGTGGGGAGAGGATCTGTACTTAGGGAGATAAGGATGGCATTTGCAATGGCACCAGCTGGGGAAAATTACAAGGAGCAGCAATTGCATGGTGCAGGGAGAGACTGCCCTGAGACTGCAGCCTCCAGGGGCTGTCCCCAGCCAGGTTGTGCGTGGGGAGCCTGCCCAGAGCCTCCTGCTCAGCTCACAGCCTCCACCCAGGGGTTTTCCATGTCCCAGGGATGGGATGAGGCCGTGCTCGGGGTCAGCATCCCCTCGGTGCCGTCGCAGCCTCCCCGCGTTGGGCAAGGTGCTCAGGGCAGGTCTGCAGGGAGCAGGGCTGTCCCCTAGAGCTGGCTGGATGTGTCAGGGGTTGGGAGGCCTCCAGCCACTGCTCGGTGCCTGCTCCAGAGGGAATTGGTGTCCCAGGCATGGTGAGGGCTCCCAGAGCTCCTGGGTCACCTCTGGGCAGCTTGGGGCAGGGGCAGGGTGAGCTGGAGGTTTGTAGCTTGTAGATATGCTTTAGATGTGCCTGCTTCCTGCTTCCCCCTCTAAACAAGGAAATACCTCAGCCCAAAACTGCCGGGGCAGGAGGACAGGGTGCTGCCTGCGTGTGTGGGTAGTGCAGGGCTGCTGAAGACAAGAAGAGCGTGGCAGATTTTCAGTCTGGGGCTGCTGGAGATGTAAATTCTCCTCCCCTGCTTGTGTGCAAAAGGATCCTCAGCACAGACCATGGGCACAGCACAGTCTCCTGAGATCCTGAGGGAGGTTTTTAGGGAGGGAGAGCTCAGGATTTAAAAAGGAGAGTGCCCAAACTCTTCCCCTCCCAGCTGGTGCAGTTTTATACAGACAGTCAACAGCGTGGGGCTCTTCCACTCATCATCCCAGGAAACCAGCACTGGGCAGAAGCTGTGGCAGCAGAAGAGTGAGCTCATCCCTCCCTCCATGCACTGGGAAGCCTCCCTGTGACCATCCACACCCCTCTGTTATTAATCAGGGCCAGCTTTGGGCTCCAGAAGGCGCTGAGGGCTCGGAGAGGTTTGGCTGGAACGAGCCACGGGCACGGGGGGCAGAGGCTGGTGCCCTGGGCATGGACAAGGAGCCTGGGCATTGCTGGGGCTCTGGAGGACCCTCACACATGGCCCTGTTTCCCTGGCCACCGGGGTGGATTACTGGTGTGTGGGACAGAGCAGAGGATCCCTGTCCCCACCAGGGAACAATACAGTGATTTGGGAGCAGGGAATAACCTCAACTCCCTGTCCCCAGCAGGGAGCACCGCAGGGATTTGGGAGCACCGCGGGGATTGAGGAGCAGGGATTTGGGAGCCCCGCAGGGATTTGGGAGCACCACAGGGACTGGGGAGCAGGGATTTGGGAGCACCGCGGGGATTTGGAAGCAGGGAGCACTGCAGAGATTTGGGAGAAGGGAGCACCGCAGGGATTCAGGAGCACCGCAGGAATTCGAGAGCACCGCGGGGATTCGGGAGCAGGGAGCACCGCGGGGATTCGGGAGCAGGAGCAGCCCTGGCGCACGCTCGGCGCCGTGTCCCGGTGCTGTGTGAGCAGCCCCCAGGCGCAGCAGATTCCCGGCGCGGGGAAAGGAGCGAGGATGCTCCGGCAGAGCAGCGGGCTGACCCCGCTGGCACGAGAGCGCTTTAGCGGGGTGCTCTGTCTGCAGGAGCAGCGCTCCATCCTCCGCTGGCACAGCTCCCCTCGGGCTGCAGGGAAAAGCATCCATCCCGGGGGGCTCGGAGCCCTCGGGGCACCGTGCCAGCCTCCCCCGGGCCAGCCGTGCCCCAGAGCCGGGCTGGGCTCGGGTCACTGGGCACCGTGACCCTCCCGGGCACCCTGCTCTGGGCTCCCCCGGCATTTGCATGGGCGCAGCCTGACCTGCTTCCAGCCCTGTCTGCCGCTGGATTTGCATCTGTTGAGCTGAGCTGGTTTTGTTTCGCTGTTGTGATTGTTTTCAATTCTAATGCAGCCCGGCACAAGGAAGTGGTGACCTCGTTCCTCGCTCAGCATCGGGGCTGCCTCTCAAAGGCACCATCCATCTTGCACCAGTGTGGCTCCCACTGTAAAAACCGCCTTCCCTGCTCTCCGAATTCCCTCTCATTCCAAAGCAGAGCCCCCCGTGTCCCCCCTCCAGCTCACATCCCCCAAGGCTTCCTTCCCTCAGCTGCTGTCCAAGGCTCCCAGCGTTGTTAATCCCAGCTCTCTGGACATCCAGCTCACCCAACAATCCCAATTTGGATCAGGGGTGCAGCAGGGCTGCCTTCCTGCTGAGCCAGCCAAAGCACAGGGTTGGGGTCAGCTTTGGAGCTTCTGTGAATTGGTTTTGGGGACAGGATGACAGACCAGGTCAGGCTGCAATGGCGTGGGCAAAAGACATCTTACGCAGCAGAAAACTGCTGCAAGTTAATGCCAGCTTCATTTTCAATACATTTGCATTGGTAGAGTGAATTTATACAGGCTTAGTGCTTTCTAGTGCTGGATTTTTGTAGGAGGAGGAGGAAGAAATTTAAAGCTGCTTGTACTGTGTTGCCTGGTGGTGTCTGGACTGTGGCTCCCAGGGAACCCAGAAATGCAGATGCCTGAAATGCTGCCCCATTTGAACTAAGCACCCTGAGTCATCTTGCCTCTGTTTTGTGGGTTTTAATAGAAGAAAAATCACCTGGACATCCCAAACCTGTGTCCCTCTGCAACCCCACCTGCATGAAATCACCTGAAAGAGGCTTCAAACCAGGGTGAATTCTTTCACCTCGGAGTATCTCCTCTGTGCCTCTGCAGCACTAGTGCTACAGGAATTTTCACAGATAATTTTACATGGAAAAAATAAATCTGTTTAAAAAGCCACACAGCCCCTGCATGTGTTGGCTAGAGTAACCAAAATCAAGTCCTTGAGAGAGCTTTTCCCCCATGCGTGATGCAGTTCAGATTTTGACCAGCTGAGTTTGATGGAGAACTACAGGAAAAAATGGCTATTTAGAGGGATTAGGAGTTTTCAAGAAACTGGACCATGGAAGTAAGAGAGTAACTGAATATTTACTTAAATTGCCTACAGGGAAAATCCTCAGCTTCAACTCACATGACCCATTGTCCTGACATCAAGGTCAGTTTACTTATTTCATCACCCCTGAGGAGTGAAAGGTAACTAGAAATAAGGGAACTGACTGCTGCTTTGGGAATTCCTTCCCTCCTGCCCAGGGCCTGTCTGCATCTCTGCTTTATATTGTGCCCAAAATCACCTTGGAAGGTGTTCAGACGATTTTCCTCTCATGGCTGTGTGTACCTACGGATGTACATGGAGAATGAGTGTTTTAAAAAAGACATTTTACACATTTGATTGATACCCTGACTGCAGGATTTGGAGGGCTGCAGGACCCCTCAAAGTCAGTGGTGGAGAAGACCCTTTGTACCTGGTGCCCATCTCTGCCCACAGAGGAACCTTCCCCAACCATCAGCACTGTGCCCCAGCCGTTGTTTGCATGGAACATCATCACCAGCCTTTATTTTTTACAATAAGAATTGTGTCTATTGAGCCAAGAGCCTGTTTATCTTTTTACTTACAGGAAATAACCTAAGTAAATATATGACTCCTGATTTCACTTTTAGCATTGTGGTGTTTTGGTTGTTTGGGGGTTTGATCTTTTATTTTGAGCCAGTTTCTTGCAAGGGGGAGCTGGATTTGATTACACACAGCCCAGGAATGACAGTCTTTGCAGCAACACTGGCTAACAGCTCCTGATGGACATAAAAAGGAGGGAATTTTAAAAAATCAGAACATCTCTCCAGAATGGAAGGATCATTCCACTGAAGGCAAAATGTCAAAGCCCTGAGGAGGTACCTCGGGGTCATGGGGCAGAGATGGGATCAGGGACCACAGCTCCCACTCCTCTCCTGCTTCCACCAGAATTGAATCCAGCTCTGGCCACTGCTGGGATCATTATCCTTGTTTTATGAATGAGCAGCCCAGGGTAAATGCAGCTGCTGTCACATTTGTGATGATCCCCTGCCTCAAGGACAGGGACGGGCTGGGAATCTGGGTGTTCCTGTGCCCTGTCCCATGCTGTGGCTGCAGGCAGGCTCCTGTGAACTCTCTCTCTCCCAGGTATCCATCTCCTGCCTCAAACCATCCAGCCTGACAGAACTTCTCATGCACAAAAGCCAGAGAAACTCCTCTGCAGGAGCCCCAGGCAGCTGCACTTCGCTGCTGAACCTCTGCCACATGCCATGGAGCATCTCACCCAGGGCCCAAAAGTGCCTGGTGCCAAAGCCTGTCACTTCTGCCCAGGAATTGCCAAACATCCTCTGTGCTGCAGGCTCATGGCACACCATGGCCAGGGGACTCTGCTCCTCCAGCTCCAGAGGGAAGGAGCAGGAAGAAAACATAGCTGGGATGGTGTTTATTAAGCAAATTAATAGGCTGGGGGAAAATAAGCAAGTGTGGGCACTTCTTGCTTCCTGCAGAGGTGAGGACTGGAAGCTGAGGCAGGGATTCAGTCCTGTCAGTGCAGCCCCTCTCCACTCCCCATCACCTTCACTTTTGGGGGGCCCAGCACTCTCACATCCCTGATGGGTGCAGACTGCACCTCCCACCCTGGTGTAGAATCACGGAATCACAGAATGGCTTGGGCTGGGAGGCACCTTAAAGATGATCCAGTTCCAACCCCCTGCCCTGGACAGGGACACCTCCCGCTAGCCCAGGTGGCTCCAAGCCCCGTCCAGCCTGGCCTTGGGCACCCCTGTCAGCGGGGCAGGTGCGCAGCCCCGGGCTGCGGGAGCCTCGGGGGAGCTGCCCGGGGCTCTGCGGCTCAGCCAGCGGCTCCCGAGCGGCCGCTGCCCTGCCGGGGGGAGCACGAGGAGGGCGAGGAAAGGCTCCCGTCAGGCAGGGATTCCAGGGATGCTCCCGGTGCCGGCAGCCGCGGGGAAACGCGCACAGATACGCACCGCCCCCCGCATCCCCCGGGGCGCCGTGAAGGGAGGAGAAACGGCGGAACAGCGGGAAAAAAACCAAACAACTAAACACTTAAAATGTGCCGGCCGTGCCGCGGCGGTGCGATCCGTGCGGCAGCGGGGAGCGGCCGGGCTGGGCTGTGTCTCGCTGCCTTCCCGGGGCGGGGGCGGCCGGGCTTGGGGAGGGGGCGGACAGCGGGAGGGGATGCCGTGGGGATGCTCCGCGCCTCTCCGCGCCCCTCCGCGGGGGCGGCTGCCCACGGCCGTGCTGCGGAGCATCGCCTGGCACGTACGTACCGCGGCACCGGGACCCCCTGAGCCCCCCGGGAGCCCTCCCGGCCCCGTGGCTCGGCCCCCCGGCTGCGGGCGGGGGTCCTGCCCCTCGGGCGGGACGGGATGGGGGGGACAGCCCGCTCTCCGCCCCTCCCCGCTGGGGAAGTTCCGCGGAGTCTCCCGGGGCCGCGGGGCAGCAGCTGCCTTTGTGGAGCTCTGCAGGAGCCGAGGCGACAATCCGGACAGGTTGCTGCAGCCTCATTAACAATACAGATATGTGCGTGTTTAAATAATTTTTAGAGGAAGAAGGATGTAACTAATTAGCATCCCCACGCTCTCTTTTAATTGCTGCCAAATAGGAAAACTACTGCGTGTGACAGAGGCGCAGCAGTGGGCTCTGGCTCCCCTCCCGAAGCGTGTTCACGCCTGGGGGTGCTTCGTGCTCCCCACGGGAAACTGCAGCCTCGTCAAAAAGGGAACTAATCCCCCTCGAAGCAAGGCGCCTCTTCTGCTTGGAATCAGGGGATATCCCCGGAGTAAGAGCACTAATTTTAAAATATTTATTTATTATTATTTTTTAATAAGTAAATAAAAGCCGCCACCTGTCAGGAGCCACCTCCCTGCCCGGCTGCTGATCGGACCCTGCTCTGCGCCGTGTCCGGGGAGGTTCGGTGTTCCTGCAGCAGGGACACCCTGGCTGCCTGCGCATCCCCTGCCCCGCAGCGTGCTGGAAGCGGGGCGTTTGTTTGAGCTCCGCGGGGACCCGCGGCCCGCCCGGTCTGAGCGGAGCGCGGAGCGCTGCGGAACGCCACGCTGCCGGGAGGGAGCGGCTCAAGGAGCGTTATCCCCTCGCCGAGCCTCGGAGAACACCGGAGCAGCTGAGCCGCCCGTGTGCCCGGCCGCACCACAGCATCCCTCGGCAGCAGCACCCGGGCAGGGCCCGCATCCATCACCTGCCGGGCACCCGGTGGAGGGCACGGGCAGTGCCCACCCTGCCCTGCCTTCCCTTCGCTCCCTGCCTTCCCTTCCCTTCCCTTCCCTTCCCTTCCCTTCCCTTCCCTTCCCTCGCCTTGTGCTCCCCGCGGGTCCCGGCCCCTGGCAGCGGCTGCGAGCACAGAGCGAGGAGCAAGTGGATGTACGGGAAAGTTTCTCTCAAACTTGGTGGTGTTCAGCCTCCTCTCTGCTCTCTTGGCTTGCTGCTTAGGAAGCCAAGCGTTTATTTCTGTCGCCTTGTTTAGGTGATTTTTTTATACATCACTCGTTCTCTTCCACGCTTCTATTTATGAATATTATTCCTAGATATACAATAAATAACGCGAATTCATCTTCGTGATTTTGGCCACCAAAACGAAGGTGTTCAAGGCACTGACAATCCCAAAGAATGATAAAATCGTGTTCGTTTCTCAGTGTGACATTTCTGAGAAGAAACAAAATCTGGCTTCTGAGGTCATAATAAAAATAACCAACGTTTTTACAATTCTCCTTTGGAAGGAACAAGAGCTGATCCCAAACCAGGGAGGCTCGAGGGTTCCCTTCCTCGTTTCTTTCTAAATCCATCTTGTCCCTTTAATACAAATGAACTTCAAGCTCCCCCTGTATTTTATTATTTAGATTCCTAGTCTTAATGACGCCAGGAGCAGCGCAAGCACACTCGCTAATAATCGTCGCGAACTGCATTTCAAAGAAACATCCCTGGAAGAAAAACACCGTCGTTAAAAAAAATAAAAATAAATAGAGACTCCACCAAAAATTATAATGTGGAGTCGCTGATGATGACGGGCTTAATGCAACTGCTGCAAATCAGCACCTGCGTGGTAGATAAGGCAGATAACACCTCCAACAGTTACTTCCAGCACCCCCGTCCTCCTCGGGTTTATTTTTAGATCATTCATTTAGTCTGATGGAGGGGGTTATAGTGTTTAGATTTTTTTAAGTTTTAATTAGCGTTCTTGTTATTTTTCTTCCCTGATCTTTAGAGGAGGGGAGGGGGGGAAAGTGAGTGAAGTGCGAGCTGGTTAAATCTGGAGACGTGGGTCTATCTCGGGCCTTTAATAGCAGCTCTCAGGCGGCTCGTCCCCGGGCACTGATAGCCGAGATCTCCGCAGCCAGCACTGTCCAGGGTCAGCTTTTGTCTCTGCCACAATAAACAAACACTTGCTCCTCTCATGTAAATGAGCAGCGATCCGGATGCACCTTGAAACACTGGGAGAAGTCGTTGCTTTTGAAAACGATGTTCATTTTGTCTGACACACATAACTGCATAGATCAAATGCCTGAAGAAAGGTAGCAATTTGGCAGGGAAGTATTTTCTAAGCTTAGATGAAAGTGTGCTCACGGCGTCCGAAAAAGCCTGTCTCACCTCCCACCTGCTTCCCCAGCCCCGAGTTTGCGCGAAAAGATTAGACAGACGGGATTTTCGTTAAAAAAAAAAAAAAAAAAAAAGTTTAAAAAAATTAAAATAAAAAGAAACCGATGCGAAGAACCAGTCGCACAATTCACAGAGCCCCGGATCGGGGACGCTGAATCAGGGCTGCTTTACCTACCGGGGCTTCGACACCACTGCAATAATCTTGTCGGATCATTAAGTAAATTATACCTTAAACATTGGTAGCTTACAAGTTGTAATCAGTAATTCAAACTCTTGACAATTATGCAAATGAAACCCCGGCTGCGCTCGGACTTTCTCGCTTTCGCTACGAGGACTTTTCCCGAGTTTATTTCGCCCCAAAAAACTGCCGGGCGTGGGGGGGCGGCTCACTGTGGGGGTTTCGCAGAACCTTTCCACGCGTGGAGGAGCGGGGAACACGCGGCACGGCTCCCAAAACCCGCGCAGCACGGGGGGACCTGCGGCGGGGGGTACCCACGCGTGGCCCCTTCCTCGCGGGGCGGCACCCACGGCCCCCGCACCCCGAGGGGGCGGCGGAGGGGGGGTCCGGCTCCGCGCTGCCCGCCCGCCCTCCGCGGCCGCGGAAGGAGTGGCTTGGGGCTGCGCGCTCCCTCCTGAGTGGCTGGCGGCCGCGGCGCCCGAGCCATCCCTGGGGAGGAGTTAGGATAATCCTATTGCCATTAAGGGCGTCTGGGCAGGGAAAAAAACCCCGAGTGACCACAAGAGCGGAGGGTTAGTCCGTCAGCTGCCTTCATGCCTGCCAACTGAGCTCCGTCCGGGGGGCCGCTGCTCTTCCCCAGCGCCGGCGTGGATTTACCGCCCGTGGCGGGGGCCGAGCCGTTCTGTTCGCCGCGCCGCGCACCTGGTCCGGACGCTGGACGCCATGTTGTGGAAACTAGCAGATAATGTCAAATACGAAGAGGACTGCGAGGTGAGGGGCTGCGGGGAGGGGTCGCCGCTGGGGGACGGGGGTGCTGCGCGGGGCAGCGCGGGGCTCCGCCGCCCCCGGGCCGCGCTGCGCGCCCCGCTCGCTGCCAGCCCAGCCGCCTCCCCGCCGGGAGAGCAGCGGTCCCTGCCCCAAGAGCCAAGAGCCCGCTTGGCTTTTTTTTTTTTTTTTTCCTTTGGAGGTGCGAATTTTTATTTTCGTATTTTTTATATTTTTGTATTTTTCTTTACCGAGTTTTTTGAGCTCTCGAATTAAATGGGCTCCAACTGGGAGAACCGAGCTCGCATCCCGCATGGGGCAGCGCCGTGCGGGAGCGGGGGGACCGCGGGGCGGTCGGAGCGCACCGCACCGCAGCGGGCGGGATGCGGAGGGGCCGGCAGGTAGCAGCTGCTGAGCCGGGCAGGGCGAACCCTTCCTTCCCAAGTTTTTCCTCCCCGGGAGCTGCTCCCAGCCGCCGCGAGGTGCTCCCGGGTTTTGATCTCTCCGAACTCTCGTCTGTGTCCCCCGTGCCCCCCCGGCTCCGCTGGTCCGCCTGCTCGGCTCCTACAGATTAGTGCAGTCCCCGCTTCACGCTCCATTGGGACCCCATTCACCTCTTATTAACTAGCCCTGTTATTTTAATGACCGTGAAGCCAGAAGCTGCTAAATCCCTGGATCAGCTCAATGTAGACATTTCAGCTTTGTGCGCTGGGATTGGAAATCGGGGCAGCAGCAGCGATGCCACGGCTGGAGGCAGCACCGCGCTCCCTCCCCGTCGGGCAGAGCCGGCAGCCCCGGCCCGGGCGCCCCTCGGGGGTGGGAAGGATGGCAGTGCCGGGGGTCCCCATCGCTCCCAGAGCGGCTCCGCAGCCCCCCCGGCCCCTCCGCCTCCTCCCCAGCCGAGGCAGCGCGGCGGAAACGCGACTGCGTCTCTGATTCGAATTTTTCTGATTTTAATGCTTCTTCTGCTGACTTGCACAAGCGGGAGAAGGGTTGGTCTGGTGTAGTTGCGATGAGGAGGGCAGCGAGAACTGGTTTGTAACCTCTTCCCTGGGAGCGGGGCTGATTTCTTCCGCGAAGTGCCTCAAACACCAAACTCCCTGGGCAGGAGCGGGGCGGCTCTCGCTCTCCTCTCTCCTTCCCACCATCCGCGGCCACCGTGTCCCCCGAGCCCTCTGACGGCCACCCCGTTGTTCCCCACCCCTGTGTGCTTTCCAGGACCGGCACGATGGCAGCAGCAACGGGAACCCGCGGCTGCCGCACCTCTCCGCCGTCAGCCAGCACCTGTACAGCCCGGCCCCGCCGCTCTCGCACTCGGGCGCCTCCGACTTCCAGCCCCCCTACTTCCCCCCTCCGTACCAGCCGCTGCCTTACTCCCAGTCCAGCGACCCCTACTCGCACCTCGGGGACCCCTTCTCCATCAACCCTCTGCACCAGCCGCCGCCGCCGCCGCCCAGCCAGCAGCAGAGCGCTTGGCCGAACCGGCAGAGCCAGGAGCCGGCGGGGCTGGCCCCGCACGGCCGCCCCGGGCTGGTGCCGCACCTCTCGGCGCTGGAGAGCGGCTCTGCCGGCAGCCGCCGGGAGACTTTCCGGCGCTCCGAGCTGCTGCTGCCCCACGGGCACGGGCTGGACGCCTCGGCGCTGGCCGATAACCTGGGCCTGCACGACATGGCCCACCAGATGGAGGAGGTGCAGGTAAGGAGCGCCCGGACCCCCCTCCTTCCGCACATCCCATCCCCGTCCATGCTGAGAATTCTTCATTTTCTCCCCTTCGCCCCTCAGGGTGCGGGTGTGCGGGGAGGGGGTGGGTTTCCCAAAAGCCGCCGGCTTTTTCCCCTCTCGGCTCTTCCAGGTGCGAAACTTTCTCCCCCTTTCTCTTTCCAGAATGTGGAGGATCAACACTTACTAATGCATGACCAGACAGTCATTAGAAAAGGTCAGTAAGGTGGCACCGCAGTTTTACTTTCCCTTGTCAATAGTTAAAAGTTTCGTGACGCACCGGTGAAGTGACGCCCTATTATTTTTATAAAGACCGATCCTTTGGGATCGGGAGGGCGGAGGAGTTTTTATTTCACTCTTTGTCGCTGGATTTTGCTAATGCGGTCCGAGGGAAGGTGGCGGCGGGGACAAACTGCCCTGGGGTGTTTGTCCGGGGACACGACTGTCCCCCCCTCCTGTGCTCTGGTGTTATGGCTTTAATCGGAACCAGGACCTTGAACCGATTTTAATCTTTCCTGAAGTACGTGTGTGTAAAGTGACACGGGGCTTTTCTTTTGTTTGTTTGGTTTTTTTTGTTTTTGTTTTGTTTTATTTTTGTTGCTGATAGCACTCGAAGATAGTTTTCTTTCCCTTTTTTCCCATTTTTAAACCTCTTTTGAGAAAAGACTGAGTTCGCTGGCAGAAGACTGTTTGGCTTTATCTTAATCGAAATTGGTTTGTAGCTGAGGTTTTGAGGAAGGAGGAAGACGTATTGACTCAATTTACAGTAATTTAGGTTTTTTTCCTTGCTTTTGTTTTTAAACAAATTTGTGCTTAAAAAAAAATCAGAAGTTTCCTCTGAAGACTTCAAACAAATACCTAACTGAGGAAAAGCAGAAGTGTGTGTCAGAGCGCTGATTGCTGCCTTTAGCTCATGGGAGAATAATTTTGCTGTCAGATGCACCACTGACAAATCTTCCCCCTCCGGGAGTGGGGCCGACCTCGGCTCTTTAACCCTTTCAGCAGCAGCACTGGGTGGATTCGCGAGGGGATGGAAAAGCCGGATCTGTGGTTTGCTCCTTCCAAAGCCTTTGTTGTCCCTCCTCACCTAAAGGCTGAAGCTCTTAACGAGGAGCAGCTCCTTACTTTCGGTTCTCCCCTGGGCTGCGTCCCTCTCTGCTGTGCTGCTGTCTGGTAGGAATTTGTTGGGATTAAATTCCAAAGGCGGTTTCTTAAATCTGCGTGTGCGAGGTGGAAGATGAAGCCCAGCAGGAGCCGGGAGGTTTCTCCCTGCCCTGGTTTGGGAAGAGTTTTGGCAGTAGCTGGAGGACGCTAATTCGGAGTCTGTTGTAGTATGGAGTTTTTGTGAGCACGGCTTTGCAACCTTGCAGCCTGCTGCTCCCGAGCAGTGGGGTTTGTGTGCCTTGGGAAGCATTCTTGGTTGTGTTCGGCAGCTTCTTGCAATCCAGTGGCAAAATCCAGCTAGTTTTGGGGCCCTTTGGGTCCCTGTGTTGCAGATGGATGCTGGGGATTGGGGCCAGTGATGTGAGCATTTAACACCAAACAAAATCCTCTCTCCCGGCTTGTTTTTATAGAAAGAAAACTCACTTGCCACTTCCTATTTATTTTCCCCTTTTATAAAATCCCTGCTTTCCCTCCTCCACCCTCAGGTCCCATCTCCCTAACGAAAAACAGCGCTCTGAGCCTGCCCTGCCAGAAGGATGGCTTAATTGGGGTGGTGATCAACCCCAACGAGGTGTTCTGCTCCGTCCCGGGGAGGCTGTCCCTGCTCAGCTCCACGTCCAAGTACAAAGTGACAGTGGCAGAGGTGCAGAGGCGGCTCTCGCCCCCGGAGTGCCTCAATGCCTCCCTGCTAGGAGGAGTCCTGCGAAGGTAGGATGGAGCCTCCCTGCCCTGCCAGCCTCCCCATGTGCCCCTGTTTGTATTTTCCTTGTTGTGCTGTGTGTGGAAGGTAGGATGGAGCCCTCCTTTCCCTGCCAGCCTCCCCCCGTGTTTGTTTCCTCATTTTGCTGTGTGTGGAAGGTAGGATGGAGCCTCCCTTCCCTGCCGTCCTCCCCTGCTGCCTGTGTCTGTATTTTCCTCATTTTGCTGTGTGTGGAAGGCAGGATGGAGCCTTCCCTGCCCTGCCAGCCTCCCCCCGTGTTTGTTTCCCTTGCTTTGCTGTGTGTGGAAGGTAGGTTGGACCCTCCCTGCCCTGCCAGCCTCCCCGTGTCCCTGTTTGTGTTTGCCTTGTTTTGCTGTGTGTGAGCAGCCACATCAGCACAGCCACAGAGCCTCTCAGCCAGCTCCTGAGTTTTGAGCAGCCCAACGACGCTGAATCCTAATAGGCTTTGGAAATAAAACTTCTTTGCACTTGTGCTGCCTCTGGAGAAGTGCTATTAACAGCTCTGACAGCAATTCTCATTCCCTGTTTAGAGCTGAGGTTTTTGTCTTGAAACCAGCACGTGGAGCTGTCTCTGATTCCCAAGACCCTGTGGAATGATTTTTTTTATTTAATCTAATGGTCCTGATTAATCACTACAAGGACATTTTCCACATCCTTTTTTGCATATACTTAATTTGGCTTGTGATCATTCTACAACTTGGTTTCAGTGGTGCAGTTTGAAATATTTTTATTTTGACCTGCTGTGTTTCATCCTGGCTGGATTGAAGTAGAGCATTCAAAAAGTAGGTCACTTGAAAAGAGCCTGTTTTTTATCTTCTCCCCACCCCAGTAGAACCCTATTGAATGTCAGTAACTGGAATTTCTCATCTTAAAAAGAAGTGCTCCCTGAAGATAAATAAGGCCATTTTTTTCTCTAATTACAGAGCCAAATCTAAAAATGGTGGCAGATCATTAAGGGAAAAACTGGATAAAATTGGCTTGAATCTTCCTGCTGGCAGAAGGAAAGCTGCAAACGTGACACTATTGACATCTTTGGTGGAAGGTCAGTCCCGAGTGTGTCTTAAAAATAAACTTTCTCCCCTTGTGCACAGCTTTTATCCTCTAGGCAAAGCATGGAAAGGTTAGAAAGTCCCTGAAAGTAATATGGGTTTTTTGTTTGTTTTGGAGTGAGCATGGTGGGGATGTTGCAGCAGCTAAGGAAGGGCTGTGCTGCCTTTGAGGGGCTCTCCTCTGCCTTGTGAGCCCTGCTCACACAACCCCAGCCACTGCTCCTCTTTCTGGCAGGGATGCAGAATTCCTGCCTGCCAGGATGTGCCCAAGGCACCTTTGTCCACTCTGCCTCCTGAGGGTTGTTTTGGGTTTCAAAGGCAAGGCAAAAGGGGTCAAACTCCTGGAAAAGTGGCTTTGGTTTCTTGTTGGGAAACTTGGGGACACTGGGACAGCCGAGTGCAGTCCTGCCCTACCTCAGCGGTGTCCTCAGAAGCTTTGCTAATAAACAAGCTTATAAAGTGAGATTTATAGCTTCTGACTTCCTGCTAGGAAACTGGAGCCCCTTTAATGTGGGCCATGCTCTGTGGACCCTCTGCCAGTGAAGCTGACCTGAAGGGTGTGTGTTCATGTACGTGTGTGGTTTACATTTGGTGTTCCTGTTTCAAGCAGCTCCTGGTAGTGGCACAATTTAACAGGAATACAAGCAGCAGCTGAAATGGAAAGAGTGAAAAATGATCTAACAATACCTTCCTGCTGTTTATAATGCAGCAACTTGCATTTAAAAGCTTTGCTTGGAAGTTTTGGAGAGCTGATGTGTGTGCATATGTACACAGGCATATTGCACTGATCACACCAATCTCTTTTATTTTAAGCCTGATCAAATTGTTTTAATGAAAAAAAAGTGGCCTGGTTATACACCTTGCAGTTTGGTTTTCTGTCTGAAAATTCTTATGAAAAAATATTTCAAAAGCATACTAGACTGAAAACTTTTATTATAATGTGGGGTTTAGTTGGCAGATTTTTTAAATATCAGTGGACAATTTGATCTTGACTGAATTGTCTTCTTTGCTGTGCAGTTGTTCTGGATAGAGACAGGAATTTTTCTTTCTAGTGTAAAAGCAAGAGAATTCTTTTTTGTAGCAGTCACCCTGTAAATCTCTTTTTTCTTGATACAAACTTACAAAGAAACACTGATCCATCAATTAAAAAATGGTAGTAAGTGACAGAACGGTGTCACTTTCCAAAACAGGAATACACTTCAAAAACCCACAACGTTTTTTCCTTAATGTCCCTGATTTCCTTACAATAAATGATATTTTACAATTTAACAAGCCCTCCCTTTCACCACCCAGGTGAAGCTGTGCATCTTGCTCGTGACTTTGGCTACGTGTGTGAGACAGAATTTCCTTCCAAAGCAGTGGCTGAATATTTAACCAGACCACACATGGGCCGCAACGAGATGGCAAACAGGAAGAACATGCTGCTTGCTGCAAAGTAAGTTTTCAGCTTGGATTTTAATTCTTCTCCCCTTTTTGAACGTGTTTTTGTCTGACTGTGACTGTCTGCGACTGGGGGATAGTTTGGTGGATTTTTGCGTGTAATTTTAATTAGGAAGATGAAGCAATTCTTTTTATTTGGTTTTGGTTTGAATTCAGCTCTGGCAGCAGTTTTATTTCAGTCTGAACCAATAATAAGGGTAACAATCCTGTAGGTAACTAAAGCAGTTTGGACCAGTTCTGTTCAATTGCAGTAAAAACTTCATGAAAAGTCCTACACCAGGACAGCCCTAAGGAAAAGGTGTCCCTAGGTGTGACAGGGCCGGGGATGTGGAGCAGGTGTGGCCTGGGATGTGACCAGGAGTGGAGCAGGGGAAGCTCAGCCCTGTGTGCTCACAGCTGCCCTTGGCAGCAGCAGCTCCCGGCTTCCCGTGGGACTCAGGGAGCCAGGAGCTGCTGGAGAGTCCCTTTTTCCCTGTTATGGCTGGAGATTTTTATAGTTCACTGGAAGCATCCTTTGGTAGGTGTGGAAAGTCCCTGTGCTTCAACAAATCCCTGTTGCAGGCCTGGGTGAAGGGGAAGGAGGGGAGCTTTGTTCTGGCTGTTCTGCAGACCCTTGTGCCTGTGAATAAACCCATCCTGAGCGGGACCCTGGGCTGAGTTAAGCTTATCTCAAACTGGTGCTTGCAGTGCTCAACTTTCCCCTTTCCCCTGCTGAGTTCCTCTCCCAGGCTCAGGTTTAGCAGAGCTTCAGTTCATGGTTTGCTCTGCTCTGAGGTGTTTTCTGGTTTGGGGTCGATGGAATTCCCTGCTTTTGGCAGAACTCTCACTCTGCAAGAGGAGCTGAGAAAAACCTGCTTAAACTGCTGAGAAAGTTGCCCTGGCTTTGTGCTCACAACAGGAGTGTAAAACACACTCCTGGTGTTGAATCCATCCAGCCTTCTTTTAAAAGAGATCTTCTTTTACAAGAATAGATCTCTTAAAAATGTATAAATTTAGAAATCTAGTCTCCCTTGCCTATAGTTTGAACATTGTTCTAATTTTTCCTGAGCACTCCTCCTTGCTCCTGAGTATTTTCCTTGTTGGCATTGTTACTGGCACTAATAAAAATCCCCTGGAAGATGTTTGTGATTGAGAAATTGTGATAAAGTGATGATTCTGTTAAGATTGCTCAGCTCCTGTGAAATCCCTTCAAGGGGACAGATTTACAAGCAGCAAACAACATATGCTGGAGCATTATTAAGCACTCGTGTTTTGCCAGGCATATGTGTTAGTGTTTGCAGGATCAGGGCCTCGGCCTCCCTACATATACATGGAATATACACAACTAAATTAAATCTCCTCTTCAGCTGCTCCAGCCTTTCTGCACCACTCAGCTGCAGCTGGGAAAGTTCTCAGAGAAACCAGCACTGAATTCCCATTCCCCACTCCAAATCTGGAGCAAATGATGCGGAGCCAGGCAGGCACCAGAGGTGTAGAGTTGATTTTGTGGAGTGTTTTTGTGATGGGGATGCAACAGAAGGTTCATCAGGAAGTGGTGCTAATAAACAGAAACCTAGAAATCTAATCCAGTTTGAACGTGATGCTGTTTTTTTTTTTTTTTTGCTTTCATTTTAGCCATTGAATTTCTCATATTCCCGCCACAAATGCCAAATATTTGATGCAGATCTCTTTGTTATTTCAGTTTATTTGTTGATTTCAGTTTATTTGCGTGGTGTAAAGCGTGAGCCCTTTGTGTGTTGCAGGCAGATCTGTAAGGAATTCACAGACCTCCTCACTCAGGACAGAACCCCCCTTGGAAACACGAGGCCCAGCCCCATCTTGGACCCTGGCATCCAGGGCTGTTTGACTCATTTTAGCCTGATCACACATGGCTTTGGGAGCGCTGCCATCTGTGCTGCCATGACATCCGTGCAGAACTACCTAAATGAAGCGTTAAAAATAGCAGACAAATCCTACATGAACGCTGGCGACCAGAGCCCCGCAGAGACCAACAAAACCATTGACAAAATGGACAAGCACAGGAAGTGAAAGGAAAACCAGACTTTGCCCTTCCTCCTACACAGACTCTGATCTTCTTGCCAGGGGGAACATAGAGATTTGGGTGGTTTTATTTTTTCTCTTTTGTTTTGGTTTTTTTTTTTTTTTTTTTTTTTGGAGAAACTAGGGGAAAAAGGGGAGAAAAAAAAAAATCATTCAGGATCTTCACTCCTGCTGGATCCGTGAGACAAGTCTTGCTAAAAGCTGCAGTATCCCTGTTGTGTGGAAGCAATTACCTGAAGATAAGTACTTGGGACAAGTGTATTGAATCCTTTGCTGTTACAGTGGTGCTATAAAGGGGGGGTTGATGGAATTATCCACAGAGATTTATTTAGATTCCTTTTCCACATCTCAGTATCTCGTGGGTGACCAGCTTCATGTGTAGTTTTTAAGAGATTTTTAGATGGAAGCCTGTTTTGCTCTCTGATACAATTTCAGGGGTTCATTCTCTCGAAATGCAACAGTAACAATAAAACAGTATTAAGCAGTGGTATAGAGATTTATGTACATTAAAATTTTTTATAAACACCTGAAAATAGTAAGATGATTCTGTGGGATTGTTTTTTTAAAACTGTTCAGTTTCTTTTTTTTTTTTTTTTGTTCTCTTCTACTTTATTTTTTTTCTTTACTTTCAGATTAACATAGAGTACTAAAATCCTACTAGACTTAAGATGGCATTTGACATGCTAATTTTTTACAGAAATATTCAGGCTTTTAAACTGCAGCAATGTTGGCTGTAGTTTATATTATCTTGGTATTTTTTTAACGAGGACTAGTTCAAAATGAAAATACTTTTAGAAAAATCACTTTCTGTGTCTAAGGATATTGCAGCTTTATTCATATATTTATATTGTCTTGTTTTTAAATTTGGGGGGGAAACTTGAAAGAATAGGCACATAACTTTTTTTTTTTTTTTTTTCTTTTTTTTTTTTTTGCCTACTAAGGCCAAAAAATACTTCCAGGGAGGCTTTATGTGTATTAAGGGAAGCAGTGTGTTGAATGTAAATATTTATTTATGTGTAATTTAATCGGATTTGTAAATAATGGTGAACTTTTTA
Source organism: Pyrgilauda ruficollis (assembly GCF_017590135.1). Classification (NCBI taxonomy): domain Eukaryota; kingdom Metazoa; phylum Chordata; class Aves; order Passeriformes; family Passeridae; genus Pyrgilauda; species Pyrgilauda ruficollis. The sequence goes on along the minus strand of NW_024526044.1, from coordinate 3,960,599 downwards.
ATACTTTTTTTTATAAATGGGTTTCAAATTTTAATTTTGGTAAGTATTTCAAAGGTAATGGGTAAGCTAAACATATCTTTAGGTTTATGCACAGGTATGTTATACAGGGTATTTAAGACTTTTTTTTTTTTTTAAATCTCGATTCTTGCCACTGAAGATTAGATTTAATCTGAGGTGTTTGTTCACAAAGCAATAATTTTGTGCATCATTCACCTGGTAACTGAGTAGACATGCAAAAAAAAAACCCGAGTGTGTGAGTTAGTGTGTATGTGAATAACGGAGGTTCTGAGCTATCTTCACATATTTGTAAATGTTCCCACTATAATTCTGATGTATATGATAACCATATAATAAAAGTATTCTGGCTAGAAGCATGGAATGTTTTGTTAACTGAGAGCAGCTCTGTTTTCTTTCTCTGCTGGGGGAATGTGGGGCGAGTAGCACTAGAGGACATTATGTATTGAGTCATAATTGCAGCACTTTGTTCGGATTAACAGAACAGAAAGATGAAGCTGTTTGCCAGTAAAACTAATGGTTTCAATTAAACACGTTATGTATCTCCAAGAATCTTTTCTTTTTTTTTTTTTTTTCCCTTCCTAAGATGTCATGGTCTTGCCTTCTGCCTGCTTAACTAGGCAGCTCAAACACAAACTCTGCGAGGCTGCTTCTCAATAAAAACCAATCCCACCAGCTTTGTCTCCTGCTCAATCTGCTTCTATTGCAATAATCTGTCTCCAAATATTCATAAAAACCCAGGGTGTAGAATTTGAGAGGTCTCCCATCTGGTTTTGGCCGAATTTTACTGATTTGGGAAGGTTTACGTTTTGCAGGAAGTCCTCAAAGCGCTTTGTGCCACAGGAGTGAGGCAGGAGCTGGAATTTTTACTGTCTCAGATGCAAAATAGTGGAACAAACCTTCCTGAAGCAAAATTTAGCTTGTTTTTCCAGTTCTTTCTGAAAAAGGACCCAAAACTGGGCTTTAATGTGTGTCCTTGGCCCTGCAAGAGCTGATCAGCCCTAGAGGAAGGTGGCACTGAGCTGTCAAGTGAGAATTCAGTTCACATCATGGCACTGTTTCTTCCAGAGACGTGTAAAAGAGGCAAAATGTACCATTTCTGAACCCCTTGCTTATAAACCATTTTTATGTTCTCATTTTCCCTTTAAAGGATAAAGGAAAACCACTGGAGGTGTGCAGGGAGAAGAAAGGAAAGGGAAGGACAAAGAAATGAATGCCTGTCAGTGGTGAGCTGGGTTTGAGTTGCAATCCAGTCCCCTTCTCTCCTAAAGAGGTGTGAAATTCCAGCCTTTGCATTTGTTAGACTCATTGTAGCATTTCAGAAATGAGCATTTTGGACCATCTGTAGGCACAGGCACAGCCAGGACACATGATGACTAACAGAACTTCTGAAAAACACAAACAAGCTGCCCTTCTGAAGGGTATTTTTATGGATTTTATATATTTATACACAGAAATCTGCTGGGTACGGTGAGAGCTTGTTTAGAGAATGCAATGCTCCAGTTCTGTTCCTTTTTTCCTCTTTCTGCTGCTGGGCTGCTTACCCAGCATATATAGGAAGATATTTGATCTACCAGACAATGGAATCTTGCTTTCTTTTTTTTTTTTTTTTATTAATGCACAAAACCAGGCAGTGAAATAATTGCCCCTTGGGATAGGAAATAAGGATGTTTCCATTTATTCCTGCATGCATTCAAGCAAAGCCAGTCAATTGTCTCATGTACTGACTCGGGTTCTATTCATATGTGTGGGACATTGCAAATGTGGAGTTTCCATTACCTTAGAGCTTTTCTTTATTCTATATTTCAACTGGGATATTCTTTTGAAGCTCAACCACCTTCTAAGCTGTGCCAGCACCATAAAACAACAACAATGTCTTCTGTTCCATCCCCTGAAAAGGACAGTTTGACTTGTCTCACCCAAAGTTCTGAATCTTAAGGAATATGTACACTCAAGAAGGCACAGGCTTCTTCCTGATCCTCAAAATTTCATGGTTTTACACTCATTATTCCTGAGCTGGCTAAAAGACAAAAGAAGTTCTAATGTGAGACTCTTCAGAAATGCCATTTTTCATTTCATTTGGACCATTCACATCACTCTGTCCAATCTTCTCCCTTGCCCATCTCCCACCAAAAGAAGAGGTTTGGTCATAATGTGAAGGAAAAAGGCTTTAAACTATCAGGAGTTTAAAAGGAAAAATTATTAAAGCCCTACACTCCTACAAAAATTTGATACATAACCATAAAATAGTCGAATTCACGTTACTCAGTAAAAAATTGCCTTGTGAAAAAAGAAAATATTTCAGCCATCTCTGGCTTGGGTGGCAGCAGCAGTTGGGCATCAGGATGTTGGATCCCAGGTGGATCCATGGCAGGCAGGGAGCTGCTCCTTCCCCCTGTGGCAACCAGGGCATGGCCTTGGCCACCCCATCACCTGAGAGAGCCCTGATTGCCACACAGCATTAATTGCAACCCTGAGCATTAGTCAAGAGTCCACCTCATCAAACTGGGTGACTTCATGGCATTGCTGCTTTCAGTTTAAAAAGAAATTTTTTCCTGGTGTTTGCAGCTTCAGAGAGAAATAATGATGTGAAACTAGTAAAATATTAAATAAAAATTGACTTTTTTCTTAATTTAGTAACTGATTTCAGTTCACTTTATTCTTGATTCAGTTTTAATTTGCCCTCCACTTATTTCACTGTTATTTATTGTTTCTCCCTGACTCTTGGCTGCAGCCCTGCTGCCTGTTCCTTCGGAATTTTGCAATATGAGTAAACCCAGAAATGCAGCTTGAAATGGGTCTGCCTTGCTGTGGTAGCTGGTTGTGCTTTGTTGCAGCCCTTTTTTCTCTGTTTTCTTTTCCTGCATGGAGTGTTTATGAACATCCTTGTAGATATTTTGGCCTAATTATGGTTTGGAGCCTCCCTCTTGACAGGGGTTTGGGCTGCCTTTGGCAACTTGTTCTGCAATAACAGCTGCATCATTTTATTTTATTTTGTTTCATTTTAATTTTCTTAGAAAAAATGGGGTACTGTTCACACTTTGTTCCCAAACTGTTACTTCACTAAGGGAACACAAGGTTAGGGACAAAGATACTTCTCTGTCACTAAAGGAAATCTCTGAATTATTTGTTTATTGATAATGCAGGTTTTGTGTGGGGAACCTGGAGCCAGTTTTTCAAAGCCTACAGGGTCCATCTGGGATGGTGACCCAAGGAGCTGAGCCACAGGAAATGCACTGGGGAATTTGTTCCCACAGCCAGACATGTTTTTGTGAAATCTGGGTGTTATCCAAGCAGTTGTGGCTGTCAGGACATTTCTCTGGTGCCATTCCTGTGCCTCATGTCCCACCAGCCATGGGTGACCCTCTCTGCCAAAATTCCTCAGGGGCTCCCCTGGAGCCATTTTTTAGGAGATTTTTAGATTCTGTTCTGTATCATTTGCTGCCTTCTCCCTCTTCCATCTTCACTTTCACAGGGTTATAGAAATAAGTTTATTGCCAGTTTCAGATGCCACTCTGCAGTCACTGGATGCTCCTGTGTGTCTCACAGGGATGTTCCAGCTGGTTTCCATGTACCATTGTTGTGTAAGGGCTGCCCACAAATATTCCCTTTTTCCTCTCTTTTAGCTAAACAGCCCTTTTTAACTGGTTCTTGTGAAGGCCTTTCTCACAGGCTACTACTGTGCCATGACACATTCCCTAAATATTCGTACAGAATATTTTAATTTAAAATTAACAGCATGGAATAATACAGACACTTGCTTTGTGCCACAAAACTTAAATACTTGTGAGTGCAGCGAAGTCCAGAGATCAGCAAGGAACCAAATAACAGGAGAGAGCTTTTAGGTGAGCATAGAGTTTATATTTCTGGGTCAATCAGCATAGAACCAAGGGGGAAGTGGCAGTTTAAACCAAAGGTTGGAAAGATAATGTTCTCCAGCTGATTGCTGCAATAAAACAATTATTTGTAATTAACTGAAATTGGTTTTTAGTGACAGAAAGTGGTTGAAAATTTTGCTAACTCCCTTGCTAAAGAGAGAAGGGAAAATATTTGATTTCAGCTCTCTGGCAGGAGGGATCCTGTCTGGAAGCAGAAACGACTTCTGCCAGGTCTTCATCCTGTCCTTCCCTCTTTGCATCACATCAACTCCACAGAGAAAGGAAAAAACCCCAAAATTCACGAAGAGCTGCGGGTGTGGGGTCTGTGAAGAGCTGAGAACACAAAGCTGAGCTGAGTGCCGGATTTGAGCTGGAGCAGCTGGGATGGAGGCACACATATTTTGGAGAAACAGTAATTAACTTCCAGCACAGCACTAGGACAGCTAGCTGGGACCAGTAATTTTTTCCAACTCTTGCAGCAAAATTTGCCTGAGCTCATTTGTCAAGCTTTGACTCTTTAAATCCGTAACTCTAATTAATTAAGAATCTCTTAATTACCCAAAAATAGTGCTCTATATTTAGTGTTAAGGTGTGGTGAAATCCAGAGAAAACATGAGAGAAGCTGGAGGATGTTCAGAGCAGGAGATGCCAGGAAAATATGTGTTTTCAGAGGTGCAGGGGAAGCCAAATGGTCAAAGTGTCAGTGACCTCTAGGGCAGGTCCTAAACTGCCAGAAATCACTGTCCAGAGCTTGGACATGGATCCTTGTGCTCCTAAAAAGCAGTGACCACCAAACTTGTCAGCAGAGATGCTGATATTGGAGACCCAAAACTGAGAAACCCTTGGCATTTAAACAAACAACAAAAAAGTGTTAGTTTCTAAACCAAAAGCACATGTGATGAGGCTCTGGTTCTTTACAACCTTAACAAGAAACACAGGTGGGGACAGCGCTGAAAACATCAATGCAGGAGGAAAAAACCCGTTCACAGCTGAACGTCTTATAACTTATTAAGTCAAAAACGTATCGCTTTTAACCGGTCTGTAAGCAGCCGATGTGACTCAGACAAAGGTGTAATGTGGACAGAGGCATCACTTGGAGCTAAAGTTTGGCCTTTCTGTAGAGGATCCTGTTTTCCAGAGCTCACACAAGTTCCTAGAAGCCCAGGATTCAGCGTTTGGGGATCATTCTGTGAGGTCAGCTGAGTGGGACCAGCTGGATTTGGGGCCGCTCGGCTTCAGCAGACCAGCAGGTATAAACCTGAAACTCTTCTTGCTGCCCCTTCCTGAGGATTTGTCAGCACCATCCTCCAGCAAAGGTAAGCTCTGCTGGCAGAGTGGAGCCAGGGCACATCTGCATGTGTATGAGGTCGTTGTGAGGACGTTAAGGGAGGAAAACCTATGCATGTTTCTGTGTGAGTGCCGGGCTGTCCCTTCAGAGCCTCAAGCACCGCTTCCTCGCCCCAATAACGGGGAATCTTTGTGCTGCTGCCAAACAAACGCCTGTACTTAGTGGCTTTGTCTGCTGGCAGATAAAGCTTGATAAGATGCTGGTGAGGCTCTTGTGAGGCGTTCCTGTTAATTTTCCCGCAGAGACAGAAATGCGCTCCACAAATGTCCCCAGAAACTCACTCCGCAAAAATTGCTGGGCTGGGGGGAGGATTCGGTGATTTCTGTTGGCGTTTGAGGTAAAAATTGTTTCTGGTGATTTTCTTCACGACTTATGTGACTGTGTAGTTAAAAAACAACATGAACATAAAAGTAATCCTTTTTTTCGTATTTGCCGGCAAGGTAGGGCAGTGATTGGCATCAGAGACGTAAGAATGAGAATGAGTATTTGGGTGAGAACTCAAAAGGTGAGAGAAAGGTGTTAAATCGATTACGGCTTTTCTTTTGTATTCATTTTCCTCAGATAAGTCACCATGAAAGAAAAAAAAAAAAAAAAAAAAAAAAAAAAACCAAAAAAAACCACAAAAAAAAAAAAAAAAAAAAAAAAAAAAAAAAAAAACCAACAAAAAACGTTTGTCGGTCAGGATGAGGGAAATATTCTCCTTTTCTTGAAAACCTCGAGGCTTCTACCTTGGCAGAGCTGTGTGAGGCGTGAGGGGATGCTCCGAGCGCGGGGTCCCGGCTGTCCCCCGCCGTGTCCCGGCTGTCCCCGGTGCCGGTGGGTGCTGTCCCCCCCGTGTCCCGGCTGTCCCCGGTGCCGGTGGGTGCTGTCCCGGCCCCGGGCCCCGCTCGGGTCCCGGCCGGCCCCGGCAGCTCCCGGCTCGCCGCGCGGTCCCGCAGCAGGCCCCGGCCTGCCGGGGCTGGGCCATGGCAGCGGATCACAGCCGGGCCGGGGGGCATGCAGCCCCAGGCCAGCTTCTTACATAAACCCCGCAGTTTGCATAAGATGAAAACTGAGGAAACTAAAAAACAGAGGTAAAAAAACTTTTAAAAAGGCTATCAGAAACTTGCAGTTTCCAGAATGGCAGTGCCGGTAATTGGTCAGAAAGGATTTCAGGGGTGACTGATTTGGAAATCTGTCATAATGTACTTGGGGAAAACAATTACCCGGAGGTAGGGCCGTAAACAGAAAGGAAATGTTGTGCTGGTGATGAGGAGCTGGTCCCTTTTGAAGGAGATGTTTCTCCAGACCTGTTGGAGGCCACACGTAGGAGAAATCCCTCCTTCCACAGCAGGGCTGTGGCAGGGAGAGCCAAAGATTGCGGAGTCACCAATCCAGGGCAATTTTAATTCCTGGGGGTGACTCAGATATTGCTGCAGAGGTCAATACCTGGCCTGGCATCTCCAAAAATGCACCTGAAGCTTAAACTTGGCCAGTGCTGGCTCGCTGGGAGCAGCGGGCTCGGTGCAGGGACCACCAGGTGGATCAGTGCCGATCCCTCCTGTGCTGGGCTCGCTGCTTCCCACAGAGGCTGAGCCTCCGCAAGTTCTTCGGTGGAAAAAATTATGTGGAAGTGAGGCAAAAAAAATTCCAGGGAACTGTAAAGCTTGGATGTTGTCTCTGTTGTGATGCATTAGGAAGTGCTGGCTGGTGTTTGTGAAATATCCCAGGGTGTAGCTATGGCCATGGAGCTCATGAGCTACAGCTGCTGCATTGAAAGAAATTAATAAAATTGCCATTTAAAAAAAAATACATAAAATTGCCATTGAAAAAAGATATAAAATTGCCTTTAAATAAATATATATATAAAATTGCCATTTAAAAAAATTATTTTAAAAAAATTTATTTGCCATTTTAAAATAATAAAATTGCCATGTCCGTTGCCATCCCTGCTGGCTGGATGTAGAGGTGGGCTGGGAAATGGAGTCATCTGCTCCCCTGGTAGTGAAACCTGGGCCCTGTGAAGCTGCAGCAGGGCAGGTGCCCATCTCCCTCTCTGGAATGGGGTGTCCAGGCTGGCAGAGCTGGCTGGAAGTTACTGCCAGCTGCTGCTGAAGGAACTGGTTCTCATTTTAATGGTTGGTTGAGCTGAGCCAACCAAACTGCTCCCAGCACAGCCCTGTGCCTGTAGGTGATGAAGGGACTTGAATGAGAGAAGCCCTGGCTTTCCTGAGAGGCTTTGTGTTAGCAGGGTTTAGTTCCCCAGCTCCCCCATTCCCTGCAGGACTCCCAAAGTTGTGGTGTTTAGCTTTTCCCCAGGCCATGGCAGAGATGTCCATGGCTATGTCTGTGTCATTTTCCATCTGTGTGTACAGGGAAAAGCAGTGGCAGCTGCCTGCTCTGAATTTGGGAGGTGAAATTAATTTCTGGTCACAGTGAGCTGCTTCTGGAGTATTTACTGTTAGATCAGGCCCCTCATTTAAACTGCAGTAAGTCACAGTGAAATACCTAAACACTTTGCACCACTAAAAAGGCAAATATCTCCTTGTCATGGGACTGTGAGGGCTGTGAAATCTGCCCTTGTCAGCATGGCCTTAAAAAGTGGTTGTATGAGGAATAGGACTTGTCTAGTGAAAAATTTTACATTTTAAAATTTTTGTTATGTTTCTTTCTCCTCATCCCTCCCCTTTTACATCTCTTATGAATTTACTGATTGGGGAGGGGGAAATCTCCTGCCTTGTACCAGGGTGCGAACTTAAAAACAGGATAAAAGGAAATAAACCTGTTGAAATAGAGGACTGCATGGAGGAGCAGCTCCATGCCTGTGCTAATAGGCTTCATTTAACTGCAGCATTTTTTATCGCTGGATGTTTTTCTGCTTCTTTCCTCCAATTTTTCCTTTGGGTTTACATCCCTGCCCTTTCAAATGTGTCCCTGCACAGATCCATAGTGAGGTTATACTGCATTTATGAGGATGACACAAGAAAAGCTGACTCTTCCTGTGGTTCCTGTGTGCCCTTCCCTGAACTCTGACCATGGCCTGCATCTGCGAGTGTTTAGGGATGTCATCACACCTGCCAAGGTGCTCCTTCCATCTCTCTGTCCCTTTCTAGGCCACTCTCAATCACCTTTGAATGTTTTTTTTTTTTCCACAGCCAGGCTCTTATTGGTAGTGCTGAGGGACAGGATGGGAAGCAATGGGCAGAAACTGATGTACAGGGAATTCCACCAAAAAATGGGGTAGCACTTTACTGTGAGGGTGAGCTGAGCACTGGAACAGGCTGCCCTGAGAGGCTGTGGAGTCTCTTTCCCTGGGGATATTCAAAATCCATCTGGACACAGTCCTGAGGAAGGTGCTCAGGGGGACTCTGCTTGAGCAGAGGCTGGGCTGGGTGACCTGCAGTGATCCCTCCTGACCTGACCCACTCTGGGAGCTTCTGTGAAAGGTGGAAATGGTGATTACAGGATGCACTGCAGCTGGGATGTTGTGGAACAGCCTCCCTTGGGACTTTAATGAGCTTCATTACAATAATGAGTCCAGCAAACCTGTCTGTGTTGCTGCTGCTGGGTGTGAGAGCTGATTCCTGGAGCTGGTGACTTGATGTCTGGCTGTGGAAGTCTCTTTAGTTGGTGCCTGTGCCCTGTACTTATTTCTGAGGTTTGAAACACCATCATATGCAGGCAACTTTGGGACTGTGTCCCAAGTACTTTGTAGGCAGCAGAAGTTGTTGTTCCCAGCTTACCCAAATGAGCAGTTTGAAGGGAAGAAGGTTCTTGTGTCTGAGGAAGAAACATGAAATTTACAAAGCCTGAACTGGGCAGATAATGAAAGAACTAAACTTTTCCTTTCTAATTTTTTTTTTGGTTTTTAATCACTGTGAGAGTGTTCCCTCTGGGATGTATTAGCTGACCTTTACAATACAAGGGAAAGGTGTCAAAGAACACCACCTCAAAAATATGTATCTAAAAACCCCTGAGGCCCAGACTCTTTCTTCCACCAGAGTTAAAACCCAGAGCCACCAGGCAGGTAGGAAATGGCATCCCTGGGGAGGGAAGAGGCTGAGGAATTTACAGCTGCTATTTGGGGCTGAGCTGGCCACAGCAGGGCCAGCTGAGAGGAGCCTTCCACAGCCCCTTCCACACAAGGAGCACTGTGAGCATTTCTGGTGAGTCACTGCTGGGCTAAAGCCCTGCCCAGCCGTGCTGCTGCCTTGAACCATTTTGTAATGTAGAGGTTATTCTTCCTGTTCCTTCTCCTGGCAGGGCTAAGTTGTTGTGACAGTGATGTTGCTGGCTGCTGCTATTAACCCAGCCCTCCTGGAGATGCAGGAGTCAGGCTGGATGTGGAGTGAGATGCACAGTCAGATTCACCATCCCTGCTCTGTCCTTTGTTGTTCTGAATCCTGTCAGAGCACCACAGCCACTGTGTGTGAGGGCTACAAACTGGGGAGGGATGGGAGCTCCTTTTCCATCACATCCCAGTGCTGGACCACATCACCTTATTATCCAAGAGGGTCACTTGTCTGGCTGCACCTCTGATTTTTTCCATGCAGTCATGCATTTCTACTGCATGCTTCAGCTTCCTGCCTCATCAATGCAGCCCTTATGCAGCCCTCAGCATCTCTGTGGGTGAATCACAGCCCAGCTCACCCTTGGGGATGTGCTGGGGGAAAGACTGCCTGGGTGCTTTGTGCTGAGGGGCAGAGGGAACATCCAGAAGTGCCTTGCTCTTGCTCTCCCAGGGATGCCTGGACCAGGCTTGGGGTGGATTCCATTCCCAGCTTGTGCTGGGAGAAAGTGGCTGTGTGTGGCACCTGGAAGCTCTCCTGGAAGTACCCGTGGAGTTTCCCACGTGCCACGACAGGGAGCTCATTAAGGCCAGCCCCTGGCACAGATTGCTCCTCACGCGATTATTTCCACACATTCCCCACCAAAACAGCCTCTCCTTCTGCATGAGCTCCTCTTCAGCCCAGGCCCTTGGAGCAGGGAGTGTCTTTTGGTGGGTTTTGACCATAATTTCCCTTCCAGTTTGAGAGATTCCCTCACTGGAGATGTCCAGGTTTCCTCTCCTGTATTTCCTGCTGGATGGGATGTCCATGCAAAGCCAGGTCTGTCAGCAATGCTGTGGACCTTACCATGAAAAAAGGTGTAAGAGCACAAAGTGTTGCCCAGGACAGCTGGGAAAAGGGCGAGGAACAGCCCTGCCGTCCCTGTGGAGGTGCTCAAAGCACTGCAGGGATCTCCTGCAGCCATTCCAGGACTTGTGCTGGAGCAGGGGAGAAGTGTGAGGGGATGGTGGGTCTTTTAATTTTGTCTCCATTTCTCACCATCCAAACTTATTTATATTGGCAATGCACTAAATTAGTTTTCCACAAATCAGGTCTGTTTTGCTCATGGCAGCAGCTGTTCAGTGGTTTTTATGTGGAGCCATCAGTTTAATTTTCTTTCCTGGTGAGGAAGAGTGGGGCTGTGGGTGGCTGTAGGCTGAGATCAACCCACCACACTTGTGCAGCTCTGTGTTCACCCAGTGCTTAAGCTGTATCCTTGCTTTTATCACAAACTTTTCCTTCTCTGCTGTTTAGCCTGGTGTCCACAGGTCTCTAATTCAGCAGGAACCCTCCAGATAAATCCCTTAGTCAGTGTGTGGGGAGTACCACAGCTGAAATGGGCCAGGCTTCAGGGTCTGGATTCCCTGGGCTGTGAGGGTTACAAAGGCTCTGTGTAATCTCCTACAGTCCAACCAGATTTTCCTCAAAATTGGGAGCAACACACTTAGAATTTTCATCCATACCTAAAATTCTATGGCTAAAAATTTTAACTAGGGCTGTGTGTGTGCTTATGATGGCTCCAGATGCAGCTGCAGAAACTCTGCGTGCAACGAATGCACAAGGAAAGCTGCACTCCCAGCTCTGCATGCACAGGTCCAAACACTTGGATTCATTCTTAAAGATGTGCATAAAACTCCTTCCCCTTCACTTGGTTTTACTGTAACTGACAAAGCTGCCTGACTCGAGCATTTCAGAAATCGAATGCTTAAGATTTCACTGTGGATTTTTTGGCTTCAAAGTGATTTTGTTGTGTCCCCAGAGCCCGGTTAAATCCTTAGTTATAATGATTGCACACTGAAGGGTGCTGTTACATAGAAATGCTGTCCCATAATGGCTTCGTTGCTGTGGAAAATCCGATGTTATTTGGTCATTCCCTACGAGTTCCCTAAGCCATCAAGACATTTGCCTCAAGGCTACAAACACAAAGCTACAGGCAAAACCCTCTGGACATAATGAGTGGGCATTTATGCAGAACTAAAAACTGGAACAGCTGAGCAGTAGATCTATGAATAGCAAGCATGCCTCTAAGCACAAAAGACATCATTCTGCAATAAAGGGGTTTATAATGGTTCTGACATCTTGTATGTCAAGATCATGCTACGTTGTTGTAACTTTTTTTTTCCCTGTTTGTTTGTTTGAGCCGTGTTCCTTAAGGAAGGTGTGAGTAATTAAAGGGTGTGAAGGAAACCCTGTAGCTGGGTAAGAACAAAAATTGGGCAACAGGCACTTTTGGCAAGATCGATCATTTTGATCATGTTTGCTGGGGAACAAGCTTATTGCTCCCATGCTCTATTCCCAGTTCCACCCTTCAGGATTTCTTAGGGGGTTCCTCTTGTATCAGCAGCTCTAATAGGCTCAGATCTAATGTTAGCTGAGAAGTGTCTTCTGATGGAAACACAAAGATTGGACTAACCATAAACTACAGGGTCAGGGAGTCAGGCAATACAAAGAAGGGTAATAAAATTCAGAGTGATTTGGATCAATGGGGAGCTGGAGGAGCTTCCTGCTGAGAAATGGACCCCAGCGAGGTCTCAGGCCTTTGCAAATCATCCATAGGCACTTCCAAAGAGATGGCAGGAGCGAGATGGAAAGGGATGTGTGGCTCTTACACCAGGAGCATAATGAAAACCCAGAGCAGAAATTGGAGCTGGAGTTAGAATATAGAAACAGCCTAGAGGGAAAACAGGAGGGGAAAGGGGATGTGAGAATACACAAGATGATAAATCATTATCTGTTTGCATCCACATGTATCTGATCAGTTCTTGAGATGCTGTTGATTTCCAAGTTGGTGTGGAGTTTTAGCTTTTTCTTTTTTTCTGTATTTTCCTTGTGCCAACGTGCTGTGGCACTGGGAAGGGATGTGCCAGCCCTTTGTGACTGGGAAAACAAATTCAAACATGTTTTGGGATCCTTGCAAAGCAGTTCGGGCCTCTCAAAAGCATCCATTGTAGAGATGAGCAAAGGCAGTACTGTGAAGTTCCTACAGGAGAATGTGGTGCAGGGATTAGGTGCTGCCTCTGAGAAGTGTTGGCAGTCTCCACTGTAAAGCAGCAGAAACACCTGAGCTGGCTGTGACTGTGGCACAATAACCCAGCCCCTCACTTTGGGAAGCAAATTTCCCTTCCACCAGCACAGCAAGTACAGAGATCAGTGCTAGACAGCCCAGAAAGTTGGCAGAAAACTGGAGCAGCCTACAATCCAGCTGTGCACTCATTTCCTCATGTCCAAAAGCTTTGCACAGCCACAAGCAAATTGTTTCTCCCCTTGGCATGTACCTTTCTTATCACTGAAAACCAGGTACTGTGTCTATTTGCATCTCACCATGAAGAGAATCTAAACTGCAAGATGTCAGATATGAAAGGATAATACTTGAGTTGCTTAGGAAGGCAAAGGGATTAATTTAATTATCCCTCCATCTTCTTCCTTGCAGCTGATGGCTTTTCCTGCCAGGAGAGAGACTCCTGAGGCCCTGCTGGGAGAATGACAGCTCTGGCCTGCTGGTAAGTGATGGCTCTGTACTTTTGAGAAGTTAATTGATAGAGCAGCGTGGAAGAACTGGGACAGAGCTGTTCCCTTCACAAAATGCCAAGCTAAACCCAAGGATTGCTACTTGGTCAGAGTGACGCTGGCTGTGGTTTTCTGAAGGCCAGGCTGTGTTGGAAACCTGTCCCTGCTGTGTGTTGCAGGGAATGGTCCTGCAACACCAAACTGGGCAGTCTGCTCCTGCAGTCAGATTTTTTTCTCCTCTGTTTGTACCAATAGTATTTCAGGCACGGATTCCAATTTTTTCTCTGGAAAGCATCTTTTACTGTTGCATATTTTAGTAGCATCTCTGTCTGTGAGTGGCAGAGAAGAGGTGATTTGGTAAAGAGGGGCCTTTGACTGAAACCTGCTTCAGTTATTTGGATGTTTGACTGGAGATGTGTATTTTTGGCTGTTAAACAAAATATCCATTTATAAAATCAAAATAGGGTATTCAAATACCTGTGGTTTTGTATGCCAGCAAGTGAAGGGTAAAAAAGATGCATGATGTCAGCAAAACTAGAAAGGTTGAGGCTCGTGCTTGTCTGGAGGTGGTGGTGGTTCTTCACCAAGGGTCTCGTGGCACAGAGAAGAAACAGCGAGGTTGGTTCTCATCTCCTGCTGTGGGTGTGTGTTGTCCATCACTAGAGGCCCCTCAGGACCTGCAAGAAATGCAGGAGAGGAGTAAATCCCCCAGGTTTGTGCACTGAGAGTCTGTAACCTGGTCTCTGATCCCACATCTACTCTTGACTTTGAGACCTGACTCTGCTTTTTCACCCCTTTATGTCCAAGTGTCCCTGGAAGCTGCAGCCTGCATTGCCCAGGAGGATGTGAGAGTTACTCCTTTGTCATGTAATAAAACCCTTCCAAGCAGTCCAGGAATTCTGCTCACAGAACATCTCCCTTATCAACTCCTCCTGTACAAACTGCATAATCCCCACTAGCCTGAGCAGCACTGCAAGCTTATTTGCTTTGTGATTTGTGGTTGGATCATTGCATTTCAGCCTTTACCAATGAAAGGAAATTACTAACAAGACACTGGTATTTACATTAATTGTGGCTTTGGGGAGATAGTCCAAAGAAAATTATGTTAAAGCCAGTTATTATGTGTCTCCCTAACAATTAGAATGAAACCCAAAGTTTATAAAACAAAAGTTGATCTCAAACAGATTTTAGCTGCTACTTGATATTTTCCCTAGAAAGGGCTGAGGGGAAAAAGGGAGCTTTGTATTTTTTCTTCCTCCTTTCTTTCATCCACCTTTTAAATACAGTGGAATGAAAGTGGCTGGAAAGGTAGCATGTGTGCAACTGCAAGAGAAACTCCTGATTTGCAATGAGCAGGATCTCAGCTTCCCAGGAGGTCTCACAGAGTGGGTCAGTTGTCACACATGCCAGACACTAAATGTCAGGGTTTCCTTGGTTGAAGCTGTTGATTTTCATCGGTTTTGTTTCACCTCAAAGCAGTTTTGTGCAGCTCTGTAGCTTGAGCAGAGGTTTTGCTCTAAAACCTTCAAGGTACTCCCAGCTCCTTTCATGTGAATCCCACGAGATAATCTGTGAGTGTGCTAAGACTTCTTGCTCCTACTGCAATTTGAACTATTTCTGGACACTAATTCAATGCTTTTTATGATGTTAGATGTATGATGAAAAGTAATTTAAGATTTCTCAGGATGACTCACTTGCCAGCATAGCAGATCCAAGAAACAAACACAGATGTGAGATTTAAATTCTCCTTTGGCATAAAACACTGCCTCATGCTATAAACCACAAACTATGCCCAGTGGAGACTGGAACACTATTCTTTTTTTAGCTTCAACTAGTCAGGTAACTTCTGGCTGCAGAGGTGAGCAGGGACTCGTGCACCTTGTTCTCTCACTAAATATCAGTGCTGCTTATACATCCTCACTAATGGTGGGATTTGTCTCCTCCAGCTCTGGATACCTGACCTGAGCCTCTTGGGGAGGCTCTGTAGTGAGGAAATGCAGGCATTTCTGAAGGATGAATCATCTGCCTTGCTGTCAATGTCTATTTTAGGGACATGCCTGAAGTGAGGTGAAATTAAATCCTTCCCCAAAAATTCTTCTGTAAGAAGGGGGATTTTGGATGCTCTGGGGAGGTAGCCTGGGCTTCCTTTCCTCAGATGACCCCGTGAGCAGACACTCCCTGACGTCAGTGCACGAGTCCTGAGCAGATCCAGGCACAGGAATGTGTGTTCTGGCACGGGGCAGGCACCCAGGCGTGCTCCTGCTGACCTGGCTCTGGGCTTATTCTGCTCCCCCTTCCCCTCTCAGAGGCTAAATGGACTGCACTGATATGTGGCTGGCCACCAAGAGGCTGCAGACTAAAAGTGTAACTGGGTTTAATTATTAAGGTATAATTGAGGTCTTTGTGTTTATAGGATAATTGTTTCTTTTTTAATATAATTCAAACTTTGCAATACAAGAAACAGGCCTGAACCTGTGGATGGAGTGCTGGAAACTGTCTAAGAAGATTAAGGTCTCTTAATTGATTTCACATAAACAGGTGTGACTGAATTCATCAGAAGAAGGTTAAGACTAAATGTATTCTGCTAATTATGTGAAAATTGCCAGAGTGTGCTGGGTTGAGCAATTGCCTTCCCTTTGCAAGTGGGATCATTCCTCAACTGTACATCAAATGGGAAAAATGACATTTCCTAAGCAAATGAGCCAACCTGTCACATGCTGAGCTTTATTTTGAAATTTCTTTGCTTGTAGACATGCTGGCAGAGGTGGATTTGGCAAGAGGACATGGGAATGTCCCTGTGTGCTGTACCTGACTGGCAGTGTGGGAGGACAGGTGTCAGAGCAGGGCTGTGTCATTCTCTAAACTTCAGGAATCTGCACCACTGGGAATTCCTGCTCTGGAGAACTGAAGGAGTGACTCTGTTTAAAGCACTTGCTCCTTGCTCTCAATGTTTCTGTGACCTCTTAAGTCAATTTTTTATTGTTTAGTTCACTTTAGGCACTGGAGGAGCAGAGCATGGACATTTCAGCAATACATGGAACACCTTTTGTATTGGGTTTCAAAACAGCCTCTGGAGTATAAAACTCCTCACCCAGCTGACAAACAAACTGATTTATTCTGTTTGCTCTGCACTCTTTGCCATGTGTCCTCCTAATGTTACATCTCGAGGGAACAAGACGGAATTGACAGAGTTGAATGCAGCTGTGGAAAGGACAAAACTCCTGCTTTTGAGACATCCACCTCCGACTGTGCAGGTGTGACAATAAATTGTGTGAGGAGCTAAATCACCAGGGCCCTGCAATTACTCACTGGTGCTCCCAACAAAACCATTTGCTGATGAAATTGTTTCTTTGAGTCTCCAAACTGAAGGGTGACTTGTATTTAAGGTGTGATTTCAGCAGCACATTTGCATAGAGATGCTCTAAAATTAGTTCAGTTGCCTAAAAGGCTGTTTTGTAATAGCAAAGATATTGTTTGTAACATTTAAAATTAATATAGAAAATAATATGCCTCATGTATTTTTGTCTTTTCCTATTTTGAGACCCAAATGCAGACTTACATCAGTGAGCAGTGAGTGATGATTTAGTAGCACTTTGTGTTTAACTCAAGTTAAAGTGAACAACTAGCAGGTTGTTCAGGAGGAAAATCTTAATTTAAATCCTTATTTTAAAAAAACCCTCACTTAATTGCACCTCTGCAGAATTCTGGAAAACCATCTTCTAAGTGCAGATACACAATTTTATGTATATTATTTAAGATATTCACCATCCATTCAGATTTTCAGCTCATTTTTTTGGAGATGAGGCTTTCTGAAGTACAAATCTTATTACTCTTAGGGGATACCAGCAGGAAAACCTGTCTGTGTCTGCATTTTGGAAAAGGGATGTAGTGGTTCTACCTGCACCTGCTGAACACAAGCTAAAGTTATGCTGTTTCCAAAAGGAAAAAAAAAAAAGCATTATAAATGAATGAAACTTAGCAGAAGATATCAGACATAATCCTCCACTCACTTTGCTAGAGCATTAGTAGGAAAATAATTTCCATATTTGGGCACCATAATTTGGGAAAAAAATGGACCAGGTGAAAAGAATCTAAAAAGGAAGAGAAAAAGAATTTATGAAAAAAGATTGAACCTGGGTTGCTTTTCTTGCAGACAAGACCAGGGTGGCTTTACAAACCTTCAGAAAGATGGAAGAGAGTTTATCCTCTGTGCACATTCACCCATAAAAATTAATTTATTGACTACAAAGCTAGACATCAGAAAACCATTCTTACTGTGAGGGGGTATTTGTAATAGATTGTGAGTTTCAGCTGAGGAAAAGATGAGACAAACATCAGGTTGGAGTGGGGAGGGGAATAGCTGGAAGAATGTTTGAGATCCCTTCCAGCCCTGTTGTTCTAATTTTATGATTTATTTTTTTAATAATTGCTGTAAGCACTCTTGTACAATGAGTTAGAAGAAGTGATTTTATAAAGTTGTAACTTCAGTTACAACTGAAAATAAGGAAAAATCATTCCTTATCCCAAGTAAACATGTCATCTTCATTTTCCTGTCCTGGACTGCAATTTTTTTTCTAGAAAAATATCTTCCTTTAAATGGAACACGATGAAGAAGCTCTTGGGCAGTTTCCTGCCAGCTTTTCCAGAAATATATCTATAAGTGAAAGAAAAAACTCTCATCAGAACATATTGTCTGCAGGAGAGAAAAAAATTAAGTCTTGAGTTATGTTGATGTGAAAAAGGATCAGTGTCTGACGCTGGCTCACTCGCATTCAAGTTTAAATTTATTTTGCAAATAGAAGCCTTGCTTCTTGCCATCTGCTTCAAACATCTCCTTCAGGCTGACTTTTGGCTGCTCGTCATAGGAACTCTTTATTCTCTACATCCAAAGTTTCTTTGATTTCCGAAGGGGATGAATGCCCTGATTCCTTTGCTCCTTTGAAAACTCAAGCTGTTTTTTAGTTTGGTTTTTTTTTGTTTTTTTTTTTTTTTTCCTTTTTAATCAAGACCTGGCTGAGAGGGCTTTGCAATTGATAGGATTTAAGCACATGCCTTAAAATATTAAGATAAATTGGGTACTTCCTATTTGTTTGCTGCCTGACACGAAGCTCATTTTACGAGCTCGTTCAGGCTCCCACCTCGCTGCTTCTGTGCTGACGTTAATCAGACCCTAAAATCCAAAGTTGCTCCATGAATTCGGAGCAGGGAAGGATTGTGAGAGGCAGTTTGGAGGGACAGGAGTCTCAGTCAGAGCCAGTGCTGCTCCATGGCAGGGGATGCAAAAGGCAGAGAGCTTAACTCCTCTGAATGCAAACCAGTCCTGGCAAAACATCTTCAGGGCATGGCTGCAAAGGGGGAAATGATTGATTGAAATAGATTTCCAAGTGATTTATCTAATCCAGAGTTATTTGCCACATCCTCTCCAACTGATGAAAAAACAACATAATGCACTGAAAGGGTTTTGCTCTCCAAGGTGTGAGGTTATACAGGAATTACTGGTATTTTTTTAGTGATTGGAAGCACTTAATTCTTGGCCCCCTGCCTCATAATACAGCCCAGGCTGGTACAAGCAGTTCTGCAAAACATATAATTTTACTTCACTTGTTTTAATGATCAGGAAACATCTACTTTTAACCTGATCTCTGCTGTGCAATTACAAATGTTTTGATGGAAACACTTTTTTAAAATTAGTTTCATTCCCATAATGACTCTAGTTAGACTGTTCCATTAATAAGCAAAAGAATTGCAGTCTCTCATCAGGTTGTTTAGCTTTCCAAATCCAAATTTGTTTCTGTTAAGAAAGTGGATCAGAGTTGATTCTTTTAAGAAGATTAAAAAAAAAATCCTCAACTTTGGAGAAATTAGATTTAAAACCAAGCTCTCTTTTCCAGGTCATTTACTATTTAATTGATAAACATCTTTGAATGTTTCTGTTCAAAACGAAAAAAAAAAACCATGAGGTCTCAATCTTGAAGTGTGTTTTTAAAATTTAGTTTCTTGTGCTGGTGTGGAAATTGTGAATGGAACAACAATCTCTGTGTGTGTGGCAGATAAGTCTGGAAATAAGATAAAATTGTAGGTGAGAAGAATATTCATGCTACTTTTAAAAGAACCCTTTATTTCTACTAACTAGTGAAAGAATAGGGTAAATCAGGCTGGATTTTGAAGATTTAGGGCCATAAATACTGTCAATAAATGCTTCTGGCCTTTTTGGAAGGAACTTAAAAACTTTTGAGGTTTTTGGGGGAGCTGGCTGTGAAATGTCAGGAATTCCGAGGTGGGATGTGTGTGAGTCCTTCCGTGGGAATGTGGCTGGCTGTCCCTGGCTCCAGATTGAGATATTATTGTGTAAATGAAAAGTTGGGTATTCATTTTCCACAGAGCAGATTCAGTAATTACTGTGCTCACCCAGTAGATGACAGCTGTTATCATTCTGATGAAAAGAGCCCTAAATTAAAACCCTGTTGCTTTGCATAGATCCCTGTCAGAAACAAATGTTCATTTTCTTGGTTGGTCAACCTCCTTCATCGAGTCCTCTGGCAGGTATAAATAAGGTCCAGATCTTTATTTTTGTTTACTCTGTTGTTTCCTGGTGTGCTGGTAATTTTGCAGCTGAGAGGATAAATCCACAATTAAATTTTGTTGGATTTTGTGTTTGATTCTTCAGCCAATACCGGGGCATTTTGCACATATGCAAAGGCTAAAAACTACCCAGATCTTTTTAGGTTCGCCTTGTAAAATGTGGTGCAGTTGGAGAGAAGAGGTTTGATGGTCAGGGTATGTTCCTAGCACAGATCTCTGCACACACAGATCAGGGGCTGTTGGAAAAGCAGGAAATTTCCTCCCTCTTTCCGTGATGACTCTGCACAGCCAGGATGTGGAGGTGCTCCTTGTACACCTCTTGTTTTCTATGAAAATCTTTGGAAACCTTTCCAATTATGGGAGATTAAACCCTTTAATGTGTCATCATTTCAGGCCGGATGTCAACTGCCAAGCAGCTCTGCTCTGTGCAGATAATGAGGGGGAAAAATGAGCTTGTTGATAGGACAGGTTTGATAAACACAACAGCTCCTTGTGCAGGGGGGTTTAGGGTATTAGGAAAGCTCTGACATGTGAGGGGACATTGGGGCTGAGTGAAGGTTTTGAACATGAACATCCCACTACAAAATCCCACAGATATACAACTTTACCTAGCAGTCGTTCCAGATTTCTGCTAAAACTACAACCTCTCACTGTTACCTTTACTTGGAATGACTTCTGTTCCACAAGAACAAAATTCAGGCCACCAAGAACCCTGTTTGTGTCTTTCTTTTTTATTTAAACCTCCGCTGTTTGTTGTAGCTGCTGTTCTAAAGGTGCTGAATAAAAAGAGCTAGGATGGAGAAGGGTGGGTGCAGGGCAAAACCTTGGATTTCATGCGGGGTTTGAGGGCTCTTATTCTGTGAAATTAAGTAAAGCACAGCTTGAAGGGCAGCAGAAGTCTGAAACACCCAAAGATCCTGGGGAAAATTTGGATCTGCTTGGGGTTCCTAACTTTGTTTCCATACTGGGAATTGTTCGTAAAGCAAATAAAAATCACTGGAGTGTCCCCTGGAAACAAAGCAGTCTGATCAATTTAAGAATGCAAGATTCTTTATTTTTTTGAAGGCAGTGGTAAATCATCTCTTTAGAAAAATGCAGTGCATGTCCCAAAACAGAAGAGTAACAATAAAAACTCTCTTGAGCAAATATTGCAAAAGAAACTTTAAATAAAATCAAGCCCTCTATCTCTGTAAAATGGTTTGCTGCAAACTATCTTTTCTGCAATATCACTGGTCCAGGAGTAATTAAACCTGGCTTCTCCAGAGAAATGCCTCCCTGAGATTTTACAAAGGAGAATAATTTGGCACTTTACAGAATTACAGTTTTGTTTTGGGCTTTTTTTTTTTTTTCCCTTTTGCCTAAAGCTTCAAGGATAGTGGGAATATTGCCTGTGGATGTCATTATTTCAGTGCCTGCACCATTTGCTCAAAGTCTTTGGAGTTTCCATGTTGTACAGATTCTCCCTGGCTACCTGGCTGAGAGGAAATGTGAGTTTAATGGGTTTTGTGCTTGTAAGAGCTGGCTGGGCTGGAGATAAATGTTGTAGCTCCAAGGACTTGTGAGAATCTCACAGATCCCTCTGGAGAAGGAGATGTGATGGCGCTTTGGTGCCTTTTAACTCAGCTACAGGTCTGAAGTTTGCTGGGGTTTCTAAGACTGAAAATTGCCAGGAGCCTTTTTTTTCTTCCCCCCCCCCCCCATTGTTCTGCTTTGGATGGATGAAACAAGTCAGGGCTCTCTCCAAACAGACTCGTGCACAACTTTCCCAAAGCAGGCAGCTGTCTTTATTTTCTTTGGTTTCTCTTGGTGGCTGAGTAGTTTGCAGGCTCTGAGAGGGCTGTGGGGAGGGAGGAGCTCAGTGCTGGCTCTAGGAATTGTCCTTTCTCACCCTGGCCTGGCTGGGACGGGGAGGTTTCATGGAAAATCAGGACAGGCTCCTCATTGCTGGGTTGTGCCTCAGGCCCCTGTGCAAGCGGTTGCAATTTTGGTTTCTGTGAACACTCTAACTTCACAATTTCCTGAGTGCTTGTGCCATTTATTTATGCCTGTCTTTTATTTATATTCATAGAAGTGCATGCAGACACAGAACTGAGGCTTACAAAAAGTTCAAGCCAATACTTGCCATTTTTTCGGAGATATTTTCACAGCTCTAATATTCAAACGTTGCTTTTACTAATTAAGTTTTCTTAATTATATGATTTGCAAGATTAAAAGGCCACTGCCAATATAAACCACATATTGCCCCTGAACTGTTAGATTATTAAATTGAATTTTTAAATTAATTTTTACTTGCCATGATTTGTATTCTGTTTGTTCTGTGCTATTTTAAGCTTGGATAATAAATATCATGTCAGTCTCATATTCATTTGTGGACAATTCCAAGTTTTCAGTGCTACAGGGTAAGGGTTTGAAAGGCAACAACACAATTTTTTGTTTTGTTTCAAAGAATTGGGTTTTTTTAATTCTTCATCTTACGCTTTAGAGAAGGCTTTTATTTTTAAACAAAATAAAAAAAAAACTAGGCTAAATATAAGTCGACAGCATCTCTTGAAATGATATTCTTGTTTATGACAGTGTAGAGGAGAGGCACAAAAAGTCAGAGGTCATTTTTTATATGCAGCAAATTCTCATATGCAAGAATGTCTGGATGTGTAAAGTGTCTGTACAAGACTTGAGTCATCTCTTCCCCTCTGATGGGATTTCTCAAGGCTATGGCTGCAAAAACTGCTTGTGATAAGAACATCTCCCTGCTCATGTGTTTTGTAACCCTGGCACGTCCTGCTTGAAGCCCCTTCCTGCTCACTGGCCGTGGCCACAGCTCGTCACTACCCAGGAGGGTGACTGGGCACTGCCAATAAAATCACTGGGCAAAGCAGGAGCTGAGTGCAGGCTCAGGGACTGGGGAGGGCAGAGGGCAGAGCTGGGGCTGCAGGGAGGCACCAGGGCATGGAATTGGTGGGAGCAATGAAGCCCCAGCCACAGGAAATAGAGGGAGGCACCTTGGCAGTGCTGGTTCATCAGCTGTGCCCATCACCACTGGGAATGACCCCTCTGTCCCAGAGCTCAGACACAGGGCTGTGCTCAGGGATCTGCTTTAGGGGTGGTGAGCTCTGTGGGTGTGTGCCAGTGTGGTTTGGGAGCTGCTGGGGTTTGCCCGGAGTGCCCTGGTCCCATGCCAGTGCCATGGGGGGCAGGTGTGTGGGGCCAGGGCAGGGCAGAGCCTGCTGGAGGTGACACCTGGAGGTGTCCTGGTGTCACCCTCTGTGCTCAGCTGCTGGGATGTGCAAGTGGAAGCCCCAGAGACATGCAGGGATAATGTGGAGCAGCTTCACAGATAATCCCAAATCCTTGTTGAAAGCTGAGGAGGTGGGCACAGGGAGTTCTGCCTTTAGGTCCAGAGCACGATGGATTAATCTAATTTCACTTTTGGCTCCTCCAAGCTGGCCACCTTCAGCAGGCTGAAAGCAGAGCTCACTTCATGGTGAGCAGAAACTTGCATAACAGCTAATTGGTAGTTTGTTGTGTAATGGAGGAAAAGTGAAACTCCTTAGCAAAATTGCCTCTTTCTTTCCTAAATTTCAAATACTGAGGGCCAACACTGCGAGGTGCTATACAGAGCTATACCAGATTATCAAGTGGTTAAATTGATATAATAAATTTTCTGCTCTTACACTACAGAATTCTATTTCTGCCAGGAAGGGCAATAAGGAAATATTGGTTAGGCATGGCAGTGACTTGAATTCAGAATTCATGTGGAAAAACTAAGATTCTGAAAATTTGTTGTTGCAAATGCATCTTGAAGAAAATACAAGGTTCTTGACTGTTTGTTTCCTACTGACACTCAGTGTTTCAAATAAAATTTGTTGGGCATGTGCACACAGTCTTAGATATTGTGGAAGGAAGGATTTTCATATAAAGAAAACGGTCAATATTTTTGGCATCTGACAGAATGTATTTAACAGAGCTTGAAATGGTGAGGATGGGGAGCATGAAGAGAAGCTTTTTTTCAGTCTGTGACTTCCTGAAAAATCACACTGGAAAAACCCCCACCATGTGTGAGCACATGCAGAGGGTGATGGTGCAGAAATGCCATTGGCTTTAGACATGTCTTGATAAGGACCTTTCTTAGAGCCATGAGTCCCTTTCAGAATGCTGCCTCTGTTATGCTGCTGTCCCAGTTTATGACTTTTTTTTTTTTTCCACTGCAAAAGATCTTGGATTGAGGGATTGTCCTGATGATCTGTTCAGTGTTCCAAGGGGGCTGATTAATCTGAAAAACCCAACAAGACAGCTGAAACCGCTGCCAAAAACTGTCATCCGTTCTGCTCTCTCAACTGCCAGCTTTCTGTGCTCTTGCTGCAGAGACAGGTCTACTCTTAAAGATGCAGCCTGACATTTCCTAATGCAGCAGCAACAGGGTAAATGATGGGGGAGTGATTTGGGGGCCTGAGTTTTCCCTTCATTCTGTCACTTCCGAGTGGTTGTGTTTCTCTCCCGAGGTAGCACTGAGCTCAGTGCAGCTATTAATTCTGTCTGCTGAATGCAATTAATCCAGTGGCACAGAGGATGGGAATATTCTGGGAGGGGAAAGTGGCTCTTGAAGGTCGACATGGAGTTTGTGTGGCTTTTTTTGGTGCATCTCACAGCAGCAAAGGTGAATTACTCCTGAACTGTGTTTCCTATACACTCACTTAAAGCAATAATAATAATAATGCTTTATTCCTGCTGTGTGTGAGTGCTGGTGCTAAGCATGAGAAAAGGGGGCTCCTTGAAGGGAGGGATTTTGGAGCTCTGCAAGGAGCAAGGTGGCCAAGCTCTCCCTTGCCTGATCCACACCCTGTGTTTACGTGGGCTGGGGATGGAAGGCAGGAAAGCCCATGGCAAGAGCCTCCAGCCCCAAACTGAGATTGTGACACCTCCACACCAAGGTCCTGGGCTTTTCAGAAACCATCTCTGGGTGCCTTGTTGGGACTCCCTAAGAAAACTCTTCAGCTGTGGAAGCATAAGTCAAAAGAAAAAAATATTTTGAAAGTAAACTGAATAACTGCAACTGAAAGCTTGAGGGAATGTTTAATGGGGCCATTAATAAACGACTCAGGCAGCCAATGGGACATAGCCTTTGGTCTCATGCCTTGCACTGCTGCAGAGGCTCCCTGTAATGAACACACAAAACGTGCCCCATCAAGCCTTGGTGCTTGAGCACAAAACACTCCTGAGTTTAATATATGCTGGATGGCAAAGTGGTGCCTCCAGTAAACATCTTGGACAACCAGTGCTGAGAAAAACCTTATTAGAGGATGGATTTTTCTAACAGAGAAATCTTTAACTCTTTTCAGAATTTTAAAGAATATCCAAATGTCCTGGGTAATGGAGAGGAACAACCTTCTGAACTTAAACCCCTGTGTTAACCCCACCACGTTTGCAAGTGGTGAGAGGCGTGAACGTCTCCAGGACTGTTCTGCTGAGTTAGCAGCATGTTTTGATCTTGGCTAGAGCTGCAGAAAACAGAGCATTGAATAGCAATCATCAGTGTTCTGGATGCTCGATAGGACAGTGCAGGGTGCTATAGAAGCCCCTAACTGAAGGTTAAATTTGATTAAATACACTCGCAGCAAACTGGCTTGGTAGTGCCAATTAACTTGGAAATGCAGCAGTGTTTCATTGCTTTAGGAATGAATGGTACTTATTGGCTTCTTATATAACAGTTTGACTTCCTCATCCAGTCAGAAAATTGAGCATCTGTCAGACCATCAACCCATAAATGTCTTCATTAGATCTGATAAACAGACCGTGGCAAGCCAGAAAGTTGGAAGGTCCCACCCTTCTGCCTGGGGGGCTGGACTCACTTAACAGGCTTAAAAAGGAGGGATCTGTGTAGAACTGGAAGAAGAAACGCTCTGGGTGAGCCAGAGAGGAGAGCAGAGCTGCTCTGAGACGTGCCCAGGTGCAGCACTGAAATAACCTCTCTCAGGGCCACTGGGACTCTTCCCCATCCCTGTTACCAAACAAACAAAACCTTGGCAAGTACCCGGTTCAGGAAGCTGTCCCCAGACACACTGCTGGGTGTGATCCCAATAAAGCTGGGCTCGAGGCTGCTGCCAGCTGAGATCCCTCTGGAAAGCACCAGGGCTGTGGAGGAAGGAGCTCTGTGACCCAGACTGTGTTTTGCACCAGACTAGTGATGTTTTCTGGAGCTCCTGCTGAGCCCTCCTGATGCTTTGGCTCCAAATATTCTACTCCTGCTTTTGTGGTGCTGCACAAAGAATTAGCATGACAAGCCAGGGGTGCATCACCCACAAAATGTTGTTTCTCCTGGCTAAGTTTTGGAACTATTAGAGCAGCCTCACCTGGAGTGCTTGTGCAGCCTCTCTGCCTGACCTCAGTGCAATAAAGCCAGTGGCTTTGGCAGCAGAGGTGTTGACAATATTACAGTAGAAGGTGGAAGTCCTTAATCACACAGGGCTGTGTGGATGTTTTGTTATTTCCACTAATAAGAATGGAGAAGGCACAGGCAGATGAGCCTTTAAGTGCTGTTCCTCTGAGTCTTCCTTCAAAGCCAGAAATTCTTTTTTATCTCCCACAAACTCCTACCTCACTCTGCACTCTGACAAATCTGTCTCTTTAAATAAAGCTGCTGCTCTTGCACAACCTTTGGTCTTGCAAAATGCAAAGCCATCTGTTACAACCTCAATTACAGGTTAGAGGAGACAGAAACTCATTTGATGGACTGCAAGAGCAGGATTTACCTTCTCTGAGTGTCTGAGGGAAAAGACCAACCTTTATGACAGAGGCCAGGTCAAGAATGGGGAGTTTTGTCTGTTAAACTAAATTGAAGAAGGGGAACACTCTAAGAGACAGATTGAGTTCATACCTAACTTTTAAATGAAATATAAATGTCTCTGTGTGTATAGTGGTATGTACAAACCATTTTTTTTAATTCTCCCCAAAGTCTGTAAATGTTCCTGAAGTGCAGTTCTGCATTTTAAGATTCCATACCCTCATGAAGAAAAACTCAAAGCACTGATACTCACTTGAGTTGCTACTTGTGTAGTGTTATTGAGACAAAATAATTGAGTTTCTGTTGTTTGTTCTTTGCAAGCTCAACCTGAGCAAAAAAATTAGCGCATGTGAGTTAAAGTGGACAGGCTCATGACTTTGGTTTTTACTGGGAGATCAATATCTCAGAGATTTTAGTCTTTGTAATGCTGTAATCACCTAATTTTCTATTTTTTTTAATTTAAAAGTTTCTAAATATAGTAGCAGGAAAAAGTCAAACTAAGTATATGGGGAAAGCCTCTAAGAGATGTCAAAATGTAGCTTAAAAATAGATCCTCTTTGTTTTCATTACCCTGTGGGTAATGAATGGATTCCCAGAATGTACAATCAAGCTTTATTTTTGATGCTTGGAGTAGTCATTAATGAAGCAGTCACTCCACCAATTAAACCAGAGCTGTTGAGCAGCAGAAATGTATATTTTAGATATTTTCTTCTTACTCTGTTGCAATTCCCTTGGTATGAATAGGAAGCCCAGGTGCCCATCCTGGCTGTTCCTGCGTGAACACTTGGCTCCAAGAGTTGTTGCTCACATGGGGCACATAGGCTGGGCTCTGTCTCAGTCTCTAACCCTGGGATTCTCCTCCCCTTCCAGGTGAGACAAACCCAGAGCTCAGGTCACCAGTAAAGTTCCCCTTCCCCCTCCTGTCCAGCAGCCTGGGATGGGTTTGATTTATCTCTGTGTGTTGGAGCAGAGGGAGATGAGTGCTGTGCACAGGGAAAGAATCTGAGACAAACCTGAATGTGCTGAGTTAAAAAAAAAAAAAAAAAAGTAGGTGAAAGCAGTAAAAATGGCAACTATGCCAGTCCTTCCTACTCTGCTTTTCTGCTACATTCTTCTTATACAATGGTGAGAGCTGTTGGAAGGAGCACTGTTGAAAGATGGGGGATTTAAGAGAGCTGTGATGGCTCTGTTGGATTGCTGCCTGTATTTGGACTGTATTTATTATTCTCCTTCTATTAAGGTGCTTAAGTATTCAGAGTTGGGTTTAGACAAGAAATAAATATCTGAGCAGCTGTGACTACATGTCTCTTGGTGATTAGTCATCACTACAACTCTTCAGAGTTGGATTTACCAGCAAATTGTTAAAATTCCCCCAAATGGAGGGCAGCACAGTGGAGAAAATTGAGGTTTATTTTGCTGTGTTTGGCTGGAAGTTTAACCTGGAGCAATCCAAGAGGGAGGACAGATCCTGACCTGGCACAGGAGAATGAGCTATTTAGGATTTTCCTTCCTTGCAGGTGCTGCTTCCTGCAGCTCACCTGCCAGGACCTGGGGGAAATGCAGAGAGCAGGTAGAGATTTATCAATGATTCTTGCTGGTGAGAGCAAAGAGAATTGTTAAACTCAGGCAGGGGGAGCCTGATTCCACCTGCACTGCACTGATGGAGTCTCCAAGTGTTCAGCATCCCGTGGCTTTGGCTCCGCTGGGAGAGGCCAAGAAGGATGGAACACTGATTTCAACCTCAGGGAGGCTTCTGCACATCCAGGTTTATTTTCCTGAGAATACCAAGAGAAGTGATCTCTGTTCTATATTTCTGGCTAATGTAATACATTGCAGTACAAGTCCACGTTCTGTTATTATCCTTGGGTTTGTTTTGTTTTTAGAAGAATGAAACATCACCATTTTCTCCCTCTTCTAAAACTGAAGGAAGGATGCCTACACTTACAGTAGAAAAAAAACCCAAAAAACACCTGCTTGTTTTGGTCCCACAAAAGGAGTTTTGCTAGAAAGCAAAATAACTTGTGCATCTCTCCTGACCACGTTGAAGGAGAGGATTATTTTTGTCCTCTAACAAATCCCACAGCAAGTTTTTGCTTTAGTTTAGGACAATGTTTTTCATTGGGTAGGACAGAGGGAACAAAACTGGAGTTATGGAAAGCCATCCCTTCTCAGCAAACATTCCCTGCAGACAGCTGGGTGAGGGAAGGCCCATCCACCATGGAAAATGCTGACTAGGAGAGTGGGGAAATTGGGATTTGGTTTTCCTGCCCTGCCTCACACAAGCAGGGCAACCTCTGGAGCATTTTGCTTACAGGTGGGGCTATTCCTATCCTGGAAGTGTCCCTGATTTGATGCAGAAATCTCAAGACTTCTCCTGTGGAGAAGTTTAACAGTTGTTGATGCCTTTGTAATTTTTAGGGGTGGTAGTACCAACTAATTTAGACTATTTCATGTTTGTAATAATTTTGACTTCAATTCTTATCCCCCACCAAAACTTGTGAAATGGATGTAGAGGGAAGAAATACTAGTAAAGCCCCACAATTTCTGGTGTCAGATGACTGCAGATGATAAATCACATCTTTTATCAATAGCTGGATGTGTGATACCTGGTTTATCTGTTGGGGAGATGAATTTGTAACACATGAGTTTCTTGGTCCACTATGAAAGTTAGGGAACAATTTGTGGCCAAATGTTCCATGGCTCATAATTTTGGTAGGATTAGGATGAATTTTCCATACCACCTGTCTGCTCTTCTTGTTTAATCCAGAAAAATTTGATTCTGGCTGCCTCCCTTGAGGTCTTGGCTTCTCACTTGGGAGTTATTGTGTAGCCATTGCTCTGAGTGAAGCCTCAGGAATTACTCACTGGATATATTACATGCCATAAAAATACTCAATGTGCTTTTGAGTAAAACGGGGTTTGGGTGTTTCCAGCAGAAGTAGCTAATTCTTGAAAATTTTAGGTTTTTTCTTCATATTCCAACTACTCTAGGAAAAAACCAAAAGACCCCAGAATAACAACAGGAAAAAGAAACCCAAACCCCAGAAGGTCCAAAAAGAGCTCATCTTATCAAGGTGTAGGAAAGATCAATCTATTGAAGTCTGTTTTGCCAATGTTTTATTTGCCACATTCCCAGCTCTGGGGAGGATTCCTGTTCCACAAGAGCTGTCTGCTCTGAGCAGTGAGGTCCCATGGGGACAAAATAAATCCTCAAGTGGTGGTGGGCTGAATTTCCTCACTCAAGCTTTTTAAAATTCAAGAATGTGTTAATTCAAGCATCCCCAAGCTTCAGGAGTACCGATTATGCAAGCAGAGAACATATTTTTTCCCCCTCTTTCAACAAATAGCTGAATATTTGCACTGTGGTGAGGCTGGGGAGGCACAAGCTGCGTTCCACAGGCAAAGCAAGGTGCAGTTCCTGCCCTGACTTGTAGGTGTTTTTCTAATTAAATCCTTTGCTAATGATAAGACTTTTGCTTTCACTTTGTTATTTTTGGTTTTCTGATCCCTTTTAATAGAATTAATAAGTTTTTTTTTTTAAATGTAACTCTTTATGACAATGGTTCAAGGAAAGGGAGCCCTCAGTTCTGGCTCTACCCTGAGGGGTCCCAGGCAGAGATGCAGATGATTTAACTGGTCCCAGCAGAATTCCAGCCTGGCTTTCCTGCAAGGAGAGCCATGGACTGTGTTCTTAGATCTGAAGGAAGAAACACATCCCATATTTTCATTGCTTTAGAAGAATCTCTGAATGTTTAAAGGCTCTCTGGCTTGAAAGAATTGAAATTAATTTCTTGATGGCACAGTACAAAACTGAACGAGCAGGAAAGTGCTTATTGACAAGACAGGTGTGCCATTTCCCTCTTTGTTGGTATCATTGTGTGACAATCGGGAACACAACAATCTAGCACATTTTTCAGTGCTTTGGGTACATGGCAGTACTGCACAGTATCTTTTTGTGTAGCCAGGGCTGGGCTGTGTGGGTGGAGGGATCCAGGACTGTTCTCATCAGCAGCTGAACTGGTCTGGCAGTTCCTTTATAGATTAAACTTTGAGGTGCATTTGCTGAATGCTGCAAACTGAGGATTTAAAATCCTATTTTTGATGAGTTTTATTTTCCCCCCAGTCCTGCCCATTGAGTGCAGAGTTTGGTAGTACATGAGCAAATCTTACCTTAGTTTATTTATTTATTTAAAAAAGCCTTCAATTTAAGAGAGCTTCCTCTAAGTCCAGCAAGTGAAAAAAAAAAAAAATTACAGAATCCTCTGTGAAGCAAAGGAACTTTCATAAGCCTGCATGGCTGTAGGCTATGCAGAAGGTATATGTACAACCCTGAGAAAGGAATTTGTGAGTGCTGTGGGCAGCTGAAAAGCCTGGTAGACATTGGGCATCATGTAGGATTGTGGCAAAGCAATGGCAGGGTGGTTGAGTTTGACAACTAACAACATCACAGGGCTTTGACAGAATAAGAACTTACATGTGGTGTCAATCATTCTCCACATGCCACTTCCAATTTGTCTTGCTGGGAGAGGACATCTGTCCCCAGTGGCATCTGGAATGCAGCTGCCAATGTCACAGCACCAAGGACACCGTGGAGCAGAGCGTGGGGTGCTGCACTCGGGGCCTTGGTGTTACCTTGGTGCAGTGGGAACTGGGGACAGAAGGCTCTGGGATGTCCCCTCCTCTGAAGGACCAGCTCCCAGAGTGGACTGAGGGAGAGCTGTAGGTGGCACAGAGGCCAAGCCATGGCTCCAGGTGTTCTTTCAAGTCAGTGAAGAACAGGAGTGAGTTTGCAGCACTAAGGTCAGGACACTTGGAATGGGCTTGAGTTCATATTAATGTTGCTGATTGGGCTCTTCTACCCTGCTTCTAGCTTAGCTCTAAGGGGATGAGTATTTCCTCCTTCTAAACTTAATTGAATTTTCACTGTCTTAAGAGGATAAATATCTTTTATTCCATTTTTTAAAGCTGTAGAGAGTGCAGCATGAATGTCTCAGTATTTTCCTGCTTCCATTTTCATGTGTTTTTCTATAAATCAATAATGGATCCAGATAGAAACTTTACTTTCCTTTTTAAAGACAGGTATCTCCATGCCACTTAAGGAGCTTGGCTTTTACAGGGGGCCTGTGGCTGATGGGCTTTGGTGTTGGAGAAAGTGCAAGGTCTCTCAATGAGAGAACCGATGCTGTCTTGGGATTGAATATTTGTCAGGTGTCCCTCTCCCTGTTGATTTTCTGATGCCTTTGGAAGTGTGAGATTGCACTTTGCTTCCCTCTCTGAGTGAGTTTAATTGGTCAGTACATTGAAATGATGTTGAGGCAGCAATGGGAGCTCACGTGTATTCCCCAGCCTGGCTTTTATGTGAAATCAGACCAAAAGCAAGCCAGACACCAGTCAGAGGTGGGCTGGCTGATCTACTCTCCTCATATCCTGCCCTCATCCAGACAGAAATGGGAAAGAAGGGCCTGGATGAGCCTGGAATATCCTGCAGAGGCTGGGAGGGAGCTTTGTTGCTCTGCTCAGAAGAAGCCCTCGGTGCCAGTGAGGAAGGGAGCAGAGCTGCATTGCCAAACCTGCTCGAGATGCCAGAAGAAGAGCAGAGCTGAACTGCTCAGGCTGAGGCTGCTGTGACTGTGTCCCCTCCAGCTGCTGTGAGCTGGTTCCCTCATTGTTTGCACAATTTTCTTCAGTGCACAAAGTCCCACCCAGAGTGAGCTCCGTGCAGGAGCTACAGACAGGAGTGGAGTTTGAGTTGTGAGTCTGCACAGATTGCCTTGCTTTGATTAAAAGGCTGCACATGGCAGGGAAGGAGGGCTGTGTTTGCAAGTCTGCCTATGCTATGGTTGTATTTCATCTCTGTTTTAATCTTCTGAGCACCAATATCCAAATGCCAGTGCAGTCCAGACGGGTTCTTCATCCTCTTGCTCCTCCCACCGCTGTGGGTGTTTTTTGTCATGTTTGTGTTGGGGGGTACACAAGTTGTTCTGTGTCTGCTCTGGCTGCCTCTGCCAGAAGTGAAGCAGTTCCACCACGCCCTGGGGCAGTGTCTGAGTGCCTGGTGGTGACAGCTCTTGGTGGCAGGAGTGGCTGTGCTTGTGCACATGGGGCTGGCGCAGCAGGACCATGAGGGAGGCTCTGCTTCCACACACAGAGCAAGTGATCAGAGAAATGAGGGAGGAACTCACAGGTCAGAGCTGTAAATAAACTCCACATGGATTTTGAGTGCTGTGAGAAAGAAGCCTTTGCGTTGACTGATGCTCTCCTGCCTCTTTTAAAATGTTGTGTTACAGATTTATGAGCCTGTTCTGGGGAGAGAAATAAATAAGAGCAGTAGGGTGGCCAGCACATAGAAAACTGTGATATTATTTGGTACAACTGTAATGCTCTAGAGAAAAGTGGGTGTAACAGTGTAAGGCTACTCCAAATTGCAAACCTCCAGTGCATTCTCAGAGTTTCCCATTTGTTACTTTACCCTCAGCTAAGTGAATAGCAGTAGTAAAAAACATGTGCAAGCTGTGTCATCTCTGTGTGGGGCTGAGCACAAGTGCAAATTCATAGCTATGAAAATCTGCTATTTTGATTCTTTCTGCTTTATTTTGAATGCTTAGTGATGTGCCCAGAATTCTACTGCAGCCCAGGCAAAGCTCCAAAGAATGATGGGCTCGCCTCCCGTTTTTATTTGGAGTTTTACAAACTGTAATAAAAGAGCACCCAGACAATGCTCTGGGCACTGCATATGATCTTATTTAAAAAATACACTTGTAAACAAATGGCTTCATCAACCACCTCAGATCAGATCAAATAAAACTGGCTATATTTATTCTGTTGCTGAGTTAAGAGCCATCTGTGGCTCTCTATTAACAGAGTATTTACATGCAGATCCAAATGCTCTGGAAATGGGAATTGTCTTTTCTCTAGGAATCCCACAGTGCTTTCCACCCCCCAGGTTCTTACAGTGAAAGGGGAAAAGAGACTCTGTGGTGAGTTAGGAGGATTAAATCCCTGGTTTGCACTGACTTGTGGGCAGATATTCCAGAGGCTGGGAGCTGCAAGGAAGTTTGTTTGGAAATGGGGTGAGAGAGAGTGAAGTGCAGGGCTGGAACAGATTGTATTGAATTTCTGAATCTAACAATCTGATTTTTGTCTCATTTATAGAACTGTAGAGTGCAAATACATATGAATTCTAGTAAGAACAGGGATATAAGAGTACAAAAGAGGTACAAATTAAAGTCAAGAACCAGCTGTGAAGAAATCACATCCAAGATTTTTCTCCAGATATGATAAATCTGGGGGTAAGGGTGATCTGCCTTTTGATTTGATCCCTTTTTTAATATTGTTGACTTCTAAATAGCTATTTTTTCAAGTGATGACATATTTATTGTTAGATCAGTGCTTCAGTGTCAAAATGGTTGCCTATTTTAAAGGAAAAACTAGTAATAAATAGGTTCTTATTCTGAGCCCTGGAAATGAGTATGCAGCTTTCAAGGAATATGCCTGTGCACCTTTGGCTCAGGATTTCTCTCCAGCTGTGTGACTGGGGAGCAGAAACTCCTCAAGGAGTTGCTGGAGAGCCCTTGGGGTGTTTGGCCAGGAAGAGCAGTGCAGCCTTCTGCTCTCCTAAGAGCAGCACTGACAGAGCACAGGTTGGGAATGGAAACCATGGAGTCATCTGTGCTTACATTTCCTTAAAGGTGCTTCTATCCTGGAGCCAAAGTATGTGAAATTGCTTTTAGGTATGGGTGGCCAAGGAAGGGACATCTCTGAGAGTCGCTGTCCCCAACAGAAGAGGACAGTGGGTGTGTTAGGGTGGACAGGGACAATCACACAGAGGTGCCATGGGCCTGGGGCTGCCCAGCAGCCCAGCAGTGCCCTTGCTTTGCTTTTTCTTTTTATTTTTTCTTCTAAAGTGTTTGCAAAATGTAGAAAAATGCAGCAGGTCCAGAAAAACTGGAACTGTTTGGTGCAATTACTCAGAGCAACTGCTTAGCGCAGGCAAACCATAGCAAACCCCTGCCTAGAAAGTGCTGTAAATGCAGAGGTTTAGTAATAAGGAAAAAAAAATATTTTTAATAACTACAATCCTCCTTGAGGAGAAACCAGAGCTCAAATATAAGCCTGATTTATGGTAAGGATGGTATGAAGTTTCTTTATGAAAACTGCAGAGACTCACAGAGAACAGTTCCATGGAATGCAGGGAAAGCAGAGGAGGTGAGCAAAGGGGGATGCTCCTCCTGGATCACATCTGGTATCTGGAAAATTTGTAATTGTGCATAATCTACAGTGGAATTGTTTGTGTTGTTAGAGCATGTCACATGGCAGTGTTGAAGTGTGTTGAAACAGCTATAAGAACACCAAGAGTGCAACACCATTACTGGGAAATAGCCCAAAAGTCTTGAATAACACAATTTCCAGCTTTTCTGTCACTCTAGGATTGGTGACTTTCCTGAATGTTGTTTAGTCCAAAAGCCTCAGACCTGAAATTTGAAAAACTGGTCAAACACAAGCAAAATGCATGAAGTATTTATTGCTTTTGTGCAGGAGCCCTTAGACCATGTGAAAATCTGGTCCTTGCAGCTGTAGATGATCAGTCAGTGCCTCCTGCACTCGAGGGATGTTGGCAGCTCAGTGCAACACTTGACTGATGTCCTGCAAACTCAAGACTTCTTCTCTCCTCCACAGTAGGGCACAAACTGCCTCCTGTATCTTCCTCATCCGTGTGCAGTGTTGGGGGAACTAATTATAATCCAGGATTTATTGCAGAAAACTCTGTGTGTGTACTCTATTAACAACCCTCACAACGTCTTTCAAGGTTCTCCTTAGCAAGGGCAACTGCTGCTGGCATTTTGGCTCCCCTTCAAACCAGTCTTGTCAGCAAGAAAAACCATATGAACTTGGAGATTGAAATCAGTTGCCCCAGGGTACCAGGTCCGGTTTCATTTTAACAATAAAAGAATCTGATGCCTTTTAGCAGGCAGGTAGTTATTGCCTAGATGAAGGAAGAGTTGTAATAGTAAATCTAGAATTGCATTCAGATGTGACATCAGCTGATATATAAGTACTGCATGTCTTGCCATATCCACCCACTCTTTCTATATGCAGGGAAATCCGAACCGAGGGAAAAGTCAAATGTTGGGCTGGCTCCCCCAACTCCACAATTATGTGCCAGTGATCCTGAACTTCCTCTCCATTTGCAGGTTAGCTAGAGGGGCCTGAATCCTAATGCTGTGCTCAACTCCATGCACTGTTTACATTAACCTACAAAAGCTTGAGCGTGTCTGTGTCTGTAGACACAGAAGACTTGGGGACACAATAAATGTTTGAAAATTCCTGGAAAATTACTGTTATGGAAAGGCTCTCCTTTGTAGACTGAGTTGTAGCTGTTTTGCACTGATCTCCTGTGACTGAGGTGGTTTATTTGAGACAAACATTTGGTTGACTGATTCCTACTAGAACTGGGGATGGGAGGCATTCATTTGTGGGGTGCACACCTGTCGCTGTGGCAGAATAAGCCAGCTTTGCCCCAGCAAAGGGAGGAATCATGGATTAGTTGCTACCTGAACCTCTTGCTGTTATGTCAGGTATCCTATAACAGGTGTAAAGGCTTGGAGTTTTATCCAGACAGTTCCTCAATGTTGTCACCATTACAAAACTTTTGCAAACTCCCAGCCGGGATAAACAAAGGCAAAGTTGGTATTGTTCTCCTTGAAGAGAGATTCCCAATTAATTTTTTTACCAAGTGCACTATTGTTTTACTGCATCTTGTCTTTGAGGCTGTGAAAATGAACCTTTGAGTGGCTCATAGCTGGTTGCTCTGGCAGGGCTGTTGGTGGTGTGTTAATTGCAATCCCAGAGCCGGTTCCGTGCCCAGCAGGACGGTGGCTCTCAATGGCACCGAGCAGCTGTTGATGGTGGCTGTAATTACTGCCCTGATCTATTGACCAAGTGGAGAAGGGGGGGAAAGCCCTGCTGGGCTCCAGCCTAACAGCTCCCCTTATGAATAACCTTCCTGAAGGTGCCACTCATTCTTCTGCTCAAATACGGTGGAATTAATCTCACCCGTGCGACTTAATCAGCACAAGATGCATTTGGCACATTGTGGGGAAGGAAACTGCTCTCTGCCATCCAGCCCAGGCTGGGCTGTAGCTGCCAAGATAAACAGGGTTGTGGATGAGGACATCCTGGGTTTCTGTCAGCATCCAGAGTTTAGTATCAGAAAGAAATGGAATTTTTGCTTGTTGGTTGTCTCCCGCCTGCAAAATGTGGTGAGTCCCAGTTTGCAACCAAGCTGAAATCTCAGGGCATGGATTCCTGCAGTGGCTGCCTGGGAAAGGTTCTCCTTTCCTGTTAAAGTTCTTTTCAGGTGTGTGGTTTTCTCTTCCATGGGCACAAAGGTAAACCAGCAGATCTTGTGCCTGCCTGCAATGTCTGTGCACCACTGCAATGGGAAAAGCTGGGCAGGACAATCAGATTAGGTGCTGTTTCTGGGTTTGATTGGGGGGGAAAAAGTGGAAAATGTGAGTTGCTGTAAGTTAAAAACAAAACCCCTTGAAAGCAATTATTTTGATCTAATTGCTTTATGGTATTGTTTCAACTTCAGCTGCTTAAAACTCAAACTTCAGAAAGATGATCTGTCATCAAAAGAAAAAGACATAAAAATTGAAATCTGGAAATTACAAATGGTACAATTTAATATGAAATGTTTTCACTGGGGGGAAAAAAAGCTGTCCAAATTCAGTAAGAGACTTCATTTTACAGGTAATCTACCACTTTGATGAAGTAGTTTTATCAGCATATCTCAAAGGAGTTTCACCATCTCTCTCTTATCTATGTGGGTTAATTTTTCTCGATGGAATTGCTTTGTCTTTCTTGTGTCTTCAAATTGATAGCAAGCTGATCCTTTACTCAGCCTCCTCCCTTTTGATCTGATGCTACATTTGTCTCAGTCATAGAAAATGTTGCTCAACAGGATATCAGTGCCTTTGACCTTTTCCTGGGATGCACAGTCCCATGCAATGCCCCACCACACGTGCCTTAAAGAAGGAGTTTGCAATCTTTGCAGGTTGAGCAAGGTAGAACTGGGCTGCTTTCATCTTTGTACAGCTTTAAGCAATCCAGAGATGACATTATTTCAGTTACATGGGTTTGCCTCACTGTGGCTGGTAGGATCCACTAAAACAATGTCAGGTATGTTCAGTGGAAAGCCTTCAAAAGGAAAAATAAATTTTAAAAAACCAACAGTGTTGTTTTCTCCAATGACAGTAGAAAATTCATTTTTGCATGGAAATCAATCAATTTTAAAAAGAAGTAGTAGGAAGAGGGGGGAAATGCCATTATTTTGTTTATTCTTCTAGTAGTTAATTTTCTTTGCCCTTGGGAGCTACTTTATAAAGAGTACATAAAAGATTTGTTCTGTTTGCTTGGGGATTGGGGAAGATGGAGCCACCAGATCTTCCTGATATTTGTGCCAGGCTCATGGAAAGAAAAAAAACTTGCAGGAGTTTTTGTCTACCTCTAAGTTGACCAGTTATTTCATGTGATCAAAACTTTTGAATTTCTCTGATCATAATAATGAATATTATAGTATTTCCATTTTTATCAAGTTGTTTAGGTCTCTTCAATTGGCATTAGACTGCTTTGACACAGAGGATCTTCCAGTGTGACCCACAGAGCACAGAACTCTGGACTCAAATGTTTGCTATCCAACCAGACTTGGCAATTTTGGAGGAATTTTTTCAGAGGTACTTCAAACTTCCCCTCTTGGTACAGTTTCAGCTGGCTGCAGGAATTCAGTA
This sequence comes from Pyrgilauda ruficollis, assembly GCF_017590135.1. NCBI lineage: Eukaryota > Metazoa > Chordata > Aves > Passeriformes > Passeridae > Pyrgilauda > Pyrgilauda ruficollis. Next base: position 3,922,395 of record NW_024526044.1, on the reverse strand, counting down.
TGGGATAGGTAAAAGTGCAGGCTGGTAGCACCATGTAATCTACCTGACAGCTTTTTTTCACTTACTCATTTATCAGCCTAAAAGCTAAAGCAAATAGGGATGCAACCTGTAAAGCTGTTGAATAATTTTAGTGAGCTTAACCACATGTTTAGCCTGAGGAAGAAAAAGCAGTTAATTTTATATCTAAATTTTTATTTTTTTTTATCCAAAGCAAAGGACCCTCCTTTTTCCTGAAGGCAATTTCAAGCTGTTATTCAAGAATGAAAATTGATAATTGTTATATCTGTACTCAGTTGATCTTAATTTTAGTGGAGCTCCAGGCTAGCAAATATGAAAATATTATCTTGCTGGCTGATAAACTGGTTAAATGCATTGGTGCAGGATTTTGATGAAGTAGCAATAGTTAATATTTGTTGCTTAGCGAAGAGCAGTTATAATCCTGGCTTTGGAGTAAATCCAAATAGGGAGGGAGAAAGAAGTCATTCAGCAGCAGCATGAAGTGGTTTTTTTATCTATGCAGACACACACAAACATTGTTAGACAGCATAAAGTGCTCTCGTAGCAGATTGTTTGCTCTCCCTGCTGCTGAGAGGAATCTCCTCAGCACATGGAGGTTCCAGTGCCTGCACCCAGACCCTGTCCAACTCAAACACTGGATCACAGACCATCCCAGGGAATAGACTTTTCACCCCACATCAGTGAAATAATTACAGAAATGTGTGCAGCAGTTGCCTTTGTCTCACCTGTGTGAAGGGCAGGAGGCTCTTTGGGAAAGCCCCTAAAGGTGGGTGAGCTGCCCTGCAAACAGGGACCTGGAACCAATGCAGTCATGGAAAAATGCCCCATCTGTAAATCCAGGATGGTGCTGCCTGCCTGCACACCAGGGTTTTACAAATCCCTGTTCACACTGGTAAAAAAGAGTTTATCCTTTTGACTGGGTGTAGTTACAGAAATGCAGGGTTGTGCTACCCATTTGCACAGTGACAGTTCTTTCAGTCCATATATTAATTAATTTTTAATTATTAATGTCTTGTCTTGAGAAATACCTTTTTCTTGCTTTCTCCTTCCAGAACTGCGTTCCCTGGGATACCTCCACTACTGGGCTTAGGTTGATTAAAGGCAGGGTTGATTTCAGCTTTAGGCATCAAAAAGACACTTTCCTGCTTTTCATTAATTGTCATGTCTGGTACTTCATTGTGTCCAGTCCTCTGATCTTAAAAGGTACAGCATCACCTGGCTTTTCCCTAGAAAGCATTGTTTTTAAATGAATTAGTACTTTGTCTTTTTTTCTTCCAAATGGCTTTGCGGTGATTCTGATGGAAGTGTTGAAAAGAGGTGAGACGTTCTGCCTCATCACAGGATTGGAATTGGCCAGATGGATGTTGAGGAATTAGAGTAATATCTCCTGAAACTGAGTCAAGCATAGCACTGGATCTTCTGCAGGAATATTTAATGATAAAAGTTATTTCTGCAGTGCATCTGCTCGGGAGGCAGCAGAGCTTCCCAGCTGTGTGTGCAGCACTAATTCAGTGATAACTTCTTCTGTTAGAGTGGAACTTTTTGCAATGTCATTTGCATTGGAGGTTTTAGATCAGCTGGTTGAGTGTAAAATCTTCTTCCATTCCACAGGCAATTGAGTTTTTTTCGTGTATACAAGTTTTTGTGGTTTAATAAGATGAGAAAAAAGTCAGCAACTGAGACTATTTCAGCAACTTGAATACTGCTGTGATGAAAGAAACCAGATATTATGGATTCATTCTGGGGCATGAAAACATTTATGAAGTATGAATTTATTAAAGGCCGTAAAGTACTTAAGACAGCTGCTGTGCATCTTGCAGCTCTACATGTAGGTTTTATTTGAATATATATAACACTATTGCCAACAAAGATGGCAATCAGAGGTGAACCTTGCAGTGCAGCACGGTGTTCCCCAGGATAACAATGTTCAGAGGGTAACTGGAGGGATTTTAATTTAAAGCACATGCAGTCCACTCTCCCAATTCAGCCTGCAGGAAGCAAAAGCAGAAAATGAGTGCCATGTGGAGATGAGGTGGTGATAACTCCATGGAGAGGCAGAGGTGCCAGCTCAGCAGTGTCACACGATGATTGCGATGGTTATGCAAACTCCCAAGATGAGAAATCCTCCCTGTGCAGGTGAGAAGATAAAATAAGGCCCTTAGAGGCAAAGCAATCCAGGCTTCTGTCGATGGCTTGGTGATAAAGGAGCAATGTCAGACACTGAGAGCAAGAGCTGAGGCTTCTCATCGTCCAGTCTTCAGTCCCACCCTTTCATTCCCTCCTTTTCTTTCTTCTGTAACTCAGAGATGCTTTTGCTGCCCTCAGTGCTGGTCTCTAACTTGTACAAGCACATCATTTTAACTGTGAGTTTCCATAAAGACATTAAAGAAACAGAGAAGATAAGTGACTTGCCAAAGGCCAAACAAAGCACCTGAGGTGGAGTTGGGCACAGAACCCAGTTCTCCAGGCTCATTTGTTTAACTGCTTTTCCTATTTTCCACCACTTTCTGTTCTCTGTCAGTTCCTCTATTCTTGTTTGAAGCATGGGGGACTTTATAACCCTGCGTTTCTCACAACAGTATGAAAGCTCTACACGAGAGAAATGCTCGTCATTGTTTCTGTTCAAAGATGGGGGCGTTTCTAGACATGTCACATCTGAAAAGTGAGTGACTTTTGGCACCTAGTCCTCAGTGTTCTGACATGAGGGACACATGCAAGGAATATCAAATACCTGGCTGAAGCCAGACTGTGCCTCTCTAAGCATACTGTGCTTTTTTTTCTATGCTGAAGACCTAAAAAGGGAATTTTCTCTGCCTCTCTAGACAGGGGAGCCCCTTTTAGGTATTATCTGCTGTACAAATATTGGCCTACTCCTTAAAGCCAGTTTCATAGAAAGTTGAAGGCAGTCTAAGAAGGAGAACATATCCTTTTATATGCATTGGGTAAGGTAAATGATATCAAATAAAATGAAGGATTAAAGCATGCTCGAGCTTGAAGCAATAGATATAAAAAGGACAGGAATTATTGTTCACTTACATTTTTCAGCTGGGTGTGTGCAGTCAGTTTTGCTGAGGATTTATGTATCACATCAGTTAATTTGCAGCCTGTGCCAGCTGCCATGGGGAGCACCACACCAGCAGCTCTGCCCTGAGCTGCCCAGCAGCTGTGGGCACTTGCCCAGGCCCCTGCCCACCTGATGCCACCTTCTCCTTACACTTTTCCCCTGATGAAACTTCTATTTTCTCACCATTTCTTCTAGTTACTTCAGCATTGATCACCAATGGTTTTGTAGTTAAAATCCACCCAGAGATATTTTTTTCTTTCTTCTTTTTTTTCCCTCTTTTCCTCCTTTTTTGTTTTAAATTGTTGTGGTTTAGGATCTTTGTTCTCTGGTTATCACAATGTTTCAAAGCACAATGGTGCCAAGATATCTCCTAGAAATTGTGTAGAAAGTGCTGCGGCTTACACCTTCAACAAAGAGTAAAATATATGTTGCAATGATTTATGTGATTTACACAACACATTTTATACTCCACATTGCTAATAAGCAGTGTGACAGTCAAAATCAGGATGAGTAATATAGCAACAAAATTAATGAAGTAAAAGAATTCTGAGAGTCTGAGAGACAAATCAATATAATTATACTTCACATAAAAAATTAGGAACTGTGCAAAGTTAAAGCATTAGAAGAGTAATGGAACAGAGATAGTTACACAGTTGGAAATACACATATATTTACAACTGTTTAACCACAGCTATGTAAGAATTTCTATAAAGAGTTTAAACAAACAGAAAAGATTGCAGTCTATACACTCTGCTCTGAAGTGAGCTGGCCCAACAATGGAATTGTTCTCCAGCAATCAATCAAACCCTTACAAAGCATTTCACATTTCTAATGGCCAATAAGTAGGAATAACTCCAGCAACTCCAATTTCCCTCTGTTTCATCAATGAAACCAGCAGTTGGGTTTGGCTTTTGGAGTGTTCTGTGTGTGATAGTTGGAAAGTTTAGGTGAGTTACTGATGTAGCAGGGATTACATTTAGGTTTCCATAGAGAATTCAGACCTCAGTGCTTTGTTCTTCGAGTTCTTTTAAATTCCTGCAGCAGCTGTGAGGCAGAGGTTGGGCTGGAGGTGGGATTAAGGGTCGGGTTGGGATGTGGGCAGGTGTCCAGAGGAACTGGGATGGAGAGTGGTGATCTCTGGGAACTCTTGGCTAGTCTCAGTCTGGGATTGCTTGCTGGTAGCTAAAGTGTGGCAGTCTGAGTGCAGAGAGGCTGATTGATTATTAAAACTAGAGCTGAGGCTTTCTGAGACATCACAATGCAAAAAGAAACATCCAAAAATCATTTCTCCACCCCATCTCAGCTTTGAGCCTTAAAACAAGGCTTTGGTTTAGAAATGATTTCTGAAGTTTTGGAAAGCATGAACAGCAGATCTGCATCTCCTCCCAGCTTTGCACCATGGCTGCAGCAGTGACCAACAGCCTCAGGAGAGAGTTTCTTTCCAGGTTCAAACAGGGAGAAAGATGGATCTCCTGGCTCCTGGAGGAGGGAAGCAGAGCTGAGCTGTGGCCAAACATGAGGTGTGTTGGGCTTTGCTGTCCCAATAACTGTGGGGAGGCTTTGCAGTGCAGGACAGCCAAGAATGGGTAGAGAGGGGCCACAGGGCTGCTTCCTGATCCATAATTTTTCACTGGAGAGGTGTAACTACCCTGGATCCAGTTGGCTTTGCCTGGAGTTACCTTCCTAGGAAAGCAGAGCCAACTAATGGCAGCTGACAAGCCCATGTAGGTGAACTCCAGGGGCTCATCCAGGTTTTTCTCCATGACTTTTGTAGTTGCCTCAATCCTCCTGTCCTGCACTCAGGACACGAGAGGAGGCTGGAGGAAGAGTAGATGACCCTGGAGCACTCAATGGTGAGAGCAGCAACATGGAAGCCCAGAAGTCAAGGTTCACTTAGAGCATTTATTTTGCTCTTGTTTCACACCCAGTATTCCTCCTCTTAACCAGATCAAACTTTACCAGGCATTATGCAGTGGGTTGATCCACAGAAAAGTTCTTTCAGAATGAAAAATCTGTTTGCTGGTGGGGAAAGGGTAACGTAGCAACTCTTGTGTACTTTGGTGAAAAAGCACTGCATAAAAGAGGGACTCTCTTTATGTTTCCCTGGGTGATTCAGGCTGGCTGGGTGTGGCAGCCAGGGAAATGTGATCCACCAACTATTTACATAAACCAAAAACTGTTTGTCTAAGTACCAGGAGACAAGGGCTAAGCTGGGTGAAGTGCTGTAAAGAATTCTTTCTGCAGAATGATCCCTATTTGCCATCCAAAGAGGCAGGCAGATGCTTATATAGTACAATATAAATTTTTGCGGAAGAGTTAAAATCTTCTAACAGCATGGTCAAGCTTTTTCCTCTACCCCCTTGAGAGCTGAGTGTGTGGATGGAGAAAGAATGGTGGAGGAGTGTCTCCCAAAATTCTCTCTTGAAGCCTTCAAAAAATAGAGAGAACAAATACACTAGAATGCTAAAAAAAAAAATTGTTGCAAAAATAATTTCCATTTTGTACAATGTTTACCAGAGCCACTGCAGAAATTTCATAATCATGTAATTAACCATTTTGCCTGTCAAGTGGGTCTAGTTTCAGCTAATACTAACCATGTAAAGCTCTAATATGCAAATGAACTGGCAGAATGGAGTTCAGAATTTAACATTAGGTGCTGATTTCACTACTGATAAATTGCTTTGATCCATTGAGTCATGCCTTGTTGTCCTTCCAAATGAATGCAAGCACCTTCTCCTAGAAGTGAGTCACCCCTGGAGATGGGGGCCAGCCTGACCTCGCTGCTGTCCATGTAACCCTCAAGTGGTTTAAAACCTAGGACATGTTTATCCTCATGGAGTTATTGTGAGGTCAAGAAATGCTGTTCTTTCCATTTTACAGCAATGGGGATGAGGTGTGAACTTTTGAAATGTGTTGAAGCAGCAAAGTCTTGAAATTAGCTCGAGCTGCAGCACCTGACAGCTCATGCTCATTTCTATGGGAGATGGATGATTTCCCCAAGATAACTCAGGAAAACTGGAGCAGACAGCAGAGTTAATCCAGCTCTGTGTTCTAGGCAGCAAATTTTCTTGCTCTGATGGAGTGAAATTTTCTGCTATGCTTTTTTATTCTAGAAATAGTGCATTTATGGTGTGGAGTTTATGCTTTCTTCACTCAGATGAACTCAGTGCATCTGTAGAAGCCAAAGTCCCTGAAACAGGAAAAAGTAAAGCACAGTAGTGCAAGTTTTTGATATTCACCTTGAACACCAGCTCCTCCTTGGCACTTTGCTGCCTTGCTATCCTTGGTGTGTGGTGCTGGGTGGGTGGAACAAGGCAAAGGATGACTGTTCCTGCAGAAAAGTCAGGGCTGTTTTCAGCAAGAGAGGATCCACTTCTGCAAGAGCAGTGAAATGTGCTCTTCTGCTGTGATTGTGATGAGGGATTTTGGGCTACAACCGTGGAACAGTTCATGTATTGGTTGCTGTTTGCCCTCCAGAGGCAAAGCCAAATCTGAAAGTACAGCTTTCCTGTGAGACACTTCCACTGCCATTAGTGCTTGATGATGTTCAAATGCATAAAGGGAATTCTTTAAAGGCACAGACAGTTGACAGAGAGGTCCCAGATGCAAGAGGACTGATTTGAAAGGCCTGTGTGTTCAATACAGCTGTACATGTCTTCCCACAGGTGAGTCTGGGAAAGGATATAGCACATTTTCCCCAGGACAGCTCCATGCATTTTCTATTCCTGATCAAGATCTATTCATTGGGCAAGTGCTGTTTAATCAAGCAGCAGGAAAAGGGTGTGTGCTGTCTTCAGTAGTACAAAGAAATCTCATTCAAAGACAGTCCCGTTCTTAAAAGGCTGGTGTTTAAATTAGACCTGCCCAGACAGGTCTGGCATGTTTAGTGTGACCCCCTTTTACTGTGGATGTTCCGGTTATAACCATCTCACTGCTTCCAGTTAAAATAAAAACACAACTGCCATGGAAAACGTGGAGCAAACCAAGCTCCCAACACTTGCCAGCCCCTGTTTAATGATAAACCACTGCTACTGGAAAGTAGCTACAAGCAAAAATTTTAGAAAAGTACATAGAAGAGGAAATTCAGTAGAGAAATTTAGAAGATAGTGTGCAAATTGATAAGGGAAGAGGGGGAGAAATTATGTCTTTTTGGTTTATTCTAGTATTTGGGCTTCATGGGTTTTGATGCCATTTGGACCTAAATGCATTGAAAGCTCTGTGGCTGCCTTTGCTGGTACAAACCAAGCAGAGCATGTCCATCTCTGCTGCATTAGAAGAAGAAACTGCATATCATCTTTGGTAGTCAGAAAAATGGTGTTCTTGGCTTTTATCCTTTTCTTGGTCCTGTATCTCTACTCTTCCAGTGTTCCCTATAAAGATGATGAGTCTTAGAGGACACCAAGGCTTATTTTAGTCATGTTGCCATGATATGCTGTAGCTTTATAAAGAAATGGTCATGTGCTGTGGGATGTGCAGCTTTTCTGGTGCAAGAGCAGATCACCCTGGCCTCTCCTTCAGTCCATATGCTCAGGTTTTTTCCTGTTAAGTCCCTTGGTGTGTTACAACCTGCCTCTCTCTCCTTCAGTCTCCTGGCAGAGGTGACAGATGCTCGGCTCAGGTCTGCAGTGAGTCATGTGTAGAGAATGAATGATCCATCTGCAAACTGGGGAGAGACTCCCTGGGAACCACTCCCAGGCCTGGCTGCTCCTGGGGATAAGTCCAGCAGTGCCTCTTTCACCAGGTGTTCAGCTCCTCTTCAGCCCTGTGGTGCTGCAGTGTCTGCAGAGAGGAGGAAGGTGTTGAAGTGTGCTGACAACCAATGGGGTACCCCTTGAGGCAGCCTCAGCCTCCCCTTTCTCCCTGTGGTGTTGGCGAAGCCAAGGAAGATGTTATGTACAAAAGCATCTTATCCCTGCTCACACAGCACAGGAGTGAAGGTGACTTTGCTTTTGCTGGATGTGAGGTGGAGCAGGGCAGAAATATCATCCTTAAACTGTGCTTTCTGTCCTGAGTTATTGCTCCACAAGCAGCTTAGGACATTTTCCAGGATTCATTGCAAATAACTTGAAGTCTGGACTCAGACAAAAAGTAAATGAGTTGTTGCGGGCAGGAGAAATCATGAATGCTCCAAAATAACAATCTCACAGGCAGGAAAGAGCAGGTGCTGCTTTATTGATCAAGAAATGAGGGAGGTTTTGCCCAGTTGCTGAAGGGAATGAACACTGGTGAGATAAACAGGATGATAAGAGTTCAAACATCCCACTCTCCTAAGGATTAAAAGGAAGCACAAACCTGTCCATATGAGGTCCTGCAGCATGCAAGTGAAATCCCATATTTATCCAAGAGGATCTGCCATCACTTCTAGAGATTTTAATACAGATCCATTGCAAAGGAGGGGAGCTCAGAGATTTGCCTTCCCTCACTAACGTGAACTTAGTGTTGAAATCTTCCATCAAGTGTAGAAATTGCTGCCTCGTGGTTAGATTTTTCCAGATTGCCCCACTGCAGTCACAATGTCTAATCCCCCACCTCATTGTTGGGGAAAATCTTTGTCATCATCTTTCCTGTGTGCCAATTCCTGCCAGCTTTGGGAGGCAGAAAGGAGGTGGGAGGTCTGTGGGATCCTGGAGAGCTGCAGCTCTCTGGAGCCTGTTGCTCTCAGCAGAAAGGCCCAAAGGAGCCATTTAGGAAGAATTGCTTAGTCTATAGTGATTTGGAGATTTACCATTATAACTCCTTCCGATAATCCTTTTTAAAAGCTGGATTTGAAGTAGATCAGGTCTAAGACAAGGCAGTTTCTGTGGGTATTGTAGCTTTCTGAAGATTGCGTGTGGTACTTTGGTGAGCATAAAAATGTCATGTAAAAATCACCTCCTTCTGCCTGACATTCTCAGGTAGCAAAAGCTTCTATTGTAGATGGGAATGTACAGACAGGACCCTATTGTGGTGTTTTTTTTTTTTTTTTTTTTTTAACTGAATTTGAGAAAATCTGATGAACAGTTGCATTTTTTTCACCCAGGCTTAGTTCAGTGTAGGGGTGCCACGTCATGTCTCAATCAAGTCAAGCCTCTGAAGGCAGTGGTGATACTGCTCAGAGGTCAAACTGAGTCTAAGAACTAAGTTACGCTTTGATAAAATTCCTTTTTTCTTACTTTGTTTTTTTAATCTTAATTTTCTTTTATTTGTCAATCTTTTAGATTTTGTAAAATATGTACAGAGATTGCAGTTTTTCCATACCACAGCTGGGGTGGGGATGTTTGCTAAGCCAGAATCCCAGGTGCTAAAAATGCTGGAATACTTTCTTGTTCCAGTGTCTGAGGCACTTGCCTGCCTGTTTCCACCACTGTGTCACTCTCAGCAGTGCAGTTTATCAGGCTTCCAAGGAAAAGCTCTTGTCAGAGTGGGAAAAGACCCAATAGTACCTGTGTAGGCAATCTCAGAAATTGCATAAACACATCCAAATGCTATCTTGAGACTCTGAGGCATTGCAAAGCATGAAAGAATTACTTAATATCATGGAACAGCTAGCTGGTTCTGTTTTGCCTAAAAATGTGTTAGGAATATTTCTGATGCTAAGGCTTGTTCATTTCTTAGGGAGCTGTAGAACAGATATATTTACAAGTATGAGTAATGGGAAACAGAATTTCTGCACAATGCAGACAATCCTTTCATGTTACATCATTCAAAGCAGGGTATTCACATGGGATATATTCAGGCAAAACTCCACAGCCAGAAGACCAGGCTCCTCTGCTTGGCTGTGCTTTTAATGTAGGAAACTTTTGGTTAAGATTTGTGGGTATCTTTCACACAATGCATCAAAGAGCTGAAAAGTTGAGGATAATCATTCCCACACATGAATCTACGTGCGCTGCAGTGCGAGCCCTTCTGTGCTTCCTGCACTTCAAACATCGTCCCTACATTTGCTCTTGGAGGTCCCCAGCAGTGTAGACAGCTCAAGAGACATTTCTGAGATTACTGAGTTAGCAATCCAATGAAAAACTGTAATATTAAAAAAAAATGAAGAAATAAGTGTAGTAGAGAAGTGTGTTAAGGAGTACATGTATTTTCTATGGATAAATTTCTTCATAAGGCAGAAGTCGAAATTTGCTTTTAGAATACACATTTCAAATCAAAGGGAATCAATGGGAATTTGCTGTCTTGGAATGACTAACATGTCATGAAGAGCAGTTTAGACTTTATGTTCCGATAAATGATGTTATGAAGGGAAGAAAAAAAAATGCAGATTTCGTGCTTTTTTGTTGTTTCACAATTGTTTGCATTTTCCAATAAGGCGTCTAGTTATGAAATGTTAATGAGTCTTTGGATTCCACAGTGAGATCCCAAATACCTTAGAGTCAGGAACTTGAGTTTCCAGAAAACATGTAGCACCATGTGAGTATACAAAAATCTGGCAGCATAAATGAATGTGTAAATGTACATAAAGCTCGTAGTTAGTCATGCAAACACCGAGCTGCAGACCCGGCCTGTGCGCGCTGTGTAGGCTGAAGTAAACGTGACACAGCCCTGTGCCTATCTCTGCCCTGGCTGCTGGCAGGGTGTCTCCATCCTGACACACAACAATCTTCGCATTCCTGTCCCACCTGCAGCCAGAGTGAATTTAATGAGGGAAACTCGGTGCTGAATTGTCCCGCCTCAGCACGGGCCTGCGGAGAGCGCGGAGCCAGGCCTGTGCTGGGCACGGCGCAGAAAGGATATGGGCATTGGGTTTGGGCAAAATCCTGTCTTTGTCCTCTTCTTCTTTGAGATTGAAAGGGTGAGTGGGGAGAGAGGATTTTTGGTGGCTTTTCAGAGACAGACTGACCCACCAGACCCTCACAGAGTTCAGGCCAGGCCCCCCCGTGAGTGCTGAGGAGCCAGCCATGCAACCAGATGCCACTGCTGGCAGTGCTGAGGAGAAAAAGCATCCAGACTCTTGGCACTTGACTCTTGCATCTGCCAGGCTTTTCCCCCATAAATGGCCCTGTGTGCCACTCCAGAGAAGGGGCTGTGCCAAGGGGAATGAGCTCCATGGGGAATGAGCTCTGTGCACCATGAGGAGGAAGCTGCCTGATGTGCCCAGCACTGCCCTTGCTCACTGGGCTGCCTTTCCAACACCCCTAGAGTTCAGGAGTTCCTGGTTTGGCACTGCTTTTGCTCGAGTATTTAACAGCATAATTGTTTGGAGAAATGAAGCAGTGCTGTGGTTTTGATGTGCTCAGTGCTCTGCTGACACCTGGGCCCCAGCTCGGTGCAGGGCTGCAGCCATCTGGGGCAGGCAGTCCCTACTGCCAATACTGCCTGACCCCGCTGCCCAGCCTGGTACAGGGGCTGACAGCTCTGCCAAGCTGCTTGGCAATCCATTTCTTAGCAAAAAAATTACATTTAGGTTTTTTTTTAGGGTGGTGATCTTTTCCAGGACAAGAGAAAAAAAATAATTCAGCTACACTTTCTCTATAAACATAATCTGTACACACCTAATCTTGATTACAGTATTGCCAGCACTGAATTTCACACATTTAGTTATGAACAAACACTCCTTTGCAATGCCATGAGTTACCTGAATTTTGAGCACTTCATATGAACTAACAAGAGGCAGTGTGTTTTATTTTGGATTTTCTGTGTTGGCCCAAAGCTGTATCACAATGTTGTCTTTGGCCGGGACTGGCATCTGCACTGAACATTTAAAATAACAGATGGTTGTCCAGGCCTTCAAGATAAGTCCTTGAAGAGAGGTGGCACCTCTCTGACACTTTCCTTGTACTTCAGTCAATGTTTGCTGTGTTTGCTTCAGCGTTTCACACTCAGGGAGCTGCTGCTGTGGGGAGCAGGGGACCTCTGGAGGAGAGGTTGCCAAGTTTTGTGGGGTGGTGCCATGCTGGAGTGAAGGGAATGAGCACTTCTGCTATGAAACCAGGCTGAGGTGGGATTGTTCAGCCTGGAGAGGAAAATGGAGATGTTCTAGCACCTTCCAGTACCTAAAGGGATCCTGAGAGAGATGAGGAGAGACTTTTGACAGGGGTATGTAGTGACTGGACACAGGGAATGGCCTTAAACTGACAGAGGGCAGGGTTAGATGGAATATTGGGAGGGAATTCTCTGTGAAGGTGGTGAGGCCCTGGCACAGGTGCCCAGAGCAGCTGGGGCTGCCCCTGGATCCCTGGCAGTGCCCAAGGCCAGGCTGGACAGGGCTTGGAGCAGCCTGGGACAGTGGGAGGTGTCCCTGCCATGGCAGGGGTGGCACTGGATGGGCTTGGAAGTCCCCTCTGACCCAAACCATACTATGGCTCTATAACTTGCAGTAGAGTATTTTCAGATGTATAAAGACACCTCAGGGCACCATGAATTGCTTCCTTTCACCCCTTCTTGGCAAAAGATTTATGATTAAAAATATGTGGACCATAATTTTGCTGAAAACTTATTGGAAGAATCTAATTGAAGAAACAGAATGCCAAAACTTTAACAAAGGCTTTTTTTCTTCCCCCATCTGTTTGATCAGGTGTCTTGGTATAGAAGGTATTTTAACAAAAGGTTGTGCAGATGGTAAGGGAAAACATTCAACTGTTTGACTAAAAATCATTTCCTCTCTCAAAGAGGGACTGCTTTCACAGGTCTCATTAGTTCAACTGTTATAACTTCCAGGAGTTGCCACAGGGTACAAAATGCTTGGGTTTGGTGGCACAAATTTATAAGCAAGAAAAAAAAAATCGGTGAAAGAAAAACTAAGTGAATGCTCAGATAGCTTTAATTTTAGAGTACACATCCAAAAGAATGACATGCTTCCTCATTTGCTCTATAAATATGATGTATTCCTTTATTTGCCACACCATGTGAATTCCAATATTGCTTTGCCACCTCTGTTGTGCAGGCTGGGTGTTAATTGTGGCTGGTGTAGCAATGCATGGAGCCAGTGCTGATTCACAGGGCTGCTGCCTGCTCAGGGCTCCTCTCATTACCTTGTTATTTTGCTGCAGTGGGGTCAGCTCTGTGCTGGTGCTGTGCAAGCAGAAAGATAGTCTGGAGGAGTCTGCAGTCTCAGACAGCCTGTGTGCCTTACTCCAAACTGTAAGGTCTGTCTGATTCTGCTGAGTGAGTCACAGTTTTGTTTTGCCATATTCAGATGACACCTCCTCCTCTCAGTGAAAACACGCTGGAATAGCCTGGCAGCATAACCAAACAACAAAAGAGTGCTGCTGATGGCTGACAGCTCTGACAGGTGCATTTGAAACTGGAGTCAGTTTTGTCATGGTGCACAGAAAGGAGCTTTGACGCTGGAAAAATAAGTAGATTTTTGAAATGTAATTTTGTAACTCTGCCAAATTAAGAACTCCAAACATTGTGATCTCCAAGCAGGGTTTTTGAGATGCAGATTTGTTTGTTTTGTGAGGGCACCTAAATATTTCATTCTTTAGCAGAGGATTTGCCATGGTGGCTGGGGGAAGATTTGCCCATCCTGCTTTGAGGAGAGCAGGATGACTCTGGGGTTCTGCAGCGCTCCGAGCGCACTTCTGTTCCAGCCCTGTAGTTTCTCATCACAAATTGCCTTGACTGGTTCAATGATTTTTGTCATTGTACAGGTCACTAACGTTCAGTCATAATCTGAAGCAGAATTCTTGTGTTAGCCTTTTGCAGAGTTTGGGTTCATCGTGTTTGTGCTGTGGGAGGAAAACAGGAACCCAGGGCCCTGCTAAAAGCAAATGCCTTGCATGAGAGTTGTTTTGTTTTTTTTTCTTTTACCATAATCTGTGCTTATAAAGGTCATCATTTAGAAATTCTAAATGATTAGGGATTTTGTTTTACCTGTAATCTATATTCAGCTGTCTGAAAAGGTCTGTTTTTTGAGGAAAACTTACTTTGAGGAACTTTAAGATCATAAATATGATCACTTGACTTCAGACACAGATAAACGAACAAGAAACCGTCTTTAAACAAATGTGCTAAAGCAAATGGAATAAAATAGATTTAATGTGTTTGGGGTGTAATTCTGAGGTATTGGTGAATTTAGGACAAGCGCTGACTATAGAAGGGTCTGTCTTGAATTCTTCACATGCTAAGAAAACATTAAAACATTTTTGGTAGAAAAAGTATGATGTTAGTTTGATAATGGTTTGATAGATTAATAATTTGTGTTTGTCTCACAATCAGACATACAAGTCTTAGGCTGCATAAACTGGGGTCTTCAAAAGGCCCTCAATTTTCTCATATTGGTAGTTTTCCATTAAAAGAGTAAATTAACAGCATTAGCACCAATATGAGGCTTTGGTTGTCATTTTAGTGTGATCGTTTCAAGCATGCTCCCCTGCTCCTTGGAAGATACAGCCCTCCCTTTCTGGGTGTGAAATGGTAGAATTTTACATGTCTAAAATGAATTAATTTTTTTACCCCTCAGTGTGAATATCTTCTGAGCATGCAAACTAGTCAGCTAAATTAAGGTAGGGACCATAGCATTTTTGTTTGGAAAATTACATCTAGTTCTTTATAACGTTGGCTCCATGTTTAAAGAAGTCTCAGTGTATATTTTTACATGCACAATTCACAGCTGCAGACAAGCCTAACTAGCATTTGGACTTGACTTTCTTCTTGAAAAAAATCTGACTCTCAAATGCATTCTTTTCTTGTGAGGCTTAGGAATATTGATTTAATTTTTTTTTTTCCTAATGGCTTATGTGTCAGACCACCCTTTACTTCTAGTACTGAAATGAAGTGACAGTCTATGGCTGGCTGTGGAATAAGTGATGTCTTGGTCATGGCCCAACACAGATTTCAGGCACAGCACTTGTGCCTCCCTTGCCAGCCTCTGAGGCTAAAAGTCTGCCTCTGTCCCAGTATCTCATCTGCTTTCTCACTTGGACTCGAAAAAAAAGGTCAGGCCTTGACTTTACAGGTCAGTGCAATGAGTGGCAACAAACTGCACTGAGCAGGGGAAAGAAAAAACCCTTTAAATTTGTGTGCTGGGGTCAGACGCAGGCAGGACACGAGGTTTGTGCTCTGTTCTCCCAGCACAGGGCGAGTTTTCCCCCCTGCTCTCCACACTGTGAGGTGCTGGGGGCCTTTTGCTCCCAAATTCTTCAGCACAGCCAATTCCCAGTGACCTGTAGGAGCCTGAGAGCCTCCCCCATGGAGCAGCAGTGTGTGTGTGACAAGGGGCTGTAAAGAGGGATTTGGGAGCACATCACTTTCCTGTCTAATGAAGAGTGTGATATTTTAAGGCTAAGACATCACTTTCACTGTTTGTTTTATGAAATTTCTGTGTCGCTGTTTTATCTTTATTTCCATTTGCTTAAAATTCTCCTACCTGGAGCTCTGAACACATATGTGCCTGTATATATATTAAAGATAAATATATATACACACACGCACACCATGTTAACATAGAAATCTCTCATTTCTGTATTTTAAGCTCTGCCAAAAAAAGCAGTTTAGAAGTGAACACAGACCAATTCTTGATCTGAGCCCAGAAGGGACTGCAGACTCTGTGATTACACCTCTTGTTCTGCTCAGTAAAATGAAGCACAGCTTGGCTGAGGACGTGCTGAAGGTCCTAAACAAGTCTGGCAGTGCTGAGAATCCTGTGGAGGTGTTTTGCTTCTTGGTACATTCATGTGACAAACTGTTGGATGTGGTGCTTTAAGCTGGGGAAGGGCTTTACAAACAAACAAGGAACACTGAGGGAACAAACCCAACATTTTATAGAGTTCTATGCAAAAGTGTACTAAAAAAATCATTCTGAAAAAACCAATATGGTGCTTCTGATATTTCTCTGGAGAGAAGTTCAGAAGCTTTCTAGTATTTCCTTCAAACTTGGGTTTATCAGATTATTGACATGGAATTAACCAGAGAAAAAAATGTCAGATAAGTGGGGAGAAAAAGATCAAATGTTTCTTGAGACATAAGGAAACAGCTAAAATGGTGTAGAGCATTGCCTTATTCTTCTAGTTTGAATATTATGCCTCCCAAAAAATAAAAGGAGAGGGATGCAGGTGTGAAAAGCACCATGTGATGATTGGCCTGTCCTGTTGGGCAACTAATGGAGACTCAGCTGTTTGCTGTTATCCAGCCTGGGATTAGAGGATAAACATGTCTGGGATTTAGCATAGGCAGTGCAGGGCTGGTTCCCATGCTCTGGGATGGGTGTGCAGGGCCTTGTTCTGTGTTGTTACCTGTGAGTAGGGAATGGGTAAACAGTCCCTGTCCTGTCCCCTTGGAGCCACAGCATGGAAGGGACACTCAAAAAATCCAAGCTGCTGCCTAAAATACTGCAGAAAAAAAGCACTGAACATCAGTTCTCTGTGTTAATTTATCTGCTGGTTGTGCACCTGAGTTCTCAGCACAGTTTTACACTGGGTTGCTGTCCCATGGAGATCTTTGCCATGTCACTGTAAGGAGAGCTGATTTAAGTGGCTCTAGGTGTGTTAGAAGGTGCTTTCACACAAAGGTAAAATAGGATTGTGCTGCCTGATAGGGGTAAAAAACCCCCATGATCCTTGTTTTAGTTAATCCTAGAGCAGAATTCCCTAGTGGGAAAATGAATTGTTAAAGGCTTTCCCCTACAGTATAAGAACTTGAGGAAGGAAATTCAAGGAAAATATCAAGGCAAGTGGGAAGTGAGGGATACCAGGAGCTAGGTTTGTTGTGTTATTGCTGAGCTAATTTCAATCCCACCATGGTCAGATACCAGAAACCTGAATTGTCTTCACTTCCTGGGAGTCAATTCATGTTTTGGTGGAGTTCAAGGAGGACTTGTAAGACAAGCAAAGCAGCTCTCTATGAAGCTTATGAAAACTTGTGATGTATTTTGTAACATCCACACACTGGATCCAAATCTCAGATATCCCATTAATTATAATTTTTTTGCAATGTAGGCAACCTGCAGTGACCCACTAATGGTTAGCACAGGGGCAAGATGTTCCAGGAATTTCTTAGCCACAGATGAAGTTTGGAAAAGGAATTGGGTGCATAACCAAGCTTTCTTCCCAATAAAGTGTTTAAATCCTGACATTTTGAGGAAATCAAAAATTTGCCTGAATATAGGTTTGGCAGATAATTTATCCTACAAAGTAAGGAAAGGAGTGGTGAATGCAGAAGTGTTTTCTTTTTTTAAAATTAAAGTTATTGATTTTCATTCCAGAATGACAGTTTTCTTTGTTAAATAATTGCTGTA
The DNA here is from genome assembly GCF_017590135.1 of Pyrgilauda ruficollis. NCBI lineage: Eukaryota > Metazoa > Chordata > Aves > Passeriformes > Passeridae > Pyrgilauda > Pyrgilauda ruficollis. The sequence goes on along the minus strand of NW_024526044.1, from coordinate 3,905,155 downwards.
ATTCAAAGAAATATTCCCTTTTGAGTAAAAAAGAATGTTTCTGTTTGAATCAATTATAAGGTCTGTGTGTGTACAAATTTTTCTTTCACTGGCCAAAAATTGCAATAATTAGAGGCTGTGATTCACATATAACAGAAGGCTAAAAAAGAAAAGTAGCCATATTTTGCCTTTTTGCATGTGTTTATTCTTGCTATTTAGAATTTAGTAACAGGAGAATAAATACATTTGCTGGGAAAAGCGGAAATTGTTGATGAGAAAACAATGGGGATTTCTTTTTTCTTTCCTTGTGTCCATTGGGCAAATATGCAGATTTTCTTCTACCTCTTGTTTGCTTTCTTGCCCCAAATATCTACAGAATGAGTGAACTGCAGGATATTTTTGCCCTCTTATGCAAATTACATGTCAGTACATAATTACCTGTTAGAGTAATTGCTTGGTTCCTACACAGAGGTAGCAACTATATGGAAATAAAGCACACAAATACCTGAATATTTTGGTATTTGTTTCATGTGCATGAAAATATGCGTCACAGTTTCTGTGTAAAGATGATCATCTCATTTCTAGTGAAATGCAAACGAGTTCTGAGCAGCATATCTCAAGATCTAAATTCAATTAGGCTCATGTAATGATCTGTCAGGAGAGTATTACATGCAAGGTTTTCTAGATATCAAACCCTTTCTATCTTGTATCAAACACTTGAAGAAAATAATTGTGAATTAGGAGAATGAAGTACAGTCTGCCTCAGGATCGTGAGATTTCCTCTCGAGGATGCTCCCACAGGTCTCACAAAAGAACAGGGTATTTATCACCCTACCAATGATTCCTTCTGCACAGAAGGATTAGATGAGGACAGGCTTAAAAACCACCTTTGGCAAAAGTCAGGGCTTGGATTGGATTCTCTTGATCTGGATTATTCCAAGTATTCTGTAATGAAAATGTGCCTTTTGCTGAATTTCTTGAAGTCTCCCTAAATCTTTTCACCTCTTACACCCCAGACAGCTGCAAATTTTTTATATATTTGTGGTGTTAGGTCCAGATGAAAGAAGACAGATACCTCAGCCTGATTGGGGCCATTGGAAGTGATGGGTGCTTGGGATTGTTCCCTTTTCCCTGGAAACACTGAAGTGTCCCCAGGATGGCTCCAGCATGGAGGGATTCCACATGGCTGATTCAGTCTGGATTGTTTATCTTTTGAACACCACTGACCACAAATTACCTGGCCTTCTGCGGTCATTAATTAATAGACTCCATTAGTGAGCAGCCAATTACAGGGTGATTATTTTTCCCTTATATCCTTGGCTCTTTGCATCCCTGCTTTCCTTTTGTCCACAAGGCCAAGCAAGGGATGCAGCCAGCCCAGATTCCACATGGGAGTGACCCCATTGCTGCTGTACCCTCACCTGTCCTCATTTTTCTGATGCTTTTGATGCCATCACTCAGCTCCTACCTCCTAAAATCTTTGTACTTTTGCTTCCTGTGCCTTCACTCTCACAATTGTTGCATTGCTCACCCTGTATGTGTTTCCTTGTAGATGTGTCTCTAGTTATCTCTGAAAGTCACCTGCTCTGTGATGAGAAAAAGAATGTTGGCATTGGTTTGATTATTTCAATCTTTTATTCTTTGAAGGGGTTGGTATTGAACATGGAAATGGAAAGACAGCAAGAAGTCTTTTGCAAAGATGGTATCTTATATCTTATGAAAAGATGGGAAAAATCCTTTCATTAAGTGGAAAGATAAACAGATTTCTAGTTGCAGTAAATTCTGTGCTTTCAGCCATTCATTTCAGTAGCTGGATAGCTGAATTGTGGCAAGCTGGCCCAACACATCCTGGGAATTTATGGGAATGAAGTAGAATGAGGGCAATGCAGGTGAAGGAGGAGTTTCTCCAGGCTCCCAGTGCAAACTGGTCCAACTGGAGGCTGGGATGCTTTTAAAACAGCCTGTTTCTGGGCGGAGCAGTCCCCTAAAGCACCTGTGTTCAGCAGTGCCTTTGAAGAATGCTTTGCAATCTGTGAGCACAATCTCACTCCTGCTCAAGCTGCAGATTTAACCGAGGCCCGAGATTTGGTGGTGTGGTGGCAGCCTTTAAAAGCAATGATTTATAAACACAAACTGTAGCTAAATTTTTCAGGGAACTGGATCTGCAGACATCAATGGCACGATTAGAAACACCGTGGGGAGTACATGCATAAAGCTTCTTTTAATTCTGGGCTTTTCAAGCGTTTAATAGCTTGACAGCAACATTTTAATAACAGCCCACTAGGCCCAGTTTTGGCATTCACCACACACGGAAACAGCTCCTGGAACTTGTCCATGGAACAGAGAATTCTGTTTCTGCAGGCTAGAGCTCATGTGGAGATAGAGGCGAGATAGAGCACTTGGAATTCAGGACACTTTTCCATCGCTGGGTGCTTGGGAACGTTCCATGCTCCTGTACCAAAGCCACCCCTCTGCAGGGGGCTGTGCTCCATGAATTTTTCAACACACATTTTCTTCCTGAGCTGACTTCCCTGAGCAGTGCTGAAGGAAATTGTTGTGCAGCAGTGGAGTTTTTGGTTGTGGAATTTTGTGGCGTGCTCCGAACCCCTGTCAGTGACAAGGCAGAATGGGGGTCACGTCTGGAGACCCGTTGGAAGCACTCCTGAATAGCAGGGCTCCTGTCAGTAGTTACTGCCTTGGAAAAAAGGAAAAGGTTCAACCCTTCTGAACCTTGGTTTTAACCTTAAGAAGGGAAAGTACTTTAAGAAATAAAAAAAGACAATTTAAACTCAATTGAGTTTCAACGGACTCAAAAAATTGTATTTCCTGGTAGTACCATATCTTTGATTCTCTCTTTTGTTGCATCTTGTACAATGCTTGTAGCTCTGAAGGAAAAATGTAAATATAGTTATTCAAACTAGCTATTCAATAACTATAGTTATTGAATAGTTCAACTATAGTTATTCAATGCTTTATCCAAGGAGATTTTTCCTCCCCCTGGGTTCTGCTGTTAATGGAGAGCAGAGGACAGGGTCCCTCTGGATTCCTGTGCAAGTAATCAAACACAGTATCTTCAATATTGCAAACTTTCAATGCTGCAGAGCATATACTTGTTTTTAAGCACGTGAATGATCCCATTGCCATCAAATGTTTCTTTGGTGCCTGATTTGGTTCAGTTTCCCATTAGAAATTGGAGAAAGTCAGGTGTCAAAAGCTAGCTTTTTCTGATGTCACTCTGGCCAAAATAAACCATCCAAGCCAAATGCTTTGAAGTGCACTCTGACTTCAAAACCTGTGTAAAAAGTGGGAGCACCTTTGGTTCAGATGATGTTGTTGCTGTATATGCTGACTCCTGGTATCAGCCATGATTTCAGGATAATTTATAAATTATTTCCATTTCTCCATTAATGTTGGTGGCAGGTCCAGGTTGGGGTCATTCCTCTCCTGTGCCAGACTGGACCCTTGGGGTACAGCTCATTACTTTGTTGTTCTCCACTGAGTAGAAGCTGTAAAAAAGCCTTCAAAATGTGCAAAATAGAAGGACTACACATTTTGTAGTTGGGTTTTTTGTTTCTAGTTGATAAAGGAGCATTGACATCCTCACAAAAAAGCCTTGCCTTGCATCAGAAACAACACATTTTAAAATACAAATAGTTTTAAAGATATTTTTCAACCCTTCCATTTGGATTTCTCCCAGGATTAAGTTGCTGCACTGATGATTGCAGTGGTTAGATTAGTGATTTAGGTGACTGGTTTTGAGGTATATAAAAGCAGGTTTTAGATGTTTATTACATTTCACTGCTCCTTTTAAGGTAGTAAAGCCCCACATTTCAATGTAAAGATGTTTATTGCAGAAAAATCAGGACCAAAATAAACAGTTAAGATTTGAACAAAACTGATCACTCAACAGCATTTATATGATCCATAGACTTTAATCCCTCTTACCAGGGAATCTTCTCTGGGTTCAGTGGCACTGTTTGTTTTAGTTCCCTAAAAAATGCACATGATGGGAAGAGGTATGTTGATAATAATGTGCTGTGAATAGCATGAAGGCATTCTGTGCACAGCGTATCATATCATCCATCATTAACTTTTTCTTCTCCCTCTCTCTTGCTAATGGCAGCGAATCAAATATTTAAATGCATTTGTTAGTCCTACTTGCAACTGTAAGAGTATGTGGAGCAGGAAGGAAACAGATTGTGTAGCACAAAATGAAGCTGTAAAGTGCATTTTAAACTGGAGATTTGGTAATGGACACAGAGCAAATGAACTCAGAGAATTAACATTAGAATTTGCACTTTAAATGCTTCCTAATTGGCACCTCTTGGGATCCATTTTGAACTCACCCAACACGATTTTTTTTCTTTTTACTGAAAACAGTCAGTTTGGGCTGACAGCACCTGGGTCATAGTGAATGAGAGATGATGATGTATTTGGCAGCTTTTCTAGTTGAGCACTGACAAGTCTTGTTCTCTAAAGAAAAAAATCAAAACATATCAATCCACATGCTCACTGTACTGAGGAACTTCGTTGTCATATCTTTCAAATTGTTTTAATGTTTCAGCACTGCAGAAGTGAAGGCATAACAGAAGGAGACAACTATATGCAGTTTCACTTTGTTGAAAACAACTACATAAGGAAAGCAGAACATAACTAGCAGAGTCCTGATAAGGTCATGTCAAACAAATTAATAGGAGATGGAAAAGCAAAGCTTAAAAATAATTCTTTTAAGATGATAGTCCTGCTGTATGGAAGTTGGGCCAGCCCATCCAGTCCTTCTCTTGGCTTCCTGCCTTGTGTGTCCCCAGGATTCTGGGCTGTCTGGATGTGAGTATTGACTAATCCTTTTCTGGAGTGTTTGTGTGTGTGCTGACCCTGTCTGCCACCCAGGCCTCATTAGAGCTGTTCACTGAGTGCCATCCAAGAGCCACATCCTGCCCTCTCTCCCAGATGGCAGAAATAGAAGACAAGGTGACATCAGCCTGGTTTTAGATCATTTCTGAGTGCAGAACTCCTGGCTCTCCAGAGCATGCATCACTTCCAGTGGCTCTGCAGCTGGAAACCCTCCTCCCTGTGGGGTGGATTTGTGACACATCAGGCAGCTGGGGCTGACTTTTGGTCCTGGATCACTGCACAGCTCTGCAGCCTCAAATGGGCTCAAATGGTGCCATCACAGGGTGATCCAAGCCCACAGGTAGAAGAGGGAGAGTGTGGAGGAGATAATCTCCTCATTCCTTTGGGAGAAGGGTTGATTCCAGCCTCAGCAGGGGCATAGATGCTAAGAGTATGTAAAGGCTTTGGGGAAAAGGGCCTTTATCATCTCCATGCCTTTTGGGCTGCACCAGCACTGTGGACAGATGATTTCCAGCCTTACCTAAATGCTACAGACTCAGGCAGTTCCTTTAATTCTGACTTCTGGGTGGATCACCACACAGAAATTCTGTGTTTTTCTCACAACAGAACTTTACAGTTTTTCTTATGAATACTTAAGTTCTCAGTTACAATGAAGAAAAATAGCTTTGAATGCAAATATGTAGCTGGCTTTTTTTACTCTTTCAACGCTAGGGGCCAAATCTCCAAAACGTATTCATTAATATGGCTGAGCTTTATTGAAAGACTTCATTAACTAAAGAATAGGATAAATATATAATATATTCTTTTTTTTACTATTACTACCTTTGTTGTGAAGAAATTGAGAGTCCAGGGCAAAAAGAGGATAGACCAGTAAAAAGATGCCCTGACATAAAAAATTGTAACAACATTATCTGTGACCTTGAATTTGTTCTTTCTGCCTCATCCTATTAAACTGCCTAAGGATTTCTCATTTTAGGAATCAGTTTTTTGTTCTGCATTGAAAATAATCGAGTCTCAATAGGTTTGTGTTTAAATACAGCCTTGTTTGCTTCCCTGTAACCTGTTGCTCAGTTCTACTGACTAAATGTCCTGAGGCACAGTCTTCTCATCCTTTTGTCAGTGGAATCTACTTAATTATTCACCTTAGAGCAAAGATGTTACAATTATAGCCTTCCCTTTGTGTCAGTAACCAAGCATCTCTTTGACTGTTATGTTAACTGTTTCAGAATTAAAATATCTGCCTATAAATCTGGCCCCTTTATTCATGTGAATTCATGGGGCCTGTTACTAAGATGAGAAGTTTGGGGTTTAATCTGATAACCACTATTTCACAGATCACATAGATGAATCTAAAATTCTGATTAAAGGAGTGTGGGAAAGCATTTATGCATTTATTTTAGTTGGTTTGATTTTGTTTTTTTGGTTTTTTTTTTTTTTTTTTTTGGTTTTTTTTTTGGTTTTTTTTTTGGTTTTTTTTTTGGTTTTTTTTTTCTCCAAAGGACTTCTGTGGGCTTGGGATCTGGCACACTCTTTTTCTTCTGTAATGATTTACAATTATCTCCCTTCTATCCTCAACAATACTTGTGAAAGGAGCTGCCACTTTCAATAATTCCCAGTCCTGGAACCTCCTGTAAATTTCTCTGTGTTTCCTGACCTCTCCCTTCTAGGAAAGAAGGAACCCAGAGTGTTTTCCCTGTTGTTTGCAGCAAATGCTTATTAACATATTTACCATTGTTGACCCTGCTCACACACATCTTTAATCAACCCCACTCGGGTAAGTCAGTGATAAAATTATCACTGTTTCTCCGCTGAAGTTTTGGCAGTCAGTGTTTATGTGTGTGTGCAAACAGGAAAACAAAGTTTTGAAGGTTTCCCTATAAGAGACTCATAAGTGTGACACAACGTCTTAAGCGGGAAGCTCTCAAAGTGAGAGTGGCTGTGGATTTTAAATGCCTCATTTTCCCATTTTAATTGGGACACTACAGACTCCAGTTTGGGACCTGCAGGAAATGAGGACTCAGCACCTTGGGGAGGACTGGTCCCTGATCAAACAGCGCTGGGCTCATTGAAATCATTCTCTGTGCTCATGACACCATGCCATGCTTTTCAATCCCAAGGTTGGTTTTTGTATTTAGTGTAAAGGTCATGTTAGGATTAAAAACAATGAGCAGCTCACAGCGTGGCCAGTGACGCTGTGAGAGAAATGGGAACGCAGTTCACAGTGAAATCTACGTGTGCTGAGCACAGAGCTGTGGCCAAGAAGTGGAATTTTCTAATTACGTAGTCATTTTGAGAAGGAATGTGCTTGTTAGAACCAGGCCAGGTGTGCACTTGTGATGGGAGCTGGGGAGGCTGTGTAATTACACACCTTGCATAATATAAAGTTTACAATAGCCATACAATTGATGCAGCAAGATGTAAATACAGCAAGTTAAAGTGTCTGAAAGGACACCTGTAATCTAGCCTACAGCTAGTACAATTACATTTGAAACAGTCTTGCATTAAGATTTATTAGTGTGTTAAAGTTGCCACTATTCTAAAACAATAACAAAAAAGGGAAATACTTCAGAACATTTCAACAGTATCTTTTCAATGGGAAATGAAAGCTATTTGAAGACTCCTCCTGTAGTTTCCCGAAAAGTCACATTGAAATCACATTTCTTAAAATATCCTTCCATTCAATAATTATGCAGTAGTTTTCAGTAAATTGGTTTTATATTTGTAAAGGACTTTGCACAGTGTGTGTCTGCCCAAAAGATCACCAGAACTTTTTCCCCTATGCAACAAATTAAAAACATCAGGGCAAATTTAAAGACAGAGAGAGGAGGGGGGGAAAAGAAAAATATTTCTATATTAGATTATGCTGGGATTATGACAGTTTCATTTGTAGAGGTTTAAGCTGAAAGATATCACTGAGAATGTTCAGTATTAGTGAAAAAAGCTCCTTGCAAAGGTGCTGTTCCCCACTCAGCACTGCTGGGTGACCCTGGGAGCAGGGACAGGGACAGAGCCTCGCTGGGTGTTGTGCAGCACTCCCAGCACAAGGTGCCCGTGCCCAGCTGGGATGAGATGCACGAGGGTCCTGGTGTCACCCCTTGCCAGGGAGTCCTGCAGTGTCCTGGGGCCATCCTGGGCACCTCATCCTGCCCTGCGCCTGGCGAGGAGGTGACTCAGAGCCAGCACGGTGTCCCAGGGCCAGGCAGAGCCCAGGGAGGTGCTGGGACAAGCAGAGGGGCTGGGAGTGCCCGGCCGTGCCCGCTGTGCCACAGCCCTGCCCGGGCAGCTCACCCCTACCCTGGGCCACCCCACACCTACAGGTGCCACACCTCGTGTGTGTGTGCAGGTGTGTGATGCATAAACATGAGGGCTCTTTGCATGAGCCAGCAACACCTTGGGAGAGGCTCGCAGGGCAGTGCTGGGATAATTCTGTGCTCTCTTTGTCACTGCAGGCCTTGGGTGTGCGTGGAGGAGCTCCTGTTAAAGCTCTCTGGTTTTACTGTCCCTGCTCTTGCTCTCCTCCCACACCAGATTCACTGTGATGCTCAGTTTGTTGTAGGACATGCAGCCCCCACCTGCCCCCCTTCAGCCATAAAACTGGATGAGCTAATTATAAAAAAAGGGGAAAATGAGTCTATTTGTCTGATGAAGGTGGGAGGTTACTGCTCAGTTTTCCTCCTTTGCTTGCTGCTGCTCTGTGAATAACAGAACAAGCCTCCAGGACAGGAACTTAGACCAAGTGATGCTCACAGCATTATTTCCTCCCCTGGCTGTTTGAACCACCCACCAGCTTTCCATGCCTTGAGGTAGGAAAAGGAGCATTGTGCTGGTGACCCATGGCAGGCAGGTACCAGTGACAACACCGAGGGCTGGTGGAGGGAAGGTGTGTCCCAGAGGGGTGAAGTAATCCAAATAAAGGCTCTGAGCGTTGCAGGCAGTGCTGGCAGCTAACAGGTACTTTGTGGAGAGGAAAAGGTCACCTCCCTTCTTAAAAAACAACAGACTAAGCCCTTTAATTCTCACAGCAAGCAATACTCTTCAATACTCATACGGCAATATTTGTGAGCTTTTTGTCTTCTTCCAAAAAAACCAAACCAAAAAATTCACGTGTCTTTGCTCTGCTCTCCATACTCTGACACAATGAGGGTCCCTGTCTTGCAGGCAAATTCCACACAAAAATCAGCCACATCCATCCGTGCACCCTGCCCCTGGAACACAGCAGGGAGGAGGTGGGAGTCAGTGCCAGCTCTTTGCAGGCACAGAGATCCGAGTGACCTGCATTTCTCACCGAGCTGCACCTTCCCCCAGGCACGGGTGAGCGATTTAGCAATGGCAGTGGGAAGGGAGGTGAGCAGCAGCAGGGTGTGAGTGATGCCCAGGGGGCTCAGCAAACCCAGGTGCCCTGAGAGACCCGTTTAGGGGCATTGCCAGGGCTCCAGGAGCTCAGGCTGCCCTGAGCAGGGGATGGGAACTTGGCTGCACTGTTTGATCATGATCCATACCCAGCAAAGTGGAAAAATGACAAACAAAGGGATCTTTTTTGCTCGTAATTTAGAAGGAAGTGTAAAATCTGGTGTGACAAGTTTAGTAAAATAAAGGCACAGGAAAGAGCCATTCAGTGCTCACATGCATTTCATGAAGAAGAGCAGCTCATCTTGGCTCTGACCATTGCCTTGTAAATTTAGGAAAATAGCTATTTTGCAAACAATTCTTTGGATCTTCCTTATTATCAAAATAAATTAACTCATCTTTCTTTCTATTTGAACACAGTTTTTGAATTGAATGTGACTGACATATAGGCAAATAACATTCAAGAAAGAGTAAGGGTTTGTTGGGAAAGGTGAAAGGAGAGACACATGAGAGAGAAATTAGGACTTTGTAGTGGAAATATGGAAACCTGCATGAGAAGGGAGCCGGCAGCAAAGTGCCTTGCAGAGGATTTGTACAAAGCTTTGTGAACCGTCCTTGCTCTTTTGACCTGCACTAAAAACTTCTTCCCATCAATGCTCATAGTCATTTTGACTTCATTTTACAGAAATTAGATTGAAAATTTAAAATGAGCAATTAGCACCATGTAACTACCACTGGAGGATGATTGCAGTGGTGATGGGCAAAACAGCAACTTCCCCCTCACCACCTGAACCCATGTTAGAATTGTGGCTGATTTTTGTGTGAACTTTGCCTGCGAGGGAGGGACCTCCATTGTGTCAGAGTATGGAGAGTAGAGCAAAGACAAATGAACAAAAAAAAAAAAAAGGTACTTGCTCAATTTTCAACATGTGCACTCCTTGGCTTGATGTTGCTTCTTTGGTGCATGTGCAGGTTCCTAAGGGTCATTTCTGCTCTCTGTAGTGGCAGATAGAGACACCTGTGTGAGAATTTGGCCCTAAATACTCAGCAAAGAATCACAGATATCTGATTTCATCAGGGAAATATTCTGGTGGCAATGTCTATGGTCATGGCAAAGCTGTAGTGAGATGTTTAAAGGGGATTCCTTTAGGGATTTTATTGATTTTGTTTTGTTTTGTTTTTTTTATCATATATCCACTCAAATCTCACTAAACTTTGAAGCATCTGGAATCTAGCAAAGATTGGTGAAATGATAATGAAGGGAAAAAACAGCTTTGAGAAATATTGGGGATTTCACTTCCTGAACTGCCCTGGTGCCCTATTCCCTGCCACTGCCTGGCCACTGCTCTGGAGAATTTTTAACCCATCAGATACCTCTGAGGGACCCATCAAAAATGGAGAAGATGAAAACTGATCCTGATAGTTTAAAAGTTCAAGGAAAATGCTTCCCCTTTTTAAAAGTGAGCTGGAAGGGTAAAACCCTCTCAGTTTTTCTTTTTTTTTCTTTTAAAAGGTAACTTGTACAGCTCACCCTCATATCAGCCTTGGGAACTGCAGAGTCTTTATCATCTGCTCAGAGATGTGAACATCTCTTTAATGCTAATTAATGCCTGTTTGTGATGGACACCTGCAATCCAAGGGCTGGATTTTTAAACTGCATCTTGGTGATCTCCATGTGTATTTCCAAGGAGCTGATCTGGACAGATTTATACCATTAATGCCTTTTTTTAATCTTGTACACATTTAGTTTCTCTGTGTCCTAAACACAGACATATTTAGAAGAAATAAAAATGTAAATGAAGAACTGGTTTGTGTTTGGTTAATGAGCAGAGCAGGAAGTGGGGATGTGCAAATGCCCAGCAGGCTCAGGGGTTAAACCTCTTCTCTTTAATTTTTACAATGGATTCTCAGCATCCAGTATAAACAAAACTCAGCAAATTATTCCTTATGCTGTGCTCAGCTGTCCAATCACACACTCCTTTATTCCTTATTATATACATACTGCTTGAAAAGTATTTGAGGCAACTGGGAACGGGCTGTGTGAGATGCAGGGGAAGTCTTAACCACAAGGAATTAAAATGTTAAGCTGCACAGTGTACGAGTCACATAACCAGGAAGTTATTATTTTAATCAATTCTTTAAATGTCCCAGACCTGAAGGAGAAAGTTAATGTAAAAGTTATAAGAGAAGCTTCTCAAAACAATGTGGGAGTGAAACAAAAAATAGTTATTAATTTAATCTGTGGTGGAACTTGGTGTGTAGAGATTTCTAAGTATTGATCATGTTGTGGTGGTTCCTGCACATGTGGCAGGAGATGGGATGAGATGAGACCTCACAGAAGAATTTATTAATGAAAGATTGGCTCTGCTGTAAAGAGCTTGGAGTTCAAATTCTGTGTTAAGTTTTCAGAAGAAAAGTCTGAAATTATAGATGAGAACAAAACACTAAAATCCCTCTGCAGAGTTGGAGTTTCTGTGGTGGACCTTGGGTGGTTTAGTGGCAGGTGTGGTAAATAGCTCCAGAAGGAAAGGAGGGATTGGTGTTGGATTGGGTCAGATTATCAGTACAAATATTCTGTTCTGTTGCAAACAGATATCTGCTGTCCCTCAGACCCACCACAGTCACACCCACGTGTCTGATTGGAGGGCAAGAAGTTGCTAAATGTCAAAATTTTGCGTGTAGGAAATCTGTTTGGGAAGCCCTGATTTAGTCCTGCCACATTCCTACCACTCCAGCAGCTGAGTTTGAGGTTGGACTGGAGCAGGAAGATACAAAATTCACCCTGGAGCATCTTAGTGATCCAGCAGTGGCAGGTTGGCCCTGCAGAGCAGATGGTCTTTGAGGTGGCCCAGAGTCGTGCTTCCAGTCTCACCAGTGAGCAAAACCAGGAGCTTCTTGAAGGGAGAGGTTTCTGGGGTGGGGTGGGAAAAATCACTGGAAAAGGAAATAAAAATTTAAAAATGCCTGCTGTGGATTTGGCAGGCAACAAAGAAAACCAAACTGGCTGAAGGAAAACTTTTGTCAAAAGCATTTTCTGCACAAAAACATGGTTTTAACCAAACCTTGGGATGGTCCAAATGATTTACCCCTTGCTCCCTTACAAAATAGTGATGGTCTTGATGAAATATTATTCAAAGAAACTAAGAGTGATACATTTAAAATTTCAGAGCGGCTTTTTCCTTAGAACATTTGTATTAAAAAAAGGGTAAAACAGTCAACACTGAGACACTCCTTCTCCATTGAAACAAGATACTTTGACTCATTAAATTGAAATTTTGTTCTGAAATATTTCACTTCAAGTTCTGTCCCTGTTGATATTTTGGTTTTTTTCCCTGATCCCAGATCACTATGGCTTTGTTTAATTTACATGTTTTACCTGGCAAAAAGTTCTTTATCTACTTAAATACTTTATCTATCTTTATCTATTCAGAAACTGATTTAGTGCAGCAGAGTTGAAGCACTACACAACACCAGTGTGCACAGAAGGCTGTTCTTGAATTTGCCTTTTTTATTTTCACTCTTGCTCAGACCTCTCAACGCAGCAGCTTCAAAATGTGCATTCCTGAAAGCATCCACAATGGGATTGGAAGGTCACCAGGAGTCAGTTCAATGTGGTTTTTAGAAGGGGATGCTGAGGGCTGCAGTGGGTGCTGTGGCAGAGCTGCATCATCGCTGCAGGTGGTGTAATTTAGGATTGAAGGCCCAATCCTATCCCCCAGCTGTTAGCAGCTGTATTTAGTTGCATTTTCCCTGGGATTTCCTCCTTCCCCCTCCTGCAGCTCAGTGTTATTGGTCTCTCACTCCCCAGCCAAGCAGTGTAAGCCCAGGCTTGCTCAAGCACGTAATGTGCAGCAGAAATGTCAGACTTGTGCCGTCACCTGGGATCAGTCACAGCCCTTCCAAAGGGGCTGCAGCTCCACTGGAGCTGGGCTGGAGAGCACATGTGGTGCAAACACTTTCTGTGCATTTAATAAAGGATTCTCTGAGCTTGAAAAGCACCTTCAAACGAGGGATTGTCAACAAGCTCCTCCTCACTGTCTATTGATTCCTTTGTGCAAAAGGAACTGTAATTATTGCCCATTCCAGAGAAAAACCACACCAAACATCAACTACTTAAGATTTTGGGGCATCTTCTGCTTATTTCTCAGGTCAGTGTTTCTGTGATAGGTTGAGATGTTGTGGTTATCCATGTCAGAGGCCAGACACAGCTCTCAGGGCCCTGAGGGAAAGGTGACAGGCATCAAAGTAGGTCTGCAAGGACCTTGTGCAACCCCTGGGCAACTCTTGCATCCGTGCTTTAAAAGGAAGCTTTCTTTGTTCCAAGATTTACATTTTGTTTTCTGCAGCAGGCTTTGTTTCTGCTTGAAGAATTCTTCTTCTCTGTGGTTAAAAAGTCCCTTCGTGCTTGCTGCTGGCTGTGCAATGCCCGGTGAATGAGTTTTGATAATTTTTGTTGGGATTAATTAATTAATTGCAAATGTCTTCAGGCTAAATTGTGAGTTTGCATGTCAGGATGCTGTACATAATCAACAAAATCACTCAGGGGCTTGACATTATGGAGGTTACATGGAGATTGTGAGAGGAGCTCATTCATTCCACATTAGTCAAAACTTTCTATATGTTATTTATAGAACAGTTCCTCTTTTATGAATTCTCAGAGGCAGAGATTTAAGATTAAATGTAAGGATAATAACAGAAGCAGGGAGATAATTCCACTGATTGCTCCTATTCGATGAAGTTGCAAATGTTTGAATAGGATGAGTTACAATTTTAATGGGAAGTAGGACTGGAATAAATAAATAAAGATCTATCATGACATTTCAGGTTAGATGGAGCACTGCTCTCCCAAATGAATGAGCACTAATGAAGCACTGTATGAACTTCTAGACACTGGCTATACCAACAAGTGAAGGGCACTGAATGCATTATAAAGTCAGAGAAAGATCTTTAATTTGGATGTTATCAGCACCAACTGACCCATGAGAATAAACAGTGCATGAGGCACATAAAAAGCATTTCTTAAATCTATAAACCTGAACGTTTTGGCTTCTGTCCTGATCCTAGATTATTTGGTTGTGCTTTTCTTTTTTTTCAATTTAACTGACATCTCCTGCCTTACAGAAAGTCTATTCAAGAGCTGCACTGAGTCCAGCAAAGTTGCAAACCCAGCTACACAAAGGCTTTGTGGTTTATAATGAAACAGGAGGCAGATTCTCCAAACGTCTTTATATCTGTATTTTGAAATCACCAGTTTAAATCCCCTGGGCAATAAAAGCATTATTGCTTCTGCTGGATTCACCACTTTTCATGCTCTTGGTAAAATGATCTTGTTGGTTCAAGTAAGCGCTTATGGTTTTGATCCATAGTAGATGGATTTTTTGGGGTTTTTTTCCTGGTAGTGAATGCAGCTCATTGGTCTCAAGTCTGCAGCAGCTGTAGACCCAGAATGTCCCAGTCAGTCACCAGTTTTCCCCTGCAGGGCCTGGGAATACCCACCAGGCTGGCTGCCTTTCCCTGATCTATTTTAAGTGTTCATCAAAGCAGATTCTGAACTTCCACTTGGAATGCTCCACGAAGCAGCCCAGGACTTTGCAGACCTTGTGTTATTTACATTTCTGGCTGGATGTTTTGGTTGCATAATCAGGTGCACATGGAAATCTGGCACGCAGCAGAATGCTCTAAGCATGCGTGAAAACGCAGCATCCGCCTGGGGAGGCTGGACAGTGTTTAAAGGTGATCTTTGCTCTCAACTTCCAGGGCTTTTAAGGATGTTGCTGTAAGAACAGCAAAAGCAAAACTCTGCCTGGTTGAGTTGAAAACTGTGCTCCAAGAAAGTAGCTTTGTCTTGGCCTTTGATAACCAGGTTTTGTTAAAAAGGGGATGTGAATAGTAATGCAAAAGTGGTTTTGTTCAGCTTGTGGATGCTCTTTCCTCCTGAGCACCTGACTGACTGAAGCATTATGGATTGGTGGGAAAAATGCAACTGTGTGTGCTGTTCACTAGAACTGGCCAGTTGTGCCTGCATTTATTTGATTTATATTTACAGTTATCTTTTATGCATGTGGAAATTAGACATGTCCTGCGAGTGTGTTGGAGCATATATTTCACTAAATCAAAAGAAGTTTATGTAAATAGATGCCATAGTAAAATCTGCTGTTAAAATCCAGCATAGAGACAGCATTCCTGGATATTCTCCAGAGATGTTAGAGCTCCAGAATGCGGCAGCACAGCTTGATCTCCCTTTTAGCTCTTTAGAAATTGCTTTTCAGCAATCAGAGCCTGGGCAGGCAGAAATGGAAGGCAAGGGCTGCTCTCCTCAGCTCTTGAGGTATAAAAGGGCTGGAGAAACATCAGGGATTCCCAGGAACAGGAGGATGCTTCCAACCCAAATAATGCCAAAGGTGGCCATGAAACTGCCTTTGGCAGGCTTGTGTTATCCATTGTCTGTGGGACAGACATCCCTGGAGCAGCCTTTGAAATCTC
This sequence comes from Pyrgilauda ruficollis, assembly GCF_017590135.1. Lineage (NCBI taxonomy): Eukaryota > Metazoa > Chordata > Aves > Passeriformes > Passeridae > Pyrgilauda > Pyrgilauda ruficollis. Next base: position 3,889,492 of record NW_024526044.1, on the reverse strand, counting down.
TGTCATCCTGATAAACACTGATTCCCAGTGGGTTTTTGGGACTGCTCTCTGCTTCTTTTTTGGGAGTATAATCTTTGATTCTTCCTGATCTTTCACGTTTTCATTTGGCCCACAGTACCATGGAGGAGTTGAAATGTAACCTGCTTCTTCTTAGTCCAGATCTGGATCATACTTATGGTTGGCCCTCACTCTTTAATCAAATCCTCTTTGCAAAATCCCACCTTCAGAGTCTTCCACAGGGTGGGTTGGCTTTTTGTTGTTTGTTTTGTTTTGCTGTTTGTTTTTTTAAAAATTTATTTATTGTTGGATTTCATCTGGTATGAAGGTTTAAACTACAGAAGTAATTTAAAATATCGTGGCATTTCCTTTCTTAATTAATCCCAACTGTTTTCCTTGGTAGCACAGAAAGTATCAGTATTTGATGAGGACGTTTTGCCTTCATCACTGGGGCAGTGGATTCTTCCTGCCGAGTCTGTAAACAGCAGACAAGCCACAGAGTTCAGCCTTCATGTTCTGCTTTTCATTAAGCCCAGACTAGAGGAGCACCCAGCTGTGTCTTCCTGTAAGGTCTGTCAGTCTTCCAAAGCTTGTTAACATGCTAATATAAAAGGAAATAGGGCTGACTTCAAGGAATTTACAACTAGTCTTAAACTTCAAAGAGTACAGCTACATCTCTTCAATACAACAACAACAACAACAACAAAAATCCTATAATAAAAGTTCTATTAGCCACGAGGACAGATCTGGGTGCGTTGAACACTTCAGCCATCATGCAGGATGCCACATTTCTTGTTGCAAGTTGCAACACAAAGCCTCCTGCAGTTGTGAAACTTTGTACATAGCTGATAGGTTTGATCAGAGACAAGATAAATTGCTGTCCAGCCCACAATTAGGATATCAGGCATGAAGTTGTCAATCTCTCCTTCCCTGAACCTGTTTTCCATGTAAATGTTTGCGGGGGGATGGATGGTGGATCAGGTTTGAACAGTAGGCAGCATTCTCAGGTGGCAGGAATTGGAAGGACTCCTATGACTTCAAGGGGAATTTCTGAACTTCTGAGCAGCTGGCCCAGGCTGAGGAAACAGCTGCAGTGTCTCTGAAGGTGTTCAAACAAGGTGGGACACATTCTGTGGATTGTCATGGAAAAAGAGAGCACTGCTCTTTGGAACCCAGGAGAATGACCCAGGGCTGGCAACTGGACCTGCAGGAGGGTTTAGAGAAATGGGGCCAGCAGTGATGCTTCCCCAGTCTCCAGTGATTTGAGGATCAGGGGCTTCCTAAATTATAGAATTTATATCTATATTTATATCAAGAACAATCCATTATTCCCCTCCCCTCATTTTCTTACTAAATCTCTTCTTTAGTTCAATGGATAACATGAAAGATTCACTGAAAATGCCTCTTTCTCCCCTTGGAGGGCTCTCTGCTCCTGGTGGATATGGATATTTCCACCTATAGCTTATAGGATATTTCAGGTCTTGCAGGAACATGGTGAGATGAGGTTCTGCATCCCTAAAGTTCTCAGATGGGAACATTTCATCAGTAGTGAGAGTAAATTGCTGTGTTTATCATCTGTGGATCAGATTTCTGGCAAAGGAAAAACATTTCAAACATTCAATAATGTACCATTATTTTGATGTTTGAAAATATTTCCATTAAAATTCTCCTGGAGAAGGCTGAAGAATTTGGATGCATAGGAAAAAGGGCTGTTGCACAGCTGAGATAATTATATATTGAATGGCTTTGGCAGGGACCCTGAGCAATAAATGTGTCAGATGACACATTCCGGAGTCATTTGAGGAGATTTCTTCATGGAGTAATTTTTTAAACCAAGATTGAACTCTTTGTGTCAAGGAACTATAAGAATTTGTGTGTATTCACTTGACCTCAAAATTGGTTGCTTTGGTCACCCAGAAATATTAAAAGCAACTCAATGCAAGGATTAAAAAAAAAATTAAAAAAGTAAAGTAGCATATTAAACTCTGCTGTTCTTCACACTGTTCCTTCTGTGACAGCTTGTTAAAAATGTTGGGGGAATCGGTGCTGTTGTTACACTTTCATTATTTGGTGCTAATTAGAACAAACTTACACAGAATCAAGAGTGGCTTCTAAAGGGAACTGATGGTTTAATAGGAATTAATTGAAAATGCAGCCCCCAGTGGTGCAGGAGGCCACAGGGAGCAATGGCACACGTTTAGATTCCCTCAGCAATGTGTTCTTTGTGCTCCTTGCAAAGGCAGCTGTGACTGCATCTACACTGGGAAAGCACAGGCTGGAAGATTGAAGACCTGGGTGACTGGGCTGGAGCCAGAACCAAGCACAGCCACATCCAAGTTACATTTTCCAGCTTCCTTTCACCTTGGAAAATGCAGAGATGTGGATGGCAACAGGTTGTGTATCAGCCCTGCTGCTGTGTCCAGAAATAGGGTTTGCAAAGCAAAAATAACTGGTCAAATATCCCATAAACTAATTTTTACAGTTATTTCCCTTGTGTATTGATACCATTCATGGCTGCAGTTTCCATCCTCAGTTCACCTGGGGGTTCTCTCATGTGTAGGAATTTCTGTTCTTTCTGCTGGTTCCTGTTGGTCTTATCAAGGGTCGCTGGAAAATAACCCCCTCTAAAACACAAATAAAATAATTCTGATGTAAAGAAACAAACTGCTCCATAAAGCTTTTGTTTCTTTGACAGCAAAGCTGGGTGTTTAGGCAGTGATGTGCCATTTTTTTCAATGTTCTTGAAAATCCCATTTTAAGAGGAAAAAAAATGATAGGAAGGGCTGCATCAGTCTTGTTAAATTCCTGGGGATGGAGCTAAACATGATATGGTGTGTATCTATTGCCTTCTGCCAAAAGCACCTCAATTTTGTCAGAGAAAAATGGTAGGAGACACTGTGCCATAAGCTGATAAGGTCATATTAAATCAGCTGTCCGTTGAGTCTCACATATTTTATATATAGACATCCCCTGAGGGGGCTGTGCTCAGACCCTGGGACAGCCAGCACAGAGGTGATGGCTGACAAGCACAGCAAATCAGCTAGAAGGAAACCACCCTTCTTTCTTTCTTTCTTTCTTTTTTTTTTTTTTTTTTTTTTTAAAGAATGATGGTTATGTGGCATTGTGAGCATTTTAGCAGAAATGGAGAACTTAGCAGTGAAGCCTTTGAGGTGAAGGATCCCAGCTGAGGCACTGGGACTTGACAGGGATTTGGGAGCAGCCCCCTTCCTGCAGGGGTGGTAATGAGCAAGAGCAGGAAAACAGGGAATTAATGTTAAAAAGGAAATCATGTTCCGCAGTAAAGTTATTAAAATTATCATAGAATTTGCTTTGGAAAAAAAAATCGTTGCTTAATATAGCCTTAAGAATCTGGCACATGCTCGATGATGTTAATCCATCTGCTGACATTTCATCTTCCTCTTATTGGTTTTGTTTCCAGTTTTTTGATACCTCCAGCATTTTAGATGTTATGTTATTGAAGTCGTGGGTCTTGTAGAAAACAAATTACTCCATAGACTTAATTGCACCCATCTCGCTCTTTATCTTGTTGAGGTGAACTTATCTGCATTTCATTGTGGAAAAAAAAAATCTGTGATAGGAAACAAACATACAAAAAGGAAGCAGGAGTTGATCACCTCTTGCCGTTTTCCCAAGAGCAAAATTAACAAGATAAGCCATTATTACCTGTCAGGTGTTATCTAAAGCTCAAATATTCTGGGCCCTGGGTAGACCTGAGGAAACCTTGTGCCTTTGTGGCAAACTATAAAAAAAATGTACTCATATTTGTAGTATTTAGACAGTTAAGTTTGAGATCTTTTTCTCCCTGGGAAACTCCCTTGGTGGAGAAAGATTGTGTTAGAGGGAGCTTGGTGCATTTATCATGCTGAAATGTGGAGCAAGAAAAGGAATACAGTTGAAATGATCATCTAAAATTCCAGTTTCACTGTTGTGATTTTGAATTTTGACTGAAAGCATCTTGGTTTTCCAGACTGCTCCCTTTCCCCTTACTGTCACCTCTGTGCTAGAATTCATATAGAATCTCCAGATCTCTTTTACTGGTCAATACTTTCAGCATTGTGGTTTTGTGTTTCTTGATGCTTTTAGGTTGGATTTTCTTTGTAGCTGCTGCATTGTTTTAGACAGAATAATTCAAGGAGCCAGCAGATGAATGGTGTGTGTTGTACACATTTCTCAAGGTGTTCCAGATTCCCTCTTTAAACAAGCATGTGCTTGTGTGCAGTTCTGCTCATGGAGCTTTGTGGTTGATGTCTATAAGTTATTCCACTTGATGATGAATGTATGGATTCAGTGCTGGAATTAGCGGAGTGTGTGGATCAGGGAAGTCAAGGCAGGAGGGGAATCTGCGGGGAAAACCCAATTGAGTGGCTTACCCGAGACTTCTGAAGTAAGTTCCTTAATTTCTTTGTGTTTTCTCTTTTTGCTGCAAGGTTTTTCTTTGTTTGTACGTGTTTAATTAGTATCTCAAAAGCATATGCAAACGAGCTGTCTGGCTAAAGATTTTGGAGCACGCGGGAGTGGATGAAAGTGGTTGAGGAATACAAAGGAGCACCTACAGGGAAAACGTGCTTCTACCTCCTGTCCCTTGGTTGCCAACAAACCAAACTCCAACCTGGCTCTGCTGAAGCCAAATCTAAAACTTTTTGTGGCCAGGCTTTCCCCCTCAGGTTAAAATAGATATTTGACAAAGGTCCAACTCTTCAGTTGGTTGTAGAGTGTCCCAAAAAGATTGCTGAGCTGCTTGGTGGGATGTGTCCATAGCCTAAATTACACTGTGGGATGATTCCCAGCAGGAGGATGGCCAGGAGGCACTGCTAAATCTGGCCCTTAGGAAAACTGACACTCTGTATGTTCCATGTAGGTTCTCCCACTCCCTTACTGTCAGAAAATTCTGAATTAGAAAGCTGTTATAAGATCCAGCTTTGTTAGAGAAACGTATTCAGATAACGGGGAATTCAGGGATTTATTCACCGGATGATAGTGGATGAATGGTGTCTGTTTTCTGTGCATGAATTGTAATTGACTTTATTATGAGGTTCTCAATGTATTCGTTATTTGAGCTGATTTCCTGATTCATTCTTTGTCAGTGGATTGGCTGCCAGCACTTCATTGTGGGTTTCCAACATTTAAAATTTCAGCTCTTTGTAATGGGTATCCAAGTCTTTTTCCTGGTTGGGAAAGGGGTTGATGCAAATACGAAAACTGAATGTGAATTTAAAATTCACTTTTTAAAACACCTTTAGAGTACATTATTTTTAGGCAAAACTTGTCTCAGTGCAACAGTCTCAAAACCTGTTCCTTTTCCTTGTCCTGATCAAGCAACATACCAAAGTCTTGAGTGACACACAGGTTTTTGCTTTGGTATTTGCACAGATTGATGTGTAGGAGCTCACTTGAAGAATCAGGTTGGAAAACAACTTGAATGCAGTGAAACAGAATATTCACAGGCTTATTTGCAGCTTTCTCTCACTTCTAATAATAAGTGTAAGTGTGGATCACTTGAGCTGTCTCGCTGTTCCCAGCTCTCTGCAAGTTCTTCAAGGATTTATTTCTCTCTCTCTCTCTAGGGCTGCCTGCTGGAAAACAGGAGACTCTCAGGCTAAACTCACCTTGCACAAGTACAGTGTTGACTTCTTATCACATCATCAATCTGTGACTCAAGACCAAATGCAACCCACACTCCAGTTATTTGACCCTCTGGAATTTTGCCTCCCTCTGAGCAGCACAGTTCTGTGTGTTGAATGTGCTGGGTGTTCCCAGGATATTCTCTTTTCCCCAGGTTTCTCTTCTCTTTGCTGCAGATTTATGCACATTTAGAATTTCTGGGCATAAAATATGTGATGTAAAAGTGGAATGGAAGTTGACCTCTTTGGTGTTTGTATCAGCATCCTGAAACAGGAGTTCATCCTAATTTTCCTACTCTGGTCCTTCATAGGCTGATCAGCTGCTAAGTCTGTGTGCTTGTGGCTGTAGAGGAACACCTTGGGATCTCAAACACTTCAGGATAAATTACTATATTCCCCCAGTCTTTCATTCCTCCATTTTTGGGTCAGGAACAACATGGAATGATGTTTTTGTGAAGTAGGATGCAGAAAGCTTTGTCTAGCTCCTGACTTTGGCATAGAAATTGAAATACAACGAACCCTTGATAGAATTAAAGAGTTGGCAATGCTCTTCTGCTGCAAATGTGCAATTGTTGGTTGAATTGGATGGAGAGTTTTTGTATTCAGAGCCATAAAACCAGTAGTTTGGGCATTTCCAACTCCAGTTAGTGGCTGAGGAAGCAAGTTCATGCATCTGTGTCTCACCTTCCTGTCAGGGTCGTTGTACTTCGGGAAACTCTGAAGCAGAGAACAGGTTGGGGTTGACGATGACTGTGGTAGTCAATGGTGCTGTGGAGCACAATATTAATGCTCTGGGCATTACCCATTCATGTAATTCTGGGATCTCCTGCCCTGTTAGGGATTGGTGGAATGTGAGCATATCCTGGGAGACAGGAATTAACCCCACGTACAGATAGAATGATGACTAAATATAGCAAAGCTTTTGTGTGTGCACTTCACGAGGAGTCACTCACTGATTGTTTTCATTAACAGGCAAAATTTTTCCATCAACAAGAATAAACCAAGCAAGTTTTGATTAGAAAAATTATCAGAGGATGAAAATAATTTAGAATATGTGTTCATGATGGTTTCCTTGGCATGTCAGAGCAATCACTACTGTTTTTTTCTTGGTATTCAAAAGGTTGGAAAAGAAAGTAAAAAGTGAGGAGACAAAGCCTCTCTGAAGGGTTTCACACTTTAGATGTAGATATTATTATCAATCCCAATTTTAAGAGGTGTTCCTCAGTCCTTGTTTCTGAGGGACACAGGGATTAGAGCCTATCTCCAGTAATTTCTGTCCCTGATAATGATTTATTTATTTCATATACAGATAGAATGTATATGAGTGTATAGAATGTTTCATATACAGATAGAGTTCAGGGAGATTTAACGTTCCCTCCTGCACAAGCTCTCACTGTTGTGATGAAAGTCTCCGTTTCAGAGTAATCCCAGGTGCAGGATCCTCTCTCCTTCGAAGATTTTCTTCTCTTCCTACCCTAACTGGTCCTACTTGTCCTAGTGTAAATATTCAGCTGAACTCTTTCTATAAATGAAGGAAAGAAATCCATGACAAAGCTCTCTCAGCACCTATTTTTTTTAATAACAATATGGTTAATTATCTTTCAAATCTGCTGAACAATTAAAGGCATTCCCATAAACAGCCCAGGCACTCCTTCAGCCCCCGTGCATTAACAGCATCATGCAGCAACTTCCATGAGCAACACAGCTCCCAAAAATGTGCAATTTGGCCCAAGAGACCAGTTGGTAAAAATCCTACATTCCTCTTCTTGCTGAAAATGGCTCTCTGAGCAATTTCAGAGTTGGTCATTTGCTCAAACACCTTCTGAAGTGGCTCTCAGCGAGGAGAAAGTCTTTACGTTTGCTAGATAACGTAAGGATGGACTCCACCAGCCCTGTCCACTTGGCAGGTGGAAGAAGTGAGGCATAAAAGGGATTTTTCCTCAATTTCCAGCAGGAGCTGGTGACAGAGGAGGGAGGGAAGCCCAGGTGCAGACTACCATGTGCTCCAGTCTCTCCTAGGTGCTCCAACTGCAACATTTCACCTCAGCCAGGAAATGTTGGCCCCACAATGCCGCATTTTATAATATATATAGAAAATGTGTGTATTTATATATATAACTTAAAAGGTAGGTGGATTTTTTTCCATGTTAAATTTATAGGTAATTTACATAACTAATTTGTAAGCCAAAGTGTAAATGATGCTCAGCTGAAGTGACCATTTTGACAAGCAAGTGCAAACATTGTCAGAACATTGGCAGATCTGCTTTGGACAAGACTGAGCTTGACAGCTTTTTCTGTGTTCATCTGGATATTCTGGGGGGGCAGCAAGGGGGGAGTGTGTTTTGTTTGCTTTTAAGAGCTACTTAAGATTATAGCATTATAATGGTCTTTTTTTTTTTTTTTTTTTAATTTTCCATCGAGTGATGTCATTTAAGATAATAAAAAGCTGGCATGAAAACCAGAAAGCTGTGGGGTTCTTTTTCCCTGTGCTTTTTGGGCCCAATTCTGTTTAAACAAAAGAAATGTGGAATTCTCTGAACCATTTGGCATAATAATTCAGCTCTGGTTAAAGATGATGACTTAAAGAAAGCTTGCAAGACCACTTATACCAGTGTTTGATAGGGATTACAGGGATTGAGAGCAGGGAGATCAACATTTTAAAATCCCAGAAATATGCAAGGTAATTTTGGTGGGTTTTTTTAAATCCTAGAATACTAAAATTGAGGATTTGAATGATTTTATATTCTGGAAATTTTGAAAGCCTACGACTTGACATAAAGCCCATGGAAAACTCATGGTGCTGTTAATTTTTTTTTTAAAAGTAGGCCATTTTTATTATAGGAAAAATTATTTTTTAAATAGAATACAAGTTAGTTTTGGACATTTAGTGGCAAGTAGCAAGTTGGGGTTATCCAGGGTTAGAAAAACATGATTTCCCCATTCTTGCCTTACCCAACTAGTGTGATGTCTCTAGGTCTAGTGGCTTTTTAACTCCAAAATATACAAAAGGACAGATTATAATTTTGCCTGTGGACCATTATTTATCATTGCTTTCCTTAATGATCTGCATCTGCTTTAATAAAAAGAATATTTAAGAAACCATAAAGAAAGCTAACCCAATTCTTATTTAATGCAGCATGTAATTAAATCTTTATTGAGATTTGAGAGCTCTGCAACCACAAAAGAAAAGAAAACAAAACAAAAAATTTGGAGTGATCGTGTCTTTATATCCAGACACATATTGGGGAAAATCTGTGCAGGAAAACATTCTTCATAAGGACAGGTAAAAGATTGTGACTATTCCAGGAGTCTGTCCTGCATATATTAGGATTGCATGAGGCAGGATTATGGAAGTGAATAGTTCCCTCATGGGCAGTAAGATTTCTCTGTGATGTACCTAAACACACCTGCCTGCAAAATGAATGCCTGGATGTTCCTGGTGTGCTTTAGCCACAGTGAGAATCAGGAGAGCAAATTAACACAGCTAGATTCTCTGTGGGTGCTGGCAGTGGACACAGCCTGTTCCCAGCTGGATGAGCTCTCCAGCTCATCCCTCAGTGGTGTATTTTGGGGTGGCCAGGTTGTGGTTCAGGCTCTGGTGTATTTTGGGATGGCCAGGTTGTGGTTCAGGCTCTGGTGTATTTTGGGATGGCCAAGCTGTGGTTCAGGCTGTGGCTGGAGCACATGAGCAGCTCCATCTCCCTCCAGCTCTGCACTAGAATTTCTGCCCCATGGAAACCCTAGCAAGTGGTTCCTGCTCAGAAAGCTCAGCTTTCCCATTTTAGCACCAGGTTTTGCTGGAATGCACACAGGAACGTGCCCTATCAATTAACCCCCACTTATAACATGTAAAATCTCCCCACTGGCTCTGCTGGTCTGCACCCAAAGATAGAATTATTAATTCTCTTCACACTGAATAAGGTGCCCAGAACTGAAAAATTGTTAGTTTTTTCACAGAGGTGTTATAAATGATATTTTGGATAACGGATCTGTGTTTTACTACGTAGAGACAAGCTCATGTTTTCAGTAATAATTTTTACAGTTATGTAGCTTGTAGAACAGCAATCGTCCCTTTTACTTCCCTAAGAGTTCACTGAGAAATGGGAGAAACCCCCCTCTCCAGAATACAAGTTATCTTGTATTTTTGCTAACGTATGTAATTACTGATGTGGGTGTTCCCACATCTTAGAATGGAAAAAGTGCTTGCCAAGATTGAAAAACCATAGTAAGCAATATAAATGATTTCTCTCACACACCAGCGTTTCTTGCTGAGACAAGTGAACTGGAACTGTGTTTAAAACCATATAATTATACTCCTATATATCATTTATTAAATCAGATTTCCCCCACCCTCTTTGCTTTCAAGTCACTTCTGAAAAACCTTGTATTTCAAGAGGTCTGAGAGCTGGGGTCCTTCCCTGGAAGAGCACTTTCTTAACAATGAAACCCAGCAAAAATGTAAACAGCACATCTGGCCCCATGTGGTGTCCTGTGCCACCATTGCTCCTTGCTTTGATCTTTGCCATAGCTTTGTTGTCACTGAAGTCTGCACAGACATGAGGTAGTGTCATTTGGGGACTGCCCTGGTCATCCATGGAGCTTTTTGGCCATCCAGCCTGGATTCCTTCACGGCACAGGCCATGAAATTCCACTTCTCCATTCCTCACTCATGCCCAGAACTGCCTGTTCAGGTAATCCACGGACTGGAGAGAGCTGCTTGTGGATTTCCTTATTTCACACTCATTTCTATGCTGTTTAAAATACAAAGAAGCTGACCCAGTGTTTTCACACCCCTGCAATAGAAGGACTATTAAATGATTTTTCCAGAGCACACAGATTGTGTATGCAAAGGTCCAGTACGCAAATCCTGACTTGTTTATGCCTCAGGTTGTGCATACAAAAAGCTGTTTAACTTGGAGCCAATATCTCTCTCTTTCCAGCACCCACACCTCCCTCAACCCACCTCCTCCAAGAGAGCCTGGGGAAAAGACTTTATAGCACTCTCCAAAAGGCTGGGGAGCTGTGTTGGACACAGGGACTTCAGAATGTGACCTGGTGCCTTTGCCATTCTAATCCAAACAGAGGTTCCAGCTGTTGGCTTCTGAGCAGGGTCCTACCTTGGGAAGCTTCACTTTGTGTGAGGGGATATGGGGGCTGTTGCTGTTGAATTTGTGGGGTGGGTGGTGCCACTCAAGTCCTTAGAACTTTCCTCAGTTCATCCAGTAAATTGCTAATTAAGATGTGGTGGCATCTTCTGGGTCTTGCACTCTGTAGCTTGAGAGTTTAAGGGCTTCTCAGAACTGTTGCTGTATTCTGAGATCAGAGTCTGGACAGGATTTTTCAGGTTTAAATGTTAATTCACATGAGCAAGAGTTGCAGTTTTGTTTTATTGTGCTCTTTTTTTTTTTTTGGTCATTTTGTTACTTACAGTCACTGAGAAAGGGAAGTTGGATATTAATGGTTTGATATATCAAGGGAAGAAATTCTTTTACCACTCACTGATATGTGCACACGATGAAGATGCATTAGATTTCAGTTTAAATTTGCCATCAATCTTTTCTTTTTCTATTGCTTCTCTTCAACCTATCCTTCTCTTCTATCCTAGGGCGGCTGTGTTTGTTTGGGGCCACTCTTTGCTTTTACTCTTTTTCTGGTCAATCCTTTTGAAGTTTTGTCAAGCAATGCTCCAGTTCTGCTTGAGCTCTTTGGTTTTCCAGGATGAGAACAGATCTCCAGCAGTTCCCATGTGGTGCTGCTGTCTCCAAGATTCCTAAGTTCCAACTCACGTATTTAAGGAAATGATTTGGTTTTGTTTTTCTTGGGGCTTAATTAATTTATTTAACAGTTCTCTTTTTTTGTGCTAGCCAATTTATCATGTGCTTTTACAAAATATAATATGAAATAAAACAAAACACCTTTATTTGAAGGAAGATGCTGAGAAGTATGAGAGTTATTTATGCTGATTGTTACTTTGTGACTACTTGAAAACTGTGATACTCAGGGCTATCCTTGTTAAGGAAATATTAATTCTCATGATTAGAAGGTACTAACCATACAAAAGATAAAGAAAACAAACCTGGCCATAAGGAAAAACAAACATGCACTGGGTGTTCTGCTCATGACCTACCATGAGCAGAAATCTGCTGAACTTACAGCAATGTTTGTCATTGGAAAACTTATAACACATTGTCCTTTTATTGAGTTTTATGCCTTTTATTAGCTTGCTAATCTAATTAGGAAGCCAGTTGGCACCCAGTACGCAGTGACGGAAGCAGCACCACCTATTCTTGTGGCAGCTTTGGTTGGGCTTTATGGGTGGTCTTTGTTCCTAAAGACTTATATGAATACCACATATTAGCTGAGCTGGTTCCCCCTTGATGTCTGTGTTGTATTGTACACATGTTGTCACTGTTTGACACTTAAACAATCCAGATTCTTACCCAGCCCATATTTAGTGCCATAACAAACTTCTGAGCATATGTTTTTGAGAGCAACAGTAACATCCATCACCGCAACGTGACAGATAAATAAGCACTACTGCAGAGTGTCCACGTCTTCAGAGGGCAGAGCTGGACTGCAAGGTGTGTGCCAAGGGGATGTGGTCATCTGCCTTGCCCTCACTGAGCCTTTTATTCTTCTCCTTTTTTCTGTAAATCAAAACAGTTTCTGAAGAGACCTAAAAAATTCACCCTGTCCATGTGAAAAGCACGTTGTTCCAAAGCTCTTCTAGGGAAACATTTCCTGTTTGGGACTTTGGCTTGACACACAGGAGATGTAAGGCATAAAGCATTCCTCTTCCCTCTTCATCTCAATGCCTCTGTCTTGCAGCGAGGAGCTCCGTGGAGCCCTGGCAGATGTGATGGGGACGTTCCTGCTCCCGTGAGTCTCCTCTTGTTTGTGCAAAATTCCTCTCCTTGAGTGCTTTTGCTCCAACAGACGTGGAGGGATTTCTTCTGGGTTTTGTTTGGTTGTTTTCGGTTGTTGCTGTTGTTTGGGATTTTTTTTTTTTTTTTGAGGTGGTTTTTGTAGAACAGAAGAGGGAATCACACACGAGGAGCTTCAGGATTTGTGTTGTGCCTTGTGCTCTGCGAGCAAGACCAGAGGCTGACAAAGACTAATGGCAGCACAAAAGATTTAAAGCGTGGTCATGTCTTTTCTTAGCTGGGTAAACACATTCAATGAGAGCTTTGTCTGAACAAGGACAGAGAAGTTGAGCCTTGAACAAGGAAATAATTTATGTAAGTTTTAATGAATATTTAATGTGGAATGTTAATTATAAAAAAGAGGGTATGTATTTTGATGTCGTGCCTTTAAGTGTCAGATCATGCAGTGTCTCCCTGGCCTGAGGAGAATGATCAGCTTGCTAATTACAGATGTATATCAGTCCAGTGAGAGTACCCTGCCTTCATACCAATATCTCTTTAAAAAAACAGGTGGTGTAGACAAAAAAGATCAAATATCTTTTAAATCAGTATTTGAGAACCATCTGCCTTTATTGCTTTTGTTGAGTTTCCTATTGATCAATATTGCTGAACACAAGAAGACAGTTATTAATAGAAGATAAACAAGAAATTTCTTAGTGCCGGTTGTTTGTAATATAAACATAATTCTTAATGTTTTATTAAGATATGCAAATGTAAGAAGTTTTTTGGGCTGAAGTAGTATTTTTTGAAGATAAGTGGCATTTGTGAGGTAGCCTTTTTGTTGTGTACAAGTACACCCTTCCACCCTCTTGGACCATGTGGAAGGAGACCCCTGCTGACTATTCCCACCTCCCCTGAGGGGCCCGTGGGGTGGTTCTGCAGGCAGCAGATGCAGCTGAGGCTTCTACCACAGTGAAAATGGAAAAAAAATATCAAAATTTTTTTACTCAGCATGTTCCAGTGCTCAAGAATAACCCATGATATGAACTGAAGCACAAAGGTGAAGTTACCAGATGCTGCCACAATACTGTTTTAAGACTCTTAGAGTCTCATTACAAAATCCAAGTGTGCTTCAGCAGTGGGTCCTACTTTTAAAGGGACATTTGTTTATATCTGACCTTGGTTTGAAATTCACCCGTCCTCATTAGGAAAATGAAGCCCAGTACCAGTGACCCTTCTGTCTCCCCCAAAGCACAAATATTTGAAGCTGCATCTAGGCCTGGACTCTGCCTCAATTTCATGCTCTGCATGTGTGTACAGCGAGTGAGAGAGCAGGCAACACGCCTGGGAATAAACCACATCAGCTCTCAAAGGGAGATTTTAAAGTTTTAATATTATGCTTGTCTAGTTTGATCTCGTATCTGGTCGTTGAATTGTATCATTGCAAGAAACATGAGAACAGCAGCATGACCATGAGGTATATTGTGTTACAGAATGAGGTTACACAGCACCAAAGCACCACCATATTTCAGTAACAAATGCAGCTTCTGGGGAGTTTTGTTATCATTGCATAAGCTTCACTGCTCCCTAGAAGATGACACTGATTCAGACAGAAAACACTAATTCAGTTCTTGCCAGCAGAGCCAATTGTCTCTCTGATTACATTAGACTGACAACTGGTTTTCAATGTCATTGTCAGCCGCAGCTTCTCTTACATGGTGCACTGGAGCATGAACTGGGCTCCCTTTATTTAATTATTTCTGCCCATTTCTGTTCTTCTGAATAAGGCAAATGTGAGCCTCCCATCTCGTAGTCAGAAAAATGTCAGGTGTTTAGGTTACAAAACTCAGGCTTCAGCAGTGGAGTCCAGCACCTTTTTAAAGGCAGACCCTGAATGTGTGTGTCACTCTAAAGAATTAATTTGAAATTATCGTATCTTTTTTTGTGTGTTGGTTGACTAGAAGTAACCTAGGATTTCTGCATGAAATAATTGTTTCATTAAATAATTTACTGAATATATTAATTTTTTTCTTAATTAAGTGGTAACTGGAAGACTGCCTGTGAGCTGCCCGTTGCAGGCACTTGTTATTTAAAATTTGCTGTGCACTGCTGGTGTTTTTGGGCACATGAGCCCTGTGTCCATTCTGGGTTGGATGAGTGTGGAGCTCAGAGGGTGTCTGAATCTGACTGGGCTCTGTGCTGTCCCTCCTGCCCTGGGCTGATGCAGGGGATGGTGCTGAGGGTTGGCACTGGAGCTGTCACCTGGCAGGCAGGGCACAAATTTGGGCCTCAGCCTGTTCTCGTTTGGGCAGCACAAGCAGCACGTGGGGCTCTCTGTGAAGCAAATCCCCCTTGTTCCAACCAGCTGTGCTGTTTGACAGGGAGTGATGGCCTTTGCAGTGTCACCACAGCCATGGGCTGACACCAGCTCCCTCCCTTGCGAGCAGCCCGTGGCCACAAGCCAGAAAACATCTTCTCTTTCTCTGCTCTCGTGCCCAGGCTGTGCTTTGTTTGTTATCTGGAGCACAGGACTCCCCATGGAGCTCTGAGCTCCTTTTTGCACGAGGGTGTCCATGCTCAGCCTCTTCCCCTCCCTCCCATGTGTCCCTCCATGGAAGGGGGATTGGGGACAGGAGGTTGCTAAGGGGGTTCAGCACCATCTGCAGAGATGGTGCTCATCTGGGCAACACCTGGGCAAGATGTTGCAGCATCTTGATGTTGCTCATCAAGTTCTTTCCAATACCTTGCTGGTCACTGCTACTGCTCCTCAGCAGAAAAGGGATCAAGTGTGGAGGCAGTATTTTTACTTTGTAAAAATCTTTTTCTTCACCTTTTCTTGAATAGACATAGAAATTTGGGTTTTCCTTTCAATGTTTTCATTCCTGTTAAGGTCATACATGTATTGAAAAAAATATCAAGCTGAAATTCTTCACAAGGTCTTGTTTCTAGAGGAGCTGTGTGCATGAGAAAAGCAAGAGGTTGGCAGTAAAATCAGGGGCCGTATTGGCAAGAAGGTTGCTGTGCCAGACAAAATGCTGTTAAAATAATGTTTTTGCATTAGTTTTCTATGCTTTTATTAAAAGCACCCCAGAATGTCTTAGAACAGCAGGTAGTCAACAGCAGGAGGAAGCTCCACAAGCAGTAGCCATGTGAAATGAAGTCCCATGAAATGCTTGCTGCCAACTTTGTGATTTCTCCATGCCTGCAGAATTAGAGATTTATGCTCTTCAGAAACGTGTCTCCTCTTTCTGAATTCCCTTCCACTGCTCCCGTTGCCCAGAAGTCAAACAAAGCTAACCTCCTCCAGGTCCCAGAGTGAAAAAATGCAAACACACTGCATTTAAAAGTAGATTTAGCAACTCCAAAGTGGGCGATTTGGTTCCACCCATCAAACCTGAGTTCTCTGATCTGAAGTCAGATGGGTGCTACTCCTAGCGAGATGTGTGCCAAATCTAATTAAGCTTTGCATAATGTGCATCTTGGGTGATTTGATTTATTAGCTTTGTTTGAAGAAAGTAATAATAAAAAAAGAAAATGGCTTTGGTAATAAGCTGTTTGAATTCCCTGTGCAAGTAGGCACAGTCCCTCCTGGATCTCCCTGAAATGCTCTCAAGGTGCACGAGTTGCCCATGGACTGATGGTGGGAGCTGGAGCAAAAATTGTGTCTGGAACAGGGTCCTGCCTCCACTTCTGCCCTGGCTTTTGGCTCAGCACAGGTGTTTAAGTATTCCCCACTGGGGATAATGATTTTCATTGTCACAACCACCATAAAACCCTGGAAGTTGTCTTTATCACCATTTATACCAGTGGAACCTGGTGCACAGAGAGATTGGAGATGGCTGTGGTGTAACACAGCAGAAACTTGCATTTGCACAAATGCTGGAAAAATACTCCCAAACCCCATGCTGGTGAAACAGGGCTGCTTTTGATTCCTGGAATAGCTGTGTGTACCTCCTCTGTTAATTTTTTAACTCAATACTGTGTGGTGCAGATGTGTCCTGTGGCTGAGATCCTCGAGATCTCAGGTCGTGTTGATTCTGGTGGCTGGCCATGGCATTGTCTCACATCCTGGAGCATTCCTGGAGCTGGGTTCTCACTTGCCATCCCAATATTGGTTGTTTTCCTTGTCTTTGATGCCTTGTGGGTTACAGAGGAGGATTTCCTGCAGGGCTCCTGATAAGCCTGGCTCTTCTGCTGCTGATAAGAGATCCTTTTCCTCCTCAGAGCACTGACTCGTAGATCCATTGCAGCATGGCCCAAGGTGAATCTCTGTTTGTAACCATCACTGGTGTTCATCACACACCATGAAAAGATTTGGAAAAGTGGCATGTACTGAAAATTATAGATGCTGCCTTGGTGGCTGCAGTACTGCCCTGGGATCAGTAGGAAAGGCAATTCCCTTGGGATCAGATCCACAGCAGTATTTTGGGATGTAACTGTAATTGAATGTGAGTAAGGAGCAAAAATCTGGAAACTCAGATTTTTGGTTTCCCAGAACCAAAAATCTGGGACCTGAATATCAGGGCATCTTTTCCTAATTCCACTCCTGACCTACAGCAGGCACAAAACATGACCAAAGATTGGGCATCTGCAATTTCTATTTCCAGGGAAAATGTCTGTGACTTGCACTTTGCATTTACAATGAGAACAGAGCCTTGAGGACCAGCAGTTGTGGTGTTGTGTTATCCTGGGGCCAAATAATGACTTGAAGACATCCTATAGTGGGAACGTTCCTACTGGAACTTAAAGGGAATTGTGTGTTTATCTTCCCTCTTTTTTGAGATGACCTCTCCTAAAAAATCTTTCCTGTTTGCAACTTCGAAAGTGGGAATTAGGTGCAGGATCGGATTTATTCTTTGTTGATGAAACATTATTTTTTAATAATGTTTAATTTATGTTAAACACATTTGAAAAATAATTGAAAAATTTTGGGAAATACCCATAGGATAAAATGATTCAATGTAAATAATTCTTGCAGTTTAGTTTTTTCTGTAAAAAAAAAAAAAAGTAAATGTGGTTATTTGGAAAAATCAAGCTTTGAGATGTTTTAGTAGCTTTAATGAGAATAAACTTTTATTCTTATTGCTAACAAAGGAAGAAATAATTTTCTTTACATTGGAATAGTAGACAAATTGAGGGAAATACATGGATTAGCACCAGTTTTATGCAAGCTAGATTTATCCAAAATTTGAGTTGCCCCAAAATGTTCCCTGAGGTTTTAATCATGATACTTGCTTAGTTTTAGCTTTTTACTTTTCTGATCAAACATACAGCTGAAGCTTGTGGCAGAAACATTCACCTAAAATACTAACATTAAAATGCAAATATTAAATAAATATCACCAAAAACATGGAATACATGTATTTTCTTACCAGAAAAGGATTCATAGCATTTCATCACAGCCAAGCAGAGGAAACAAGCTCTGCAGCCTTTGGTGTGTGATCAACATGGTTTGAATTTTGAATATTAAAATATTTAAAATTTTCTTACAGACCTTTAATATCTCCCATAACATATCTGGCAATTAATTTCAAATGCCACATCACTGGCAGAGAGGATTAATGTGTTTTGCCAGTAATTTTGTTTTTATCAGAGACAGATGTAAAATGGTTCATTATGAAAAATTCCCATTTCCATGCAGTTGGATATGAAATGAAAGTTTAGAGAAGACATTAAAAAGGTGTTTTCTGCTTCCCACAGTATCAATGGTTCATAACAGGCACCATTTCCCCCCTCCAGCTGTGCAATGACTCTTTTTCTGGGGGAAAATCAATGAGGCAGCTTTGGGGGGACATTTTCTGTGGTTGTGCTGAACAGAAGGGTCTCACCCTACCTGTCCTTACAGCTATGGACCCTCCTTTGTCCTTGAACAACAGCAACAGGGCGAGAGCCCCTCGTCTGGATTAACCCTGGGACGGGGGCTGAGGCGTTCAGCGGCACCTGAGAGCGCGAGCGCTCCGCTTCTGTTGAATTTTAATGGGTTTTGAATGCTTGGCTCCTCCAGGCTCCTCTGAAAACCTCAGCTTTGGTTCCTCTGCCTGCTCAGGGCCTGGACTAACACGGTTGAACCCAAGGGGCAAAAGCTCTTTGATGCCAGTCGGGCGCTCTGTTCCAAAAGCCGCCTGCGTGGCGGGAAACGGCAGCGCCGTGTGTGCACAGAGGGGCCTGTGGAGGGGCCAGGGGAAGAAGAGTTTATCTTTAAACTGGTTTGACTGACTTGCAGACACAATGCAGCTCAGCATCCGCCTCTGCTGACTCTGCACGCCGTGCCGGGCTCCGGCTCTCCGTGACTCAGAGGCAGCAGGAGCGCGATTACGGCTCCTGGCTCCAGCGTTGAGTCTGCTGGGAGGAGGAGAGTAATTCATTAATTTATTTGGGACACTGGATGGTTTCCTCGCTGTCTGCAAGAACAGGGTGTGAGCAGTCCCAGCTCCAGCTGCTGGCAGACGGGTTTTGCAAAAGCCAGTGTTCCTCAGCTGCCAGCTAGAGCGGCCGAGCCGGGATGAGCCTCTTGTGCCAGCGTGGAGGGGTTGGGGGCTCCTAATTAAATTCTTACTATGCTCATGAGTTCAGTAATTAGAGATTCAGTTTTTCAAAGCCTGCTAGGGGAATTTTCTATAGTGTTAAGTCTTTTTATTTTCACTGGAAATGATAGGGCTGAAGTGTCAGAGCTGTTTGGGATTTCCTTGAGAGAAAAGGAAACCAGGTGTGAACACCATCCTTAGGGGGCTTGGCAGCCTTGTACTGAGCTGGTACCTGAGGTTGCCTATTAATTGATGAGTCAAATAACCCCAGAAACCTGCAGGCTTACATTCCTCCTGCTAGTGCACACTGGGAGCTGTTCCACTAAAGGACACACTGGGATTATTGCAGAGCACTGCAGGTGGCACAAGAGTTTACTGTGATTTCTTTTTTGCTGTGCAATAAAATACTAAAATAATGTAAAAGTCTCCTTTATGGTGATTGCATTTGAGATGGATGATTCTCCATCCTGACAATAGTTTAATCTTTTCCCCTTGAAATCCCAGGGAGCTGCATGGCTGTGAATGCAATGCCATAGAGGCAAAGGCACCCTACAATCTTGTATATGCAACTAAATTTCCTTATTCTGTGAGATGCAATTACCATAAATAGAAATCTACCAACATGTGTGTTATTTAAAAGTGGAGGGTCACTATCCTGACTGGAAATTTTGTGTACTTCTGTAATATAAATATTTATCAATTATAACAGTAATAATGTCTTCTGTTTGCTTTCTGGATGTTTGCACTAATAAAAATCCACATTCCTGTGCACTGCAAGGACTAAATATGAAATATGCATTGCAAACATCATATTTCAAAGTTAGCATTTGTGGAGTACTCAGAGTAATAAGCTTGAGTATTAGGAGACGTTATTTCCCAAGACATTTAGAGAGCTCATTTTGCTGTCAGTCCTAATCTCTGCAGAATGTGGCAAAGAAACTCAATTTTGGCAGTTTAATGATTCCAAAAATGATTTGCAAAAAAGGGCATTTCGAAACCCTTTTATTTACTACAGACGATATTTTCAGGCAGGGTCGATCTTGGTGTGATTGATGTGTGCCAGTCACAGCACAGCCCCTTTCCCAGTCAGAGCAGCAGTTTGGGCTCAGTTGTGGGTATTTTGGGTTCAGTTGTGGACAGAGCAGCGCTGCCCTGTGTTACAGCAGGAAAACCAGCCAACAGAAAATGCAGCTACAAAGATGCATCTTGGCTCCAAAGTCCATTTTTTTAAGCTTGATTTCAAGAAGTACTGAAGGGAAAATCACTGCAGGGCTATGTATTTTAAATATCAAGCAGGATTTTTTAAAAGCATCTAAGTAGCTTCTGAACATAATTCCCCTTGCTTCTAAATGAGACTGGTCCTGAGAAATTTTAGGAGACTTTTCAAACCTACTTCAGGAGGTTAAAATGACTTATTTTCATATCTTAAGGAGTAAGATATTAAATGTTAAGTAGCTAGCATGAAGGATCAGTGATAATTGCTCCCCTTAAGTGGATGATTTTTAGCATTTAAGCAAAGCATTGGATTCTGTTATCCCGTTGTTCCATGGACCTACCTGAGGAACAAGCTCTTACTAAAGGCAGGTTCAAAATCCAGATTTAATTTGTGAGTCAGCTGGAATGGAGCCTGTCAGAGGCATTTGCTCTTCTGTGGGTGGCTGAAGCACCAGGTCTTTTTAGGTTTGAAACTGTATTAAGTTTCACCAGCTTTATTCCATGGCTGATTTTTTGGGTCTAAAATACAGCAAAAACATAAACACAACCTGGCATCTCCTCCTGGCTTGGCTTGCACAAGGCTTACGTAATTGTACTTTTTTTGCTTGGAGGAACTATTTTGAAGTGATAATGGTTTTCTTAAGGAGATGCTGTGAAGATAAGCATCAAGTATTTATTTCCATAAAAACATCCATTCTCAGCCTTGAGATGAGCACCACCTTCATTTATTAAAACTGAGAATTTCTTAATAATATGATTGACTAATGAGCTATGGGACCCTGTAGAGGGGAGATGGCACCTACTCCCTGACTAGTCTGTAATTACAGTCTGGGATGAGGGATTTGATCTTGCACTCATGCAAAGGGAATTTTCTGTTTGTAATGAAGTGGAGCAGAAACGAGGATGATTTAAGTTCACAGTAGGATAGCATTTTGTCTTTTTTTTTAAAACTTTAATCGGGAATTTAACATCTCTAATCCCAGCCCCCAAACCTGTACCTCTGTATGACTGGGGTGGTGCAAGAGTGTGGGTCTCCAATGATATTTTGCAGTGATTCTTTAAATAACAGAGGCATATGGATATAGATTAATTTATATTTTTTACACCTTAATCAAAACTCTTCATATCTCAGAAAAGCAGCATATTTTGGAGGTGAGAAAGGGCCAGTGTCTGCCTTCACCCTTCCCATCCCCATGACTTCTCTGGCCTTTAAAAAATGTTTGTATTGGGCAATTTTAGCTATTCCCCAAATCTAGGTGACACAATCTCTCCTTGGAAATTTAGTCTTGCAAGTGAGGTATCCATGTGTCAGACAATTAATTAATCACAATTCCACTCCCTAAAGTCAAATTCTGACTGCTAACACATTGAAACAATTTCTGTGTCGTTGTCTTCAAATAGCTACATCCTATTTATGATTGCTAAGGAGAAGGTCGAAACCCCACTGGGAAAACCATAAAAATATCCCACATTTTTGAATTACTTTTCCTCTGGGTTGGTGATTTTCATCATCTTCCAATGGGCTGAGTGCATTTCTTTATTAAACATTTAAGCTTTCTTGTTATGGGCTGGGTTTTTGAAAGTTATTGATCTAAGTCCCTGCCCTGCTCAGGTCTGGAGACCCCAACCTGAGGGTCACTTCTTGGGACAGGGCATCCCTAATTTTTGCTCACTGCGTTTTCATGAGTCATGGATTCCAGGGGTTTGACAAATCTGATGAATTTCAGTGCCTTTATTGGGGAGATCCAAACCAGTTCACAGATCTTTGGTGCTTGAGGTAGGAGGAAGAACAGTATTTCACTTTTCTTTCAGAGCAAGAGCAATGTTTTCATTTCCAAAGATCAGTATCAGGGAAATTGTCTTCCAAAAACCCCTGTTCAGGAGTGCAGCCGTCTGGAAGATGTACTCCACTTAATGAAAAGCCATAGCTCAGTAAAAACTAAAAAATCATGACAATTTTCCCCGATCTTGAATTTTAAATGAGACTAAAGTTAGGTTTTTCTCCTTTTTTCTAATTAATTGCAGCATCTTTTACTATACATTGACTTGTATTAATTTCTTCTCCTGGACAATTTTAAATTTAGGTAAACAACTAATCCTGTTAAAAATATTTAAAAATTTTTCTATAATGTGTTCAGCAATTGAAAAGTTGTGAAAAAGCTAAAAAAAGTATTTGGCTTGGCCCAAAGTAAAACAGTTTATTTTTGAATACTTAACATTTATTTCTACGACATTGAGGGAAACATGAGAATGAATGACTGCTCAGAAAAGGAATCACTTATTTTAGCAAACGCTGCAGTGAGACATTCTGGTTTTCAGGGAAGCTTTTCTGTTTGTTTTGGTCTCTGAAAGGAACGCTTGGCTGAAACTGGCACAGAGACACAGGGAGGATCCAGGGCTGCTGAATCTGCAGTTTTAGTCTGAGTGCCAGGCACTGTTTTCCAGGCTGGTGGAGCGCCATGGAGAGCTCCAGAACATTTTCATGGATGTTCATCCCTTTATCACCTCAGCGTTCCCTGTCCCCCCAGATAGAATCCTTTCACTACATTACCAAACCAACAGCATTTACACATCAAAACAATAATTCATTTTCAGATTTAGCCCTTCATTAAAAAGATAAGTAGGGCTTAATTGGCATCCAGTGCCTGTGTAGCTGCTCTGTACTAGAGCAGAGTTAAGTGGGGTTTCTCAGACAAGGGCCTTGGGCGAACCCTCTGTCTGGGATGAATTTCTCCCCAATTAAACTCATTTGTTTTCACATTCACATAATGGCACCTGAGATATGGAATGTCTCAACCACTTCCTTCAGCTTTTTTCTGAGGGTGGGGAATTGTTTCAATCTGAGCTGCAAACTTATTACGGTAGAATATTCCCTGCAAATAAATGTCCAATGTGCTAGAGGATTATCTGATTAAAGAGGTTAAATTATCCTCTTATTACTTTAATAGTTTATCTTTTCTGAGGTTCAGGTAGAATGATGTTTTATTGAAGATATGCCAAGGGGTGGAGTTTTGCCTCCAATGATGTTTTGGATAGAAGTTGGGTTTGAAGCAGGATCAGGGGTGCCAAATCTTATGACCTGTTCATGCCAGAGTGGGGTTGGGATGGTAGCAATTGAGGAAGATTTGCCTTGTCAAAGATCGTGAGAAATACTTGTACAAAGAGCTCTGCTGCATCTGGTGTGGAACTGGTCGCGCTCAGAGGAGTTCAGAAAGTTTAGAACAGAATCCAGAGGGGTTTTGCTAAGCAGAGCCTTCCTACTAAGCTGTCTCACAGCAGGACCTAGAACCAAGCGAAACACAGTTCTGTCATCTTCTCCGAAATTTTTAGCCTTTATCTTTTCTATATTTTGAATTCCTGTGATTAAAACTAAAATGAGGAAAATCATGCTGATCTACAGAGAATTCTCTCAGTCTGATCTGTGAATACCTAGGGCCACATCTTTAAAGGCCCTTGACTTCCTGAAGTTCACAGGTATTATCCTGTTGGAAGCATAGCATTTTTGGAAATCCTGGGGAGGCGTTGGTGTAGAAATTAATTTTTTTTTCAAGCTCTTTATTATGTGCTTACCTTCTTGCTGAGAAAGGCAGCATCCTCTGTTAAAACCAAGGACAGGTTCTGGCTTTGCCTATATTATCTCTCTCTGAAAGGCTGAAATTAGGCACAAAGTCCAACTTTGGGGCTCACCTGCTCTGTGGGAATGTGTTTCCATCACCTGAGCACAGGCTGAATGAGTCTGGAGCACACCAGAGGTTGGGGAGGAACTTCAACCTGCTTTATCCCTTCTCAAGGGATTCCAAAAATGTGGCTCCCATGGGCAGGGGTGGGATGGCAGATCCTGCTGCTCTGCTGGAAGTTGCACAGGCACCAAGGAACATCACCCCAGCCCCTCTCAACTGCTCAGTTTTCTTTCACCACAAAACCAAGGAGGATAATTCTGAGTCATGTTTGTATTGTACTTTGGGACTTCTGGATGGAAAATATAGAAGGATTTGTATTATTCTGCTCATGAAATATCGTGGTGGGACTCATGATCTCCTTGCCCTCTTCTGTTGCAATCCTGCATCAGGAGGCGTAACACAAACCTCTGTCCTGATGGAACGAGAGAATTAATTGAATATGCTCAAATGCTGTGTCAAAAAGTTAATATTTCTTCCAGTTTGGCATTCCTCTGGATGTTAATAACCACAAGAATTAGTGATGGAAAGATCTAATGTTGCAAGAGCAGTAACATGGGAAGCTGTGGAAAATTATCTCTGTCTCCATCTGTAACGGGGAGCAGGGAGGCCGTGATGTAGCTGAAATTAAACTGCAGTTTGGCCACCAGGGCAGACACACAGCAGTGTTTGCTGTACACCTCAGAGCTGTCCTGGCTGCACAGCAACACTGTGTTTAAAACCATGGTGCTGGGTATGTATGGTCTAAATCTGTGCTCCAGCAAAATGAATTAGGCAGAGTGTCCCTTCTGTAGTGTTGCATCTGCAGTGGCTGCAACCTAGTGTATCAAAAAAACCTGCACCTTAATAAAAAAAAAAAATTAAAAAGAGCAACCATGCAGGCAAGAAGAAGCATCTGCATTTGCTTTACTGGATCTTTTTGTCAGGCATTGTGATCAGGCTGACAGTTAGCCCTGAGGAAAGTTATAAATTCTGCGCTGAATTGCGGTACAATCATTCACCATGGCATTTCTGCCCTCTGGCCACGCTCTGGTTATCCATAATTGTGGCAGATAATGGTTTTTTATGGCTGGAAACATTCTTTGCAGGCACAGGGACAATAACCAGGGCTGAAAATGTAATTAAAGTGAATGGATGAACTTTCTTAAAGAAACAGTGTAGATTATTACTGGAGCTTAACACCTACAAAGCCTGAGGCAAAATGGCAGCATCTGAAAAAACTTGTATAAATTTTAAATGTAGGGTGAGCTTGAAGGTGGATATTAGATTACAGAAGGAAAACTGAGACATTTGATGTAACAGATAACTAAGAGCTTAGATCATCTCCAGAAATATAAACTATTGTAACTTATCTTTCTCTGTCAGTTGGAATATGTTATTTGTGATCAGTGGCACCTTGTTTTCATGAATCTATGAAGAAGGTTTTTGCAGATTCTGTCCACTCATGCAAAAAGCATCTTCCTTAAATAATTAGAGTAAGAAAAAGATGGGATGTCTTCTCTGTAATAGCTGTTTCTTATCATGGAATGAAACAGATTTAATCTTTTTCCACATAGCACCATTAAAGTTCTGGAAATCAGGTTTTATTGAACAGTTCTATAAAGGCACAAATGAATAGAAAACAGCAGATTTCTGGTTTTTGCAGCACTTCTGCTGCAACATATTATCTGTTTCTGCTTTAGTCACCTCTTGGGGCAGTGTGAGTTACCTGCAGGCAGTTCCTTGCCCAGATGGAGATGCTTCCAAACTTCTGATAAATGTCATTCTCCTGTATCTGCTGAAAACCAGAATGAGACAACACATTAATTATGATTAACAAAGACTAAAGACTTCATTAAGCATGAATAATGTCTTCTGTTATTATTAATTTAACCATTCATGAGCTGATAATTGGCAGTCCAAATGTTAGACTTGGTTCTTATGCCTCCTCTTCTCCTGCATCTGGGCTGGCACTGGAAAACCTTTATTGTTTTGGGGCCAGAAAGGCAATTTTAGAGCTGCATGGCCTTCTGAGGTGACATTTCTGAGCTGCTCCCAGTTTGCATGCAGGAGAACTGGCTGTAAAATTTAGAATCCAGGTGATTTTTTTTTCCCCTGTTCTATTTTTGGCGCTCAGCTTTATTCCCACAGAAACGTTCGCGCAGCCACAGCGGGACAGCAGCAGGAACAGGCAGCCTGTCGTGGCACAGGTGGAACAGCTGACTTCCCCACCAACTGCAAATTAAAGCAACTTTCTGTGTGGGATAAAATGAGAACTGGCAAAGCTGCTTTTGTGTGTTTTAAATTACCTTCCCAGCTGAGGGTAAAGGATGCTAATCTGGAACCACAGGCAGTGCAGGCACTGGCTTTTGCACACCTTGTACCTGGTGAGTGAGCTTGGCCTCGCAGTCATGGCTTATGTGATCAAGCTGAATTTTGGAGCCTCGTGTATGTGTTTGGGTTTTCTCAGCAAATTATTTGCTGTTTTATTGTGAAAAAGTGAGTCCTGTGAAAAGCATCACAGACCAAAGGTGACACCAGAACAAGTGAAAACCACGCTGTGTTGGAAGGGGCGTAGGAAAGAGACCTCAAAAAGATTATTTGAAGCTCTGCTAGAACAAGTTATTGGCAGAAACCTCTGCCCAGTTGGATTTCCTGGTTGCCAGCAGGAGAGATCACTTTCTTTCCTTGAGAACAAAAGGAATCCACAGGGATACAGAGCTTGGCTGTCACAGTGCCATGCACTTGTAACTCTGAATTGAGAGATAAAGACCCAGCAGCCCAGGTGTAGAACTGGCTGCACGTGGCCAAAATCCATCACCAAATTCTTCAGCAGAGGGACACCGGTGTCAGTGGAAGCAGAATTTGCCCTCAGACCCTTCCTCAGGGCACAGCAAGGATTTCAGATATTTTTCTTTTGCCACCCATCATGGTTTGGGCTGCCAATATAACGTGTCAGAGACACTGTAAATTTATTCATTTATTTATCCTATTCTTCAGCTGAAAGATGACCTCAGACACTGCTCCTCTTGCTGCATTTCAGTGATAGCATGAGAGGGAGAATCAGTCAGAGAAAGGTGATTCCACAAACAGAATTTAGAGTTTTCTGAGTTTTGTAGAAGAAAAATACCATAGCAACAGCTGAGCCAAAAGAAAATGGTAGAAAAGCTCTCTTTCATTTTCATCTAATGGCTTTCCTCTTACTGGTGCTCTGATCCACCCACACAAAGCACAGATCAGGAATCTGGGCTTGGTAGAAGGTTCTCTGTGATTTAGCCACTGCTCATAACTCAGACTTTTTTTCTTCATGAAAAAAAAGGGAAGAAAAGGGGAAAAGTCAGGCAAGATACTGCTAAAAAAAAAAAAATCTGTGTCCTTTTGCTGTATTAGTCCAGTCAACTTATACATGGCTGATTCACATTATGGCATAAATATCACTGACATGATCCCACCTGACAAGATCATGTGATGTGGCATATTAAACTTAAAGAAAAGAATCTTTTAGATCAGATGTCCTCCATCAATTTCAATTTCCAAGTAATATGGCTTAAAGAATTTGGCATATGAAAGAAAGGCTGGTGTCTGTCTAGAGTAAAAAATGTTGTGTGTTGTAGTTACTGCTGAGGGTAGAGATGAGAAAATTAATTTTGTTTTAATTCCAGATTTTTCAATGGGGAATTTTAAGAAACACTGGGGGTTTTTTCAGTTTAATTTTAAACTAACCAACTCAACAGAGGGAGCAGAAGCAGCAAAACGCTGAGCAGAACGTTTCTCTCAATTAACCATGCTGTTTATCTACACGTGTAGCGTGTTGCCACATGCTTTTGATTAATACAAACACACAGCTCCTGGTAGGAATTTGTGTGCATATGAAAGTGCTATAGAAACCCACTCAGCTCAGGAGAAAAAAAAGGAAGTGTTTCAATATTGAGAAGATAAAAAAATGACACAGCTTCCAGTTGGTTCCTCTGGTTGCTCCCTGTCCTGATGGCACTTCAGGTTTTGCTCGTGTCTGGGACTGTTTATTCACAAAGGTGGAACTTTTGTTTGAAAAGATCCATTTGTCTGTAAAATTGTCTCTTTTTTGAGAGACGTTTTTGAGAGTTGATTTAATTTATGCAAGAAATACTTTTGAAAAAAGAGTTCTACTGGTTTTCCTTTCATTTATGTTGACCATAGTCATTTGCTGGCAAATTAAATAATAATTTTAAAGAAAAAATACTGATAAATACCTATCTGCAACTTCATCTTTGCAAAAGAATTAAGTTTTTTTTTATTTTTGTGGGGAATTTGTGGTGGACATTTCCTGCTGTGCTGGGAATGGCACAGTCTTTCCCACCATTACCCAAATGCCCATCAAAGATTGAAAAATCCAAGTCTGGCAAGGAAAAGACCACACTGGAATGATCAAATAACTGAAATCACTGAAAGAATTTTTTCCCTGCTGCTCCCATATGTTTTTGGTTTTTTTTCATATTTTCCAAAGCTGCTCCTCCAGTGAGGAGGAGATCATTTGATGGATGAGGGAGGGAAGGAAAGGGCAGTTCAGATGAGCGAGTTCAGGGCTGCCAGGTGTTGCTGAGGTGGGGCCATGGCAGTGTCCATGTGCCACCCCCTGTCCCCAAACTCCACGTGGGGCTCATGGCTGGGTCACCCTCTCTGCTGGGGCTGCTGCTCTGCTCCTGCAGCCCCAGGAGAGGCACCAAAACCAAAGGGAATAAAAATGTAATTAATGGAAAGGGGAAGAGCCCTAACAGATACAAAGCAAGCAGCTCTGAGGAGCAAGTTCTCGGTGGGCTGTGGCTGCCTGCTGCAGCGGCAGTGGTGCATGATCCAGCTGAGATGCTCACAAAGATCCATGGCTCTGAACACAGGCCTTAACCACAAGTGGAATATAAACCCTTCATTTAGCTTGGGGTAGAGAAAGAAACAAAACTGTTTCTTGATGTCATGTCAGAAGAGATCATGTCTGATTCTGATATGCTGCAAAAGAAATTTTGCATGCGATAGAGCCCACAGTTCCTCCATGTCCTTCATGCCTCTTGGGCACAGAGAGGGGCAGACAGTTGGGTTCAGAGCAGTGCTCTGATGATGCCAGACAAGTATGGAGAGAGGGGAAAGTTCTTTTGCTCTGGGCAGCCAGAAAGAAAACACAACTTTTGTACAGCTCGGCCTTGCTGTGCGTGAGGCAGCTGGGGGTTGCTCAGGGAAGGTTTATTCAACCAGGAGATGGTTCAGGGCTCTTGGTGGTCCAGAGATGAGACCAGGCTTTTCTAGGAAAAGAAAGGAGTGTGTTCAGTGCTTTAGAAAATAAAATCCTGTGTCTATCTGTAGGTATAGGACTGAAATGAGCCTTGTACAAAGTGCAGCAATTCAGGTGTTTTCTGCCTGTACTTTCTGCACCCGCTGTCAGACACACGCTCAGCCAGGTTTGCTCATCCAGCCCCTGTTTAGGTGCAGGGTTTGTGTCCTGACTTCCTTTCCCATGGTTTCAACAACAGTAGCAGCTTACCTGCCTCAGAAAGATGCTGCAAAACAGACCTTGGGAACTGAGAGAGGTTGTGCTTTAGGGGTGCTGAATAAGTAAAAAAAGCTTGGCACGCATTTTTTGACTGTGTTTCTATCTCCTCTGGCGCTTCCTTTTAGAGAGAGAAAGCTTGCAATCAAAAGAGTTAAATGAGTTAAATGTTGCAAGAAATGCCTATTTCAACTTTACATGCCCTAATTTCACTGTTGAAAGTTTCTTTGATCTTTTTTTTCGGTTTAGCTTTAGTAGGAGAAACTTGTGCCTAACAACAACAATGCAGTGTGGCCAAGTTTTCAGGTAATTTGTTCAAAGTAGAAAAGCAACGAACAAGGGTGTAGGAAAAAAACTTCAACAGGATCTGATGCTGCAGCATAGAAAGGTTTCTATTTGTTTAAATTGGTTTTGGGGTCGTCAATAAATAGATCCCCAATCTTTCAGGAATTGTGCAGTCTGTGGGTGTTTCATCTGTAACATGTGATGTGGAAATAGTCTGTCTTGGTTTGTACAAAAGATGAGTGGTTAATTTTAATAGCAGCAATCATAAATGAGTGGTCATTTAAAATTAAATGAAAATTTAAATGAAAAATTATTTTGAACTAAGCTTATTTCAATTAATCATCCTTTTGAAAAATACTTGTGTTTTTAGCTAGCTATCAAATCCTTATAGTAATTTCTGGGAAAAAACTCTCTAATATTTATTTTTAATGGTACATAATTGTCTTTCAAGAGACTTGGTTGTTAGGGTTATTTAGCAATATTTGCAATAAGAAATTTCTTCCTGGCAAATTCAAAACATTTCCAAAGAAGAGAGACCCACGTGCTTGTCAGTGCTGTAGCCCTCTACCATTTGGATTTGAGGACTTTTGGGGAAGGTTGTAGGGGAAGAGAATTAAAAGGAAAATGTCAGAAATGCTCCTGATACTTTTGTGGATCATTAGAAAAATTAACTGTCGCTCTCCAGCGTTTGGAGCCAGGCGCTCGGGTCCTGCTCTCTCGGCACTCAGAGATCTGCACTAACGAGCCTGATGCGTGCTGACACCTAGCAGACCTCATTCCTTCACTTCCAAAATCTCAAAGGGAAAAAGCTGCAGAAGTCCACAGGGAGCTGCCACAGAATCACAGTGTTTGGGGGGCAGGTGAGGAATATCCTGTATGGGATTCTGTAATTTTGGATGCTAAAGTCGTACCTGCGTTTCAGTGAATATCAAAAATCACTCGTGTCGTGTGTGTGAGGTCTAAACACCAGTAAAACTGGTGAAATTGAAGATTTGTAATATCTGATACTTTGTTCTGCTTTTCCTTGTGTAATTCCAGCACTTTATTTGGATAGGGAGCAGATGCTGGGAGAAGTGTCTCTGTGTGCCTTCCCTAGCCAGGAGTTTTTCTGGGCAGCCGTTCTCAGGCTAGAACATGATTCAAGGAGAGAAATGTCTTTGGTAAGGAATATTCTGATATCAGCCATTGGTCCATGCAAGCTGCATGAAACTGTGATTTTACTAATTAGATGGACTGTGTAATTTCCCATTTTTTAAAAAAGTCTGCAAAGCAGTCGTGAAAGGGTCCAGGGAAAAGGGAGGGAGTGTGTGAAAGCAGCTGCAAAAAAAAAAAAAGTCTTTAACATCCATGTAATTTATAAAGTCCTTAATTGGAACCTATTAAGTGAAAAACCTCAAGATCAAAATATTTCATTACTGTCATGATAACAGTAGGGATGGAAAGCAAGGAATGAGAACACTGGTCTGGATGCTGTTTCTCCTAAGTAGTTTCTATATTTTCTAACTTAAAAAGTTGTAATACCTTTTTACACTTGTTGGCAGAACAGCAGCTCAGAGTGATTTTGTCCCTTTATTATTTCTTAAACCTTATGCTGCAGAAAGCAAAGTCTTTCTGGATGTGATTGTGCTTAAAGCTAGCTGCAATATTTAGGGGAAACAACCAAAAATTCCAGTCACAGCTGTGTATATAATTACGTTTCTGAACTGGAAGTAGAACTGGGAAGAACATGGGTTGGTCTGAAATCACGTTTCATTTTTCTTGTGTTTCCTTCCCAAATGTTTTAGCGCTTTGTTGTGTTTAGTGTTGCAGTGCTTTTCCTGTTGCAACAAAACCAAAAATCCTAAAACAAATAGACAAGAAAAAAAAAAAAAGAAAAAAAACTATATTTTGCATTTGATGAAAACCCTAAGCTAAATGAAAGGCATTGTTGCATTATTGTTTCCAATCTCAATTATGATCCTTAAATTTGGTTAGTTTTAAAATGAAAAAAGATGGTAGTGTCCTCCACTGCCACTGATTTCTCTGAAAATGAGAGGAGTCTGATCATTGGATATCAAAGCACTTCTTCATTGTTCAGTCAGCCAGGAATTCTGTCTACAGGTAAAATGATGTTGGATTAAATCTTAATTCTCTAGAAAGATTTCTGGACACTGAACAGAAAACTGTCAGCAGCTAGGGTGCTTTCAAGCACTTGTAGTGCCCAGATATTTCATCAGCAGAGCTGCTGCTGGAGAGCTGGGAAGGAGGAAAAAGCACTCTGATAAAAGCCAAGAGCTGCCTTTCTAATTAGACTAGAGAAGACCTAAAAGTGCAGGAGAAACAAAAATTAAAAAGATGAATTTTTCTTATGATTATCTAAAGGTGGTGTTCTCCCAGGGAATTCCACATCTCATTAATAATATCTCCCTGCTTCTGGAGATGGCCAACAACCTTGTTTCCTGTGGGGTGGGTGGGCACAGCCCCACCAGAGCAGGTCTGGGAGCAGGAGGAATTCCTGTGGCTGGAATTGGGTGGCTGTGGGTGGAAACTGAGCATCTCCCCTCTGCAGTGTGGGCCCTCTGGGAGCTGCAGCCTGCTGCTCCCCTTGGGTTCACTGGAGGTGGTTATTGGCTCTATAAGGTGTGGCTTTGAGGATTTCTGTTTTCAGCCTCTTCATTGAAACCCACTGAACCGTGCTCTCTTGTCTTTCATTTATGTTTTTATTATGCTTCCATGCAAGGTTTTGTCATAAAGTGTAGTTGCCAGGAGGCAAGCTGTAGATGAAGAATGCTCTGGTTGCTTTACTTGAATAGCAGAGTATGTGTAGAATTCCAGAATTTAATAGAGTGCTGAGTATTTAGGTGAGTTTTGAGTGTTGTGAGCGCTCTGGGGAGGGAGCTGTGCTGCTGGGTGAGCAGAGCCTCACACCGTGGTGCCAAGCTCTCCTGGAGTCTGGAAAAGCCCTGGGATGCAAAGCCCAGCCCACCACTTTGGTGTGTCAGAGCCCAGTGGGTTTGATTTTCCACAAAGGGTCTCACAGGTACAGGTTTTCCAATGGAAGTCTGCCTTCTTCATAAAAACCTCAGTCTGTGCATAGGGACCACCCCACAGCCCCATCTCCCTCCTGCCCTGCACACACCTCTGGCATTGAGACTGGCAAATTTATCCACAAAAGATGGGCTCCCTTCCACAGGGAATTGTTCTCATACAAGTGAGCTGCCCTACAGAACCATGGTGAGGCTGTGGAGTGGAGGCAGCTCTGCTCTCCTCTGCAGAAGTTCTGCCTCAGCCTGACATGGATTCAGCTCTAGTTTTTGGGTCACCCTGTTGTGGGTTGTGTACTCTGGTCTTCACTATTTTGTTTTGGAATTATGACACGCACTTGGAAACCTCGAGGCAACACTAGCTGACAGGCAGTTTCTTTACTGATAAAATTGAGGGTGTATTCAGACTGGGAGTCAGCTAGATAACCAATGTAATTTTATGCATTAATTAATTATATACATTAATTTTGAGTCTGTAAACACCAAAAGCTAGCAATGGTCTGATTTAAGCTTCTGGCCTGGGTCTATCTTCTTTAAAACTTCTGATTGTAAAGATCTTTGTGATGTCCCTGCAGCTTAGGAGCTATCAGGAGCCAAGGCTTCCAGCACCAGCTTCCAAGAAAACCTGTTCTTTTTAGAGCTGAACTTTTGGAAGTATATTTGAGGAAATAGGGAAGAGAACAATACGGTTCTCTTTGAATGAAGTGGGGAACTCTGTAGCATGTAAAGAACCTGGCAGGGATCCATGAAAATTACCATCAGAGATAAAAGGGATCTAACCATTGCTATGCTGGGAGAGTGCAGTGAAAGCCTGATGTTGGGCTTTTGGCAGGTCTAGGCATAAGACAAACACTTACTGATGCATAGCCCAGGCAGACCTGGCATCTTCTCCTCTGGAGCTGCTCTGCCAGCTGCCTCAGCCATAAACGGGATCCCACAAACATGTACAGTCAAGGATGAACAATGGGAAAGGTGAAATCTATTCCAGGGGTTCAGAAAGAAGAGTGGGACTGGGAAGCCTTGCTTTTAATGCCAATTTGGCTTTTCTGCATCAGAGCTACAGTGGAATGAATGGTCTTGGACATGTAGAAAACTGGAGATGCTGGGTGTTGTCTGTCCATGCCATCAGTGAGTAACCACATAAACTCAGCTCAAATCACTGACCCTGCCCATGAGACCTGAGCTCAGGCTGGCTGCCCGAGAATGTGGGGGTCCCTGGCTGTGTCTGCCTCACCAGAGGGACAATGAGGGAGAGTGAAGGCTCACGTGAAGGTGCTGATGGTGCCCAGTGGGCACCTGGGGCTGTGCAGAACTTGTGGTGCATTGGCTTGGCCTCAAAGGACAGATGTGCACTGGTGGTGACCATAGGGAAGCACTTACCTTGATCCCTGAGTACTCACTAGTTATAAACTCAGAGGTGCTGTAGTAATTAATCTGAAATACCTCCAGCAACACTTTAAACATGAAAAGTGTCACCTCAAATTTATTGTAAAATGAGGTGACAAATCATTTGAGCAAATGTTGAGTACCTGTCATAAGACATCCTCTCATAAGAGTGAGAATCTTCTAATAATCATTAGCAGCTTATTTGCATGGAGTTTTCCTGCATTTGATGTGAAATCTTGTTTGGCTGGATGCAAGGAAGGCTAAGTATGTGCTGAAAGCCAGTAATTTGATTATCTACACTCTTTCTGTCTAGTTATATGATCCTTGCAAAGTCCTTTATTAAACCCCTTTTAGAAAGAGTTGCTAAACCTTGGTGGAATGCCAACCATGCTAATACAATCTGGCCAGTGAAGAGTAGGTGCTTATTGAACAGAAAACTTTAATCTTGTTAAGACTGGATACAAGAGGAAATGGTAATAACTGGGTTGTGCTGAAACTGTCGCTCAGACAATGAAGGTGGCACCTAGGCTGTGGTGTGGACACACCTGTCCTTTTTCATACTGAAAAACTCTTCTTTCATGTAGGATAATCCTAATGGATAGGATTCCAGGAGAGCTTTTCACAGGTCATAATTATCCTCCATGCCAGCAGTTCCTCAATAGGCTTCTTGGTCATTTCATTTGCGTGCTCTGTAGCTACCATTTGTTTCTTCCAAGGGGAGAGATTCCTTTGAGGCAAGATTGGTTAGCAGTTTCTGTCTTTCAAAAACAATTTTTAGAGCATCGATAGATGCTGTGGAAAGTCGTAGACAGCAATAAAATGATATCTAAAATAAGATGTGCTCTTGGCATTTTGTCTGTACGTGTTAGGGTGCGATTGAGGAGGCCGTGTAATTTGGAGGCATTAGTGGAAGCTGGGCAGTGATCTGCCATAGCACATGGAAAAGAGTCCCCTGTAGGGAACCCTCAGTCCCAAATGTAAGAGGTATGGATGGGGACATGCATTTCCAGAGCTGGGCCACATTCCTTCTAGGGCCATAAGCTGCTTATGGAAACACTGGAAAGCCACACTGAAATAGCCAGGCTGAGAATGGCTGAAAGCTATGGGTGCTTTCAGTGAAAGGTTTAATTAGGATGGGGAATTTGGGCCAAGTAACAGCACAACAATGCTGAGAGAAACTAGGAGACCTGTTCTGCTGTGAGTTTAGTTAAAGACTGAGTCAGGGCAAATACTGCAGCCTGAAGAGCTGCGTGCAGGAGGGGACTCTGTGAATGAATGTCCAGCATGGCCAGCTCACTGAGCTCACTGAGTCTGGGTATCTACACTCTCTGTCACTGCCCTAACACAACCCTGAGAGCCATTTGTGCCCAACACCAGCAGCATCAGAGGGGAGGAACCCATTGAGAGAGAAGGGACTCGCCTCCCCATGCAATGTGACAATGGTCACAAGGGGGACAGAGGTGACCCCAGGTCATCCCTTGACTTCAGCCAACCTCCAGCCTCATGTGGTTCATTCTGTTTTGGAAAAGACCACGGTAATGTTACAGCCCTCTCTGCTCTTTTTGGGGGATGTGTATTGTTTCTGTGTCAGTCACAAGATCCAGTGACCATTGGAGTTGATGTGGCTCTGCATTTTCTCTTCCAGGAATGAGCGGCTGACATTCATGACAAGGTCATGTCTGAGCATAGACTGATTAAATCTCATAATTATTATAAGCAGTATTAGAAGTAAGGCTCTTATTTAGTGGTAAAAATTAGCTTTCTCCTTGGAATGAGGAAAGAAGAAATACTCATCATTGTTTCTATATACCATTAAGCAGAATATTTGATAGAAACCCAGTTGTGAAATTAGACTCTGTCAGTACCTTTTCTGGTCTCATTTTACAATTATGTGCATTGACATCTGTTATTGCTAATTACTTCTCCAAACTTCAGCAATGATCTCTTGCACTTCCTGTAAAAAATGCTGAAAGCTTTTAACAAACAAATTAATTATGTATAGTCTTTGATGCAAATTAGCCCAATTAGTTGTAGCATTGATACCTTCTTCATGTAAAAAGAAAAAAGAGAAAGAATGATCATATACATATTTATAAGTACCTTTTTGACAGATGATGGTAGGTCATGATGAGGAATTCGTTTAGATTTATGGAATGACTTTTTAAAAATGACAAACGAAAGTAACAGTCGTGTGAAAATGTGTTGACTTCACAAAATATGTTGCATATTTAAAGGTGGTTCTTGCTGGGAGAATCAGAGTAAAGTGATTGTTATTCTTCAGTCTAAGTGACACCTTGAGTAAACAGAATAGTGTTTCACTGTGTGGCACTAACTTGTAATGGATATTATTGATCAAATGGGGTTTTTTCAGTATTTCATCCTAACTGTATTTGAACTTCACCCTTTTGGGGTGGAAATGGTCTACAACAAAATGGCTTGAAATTTGACTAACAAAATCTGTGATTTTGTTAGGAGAGGGGGGATGACCATGTCAGCCAACAGGACACTTTCTGGCCCCTCAAACACCAATCTGCCTGGCTTTTCCTTTCAGTAAATTCACCTTGCACCCATGGACCAGGTCAGCCCTTCCCAGGAAGAACTTGTTCAATCCACACACGTTCCTGTGAGGTTCAGTCGCTCCCTTATGGCTTTCCCCTTGAGCACATGCAACTTATTGACTGAATCCAAAGGGTTTTTTTTTTCTTCCCTTTTGATTGTTTCCTTTGTTTTGTTGCATGTTGAGGAATGTGAATGACAAATTTTCTGTGGTTGTCTTTTGAGGGTTGGTCATTGTCGAGAGCGGGTGTGGCAATAGTGACTGCTGGAATGTCTTGGGAACTTAATTCCCCTTCTGACTACTCTGCCCAGGTATTTCATTAATTCCTACCAGGGCACCCTGTGGAGAGTCACAAAACTGGGACTGCAACCTTTATGAAATGCCAGATCCAGGAAATAACTGGTTTGCTTTCAATCTGCAGCTTCCAAAAATTACAGCATCAACCACGTGCTACAGAGGGGCACTTTTTGCATATATCATTTCTGAGATTACATTTTCCAGCCATAGAGCTCTTTGAAATCAGCCATAACTTCTGTTTGAATATGTCAAAGAAAGAGAAAAAAGTCATGCTTTGTTTGAATAGTTTTTCCCTAATGGGACAGAGTAAAAAAACTGTGTTTGCATGTTTTGTAACTCCAAGGCAAAACTCTTTCTCTAAGAGTGTTTCAGCAGAGGGATGGGAGGGAAATTGCACTCCACACTTTTGGTTTTCAAAACTCCAGTGTTTGCGGTTTTCTCACAACTGTAAATCAAGTTGTAGCTTTTGTGATTTTTGTGAAAAAATAGGAATATCATTTGAGAAACTACTTTTTATATTGAGATATTTCAGTGAGAGAAATGTTTGACAGAAATGCCTGGCTGGGGACAGTGTGAACTTAACCACAGAGAGATGCTACAGAAACTGGCTGTGGTAATATGGGGAAACAGCATTTACTTCATGGTGTTCCTTACAAAGATGAGGCATTGCAAATTTTCCACTCTCTAGAAGGAAAAAAACCCCCCAAAAGCTCATTGGGATGGATATCAATATTTGCTTTTTCACCCCACTGAGATATTGTGAAATTTTGTTTTCAGTTTTGTAACCAGCAAAACTTTGCTCTAATAAGCAGAAATGGAAAGTCAAGTCTAGTGTCAGGTATTTCAAAAAGACCAGTTTGGGAAGGGAGAGTTACAGGTTTGTACTCTTCTGGTTTTTATTAGGTTACCAAGTCCAATAAAAATAAAATAAACCAAACTGAGTGCAGTCACCTGTGCCATGCAGGTGTGCAGGCAGAGAATGTGAGTCACTTGGGCCCCCACTGGGTTTGTGTGAGGGATCTGTGGATATGATGAAGGGATATTTTAAAACCAAGAGGTGCTGGCCTTAAAATTCCCAGTGTTTTTACAGATGGGACCAGGCAGGGATCTTCCTTCTGCAGCAGATTTTGCCAGACCAAGGGGTGTGTGACACACCTGGGAAGCAGAGCAAGCTCCAGCCTTTGCCTGTGGTTTGTCCTGGTCCAGACTCCATCCTGTCCTTTATTCAGTCTCTGTCAGTAAGTGACTGAGCATCCAGACCAGGGGCAGCCTCAGAGCTCCCAGATTCCCATCTGGAGGTGGCGGCTTTGCCAGAAAATTTGCAGGAACATCACACCTTCTGCTGGGCAAATTCCTTAGGATTGAGGCATCAGCTGGGATGTGTAGTTCAGGGCAGGCAGTCCGGTACTAATCACAAATACAGACACTGAGGGGCTGGGGGGAGCGAGCTGAGCCCTGAATTCTGGTTCTGTTCATCCTGGGTCCAGGTCCCAACAGAGAGCCCAAAGGCCCCAAGTCCTCAGCCTGTGCCCTGACTGCAAACCCAGTTTCTTTTCTCCCCAGTTGCATTGTTTCCTCTTGGAATTCTGCCTCATGTTTTCCTAATTATTCCACTGCAATACTCAACCCAATAGTTGCATGAGGAAGCTGATCATAACGATTTAAACACTTCTACAAAAGACAGATTAGCAGATTAGTGACTGCTCTGGAAAATGTGCAGCAGTGCTTGAAAATTAATCCTGCTCTTAATGCAGGGAAAAAACAAGCAGGTCTGTTATTAGTGTTTCCTATTTAAAATACACGTCAATTTCTGATTTTAAAATTGCAAATGCTGTAAGAATATGGTGAAGTATGTGTTCTGAAGAAACCTCTTGAGGTTTCCTTTAGCTAATTATTTACAGTATGAAGATCTGGCATAACAGGTACAGGCATCCTGGCGATTATGTATGAATATAATCATGGCCTGTCAGATGTTTTTAATTAAGCTTTCCCCAGTCTGAGTGCTCTGAATGGTGATGAGCATTAACATCCTTCAGCAGAGCAGTGCACAACTTCCTTGCAGACTGTGACCATGTGCTGTGCTCAGTGTTAAGCTTTGAAGTCTGGATTTAGTTTGAAGCTGGGTGAAGTCAGGTCCTGTGTTTGTGCCTTGGTGATTCCTGCTCCCAGCTTTAAGCTTCTATCTGACTGTAGACTAAACTGGGTGTAAGGAGCTTTTCTGCAGCCAACATCTCATGGAGGGAGCTAAAAAAGAGCCTGGATACATTCCCAAATATTCTCCTTCATCAGGTTCTGCAAGGTGAACTCCTCCAGTGCCAACTCCTGTCCCTTCCTTGCTCTCAGGAGTGCTGCACCAGTGACTGACCTGGTGGAGGGGTTACATGGAAGTGGAAATAATGTGGAAAACTGAGTGATAGGCTTGATGAAGACACAAGGTACAGGACAGTGATTTTTGTCCTCTGTCCAGTAGTGATGAGGCCACATCTGGAGAGCAGTGTCACATCCAGGGATCCCCAGTGCAGGGAAGACTTTGGCAAACCAGAGCAAGGCTCAGAGGCTGCTCCTGCTTTGAGCAGGAGGTTGGACCAGATGAAATCCAGAGATCCCTTCCAGACTCAGTTGCTCTATAGTCCTGTTCTAATGCCCTCTCATGAGGGGTGAGGGTATTACTTTTCATAAATAATTCTGTTTCTTAGTGTGCTTAGAGCTGAGAGCACTCAGACTGTGTTGGAGTTTTTCTGTCTCCTCAAAGCAATTTATTGGTGTCTCATATCAACATACTGTGAGGAAATATGTTGTTGTTTTTATGGTGATTCAGGATGGCATCTGAACACAGGTACAGAGAGGCTTTCTGCATGCCCATGAAGAGAGATTAAAACTTTATAGCATTGTTGCTTTTACTATATAATCAATTGGCTATTGCTGTATGAGCAAGAATTTTGTCCTACAAAAGGACTGTGGGAAGTGACTCCTTGATCTGACTAAAAGTTCTATATGTTCAAAACCAAAAGTATGGTTTAACACCTAGGAAAACTGTCCTAGGACATGAAATATATTAGAGTGGTGTCTCTTGCTCAAGGATGTGGTGGAGGGCCATTTCTTTTATTTCCCCCCACCCCCCCCCAAAAAAAAAAATTCACCTCAAGAGTAGAATACAGGTCTGATCACAGCCTTTCCAGCTGGAGGGTAAACCCTCAGCAGAAGTGCATCACAATAACTAAACCAAGCAGTTTGTTTTCTCCAGTTGACTCTCAAAGACCATTTACTCCATGGACCTGCTTCCCCTGCTCCCTTAGGGGCCACCAGCCACAATCACAGTGCCCTGGGTGAAGGTATTTATTAAGGAAGTTGTTCTGAGAGGAGAGGGCTCAGCTGACCTGCAATGTGGAGTTTTTAATTTCTTTCAATCTTCCATAATCTGGGATCTAACCAGATCCAGACCCACAGAGCTGTACAAACCTACAGAGTGTGCTGGTGCCCCTGGAGCTCTCCTGTGCATCCAATCCAGTGTGTCCTCTTTGTTTTCATTTTGCTTTTTCTTTTTCCTCCCCGCTCTTTTTTTCTCTTTTTTTTTTTTCTTTTTTCCAGAAGAGTTGGGGAGGGGGTTGTGTGTCCTGCTTTTTAAAGAGGGAAACTTCTGGCCATCTGCATGTAAAACAGGTTGTTGCTTGCATGAATATCTATGCGTGGTCATTTAGGAATGCTCATGCATTTCCCTGTTTTGTGTACAAAACTCTGTGAATTGCATGCAATTTAGGGCAGAGAGTGCAATCCTAAAGTATTACTCCACAAAGTACAGCAGCTCAGCTTTTGTCAAAAAATGAGCTATGTAAATAAAGGTAATACTGGCAGAGATGATGAAATTAAGATTAGCAAATAATGAGTAAAATTATTTACTTGACTACAAAGAGAAGCTGGATGAAAATCTTATCTGGGAAACAAATGTAAATCCTCAGATTCCATTAGAGATACGTTAGGGATTGGTGACAGCTCCCAGTCCAATCCATTAAATATCCATATTAGCCCTGAAAGGGCTGCATTACAAAGATTCTGTGTAGGGCTGGCTACACTGAGTCCTCGCTGGTACAATAAAAAATCTATTACTTAACCACTTCCTGCAATCATCATCTGCGACTGTAACTGTTTGAAATTAGCTGAACAGGATCCTCTTTTTTGTTAATTTGCTTATGATTATAACTGAGGGAAAACCATCCTTTTTAAAAACGAGTTAGTTTTCAACTTCAGGCAAAAACCTTCCCATTATCCAAATGAAAGAGCAGAGATAAAATATTTTCTATTTTATTCGGTATCAGCTTCTTAAGTATTTAAATTTTTTTTAACAAATGCTTAAAAACATAAGTCATGCAAACTTGTGATTATGTGCTTACATAGTGATTTGTAATGTCAATTTTTTTGGAAATTATTATTTGCATTCTTGATAAAGTAAATGCTGTCTGTTATAATACCTGTTTCTGCTATATGGAAATCACAGTGCTTAAACAAACTGCATTATGAAAAACATGTGTTTTGAGAACCTGTTCTCTAAAGATATTTAATTTCCATTTAGAACACTAGCTTTAAAATTAATGACTCTGCTTCAAAATGCAAATTCCCCTTCTCTATTTCAAGCAGACAAACTGAAGTTCACTGACTCCTGAAATATCGTCGCTTTGTCCCAAGAAAGCGCTGTCTTTTTAAATCTCAGCTCTAATTCCTCTTTGATTTTGCATCAACACCTTAATGGGGAAAAAATTCGCCACAAATCAGCATCTGATTAGCCCAAATCATCCCCTCTTAATCCCCCTCTGAAAAAAAAAAAAAAGCCATTTGCAAAGTACTGTTGTGCGCTGATGTAGCATCTTTGTAAATTTAAAAAACCCAGGTGTATTGATGAAAATACATAGAACATTTTAATTAAAACTCATAAAATTGTTGGACATCTGCTCCAAATCGTTCAACATTTTAGTGGTTAACAGATTTTGTGCACCTAGATAATGAATTACTCGTTATTATTGGCATAAATAGTAGCTGTGGGGCTTTTTATAGCAAGATCAGAAGCCTCTTTGTGCGAGCTCTGGCTTACTTTATAGTCTTTTGGCAGATGCCTATTAGAACCAATAAGTTTAGCTAAAAAAAGGGAGGCAGAGTTAAACACAGGAAACAAGAGTTGAATGTCCGCCAATAAAAATGATCACAAATCAGGGCTGCTGATGTCATAACCCTTGAGGTCAGAGGTTGGGCGCGGAATAAATGGCTCTGAAAGGGGCAGCCTGTCTGGAGGGCTGAGCTGTTGTTGGCAGGCAGGCACGGCCATGAGTAAATGGCAGGCACAATGCTGCCACTGGGCCTCATTAGCAGCCGGGCCCGGTGAAGAGAAGTGTTTGATGAGTCCTACACGTCCCACTGTGGCACTGTGTGATGTAAATGGAATAATTACTATGATCTAATGGGCGTCTCTTTTGCATGCGGGCCCCCGGTGAATGAAGCCCCTCTTTTATGGCATTCAGCCCGGGTTGTGTAAACTGTGGGGTGCCACTGGGGATGGAGCGGCGGCAGGTCCCGCCGACCCGCTCGCATTCACCCTCAATAGAAAGGGAAGGCCAAGTAATTTACTCCGCTGCCTTTCACCATGAGAGTGGCAGATTGAAGGTCACACTCGATTTGGCAGGACTTGAGTCGCTCTCTGTGCTGACGCCGAGCGAGACAGATGCAACATCTCCCCGCTTTGGGGACTTTTGGGGACGAGCCCGTTGAATGGCGTGCGCGCGCTGCGCCCAGCCAGACAATGCGCCGCGGGACATCCCGCTTTTCGGGGAGCAAACCCCCTGGGTTGGAACTCTCTGCCCCGTTTTTCGTTAGCTTCACGTGTCTGAGCACACCCCGCTCTGCTCAGGGTGGCGGTGGCTCTCGAGGTCTCGCTGGGCTGGGTGGAAACCCCGATTCAGCTGGTAACAAACAGCCCATTGTTGTCTCTATATAGATCATTAAAAGTCTGAATTAAAATAATTGCATCTTGTGTAGACATACTGCTTTTCCTGTCTGAAAAGATGTGACAATGTCTCTGCCTAAAATTTGTTAGGAATGTCCTGGTAATGATATTATATCGAGTGTGTGATGCTCCATGCTCCCTCTGAATCCAGGCTGCTGCAGTCCTGACATAACAAGATTTCGTTGTGGCTGATTTCAGATGTCTATATTAACAATCAGCATCATTTCCTTATTAATTACATGGTTTGTGCATCCATATGGCTTAAATTAAATTTCTCAGACCTTTTTTTTTTTTTTAAGTGGGATAGTGTTTTTCACAAACTCACTCACTCCAGAAATGTTTTGTGCATTTTTCCCCAGCAATTCCCCGTGGGCATGCTTTTTAGGGAGCTTTAGACCAACTTTTATTTTTGATGTTTGCTTTTATTATATGCTCCATGCATGGCTAATGGAGGCCAAACCATGGACACATAGAAGTCAATGGAAAAACTCTCAATGACTTCAGTGGGACCAGGATTAAAGTGTGTGGTCTACACAAAATTCAGTGGAATCCAGTCTCTTGGAAAATATTTTTCCATGGGATACTTTATAAGGTCATTTTAATTACGACCTGTACAGTATTTC
Source organism: Pyrgilauda ruficollis (assembly GCF_017590135.1). Lineage (NCBI taxonomy): Eukaryota > Metazoa > Chordata > Aves > Passeriformes > Passeridae > Pyrgilauda > Pyrgilauda ruficollis. The sequence continues at coordinate 3,845,917 of NW_024526044.1, read as the reverse complement.
TGTTGTTTGCGGTCACACGGAATCCTCACTCATCATTTGTGAAGACAACACAATCTTTCCTTTAGGCAACATTTTTTATTTTTAAAGAAGGAATAGATTGTGGATACTTGGGAAGGTCAAATCTAGGTCAGCATCAGTGCTCTAAGCAGTACTCTAAACACATGTTTACATCATTTGGAACCCATTATTCATGGTTTTATATTACTTATTGTGAAATAATGCATCAACAGTTTTGCTTTGTTTTGTATTTAACTGGTAATATTTGAGTGTTAAACTCCACATCAGCGGAGTGTGGGAGAAACAAACATGTACAATTACTAGACAAAATAGATTGGAAGTTGATGATCTTCTGTTGCCTGTGGAATCATGGAAGCAGTGATGTGGTTTTCTTGGCTACTTCAAAGGAATCCACAAAAAAAAGCACCTACTAAAAGCAAAAGCTATTGTCAGGAACTGTAAATTTTCTGTACCTGGGTCTGTGTGCTTGCGTCTTTCTAACAGTTTAGAAAATTGTTTGGGGTCCACATATCGAAGAAGTCTGGAGACCCCTGATGCAGTACCTTTCCGTGTGTTATGGATTATTTGCCATCTTTTTATGGTTCCTTTGCTTCTTTGGCTCAATCTGAATTAACCTGACAGCAACCATCCAAACCTGCCCAGGGCTAGGTGAGTGCCCTGAAAAACAGTAACTGTGCTTTCCTTAGCAGTGCCAAGTGTCTGACACAGGTTTCACATTTCCCAGCTGCAAACAGAGCCAGCCAGGGAGGTGGCAGGAGGCTCAGCACATCACACTCTGCACTTGCTCATCCTCAGCGCTCAGGAGTCACCAAATCCATGGATTTCCCTTCTGCCTCACACCAGGCTTTGCCCTTCCTTTGGCCCCACGGAGTCAACGGGGTTTTGTCCTTGGGACACGGAGCCCTGGGCAGGTCAAATAGGATTTTCTGACACCCTGCAAGTGCAAGGGGAGCAGAGGATGTGAGGCAGAGCTCACAGGCTCTTCCTTTGCAGGGTTGGGGTGTGCCTGGCTGCAGCCTCCCGCTGTCAGTGTCCCCTGGGCTGTCCCCAGGCTGTGTCACCCGGGCTGTGTCACCCGGGCTGTCCCCAGGCTGGCTTTGCCCTCTGTGGCTCCAGCGCATCCATAAAACAGGGGAACATCACACTGACCCCCATGTAAACTCACCCCCTGCTTCTGGTGCCTCCCATTCGCGGCTGTCCCCTGTCCAGCCAGCAGGACACAAGGAATGTCACACCTTGGTCTGAGGCACCCTTGTGTGGCCAGAGCTGGCAGCTCCGGGTTTCCCTGAGCGCAGCGAGCAGGATTTGTGCCAGGAAGTTCAAAGCTCATAGAAATGAAAGACAGTCTCGACCAGATTCCCCGAGTTGCTCAACGCTCAGCAGTTCCCTTGCTGAGTCTGCACCTGAATAAGTGGCTTGATTTTTAAAGTTATTTGCCAGGCTGGAACTCTCACTGCTCCTCATGATAAATAAAGTTCCAGAGGGAGTTGCTGTCTATGAAGTACCTGGGAAACCTTCCCTGTTATACATACTGTTATTAGAATTATTATTCTTTTATTTGTTAAAGCTGTTATTTGTTCCTATAAATATTCTGTGGTAAATTAATCCCACTTCAGAAGATGAAGCAGGTTTGGCTCGGTCATCTAATATACCTGAAGGTAAATATTGCTGATAGAAATCTGTCAGAGGCAGGAAAACACAAAAGCCAGTTCAGAGTTTCAAGTATCTTTCGGTCAGTATCGATCCTCCTGAGTCTGATTTTTTACTATTTCTTGCTTTTTGGGAGCACGGCAGCAGAAAAACAATTACGAATCCCATCCCCCGCCACCGATCCCCTGAAAAAAAAAAAAAAAAAAAAAAAGGTTAAATTTAAATAATCATTTCGAGCGCTGTTCCTGTTGTAGGTGGGGTTTGGAATGCAGAGTACAACAGACCCTCGCATTTTTCACTGATTATCTTTAATTACTTGTGAGGGCTGAGCAGCTCGCATTACCCCCAGGCACCGCAGACTGACAAGGAATCTTCTTTCAAGCCTTTTATAGAGCATCGCATTATCGAGCAACTAACAGAGCAAAACTGACACGAAAAGAAAGTTCATTATTACTTTCATTATTGTCAAAAGAGTTTTATTTACTTCTGAAGCCCTACTTTTAGGCACACTTTCCACTCGGAAAGTGTTGCCACTGTGGGGCTTTCTCCCCTGCCCTGGAGGAGGCTCCTTGTGATTTTTCAAAGTACCTGCACCTCTAATTTGAAGTCTTGGGGGTATTCCTTTAGCTAGACTTTCAGCGGGATAAGGAAAACGGGAAATTTTCTGTGCTAGGAGGGTTTTTTTCACTTTTTTATTCTCGTTCTGTATGGGTTTTCAGAGGATGGGAGCTGCAACTCACACGGAGAGCTCTGCTGCTCCTGTGGCTGTCACAGGTCCCTCAGAGGACGGCAGCAGGACACGGGGTGACAGATCTGTGCCAAAGTGTCACCTTCGGGCGCTTAAAATCCCTTAAAATCTGATGTGAACCTTCTTTGCTGGGCTTAACAAAGCACGGGACAAATGTGTCGTGGGTGGTGGGAAGAGTGGAGGTTTAATCTCCAAAAAGCATCCCCAGTGCCTGAATTTTAGCACATTTGCCTCGATGAACTTCCAGCTGTGATTTAATTGCACAAAATCCTTACGAAGCACAGTGAGGAACTGAGAGGACATAAAGGGTTATCAAAAAGTTGGAGTCTGAGGAGGATGAGCCAAGGGCATGTCCCTTTTTCTCTGAGCCTAAGGGATCACCTGCATCCTGAAATTCAGCTGGGGTTGCTAACCACAGCTTATAGTGTGAGAGATGAGTGCTGGGACTGCTGCTTCTGACAAAACACTGCTCCATCCACCCCCTGGATTACCTCACCAGACTGCCTGCATGCGCCACTACATGGAAAAATCCAAACCCAGAGTCTTCTCTTGGATGCTGGGAATTTGAATCAATGCTTTGTGCTTCATTATTGCAGGATAAAAGCTGCCCAGTGTTCCCAGAGAGCAGAGGGAGCTGTGTCAAGTCTCAGGTGTAGAGCAGGGGCAGCCGTCAGAACAATTTCATTCCTGAGATTAAAGCTGCAAACACATCTGCAGTTCAGAGCGTGCAATTCCTGCAGTTCTGTGTCTAGGAGAACCCTGAGAGGTATCCAATAACTGCCACTGGGATACCAGCAAGATTGTGCCTTTAACCCCTCCACATTTTAATGTAATTTAAAATGTAATTTAAATTACTAACAAAAATCTAGTGGCCAGAAATTAAGACATTGCTGCTGTATGGGTAATTACTTATTAATCTAAGCGTGTAGTTATCCTTCTTTAGCAGTGCTGGATTCCATATGTAATTTGTTTGACCTATTTGGTTTTAAAACTGAATTTATTTAATTTTTTTTTTTTTTACTGCATCTGTGGGAATGTTAATCGAGCCTTAATAGGCAGATGGAAGTATTTGCAAACCATTTTATTTGTCTCATTTTCAGTACTGTGGTTTATCAAGTAGCTGATGAGTAAATTGAAAAGCCATTCTGTGTATACAGATAATTTTAATCACAGTACAATACTGAACACTTTGGGCAGTGATGTTTTAAAATAATTTGTTGTCTGATAATGAGGTTTGCAGGTAGGAATGATGTAAGTATACCCAGACATAGGTACCATGTCAACAAGCCACGTGTCCTTGTTGTACTTAAGCAGCAGTTTCAACCTCAGCACTCTTTTCAGTGGCTCATTCCTCCTCTATATCTCATCATTTCGTGATTATTTGGGTTTTTTTTTTCATTTCTGCAAAGGCAACCCAGGTAATAAGCAATCAGGTGTACCTGAGGACCTTATAGAAAATATTCTGGAAACATTTTTCAAAAATAAGAGCTTATTGAAACTCCCTGTCTCACAATACTTCTGCCTATTTCTTACCTGAAGGATTGTTTTATTTAAGTCTTTTCTAATCATGGGAAAGACCAACTTAAGAATAAGATTGGGGAAATCTTGTGAAATTGCCAGAAAAGTGGGATTCCTCTCCATATTTATCAGTGGATGCTTTGGAACAAGCATTGTCTATCCCAAGAGAAGGATATAAAGGCAGTGCAAGCATTTCCACCTGACAGCCTGTGAGGTTCTAGGGGCCAGAACAGCAGAATTGGGCACTGGCAGCAATTCCTACACAAACTCAACTCATGCTCCTCTTGGAGCTGCCCAGAAATCCTATCAGTCCAAAATTCCCAGACACCTTTCCTGCAGCTCTTCTATTTGAGAGCAATTTGATCCACAAAGCTGCTCTTGTGTTCCGCTGAATTGTTTTAGGGGTTGTGTTTGGTTTCTGTTTTGGGGAGTTATTTTGTGATAATGGAAAGGCAGAATGGTGCCTCTGACCCAGAGGAGGCTGAAGAAGGATTAGAGGTCACGACAGACAAGCTGTGCCACAGAGCTGCTGCTGGGGGAAGGCAGGATGTATTATGCAAGCTGAGGTGCATCTTATATTAGGATGGAGTCTTGCAATGCCAATATAAATAAAGTGAGTAGGGCTGCCAAAGAAAACAGTCTTCTCCTTTATTAGTCAACCTTTTCAATTCTAATTATTTTTTTTTATATTAAAAAAAAAATAGCTAATGGCCTGTAGCTGTGGGATGGGAAGATAGGGCTGAGATAATGGGAACATCATTATAAAAAGTAAAATGCTGTGTAAAAAGGGAAGATAGTAAAGGTGAAGCATGTTTGGCACTTTACAGCATCCATTAGCTGCGAGCTACTCAGATGGGTCTTGACTGGTTCTCCCAGAAACTTTGGCAACTTTCTCCTTCTCTGTTTTGAGAGAAACAAGTGCCTGTGCTGGGAGAACTGGGCTGGGCTACGAGCACGGGGCTGTCACAACTGCACTGGGAAGGAGGCCTTGAAAATCAGGACTCGGTGGCCTCAGTGTCACCTCAGGCCTTGAAACACTTGCATGGGGACTTCACTACAGGTCAGGAAAATTTGTGTCTGCCTTGGAGCCCACAAACCTCTGGGCTCTGCTGCTGACCTGCTGCCATCCCTGAGTGCAGGAGTGCAGCTGGGCAGCTTGGGAATATCCACGCCAGACATAAACAAGTTAAACTGGATGTTTGAAGCCTTCCTCACATGGCATCAGGGCGCTCCTAGTGGGTTTGTTTGCCTCTTGGGAAAACAGAGAATTTGGCCACATGCAGCTCTGAGCCACAGGACTGCGTTGCTTCCACTTATCCTGGCCCGTCCCTGGCACACTTAAAAGCTGCCCAGCTTAATAACTGTTAATTACCACTGGGCACCAAAGGAAGCTTGGACTGCTCTTTTGTCATGATGTTGCTTCTCCATCTCTTGCCAGTACAGCATCTTCTGAGTAGAAGAAAAGAGAACACGTGTATTTTAAATCCTTTTGTTTTCTGAGCAGCAGAAAATGAAAAATGTATTTGTCCTTGCTGGACACACAGAATAAATCTAGAGGTGTTTATGTCCTCACTGCTACAAAATGGATTTTACTTCTCAAGAAGAGTCTCCCCACGACCCTTCTGCTTGACCTGATGTTTATTCTCAAAGCATTTTTGCCTCTAGCTGTCCCTTGCCTGCTGTGCCCCTCTGTGTCCCCAGCAGCCAGGTAGGCACTACCAGCAGTGACAGCGACACTCTCCAGCCTTCCTGCTCAAGTTTCTGAGTGGCCTTAAATTGTTTTCTGTGTCAGAGTTGCTTAGCCTAAAGAAATTCCCCCTCCAGGAAGGCTACTTCCACATGAGGTGAGGATCATACTCAGCTGAATATTCAGATTTCTTGATGGTTCTATAGGATAAAATTTATTTTTTGTTTCACAAGGGATCCTGCTCATATTGGAAACACCTAGGCATTTCTCTAATGATTTGGCACACTTAAAAAATGAAAAAATAATGCATTGTACAATGCAGTTTATTTTCTGAAAGAAAACATGTGAGACCACTCCAGAGTGTGCAATAAAAAAAAAAAAAAAAAAAGGAACCTAAATAACTGTTACATTCTCAACAGTATAGTCTTGTGAATAACTAGAAGGACCTATTCATTTGCCTCCAAATATATCTCCACTCAAATGATTCTTCTGTTTGGGGGAATCCCTATTAATAGAGACCAAGGAAAATAATGTCCTCTTTGTCTCTTTCTAAGACATGTCCTTATTGTGTTTTGGACAATTGGGTCATTTATGATGATGAGGTAACTTGTTCTGAATCCTGAAAATGTAATTTCAGATGAACTGTGAGTAGTTTTACTAGTTGTTGAAATGTCTTTGCAACCTAATTTACAATTTACAATAGGCAGCATTCTAACTTTGGTCTAAACAGCAGCTTGAGCATCTGTCCTCTTCCTTGGGCAGAAAGAGGATAAAAAGGTTTAAAATAACATGTCATGGCTGTGAGTTCTGCTCTTTTTCAGACATTATGTCCATATATTCATCTTGGGAGAGCAGGGCCAGGTGGCAGAGGGTGAATCCCTGAGCAGAGCAAGGTGCCAGGAGTGTGCAGCAGCTGATGGACAAGCTTCACCTCAGCCAAAAACTGCTCCAAGGACGGCAAACAGCCCAAAACTGATCCTTTGGCTCTTCCAAATCCCACAGCAGCAGCTCCCCATCCATGACAAGTTACTGATTCCCACCTGAGAGCAAAGCTTGCCTCTGTCCTTCCAGTTTCTCTTGGAGAAGTCAAAGATTGGTATTTACAGCAGAAGCCATTACAGAGGGCTCATAAACCTCTCAGGTCTGCAGGTTGTAGCAGGTAATTGAAGTTAAGCACCTGCTTAAGGTTGTGCTGATATGGAGCTCGCTGCCCCTGGAGTTTGTGGGGCAGGAGCTGTGGGATGATGCTCCAGTGGTGCTGTCCTCAGCACAGTCAGCTCCTGTGAGAGGGCTCTGGGCAGTGTCTACAGTTGTTTCTACACAACTCTGTACATTTGTATTGTAAGATATGAAAATAAACCCACGGCCCAGACTGAGCCTTGCTCAGACCCCTTTAATTCACTGAGTCTTATCTGAAAGAAGCAAAGTGGAGCTGTAGCTTCTCACTCAGTTGACACAGGGAGCCAAAGATTTGCATTTGAACGTCAGAGCAGACTTCATTAATTTATTAATTTCAGCCAGTGTCCAGGTGTCCTAGCTTTGCCTTGCTATGGTATATCTTTATTTATTGAATTATACTTGATGTTTTTACAACTGGGCTAGAAAAACTAACAAAACAAGAAAAGGATGCAAGAGTTTGACTCAGCATGGATATTGATGTGGTTTAAGACTCTGTTTAAACTCAGCTCATGTAAACCATTGTGCTGATATAAGTAAGTAAGTTGTAGCCTGCTGCTGCCAACCATTTTCACTGCAATTTACAGCTGTGCTGTAAATTAACTGGTGCAGCTAAACTTCTATAAACTAGGTTAAGTTTATTTCAAGGGTATTTTCACATAAAGCTGTATTGCTTTAATTATCTCTTTTAAAACCACATAATTTTGTTAATCCAGTGTAACTTTTTATATGTAAAGTAGCCTTCAGAAAATTGACGGGGCGCCAAAATCTGCTCTGTCAGGGATTTTGCTTCGCTGCAAGTTTGGAGGAACCTTCTTTACAGTTACATTTATGAGCAGAATTTGGCTTTTTTCTTCTCTTAGAACCTGGAGTAAATAACTCCTTAACTCACTGATTTACTAGGATTGCAGTGTCATGTGAAGAATAAGAACTAGGTTATTATCTAGTCAATAAAACCAGATCTCATTCTCCAAAGAAAAATGCTTTTCCTTATCAGTCTGCTTTTAAAAACCTCAACTAAACAACCAAATGAACTACTTTAAGATTAAAATCTTCAGGCAGGGAGGGTTTCACCCAAGCATAACAAAAGTTTTAGTCTACAAAGCTTTCATTTTACACTTGAGCTCTGTGAATGAAGTTCCATCCCTGGTGCTCTATTTACCCTGTAATTTATTTCCCCTTCTCTACCCAACCAACCATGGCCAGGAAAACACCTCCAAGAGCACCTCCTTTAAGTGAAAACACCAGTTTGGAAGATGGAGTTTTGCTGAGGCAGTTCTGGCTGGAGGAAAACACCCCTGATATTTACAACAGGGGAAAAGTAGGAGGGCTGTTTCTTTAGCTGAGGCAAATCTGGGTATTTCCACTGATCCCATTGGAGTGACAGTGACTCTGCACTGCTTTGAGGCCTGGCCCATTTGTGTCTCTTATCAGTTTTAGCTTAACAGTGCTGGATGGCTGTCTCCATTCTGCTACACTATTTACAAAATGATGGTCATTAACTAGATGATGACTTAATAAATGTGTAAGATAAATTCCTCTTGGCTGGGAAGCAAAGATGGTTGGCAGCTTCTGCTTGCTTAAATTAAAACAAGTTGCTTCGACATTACATTTCCAAACAGGCAAAAACTTGCATTGCCGTTCAGAGTGGTAAAATGAAACCATGACAATATTGCTGCTCGAGTGGGTGGTGCTGGAAATTGTTTTACTTAAAACTTCTCATTTATTTGGGCACAAAATGCAGCAGCCTGTTGCTTTCTGTTCAACATGTGTGAAGGGCTAACATGGCTATCCTGACGTGAGGATTTCCTAAACCTTAGAGTCTGCTGAGGTCCTCATTTGCTGTCTCCATGTATGTAGAGATATGGATTTGGATTAATTGAGTGAATGTTTCCTCTCTGGTTCTCCCTTTCGTTAACTGCTCTCTCTGCAGCCTTTGCACACATGCCAAGTGCTCAGCTTGGAGAGGAGCAATAATGTGGTTAAAAAAAGCAACGCAATTATTTTAAGCATTTTCTCGCTGAAGTTTTTTTCCAGCTGCAGTTAATTTCTGTCTGATTAGTCTGACCTTTCACCCTCCAAGGAAGTAGTTTAGCAAAAGGGATAAGAGTAGGCACAGTATATATGTGTATGTGAGCGTGTGCTGATGTATTCAATCATTGGCTTTACTGGGTTGTGTTCAGCATGGACAAGTTGTGGTATTTCTGCTTGCCTTCAGACGTGCTCAAATTTAACATTGGTGTTTGTAATCATGCATTTTTCTTATTTGATGAATGTGAAATCACAAGAAAGGTTCTACTTTGGTGTTTTTTCCTAAGCCCTAATATAGCAAATCAAAACACTGAAATAGTCTTTTCCTTTCCTTCTGAATTAATTCCTGTACTTTAAATACATCTATTTACTGGTCAGCCATTATAGAATTCAGAGTCTTTGCTTGTGGTTATGAAATAAATATAAGTTTACTGCAACAAAATACAGCCCTGCAGTGTTAACACCACAGGAGAGTGGCAGCTGTGAGGGAAGAGACCCACAGGACCTGGGGTCAGAGGGAAAGCCCTGAGCAAGCAAGGCTTTCCTTGGTGGAGGTAGATCAAGTTAGGGAATGTTTAAACAAACTGTGCCTACAGAAATCCACAGGTCCTGATGGAATGGGCCAATGAGAGCTGAGGAAGCCAGCTGATGTCCTCGTGATGTCACTCTCAAAGATCTCAGAATCACAAACCATATGAAGCTGGAAGGTCATGTGGCTCCTCCTGGAAACTCATGGCAATTCAGGGAGATTCCTGCCTGGCCAGTACTGCTGTTTTTCTCTGTGAAAATGAGCAGCTCAGATGGCTTCTTACAATCTCTGATTTTACTCTATTTTCTTTGAAATGTATCTTTTCTTCAGTCTTGTTGCATGGATTGTGGGTTTTCTCTTCTTGGAAACTTTGGTCAGTGTATATTCCTGTCCAGTTAGAAGCTCCTGATTGTGCTGTATGAAGTGGGAGAATACTATTAAGATGTGGCTCTTTTTGTGATCAGTTTCTACAGCAGGAGAATTGAGCTATGCAAATGTCCTTTACTCCTTTTTTAGTCAGGTGTTTAAAATCTGGAATTTTCTAGATCCTGAGATGTATCCTTCTCAGCGATGCCCTGCAGACAAAAGAGCAGTCAATTATAACTTGCAACAAAAGTGCGTTTTTTTTTTAATCACTCCATCCCAGCTTTTAATTTTGCAATGACCTTTCCATTTGGGAAGCAAGTCACACTTCCCTTGTCACGATGCTCCCTCCATACCTGTGTTCCAGGGCACATGTTGGTGTGTGTTGGTGACTGTCACTGCAGGAAAACAACGTGTGTGACAATCTTGCCCAAAGCACATGAGCAAAGTTTGCATTAGGAACCTGCTTAAATTAAAGCAAAGCTTGGCACACGCAGCAACAGTTCAAAAATCCAGTCTTGTGTTGTCACAAATTCTCTGTCATTAGCTTAACGTTAGTGTGAATTGGGTGTGCTGCCAGGCTTCCTTCTCTTCCTGCAGGGAATTCTGTATCGCTGCTCCTATTACACTGAGAGTCCCCAGCACTGGGAGCTGGTAACACTGGTGCACTTCTGCTTTGCCAGAATGATATGAGCTGCTCACAAAAAAAAGTCTAATTTCAGCATCTGTCAAAGAAATGAAGCTGCTCAACAAAAGAGTTCACTTGATTGCTTTGAAAAAAAATTAAGTGCTGGCTTATGACACACAAGACATAAATTAAATCATAACTAGATCAAGATTACTGACAAGAAGTGATGACAGGTGTTGTGAATATGTTGACATGGGGGTGCTGCCCTGTGTAACAATTGTCAGTCATCGGCCAGTTCTGAGGTTCGGCTGTGGCTAATGGGGAAGGGTTACTGGGAATGAGTAGGAACTGCTAACAGTCACATGGTCAAAAATTGTAATTTATGGTACAAACATTTGCTTTTTAAGCAGCTGGAGACAGCTGTGATGCAGCAGTATTAGGCTAAGCCGTGTGTGAAATAGTACAAGTATGTTCAGTGCAGTGGTTAAGGAGCAATTTCTAACAGAGACACTGGACTGGGATTAGGGAGATGGGGCTCTTCATTCTGACACAGCCCTCCCTGTGACCCTGGGCAAGATGTGTCACCTCTGTGCACATCAGCTCTGAGTACAGGATGATATTTCTGTTGTCTGTCTTGCCTGTTTAGGCTGTTAGCTCACTGGTGCATGGCCTGACCCGTCTGAGGAGCTGCACACCTGGCACACCTGATTTGCTCTGCTGTAATCTGCAGTGTCACAAAAACACAGCTAATTACTAATCCTGGTGGGGAGGAAGGCACCTTCCTTGCCCCAGAGAACTTACAGACTTAAAATAACAAAAATTATTGCTGCAGAGGTTAAAGTGGTGCATATGCAGCCAGATGATTCCCATGTGCCATTATTTGATAGATACAGACTGATGCCAAAAATACATGGACGAAATTATATCATCTCTATTGACATGTTTGACACATGCATTCCCTCTGCTATGTGCTGTGGTCCCTGCTGCAGTTTGGGATGCATAAAATGAGTGCTCCCTGCCTGCAGCACTTCACAAGGATGTTTATGGATAAAAAAGTGGATGGGAGGGTAAATGTCTGCCAGTCAGACCCCTCTCAGCTCTCAGCATCTTTCTTCAGAGAAATGCATCATTATAGCTCAGCTGTGATGTTTATGAAGTATCATTAGCATTATTCAGTTACTGATTTCAGATGTCTTCTTCTCTGGCCAGAGCAATCATTATAGGTCTGTGCAAGAGGAGCTGTGACAGATGTCACAGTTTGTTACAGTCACTGTATGCCAGATTTAGCCTCTGGCCATGTACTGCTTGAGTACTTCCTCTAAAAGCATCTTGTGAGTACCCTGCAGTAGAAACAAGTGACAAGGACTTCAGATATATTTGTGACATTGAATGGATGCATTTTTAGGATGAGATTATGATGTGGTAAGCAGGCAAACAAAGAGCAGAAGACACTTGCACAAAACCGGTCTCCTGCTGATTCTTGACTACATCCTTTCATCCAGGTGATGCACTAAGAGCAGTCAAGTCCTGCACATCTGGGCTTACAGGAATTTTTGTGTCACGTTTCAAAACTATTGCAGTTGTTCAATATTATCTTATCTGTATTTTCCTCACAGCTCAAATTACTGCATTAACTGTTGAGGTAAATTGTGATGATGAAAGGAAGAAAGGCACAAATAAGCATGGCTTGTTGGCAGAGACCCAGGGTCCAACTCAGTCATGAATTGTATTTTTTCTTGAGCTATAAAGGTACAAACCACCCTCTTGGTCTGGCCAGAGAGTAAATACAGACAAGAAACTGAGAAATCTGTGTTTGCTTTACTATAGACACAGGGTCTGGTGTTGCCACGTGTACTTGAACTCAAACAGGTTCTGTGTGTCACTACACGTGCCTCATTTTGGGAGCCACTGGTGGCCTACACAGACACATCCTCTCCTTTCCCTTCCCTGGCCATGCTGAGGGGCTCCCACTTCAAACTGCAGCTGACTGGGTGGAGAACCACGTTTTAGACTGACATAATGCTGCTTGTTCCATATGTAAGTCAGGAGCTCCAAGCTGGCAGCAGACACTCGAGTGCTGTTCCAGGTCACCTCTGAAATGTTTGTCAGGAGGACACACAAATACCATATGTTAAGTCAGACTGATAAAAACAAATACACAAAACCCTGGAGAACTCCCTGGTGTCATCATAACCCTCAGAAATTCTGTCCCGCCCGCTCGAGAGGGAAGTGAGAAAATGAGTGACAGGGCCTGGGTTACCAATTACTGCTGAGGCTCCAGTATTCAATTAGTGCTTCCCAAACTGGGAAGAAGGATGCAACAATGTCTCCTCTCCAATGCTAATGACTGATATAAAAAGAAAATAATTGTGAAGAAAGCCTCTTGTCAAAAATCTTCTTTGCATGTACCTCTGAGAAGGAATCAGACTCAGGATATTATCCATGTGGCCAAAGGATCCATAGGATACTTCATTCTTCTGCAGGGGCTGCTTGTCCCATTGATGCTTTCTAAGGGACACTGCTGCCATGTGCTCCTTAATTAGGAGATTAGGAGAATTCTTTGACTGAAAATTAAGAATCACTATGGCTTATTTTTATCACTAAAAGATCGCTCCAGCAACTTCCTCCAGGAAATTGCAAGGGGAAGTCATTATGTGAGGGGGGCTGGGGAGGCAAAAGCCAGCTCGATTGTGCATATGAACCCCAGATGAAATGTGTCCCAGCTCTGAGAGGGGGGCAAGAGGGGTGTTTACTAGGTCATTTACCATCTCCTTGTTTTTAAAGTTTCCTTTTCCACGGTTACTTGTTGACCTTAATTGTTTCCATGCCCACGAGATAAGTCTTTGTACTTCCTACGGAGGCTTAGTGGAGAGGTCTGGGGATTGCTCTTGCTAATTGCCCTGTATTCCTTCATTTCCCCTGAGTGTCTGTGGCCAGCCCATTCCCACATATGCTCCCAAAATCCACTTTAATCGGAGGGGCAGCACTGCACAGCTGACGACATATGTTTAGCTGCATTCAGGGCTCGCTGAAGCATGCCTCTCATGTTACATAAAAGGGGAAGGTCAGTACAAAACAAACAGCTTTTTACAAGCTACGGCTTAAGAATCCTGTCCTAAAGAACTCTTGCATTTCAGGGAGTGACAAATCAGCTTGTCGCTGAGCTCTGTTCTCTCTCGAGGCTTTTTTCTTCTTCTTTCCTTTTTTTTTTTTTTTTTTTTTTTTTTTTTTTTTTTTTTTTTTTTTTTTTTTTTTTTTTTGCATACATTAGGAATGCTGTTAGTCTCCCAGGACAACCTGTGTTAAAACCTTCTCTTCTGGCAGGAATGAAGCTGTCCAGGGCCCGATCCTCAGTTTCCCTTGATCACCAGAGCAGGCTGGAGCACAGCAGTGCTTCTCCAGCCCAGTGTGCACCTGCTGCTGCAGGGCAGCCCCAGATTCCTGCAGAGCAAACTTCCATGGAACTGTTTGCTGGGCTTTGGGAAAAGCTTTGTCTGTGCTCAGGGTAAAATAAGGAACAGCAAAGAAAGGAGATACTTAATGAAAACCTGAGCCAATTTCAGTGGAATTGCTTGTTTCCTCTTATTTCCTCTTATTTCCTTTTAACTGTTTTGGGGTTTTTTTTCTTCATTTGACCTGCAACCAAGGTAGGAGATGACCCAGAGGAGATTTCCCAAGGAGAGTTTGGCTCTCAATTCCCATTTCCTTTCATGGACACCAATCCTGCCTGTGGCTTTGCCCACCTCTGGCAGGAGTCCTGGCAGAGGGGTGGCACAGAGCTCTTTGCTGGGGGGCAGAGGAGTAAATTCAAACCTTTCTCCACATCTTAGCTAAGGCATCTCCCAGCTGGGTACAGCCTTGGGCTGGCAGAGCAAAACCAGCTGGGCTGGTGCCAGCCACATCTCGGCTGGGTGGGTCCAGGGGCAGATCTGAGGGTCTGCACAATCCCTGCTCTGAGGGTGTGGGCACAGTGCCCATTTCCCTGGAAACCCACTGGGGCAGGAGGAGATTTCTTCCAGAGATCAGTCCTTGTGAAACACAGCTCCAAACATCTGTGTGGCAGGATCTGCGAGGGCATCCTCCTATTCAGCCTTTCCACATTTTTTTCAGAGCCTTTACAACACGCACCTCCCCTGGGAAGCCTGGCTGATTCAGCAGATTCCTGGAGACAAGGGCTGCTTGTGGCACTGATTCACTCACTTTGGTTATTTATACCGTGCTGGGTGCTGTGTGAAGCAAGAGCAAAGCTCTGCTCATGCCCCAGAGGCATCAGAAGCCAAGAAAGCAGCAGGATCCAGGGAGTGCACTAATCCATGAGAGGGCAGAGGAGCTGACAGCCCTGGCAGTCAGATGGGCTGGGACAAAACTCTGCTTCCAACTTCAGCTCTGAGCAAAACCACGGCTGCTCCGCTCGATTTCTGCGTGCAAGACTAGTTTACATGAGGATGAGTTGTAATATGGATTCCAGGTGCCTAGGCTGTATTTGGGATGGTTTCCAGCCTGCTGGGGCCGGGGGCAGCTGTGGCTGCAGCGGGAGGGCTGTGGGGTGGCACTGTGGGGTGGCACAGCAGCTCCCCCACCACGACACGGGCCATGTGTTAGGCAGGGATTTGTGCCAATTAGCACTGCTGAGGAGCATGTTTGTCGCAGATATTTTATGCTCCTGGAAGCTCCTATCAAGAACAAAATTACCTTTAAACCTTTTGGGGAAAAAAAATTGTAGAAATATTAATTTTAGTGTGCTTTTCAGATGATGTTTAGCTCAGTCATGGGGTAGATTCCAGCAGGTCCTGGACACCACTTGCAACAGGGGCCTGATGAATTCACAGAATTCACAGAATGACTAGATTGGAAGAGACCTTAAAGATCATCAAATCCAACCCATTATAAGTCTTGGACACTTTTAGAAATGTGTTTTTTCTGTTGTTAAATAATGGCTGATATAAATAGTGGGGGTTTTTTGCAGATTCCTTCCAGACTTCCATGTGAGTACTGAATTATGTGGCTCTGCCAGCTGTAGGCTTTGTGCTGCCACGCCAGGGTGTGTTAGTGACCTTGGAAACTGAAATCCCAGGGTATGGCAGAAGCAAATGATGCCACCAAAATGGGTGCAAGTGTTCATTTGCCTGGGGGAAAGTAAACCTATTTTAGTGAGTCAATTTTATAGTGTGTTTTCTTTTTTAATTTTTTTTTTTTCATTTTCAATTTAGTGTAGATTTTTAAAAGCTCTTCTGCAGCCAGCTAATTAAATGGATGCAAATGGTTTCAATGTTCTTTTGGGGAAAAGTTTACAGAAACAGTTCTTGGTATAGGCTAATAAAATTCCAGTGCTTGGCCTTGAAATAAGCACAGAGGGAACTTCAGATGCAGGCAGTCCTACTGCTTTTAAAGTCTAGGAAAACTTTGGGGGATGGGACAGGAACTCTGATTGACAGCTCCATTGAGATTGTCTTCCCTCCTCTCCCAGTGTTAATGCGTTTCACCAATACTAAATTCACATTTGCCTGCATGATAAGGAGAGGCACAACCATCATTTTCAGGGGATGCTGGTGCTGCCTGGTCATAGCTGGGGACAGGAGCTGTGTTTTAAACAATTTCAAGCTGTTCAAAGACCATTCTGGCAGCAAATCCACCTGTTCCACAAAGCATTCACTGCCCAAACTGCAGCACTTAATTGCTCTGAAGTGAAACCCCAGCTCAGAGTGGAATTTTCACTGTCCTCAGCCAAGCCCAGGATTTGTACCACAACATTCTCCCCAGCCCAAGGATGCAATGAGCCTGTGTGTGATGTGATTTCAGCCCTCGCGTGCCGCCCCGCCGTGAGTTTCGGTTTGCTGCTCTGCTGATGGTTTAGATGAAGATCTTTGCAGCTGGAGCTCACTTTGGTTCCTGCAGCCAGACTGCATCCCTGGAGCTGGCTGGGGAGCACGCCTGCTCCCACTTGATCAAAGGCTGTGGGGTTCCCTGCTGGTGCTGTGGCCATTGGGAAGCAGCATTCCTCAGCAGGTGTAAAAGTCCCTCAAGAGAAGGGCATGGAGCCTCAGAGCAAAATAGACATCAGCTAATCTCCCATGCCTAGATGATTTTACTGTGACGTTCTGCCAAGCAGCCCGAGGCGGTGAAAAATAAACTGCTAGCATTATAGTATCATTACGTTTCTGATTCTCCAGAGAAGCCAATATTTGTTTGCTTTTCTCTGAAGTGTTTCATGTCACCACGTATGTTCTCTCCCCTTCTTTTCGGAGCAGGCAGAGGGGGAGGAGGAAAGTTTTACAACAACTGCACAGCCCAGATTTTGTGCTGCTTTGGGGCTGGAGGGTTGGGGGCTTTGTTGCTGCTCTTTTTTTATACCTATGAAATTTGTAAGGATTATTTGGCAACCTGTGAGTGCCGTGTCGAACTGAGCATTGCCTCGGAAAGAGGCCAATCGCTGTAAACAAATTTTGCAGCCAAAAGTGCTGTAAATTCGATAGGTGCAAAGACAATGTGAAAGGGGCTCCCGGGCTTGCTCTGAGGCCAAGTTCCATCCTCATCTCACCCGAACTGTGCTGCAGCCGAGCCTTTTTTGCATCCCCGGAGCCTCCCAGCCCCGGAGCATCCCCAGGGCTGATTCCTCCTCCCCGGTCCCTCGGGGTTGAGCGGCCCCGAGGCTTTCACGAGGTGAAAACCCTGGTGGGCCGAAGGGCGGCGGGGTCAGGCAGCTCCCGGGGCTGACAGGTCCCGCTGCCGCCGGCCGGGGATGCGCAGCCCGGGGCGGCGGCTCAGCCCCGCGGGCAGCCGGGGCTCCCTCCCCGCTCCCTGGCAGCATCCCCGGCTCCTCCCGCAGGGCAGGCAGCCCCGCAGGTCCCTGCTGCCCTGCCCCGTGTGGTTAAACCCAGGCGGAGCTGCTGCCGTGGTTAATGCCCGGGGAGCGCCGCGCTGCCCCGGGCAGGGACGGGTGGCACCGGAGCCCCGGGCACAGGGGACACCGAGCCCAGCACCGCCCGGAAAATGTCACCTCACCGAGCTGCTCCCGAGCCTGCAGCCCGGCTTCCCGTCCAGGAGAAAACGGAACAGGGGTTTTATTGTTATTTTTTCCTGTGTAGCCGCTAATTTGCCCGCCCGTAGTCAGAGCTAAAGCGGCTGAAAGGATCCCCGAGCCGGGATGCCGCTGTGCGAGCTCCTGGCACTACGATTTTATGGGGTTTTGTTCTGTTTTGGCTTTATCTTTTCCACCGCGGTGACTTCAGCAGAGGCTGTGGGGGGCTCTAATCACAGAACCGACTTTGGGAGCGGTTCTAGAAACCCTCCCGGCTCTGGGGGAGCCCTCGGGGCGCTTTTTTCACCTCGCTTTTTTTACCTTTGATTTCAGCTGATAAACATCATCCCGGTGCTGCTCGGTGGTGTTACAGGCACCGGGAAAGTCCGAATAACCAAACTTTGGGAAGGAGGCACTGGCCGGCTGCTCTGACCCGGAGCCGGCTCTGTCCCCATTGTTCCCCGGGTGAAATGTTAACTTGCTTTCCTTTGAAGGCTCTCGCAGATGGGGGAATTACCAGAATTACCAAATTACAGTATTCCAGCAGCCTGGAAGCCAGCGTTCTCCTTAGGCATCCGTCCGAAAGTTACTTTCTACCCTCGCAGATGATAAAAAATATGAATGAAGTTAATTACGGGGTTCTTTTCCCAGTCTACTATCAAATGCTGAATCTTAATGTGAGGTTAAAATGTGCAACATTTCAGCTGTACTTGTGACTGAAATACATGAAAAAATAATGGAAATTCGGTCACTTATTTTATTATAGAAAATTTCAAGGAAACAACCTCAACTCATGATAACCCTTAAGAATTTTCTTACCTTTTAACTTCAATTTTTAAAATATTTATCTGAAGTAAAGTTATAGGAAAGGATATCACAAAGGTCAAAGGTAGAACGAATGAGCAGGAGATAAAAGATGCTGTTAAAAAAAAAAAAAAAAAGAAACACCTTGAGCACTGCCCAGCTGTTTTGCAGCACAACATTTTCCCTGTGTTTCTTACACCAACATTTGCCCGGAGGAAGGGAAGGAAAGTGATGACAGGGTAACGTTATGACGGGAGAAAGATGATTAAAGGTGGCATTTAAAAAATAAAAATAATGGTGAAAAGTACTGTGAATAGGAATGCCAGTTTGTCTGGGTTGTGATTCCACAATTTCCAGGTAATAAGGATTTTCAATTATTTATTGCTTATAAACATTAGAAAAACATACAGTTCAGATTCTAGACTCAATATTTTTCTTCCATATTTTAATTTTTCTGGGTCCTTATTTTAAAGTTCAGTTTCTAATTATCAGTTAACATATCTAGAGTATGTTGTAAATGACTAATACTAAATAGCAGAGATGCAAGATACACCAAGACAGTTTCTCAAAGTATTTGCTAAACTCTATGAAAGATGATAAACCATTAAAAATGATTGGATGGGTCATTCTCTAAAAGGGGTAGTGGATTCCTAATTATGGTGTATTAATCTCTTTCAATAATACTTTTAATAATAGTAATAATAATAATATTTTTAATTTTTTCCTGGAATGATTTAAATTTATCACTCCTTTTTTGTTTCTGTTTTTGCACAAGGAAAAATCAGCATCCAAACCTTTAGAGTATTTTTAGAAAAATGCATTAAAAATTGCCACTGGCATCAGGGGATGGATTTTATCAGCAGTTTGCACCAGAGAAGGATCTGCCTCCCCACCTGTGTGCTGAACTGTGGCTGCCTCACATTTCAGTAACAAACCCTGGAGACTCCTTGGCCTCTCTGGAAATGTTGGATTAGCAGCACCCAGCCTGTTCAGCTCTGGCATTGCCTTTCATTGGCTTTCTGGAAGGGAAAATGGTGAGAAATAGTTGCCAGGATTCCCCAAATCCCTCTTGTCTCCAAAGACAACTCCAGCATGTTTCTGTATTAGTCCAAGTATCCCCAGGCTTGGTTTCATTTTTTTCTTGGATAAAGGAGGACTTGCTGTCTGCTCTTTGCAGAAAATGGGATGCTTGAACAGCTCTTTGGAGAGGAAAATTTGTCATAATGAAACAAACCAAAAGAAAAATGGGAAAGCCAAAAGTTTTGGGAGAAAAAAACATTTTCCCCCACTTCGTAGTTGTTCCAGCATTTCAGTGTGTTGTGGCCACCACACACCTGATTCCCTTCATTCCAGACTTCTCACAGAAATGAATTCTTGGAGGGAGCCAAAAACGATGTCACCTGTGTGCCCTGGCCTGTGTCACCAGCTGTGCCTTACCTGTCACACTGACTGCGGGTAACTTGGTTTTCTTTTCACTGAGCAAATCAATGTGGCTACAAGGAAATTTAGGGAATGTGCTGCTTCTTTTCTGTATCAGTCTGCTCAGAGTAGAGACAGCTAATGTCTGGTGTCTGTGAAGGGAGAGGGTGAATATTACTGAGACAGATCAGGAGCAAGGGCAGAATCTTTGTTGCCATCAAGCCTTTCTGACACTGTTCCACAGTAGGCAAAAAATGAAATAAAATTGCATCAGGAATGAGTTTGGCTTGGAGGATGGCTCCTGAGTGAAGGCTAGTTTTTGGTCCACTTTGATGTGTTGAAGAACAAGAACTTCCAGTACCAATTCTGCTTATGCTCGTAAATCATGGGGGTTGGAGAGGAGGAGAAGTGACACACCGCTTCTGTTTCTCCACGAACGTGGGCTGCAGTCCATCCTAGTGGCTATAAAATATCTAAGGCTGATAACAAATGCTCAGCACTATCTAAGTCAAGAGGCCCATAAAGCCTGGAGTATTTATACACCTGTGGCTTGAATAGCTGGGTAATGAATGACAAACCTTTTTCTTGCATGTGTGGTTTGGGTTTGGTTGTTTTTTGGTTATTTTTGATTTTTTTTTGTTTGTTTTGTGGTTTTTTGGGGGGTTTTTGGGGTTTTTTTGGTTTTTTTTTTTTTTTTTTTGCCATTTCTAGCTTGCACTGCAGCGAGTCTTGTGCCCTTTAGATTGTTTATACCTTGTCAAACCTGTTTTAAATAAAGCATTGTGCTGCACTTTCGGTTTCTCAGGGAAATTGCTGCCCTCTCCTGGTCTGAAGCAATTCTCGACCAGCTGAAGGCATCTCCAAGCAAATGCCAGTTGCAGTGTGATAATATGATCCAATATGAAATTAATTAAGGCTACACAATAGTTTCTTTAAGACTAAATCAGAAAAGAGGGCAGGCAGCCCTATCTGGGACAATAGGATTGGATCCAAACGCAGTTTTAAAGACACATCCCGCCTCCCCTGATCAGAGTGCATTTAATGAGATTCATGCAATTTCTTCCTGAAAACAATAGCTTTAACCATTGGTTGCATAACCCAGGATATCCAGCTGAGGCCCCCCAAGTACAGAGTGTTCCACAAAAAGGAATGACAAAAAGTCCTCTAGTTCAACTTAAATAATTAAAACAAGATCTGGAGAAATGGCCAGCCCGGTGAGATGCCTTGCAGGGGATCATCGGGGAGTGGAGGAGGCGAGATAAAACTCCTGAGGGCAAAGTTAAATTTGTCCATTCCTATTCTCTTTCTGGGGCTGAGCAGCACGAAGTGCCAAGACCCCTGAGAGTGCTCAGCCCCCTCAGCCTTTTGGTGGCTTTCAGCACCTTGCAGGATCAGGTCCCATGGCCATAACTCAGAAAAGGGTATCTATTGTCTGCACAGAAACAGAGGAGCTGGGCAGCATATACTCCCTGAGACGTGCTGGAGTTTGGGCTGTGATTTGTGGCTCTCATTTTACACGAAGTTTAAAGTTTCTTGGCTCCTGGAGATCCTACCCTGAGCCCAATGATCTTCTGCCATGGAAGTGGGTGGGAACAAGACGTGGCAATACAGGCAGTGCTATAGACAATGCTTATTTATGATTGTGGAAGCATTGCAAACAAAGGGAAAAATTCCTCTTGCCCCTCCAGCTACAATAGCTTCACAAAGCATTCAGAGCAACAAATGCCATTTTCCAAAAAGTGTGTACCAGCAATCTGAGAAGAGTGTGGCCTTGTGGCCTTCCTGGAAGTGTGGAAAGCCAAGAGCTGTGCCCTCTGCTAGGCCATATTAATGGTGAGCACTGTCTTTCTGAAACACTTCATGCATAGCAAAATTCTCATAGTAGTTTCCCTCCTCTCCTCTTTTAAGACTAAACATATTTAAGCTGTGCTTTGAAGATCTTGCTTTTGCATCCCACTGTGATAGCATGCAGCAACAATCCTGTTTGTCAGGTGATTTTGAAACAAAATGCAGCCTTGTGGCAAACAAAATCTCCTGTTCCCAAGCAGAAGCGAAGACAAATGCCAGGTACTTCCCTGCTGTCTGCTTAGAGCTGCAGAGACAGATTTCTAGTATTTCCAAGGCTCAGAACAGGCAGATGTGGTGTCTGTGAGTGAAGCTGAGGCTTGGCTTTAATCTGTTTATTTTACAGGCTGCATTTCCTCTGCTTCTGAGGCAGCACACAATTAAAGCTGCATTATTGGTGTCTTTCACATATTTACTTATGACAAGGCCAGGTCTGATCCTTCCTCTTCACAGCAGAGCATTTCACACTTCAACAGACATGATTTGGGTCCAGCAGAGTTCTTTTGCATCCTTTTACAGGCATCTGCAGCAGCATTTATAATCCTAAATAATTTGATAAGTAAGTAACTACAGAAGAATCATCATGAGAAATAGCACAGGAGTTTCTTTACTTTGGCCAACTTTATACTGCACCCAAATCTGTTACTGATCTGTGTGGACATGTGCAAAATGAACATGCTCCAAACCCATCCTATTTTGGTTACAAAAAGCCAAAGAAAGGAAAACCAGGCTGGAGTGGCACAAACAGGATGTCCAGACTGCTTCTTCCCTGAACACCACCTGAGGCTGGAACATGACAGGGATTTGACATCTTTTTGAGGTGCTCCTCATCAGATGCTGCCTGACAGGGATGCTGGATAAACACAGTGGAGTTTGTTTCTCACAAGCTTGTTCCAAGTCTAATTCCAGCCTTGTGATCACATTAAGGGATGAACTAACCCACTTGCTGCCCACATAGGCTTCTGGGAAGATTCTGTATCCATGATAGAGCCAACATTTTGCATGAAACAGAGAATAACTGAGCACCCCTCTAAATTTTTCTCTCAAGGTGTCCAAGCACAGCCTAAGGCTCCTTTGATGGGCAGGAAAAAGCCATGGCCTGAGTGCTTGGAGGTGTCCAGCTCCTTACTGGGACTGGAGAATGGAGCTGGGGGTTGTTGGGGCTGTCCTGTGGGACACTTCCCCTCTCTCATTGTGGTCAGCCTTGGCCTGCCCTGGGACAGTTTTCACTGCCACACTGCTGCTTCCAAGTCCACAATTAATTTTCCTTTTAAACTTGTGCAAGCATTCCAATAGGTTTATAAGTTGTCAGAGGTATTTCAATCTGAGCTGAAGGAGACTTGTAAAATGCTTTTCTTTTCTTAAAAACAATCTGAATTTTGACAGAAGCTCCAGCCCAGCTGCTATTTTGTGAACTGGCCCATGCTGCCATCCCCACCTGGACTCACTTGTGCCCACATATTTTAATCACCAAAACAAAGGGACGAGGGCAATAAAAAACCCCAACCCCAAACCTACAAACAGCAACACTGCTCTGCCTGTTACCAGATGCCACTGTGGTGATCTCAAGCATAAGCTGTACATTTTTATCTTTTAAATGGAGAGGTCCCTTGGGCACAGCCAGTGCCCCTGTCCACAGCTATCCTTGTCACCCGGCCGTGCTCCGCGCGCGGCGCTGCGAGGCTCACACCATACGGCCGCGTCGGCCGCGTGAGGAGAATCGCAGTGGACAAGGGCAGAGATCGAGGTCTGGGGTCCTGGGGACATTGTGGTTTTAAGGGACTGGCATCTCGGCATGGGGAGTCATCCTTGGGAAGGGGAGGCCGCAGCCGGGGCTCGCGGCCGCTCTGTGCTTTTGTTTGCGTTTATTGTTTGCGATGGCGGACGTTCATCTGTGGGTATTTCCAGAATTAAGGGGTAATAGGACAAGACAACAAAGGAGTCTGAAGCTAGCAGAGGGAGGCTGGGGTACTGTGTGGCACTGCAAGACTGAAGCATTTCCAGGGCCTTGTTCCTGACTGCCACACCTTCCCACCCTGGAGCCCCCAAATGCCATTGCTCCAGACTTGGGCATTCGCAGCTTGCCCCTACCAAGGGTTGGATGTAAGCTTACCCAGGCAGGCTCTTCCTTCCTCATGCCTAAGTGTGGGCTTATCCATTACCATGAAGTCCCCAATTATTCCAGGATCCCGATGAGAATGTCTCCCAGCTGGATTTGCTGTGGTTCCCCACACCAGATGTGCACCATTCCTTTAGTGCAGTGGATGTAAAAAGGGAAGCCCTCTTTTCTAGGGTCTGCTGTCTGTCTTGCATTGACTTTGCAACATGGTTTCCTACCCTCTCCTCACAATTTCTCTTTGTTCTTGTGCAAGAAATTCCTCACTGCACGTTTTCCTAGAGGAGCTCATTTCTACTCCATCCTCCCTCCATCTGATTAGGACAGAAAAAATGTGTTCTTGTTTGCCCCTGTTTGTACTTCAGTAAAGATTTGTTTGGTAGAAAGTGAAGGGTGTCAACTACATGAGTAATCTGCAGCATTTAAATCTGCAACTTTAAATCTGTCTTTAAAACTTTATGGGATGTTGCCTGCAAGAAAAATTGTCATAGCTGTTTTGTACTTCAGTCACAAGTGGTTTGCCTTTGTGGAGAAAAAGAGAGAAAAACATAGATTTATACAAGAGCAGATAATGTAAATGCAGAGTAATTAAAGTGGTCATAAAAGACTCCTCAAAATGTGTATTTCCAATTATTGCTATCATGATTTTAGGGCAGTTTAAGCAGCTGCTGCCAGATCAGAACAGAGTGCATTCACAAGGCAGAGCAATCCCAGCTGTAAAAAGCTACAACCCCACATGATTCCAATGCAAAACGTTTATCCAGTGACATTCCTAAGGATTTACAAAACAGGGGGTACTTGTGGAAGGTGACAAAGCTCCAAGCAGGCAGTGCTCAGCCCAGCTGGGATTTGCACACAGGTGACAAACTCAGGGATGTTGCAACCACTGCACTGAGACCTGCCTGGTGTGAGGGGGGAGCTGTGAACCTCCTGGCTGGGACATGCTTTCACCTGTTGCCTTGTTTTACAAATGAATATGCAGCTACAAAAGTTAACACTGCAAATACTTGAGCAAAACTTTAAACATATTTCATACTATTTTTTTTGAGGTTTTTTTTTTTTTGTTTGTTTGTTTGTTTTTTTGAGTTTGCATGCGCAGGGTGAGGACGAGCAGCTGTGCGCCTTCCACTGTACATGTTCACATTTCCATTTCAAAGATTTATTTGGGGAAGATCCCTCTTTAAGCTGTTGGAGGGAATGAGGAGGTGTCAGAGGGTTTCCCCTATCAGGCAGTCGGTGGTCTCCAGCTGCTGTGCAGAAAAAGCCTCTTTGTATCCACAGAGCATCTCCCTTTCTGCAAGGGAGTGGCGAGTGCAAGCGCGGGGCAGCTCCCTGCCTGTCAGCCAGCACCTGAGAGCAGCAGCTCAATAAATCATCCAGCAATAAATCAAACATAGCTGGGAATCGATCCGAACAGTTAACAATGATTCCTTTGAAGCTGACAGTAGAGGCCCCAAAAGACAGGAGCACAAGCACAAGAGCGAACTGTTGCTCTCAAGACTTTGGCTCTTGGGAAACGCATTTTGTGTCCAAAGTGGGCATGGATTTGGGAAGTGATTTCATGGAACGTGGGAAGAATTTAATATTTTTGTAATTTAGGTGCTTGGCTTTACAGTAGTCCTCAGGGTAACAAACACCATGGTTTAAATCTCCAGTGACTTACAAATCCCCGAATGCTGGTTCTGCTCCACGCAGGGTCTCCAGGTGGGGGATGTACATAGTAGAGTCAGGGCTGAGCCTTTTACCAGCTCTGAGGAGTGTGAACTGGATGTTTCTGAGAAATTTGAAAACATTAGAGAAGTAATGAAGGGAAAATGTAACAAGGCTGGTCTACACTTCAAACATTTCAGAGTTCAGACGGTTCCAGAAGGCTGTACTGTACACGAGGATCCTCAGGGCATGGGCACGGATTAGGTGACCTCTGGAGACTCATTCCAGCCCAATGATTCTTTAAGAAGACAAATACACTGGAAGATGCAAATCTTACATGAAAAGTGTAACATGAGGCCCACTTGTGGGATCCTGTATCCAATTTAGGTTTTGCACAGTTGTGGAAGAAGGTTCAATGAATAACTGCCAGTTGTTCTGGTATTTGGAAAGTGAGACTGAAAAACAAAGGAATTAAAACTAAATTATATATATTTCCTATCTGAGCTGCAAGGTGCTCTAAAAAATGGGTATTTTAAAAATTGCTGCCATCTCAGAGAGAATAAGACAATGCTGGACGTCTCTCCCAGAGAAATCCTCCTGGACATGGCTGTGCAAAATGTTGTAGGAGATTAAAGCAAAGCATTCCAGTGACTTGTTTAAACATATCTTCTTATATCTCTTTGCAGCAATCCTTAAGCCCCCACCACCAAAGACTATCTCCTCAGAGCAGTGACAAATTCCGATCCCAAACAAACCACCTGGGGCATGCTGAATCGCTAAACACAAATGTCAGAGGTCTAGATCATTTCCAATATTCTTTGACATTGCTTATGATGTGGCCTCTGGCACATTCCCAACAGAAGAAAGTTCAGTTATATTTCTTTCAATTAAAGAATCTGATTTAGCCACTAATCATGTCAAAGAATGTCTGGGGGAGGGAGAGGAAGAGAACGTGAGCGAGTGGTGGTGAGTTCAGATGGGATGGCTCGTGCTGTCTGCAGAGAGGCATGGGCACTGTGGGATCAGGCTGAGACAAAGAGAAAATCAGTGTATGTGTGTCAAAAATATTATTGGTTTGATAAAATCACTCAAATCCTATTAATGCACAACCTCAAGCGTGCTGCCGCAGTGAAAATCCCGCTCTCAGGACACAGTTTTTGGGAAGAAGAAAAGGAAAGGCTTTGGGATGGCAACAATCAGGATATCAGTGAATGGGAGGGCTCAGCAAGGTTTATCCAGCATCTCCTGCATTCTCACCCAACCCCAAATGTGTTCCTCTGTCAGCCCTAGAAGATCCCAGTGTTGGACATGAGGGCAGGACAGGTAACTCAGTGGGGATGAGTCTGACACTGCTGCACCTCTCTGTACAAAACCCACTTGAGGGAAAGCCACAGTACAAAAAACAGCATGCTGAGCCCTGTATTTTGGTGGATCAGGACATCTAGGATTGCTTCACCCATGTGAATATGTTCCTGATCTTCAGGGAACAGTGGAAAAACAGTTCCCAAACCTCAAAAAAGGTTTGAGACTGTTGTTAAGAGGATTTGCATTTGGAAAATTTTGCCAGGTTACACAAGCAGATGCAATACTTGGAATATTTCTGCTTAGGTTTTCCAAACCTTTTTTTCTGACATCCCTGAGGTAACATTGCTTAAGATGGGAACAGATGGACCTTTGTATATAATCCTGGGTGAGTCTCAGTGATTTCTGGGGCTGGGGTCTTGCTGGGAACTGTGGCATCCATTGAGACACCAACCAGATCTCCACATGCAGGAGGGATGCTGTAAGAGCAGCTGAGGCATTTCTTATTTCTTCTTCGTAGCTGTAATATAGAGAAAAAATAAATAAATAGTGGTAATATATCTGAAAACACACCACAACCACCTGTACAGCCATGAGAGCGACTATACAATCTTTTAATGTTGCTCACATATATTTGAGGGTTATAAATTCCTAGAAATCACTTTTTTGTGGGTTTTTTAATATGTTTTACACAGAATGATTTCGCACATTCATTTTGGCATTTGCACACTGGACTAGCAGTGTCTCGATGGGAAATTTTAGCACTGAGTAACATAAAAGAGAAGTTTGAGTTGGCACTATGGACTCACCAAAATCTCATCCTGATGCATCTTCCTCAGGGCTGCACTGGTGTTCCCAGTTGGAGCACACCCCCAAATGCAGAACTGTGCAGCCTCACTCACACACAACTCCATGGCCTCATCCACAGAAATATTTTCTTTATGAAACTGCTCTGGCCCATACTACTCATTAAGTCCAGTAGTATTGATATGAGGGCTCTGCATGACTACACAGCTGTGTGAGATACCAAGGTTTTACAATATTCCATGGGTTTGGGACATCTGTTTCAAAAGCAAGAGCATCAATTGCATTTTCTCAGTGACAGACATGGCCTCTGCTGGAGAGGAATCCTTGGTGTGAGTGCTAAGGTTTCTGCAGTGCCTGGACCTTAAGGTAACACCTTGGTCAAGGATCAGTCCTGTTGCTAACCTTGCACTTGGAAAGCTGACATCTCCAAGGAGTGAAATATTGAGGACAGATGTAGAAGCTCTCAGGCCGTGGCTGTGTTCCCAATTCTGTGTCATGCTGCACATCTTACATACATTAAGGAGCAAATGGGCTCATTCCCACGGCAGCAAACTTCACAAATCAGAACAAAAATTATTTATCATGACAGGCAGGTGGTACTGCAGACAGAAATGTCTCTTGACCTTGTGGAAATGTGGTTGTGATGGTCTTAGAGAGGTTGATTTTTTTCTTACCAGTGGTTTAAGAGAAATCTTCTGGTTTCAGGCATGGAAAAATATATTTTAAATGGTGATATGTCTCAGGCATGTGGATTTTATAACTTGCTTGCTGTTTGCAACCAGTTAAGGTGTTATACATGCTGTTTAAAACTTAGTTTTTATTAGAAATCAGCATCTGCCTGTGTTTGCACTAAATCTACACCAGCAGCCACTAGAGCGGCCAGCACACGCCAGCCTGACTGGAACAAGGTAACAATACTGCTCCCCAAATCTCTGTGAAATTGGAGATAATTCCATGCAGGGCCGATTTTCAAAGGCCTTGTTTAACATCTCTAAAGGCTCGGCTGAGGGGCTGGGGAATTTTTCGGCAGTGCCCTGCTGCCTGGCGCCTGTCTGCATTCTTCCCGGGGAAATCCTGGAGCCGCTGCTGGGAGCGGAGCAGCAGAGGCTGAGCCCGGGCTCCTGGGCTGGTCGTGATGGAGAGGTGGAGGCTGTCACCTGTTGGTGTCAGCTGTGGATGCTGTGCACCTTTCTGATAGCCCGGATTTCGGGAGGATTAATTCAAACTGGATCAGAGCTATTCGCAGGATGCAAAAAGCTTTATTTGCAGGAGTGAGCTTGGTGTGTTTGTCTTGGCAATATGAATGTGTAAGGGAGGGCTGTTCTCTCTGGGTTTGCTCACTCTGGGCTAGACTGAGGAAGATAAAAGAGGAGGGAGTATTTTTAAGCTAAATGACAAATGTTAGTGCAAGAGCTACTGAGCAGGGACTAGCCAGGACACCTTGGGGCTGGAAGTGAAAAGATTTATAGCCATGAAGGCAGGGAGGTTTTCTTCCAAGAAAAGGAGTGGGAACAGGAGCAACACCTTCCCCAGGGCACTGTTAGGATGCCTTGGGTGAATCTGTGAGATGTGTTAGGAGATGGAAACAGGAAGGGACAGAGGTCAGGATGGGTTTTGTACCACAGGATGGTGTTGGCAGGGACGTGTGTCACACATTCTGCACTTGTACTGACTCTAACACACCCAGAGCTCACCACCCAGAGCTGCAGAGCCCCCTGAGAGCACCCTCTGAGCCCACAGCAGCCTGGGCAGCAGCTTTGTCCCCTCTGGAGCCCTGTGCCAGGCCCTGAGCAGTGTCAGAGCAGGGGGAAGAAGCAGGAGTGCCTCCACTCCTTGCTCACATTCCTGCCCTGCCCCAGCACCTGGGGGCTAAGGCATCTTTTTCAGCATCCCCTCTCTCCTCTCAGACACAGAGGATTCACTGCAGTTTTTGAAGAGTGGAGGCAGTGGGGGGGGGCGGGGGAAGAGCAAGAATGAAGATTTAGGTGTGTTGAAGTAAAATTCTGGGTTATTTTTTTTCCCTTATGCTTGTGGACGACATATTTGCAAACCAGGGGTGCTGCAGGGGAGGAGGGAGGGATTCCTAAACTCTGTTGTGGAATGAATACACTGCCGAACTAATGAATAGAAACAAGATGTTTTAACCACCACCTAGAGAGGTTGCTGAGTGGCCATAATCAGTGCTCCCTAGGAGGTGGCCAAAATGTCTCCTTGCCATTCATTAGATCAGAATAGCTTTGGGTTTATAATGTGATCCTTCTTCCTGACCTTCCTTCTGTTCTTAAGTGACTTCAGGACTATAAATTCCTCCCTAGAAATAGCATTATTTATTTTACTGTCTTGTGTTTGTTATGGTCAGTTGCAATCTTTCTTTAGGAGATGTCATTTTGAATCAAAATGGAATTTAGTGGTGACAGGGTTTGGTGCCCACCAGTTTTCATACTGAAATTAGCCTTGCATGAGCTAAGATTAGTCTGTTTGCAAAATGTTCCTGCTCTTTATAACCTGTCTGTGAGAAACATTCTGCTGTATTAGAGCTCGTTGTACCAACATTTCTGGGCTAATTTGCTGCTGCTTTAAATATCAAGGAAGATTTTCAGATGGATCCCTAAGGCCTTGGCTATGAAACTGAGCAATACCCAGCTCCCCGGGCACTCCTGGGACTGCCTTCTCCTTTTGGGCACACCAAGTCTCTGTTCCCAGCAGCAGAGCAGGTGATTTCCAGTGCAATCCTGTCCTTGCTGAAACCCCTGGCACTGGCAGGAGCTCAGGCAACCACTGGAGAGCAAGGAAAAAATCTCCGTGGTTATTACACTTCATCAGCTTCTCTAACTACTTCAGGCAATTTCCTTTTGGGACTTTTGAAAATTTGCATGATAGGTATCTTTATATCCCTGTGAAAAGCACTAGATATTTTAAATTGCACTTCATCCTTAGAAAGTGCTGGGACTTCCAGCTGAACTCCAAGAGTCAGCTGGGGATGTTCACCAGGGCAAGGAGCTCCCAAATTCCTGCAAATCTGTTGTGAATGTGTCCTTGTGCTGGGAGAGGAGACAAACTGCTGCTGGTTGAGATCCCTTCTGGGCCTGTCTGTGGGGAGAAAATTTGGGAAGTGCAGAGTTTTTGCATTGCAGGTTTATGCTCTCCTTTGTGTGACAGAGAAGGAAAAATGGATTATTTGTAGAGAGGTAGAGTGGATTTCTGTGCAGAAACAAACACGAATGAATGAATAAAAACTTTATACCAGAAGGAATTACCTGTGGAAGGGTCAGACTTTGAAAGGTGAGTTATAAGAGGACAGAGAGTTTAGGCAAAAATGACAAAACTTTTGGGGCTCCAAAACCCATTAAGTGGTCAATAGCAAAACTGTACATTTAAAAATTCATGAGCTTTGGCTCCTTGTGCTGGTTCTCAGCAGCTGGAAATGCTGGGACCTTCAGGGCTTGTGGAAACAATGGATGTTGACAGAGCTGTAGGAAAGCTCAGCACCTGGAAACAGCAGTTGTGCTGGCAGAAGGGATTTGAGGAGGAAAAAGTACAGGATTTTCTGAATTGCAGAGACTACTGTAGAAAGGTTTAAAATATTTGCTTAGGGACAGTTGTTCAGGTGTCCTTCCTGCTGGGTGAGGGAAGTGCAGCTTGCCATGGTATGTGTGCTCCACTTACACACACCTGATGGATATTCCCAGGGGTCTAGAGACCACTGTGAGCACCTAAAGATCCATCTCCAACAGACAGTTTGACTGAATTATAATTCTTATCATTTACAAGAACACTGCCAAAGCTAGAATAAAACTGCTTTTAATTTTTTTTAATGCAGGAATATGGTTTAACTAAGCAATATGGAAAATGTCTGCAGTGGTGTGTGCTGGATGTTAAGAAAGAAGTGGCTGCATCGAAACCAAACTGGTGATTTGGTTTTCCACATTTCTCAGGAAGTTACTCAACTTAAAATAATTTTTGTTGTTTTAATGAGAGGGTAATGAATAAATAAATAAAAGCACCAGGCCAATCTGCAAACCAACAGAGACTTTATGTTTTATTTTATTCTTTGTTTATGAGGTTCATAAAGTTCAGTTTATGTTTTACTGGAGCTGAGCCTAACACACTTCCAGCTTCAGGGCCAGATGTGGAAAGTACCTAAATGCTGTAAAATACAGTTTGAAAGATTATCTGAGTCTGTTGGAGCTAAAAGCCACAGAGATCTCAGACTCTTGGGAAACCTGCAGCTGAGATTCCCAGATAAACTAGGATAAACTGCCTTGGAGATGGTGTGACCCAGGAGTCAGACACTTGGACTAGTAACTTCTCCAGGAAAATGTCCAAAGCTCTCAGAAGTTTTCCTAAGGTTAAGTGTGTGGGGAGAGGAACTGTGGTTGTCAAATAAATTGTATCATACAGTGCTTTGTAGCTTCTGAGTTCAACAAAGCACGTTCATTTTGGAGATCCGCGGCGCTCTGTCAGATCACTTGGGCTGGGTTCAGAGCTCACTTGTATTCAGGAGTGACTCCCTTGGCTGAGCAAACTCAG
Source organism: Pyrgilauda ruficollis (assembly GCF_017590135.1). NCBI lineage: Eukaryota > Metazoa > Chordata > Aves > Passeriformes > Passeridae > Pyrgilauda > Pyrgilauda ruficollis. The sequence continues at coordinate 3,814,078 of NW_024526044.1, read as the reverse complement.
ACACTTCCTCTCAGTTTTGAGAGCCTTGCCAGCCTTTTCCTGCTGATGTAATGACAACCAAACCCAGAAAATGCATTTGCTGCTGGTGCCTGCAGATGGGCTTTCAGCCCTGCTGCGCTGGCCAGAGATGTTCCCACTGCAGTGCTGGGGACTATTCAGCTTGTCCAAGACAAACACGAGCAGTGAACCAAAATTACATTTCAGTCTCAGCTACTGCTTAGCCCTGAAAGCTCCTGGGCTCCTCAGGGGCCTTGATGGGTTGTCCAGGTGTCTTGGGTGTCCTGCCAGGATGGGTGCAGAATGTCTCTTGCAGGGTTCAGCATCTTTTCTGCACCACAGGTGTGAAACCCGCATCCAGGGGTCAGAAATTAAGTGTTTTCTTCCCTCTGTTCCCAGAGAGGTGTTCAGGAGCATTCTCAGAGCATGAGACACTCAGAGTACAAAACTCAGCCATCCCTCTCCATCCCAGCACCCACGAGGAGTCGAGGTGGTGCAATGGCAGGGTGAGGCCAGGCACATGGGCTAAGGACAGGTTTTGAAAACTGAATCGAGTCAGACAGCAGATTTTGCAGAAGTATGTAAGAGCTGTGCATGCCAGATTCTGGCTGATTACAACAATCCAGGTGAAACTGTCCTTTAATCCCTCTGAACTCAAATCCAGGACAGACTTATCCTCCCCACTCTCACCACCTTGGATTTGCATGTGCAAACACCTTTTCAAACCCAGCCTTGTCTCTTCTACCCTGCAAATTAATGCATTTCTTCTATCTCTATTCCACCTTAATTTTGTGGGTTTTTTAAAGCTGAAAATGCCACAGTCAAGATTCCTTGGTAGAGCACAATGTTGATAACCACTTAACAAAAAATGTCCCTGGCAGATATATTTAGTTTACCCAAGAGTTAATGGAAAGCAGTGTCCAATTCCAAGTGTTGACATGATTTGTCAAGTTTGCCATTCTATATGCTTGAAGTTTCCTTTGAGGGGAACTGACCCAAAACTGTAACACTAAATAAACACCCTCTTCAAATAACCAATGGTGGTTTTCCTAAATTGCCAATCAAATCCATAAATAAAGACACAAACTCTGAGTGTGTTTAAGTCTTGTTTAGCAGAACAGAGCTAAACAATAACATTCTTGTTAAAATGTATTTTCATTTCAAAGCCGTTTTCCCATGAACATTCCAAATGTAAACAGCCCTAAAGATTTCTAAATTATCTTTGCCTTTGCTTCTTGGGTGGATGGGAGAAAGAATGAATCTGAAGCTACATTAGAAACACTGAAGTTGGATATGAAACTCACAGAGACACAATGCTGCATATTGTCATAATTATCACTTCGTAAAGAAAAGAAAGAAAAGACCAGTTGACTTGGGTTATGAGGACTGGGATCTAAGCAGCATTTGAAGCCGTCTTATGTTGCAAAAGAAAAGGAAATGTGTCTTAGTTTTGTTCACAGAAAACACAACACCCCCGGTCTGAGCTCAAACATCCAGGACTGGCATCTACCTTTGGGTCCTCTGGCTAAAATCAAAGCAAGGAGGAATTCTGCTCCAAATTCTCTCTGTGGTCAGGGCTGAGCAGGAAAAAAAGGGCGTGAAAGGAAGGCAGGAGAGAGAATTTAAACTGAATTTGGATTCAAGGTCTGCTTTTCTGCCAGGTGAGCCTGAATGGGCTTTTCTCTCCTGTTGCTCAGTCCCTTCACTGTGTGACATTAATCCCGTTTTCCCCTTGCCATGATATTGCTCTGCTCCTAATGTCCCCACGAATTAGGCCACTGGGGAGGATGAAGAAATGCCTCAAGGAGGCCAACTGCTCTGAAATCCTCCTTCTCCAGTTGGATTTGGTGTTTTCCTGGGATCCCTGGCTGCGGAGCTCTTTCCCAAGGCCACTGGAGTTAACAGACCTTATCTGCCTTCCCCAGCCTCACTGAGATCTTATCTTCCACATAGCTGAATTCTTCCTCCAAATAGCCTTTCTCATTCAGATCGCATTCAGCTGGTTCCGGGAAGGTCTCAGAAATCCAAACACTTCAGTGACCCTAAAGAAAGGGAGCGATTTCTGTGCAGAAGGATGCCCTGGACCACGGGCAGCCCAAGTCTGAACTCCCTGCTCGTTCTGTTCCCATCGCAGCCAGCGGGGCACGTCCTGGCATAAAATCATGGAATGGGTAGGAAAGGACCTTAAAGATCATCTAGTTTCAATGGGGCACCTAAAGGAGGCTAAAAGCCAGCAGAAAATCTCTTTAGCCTTGCAGGAGTCTTAGAGAGATGGTCTCCATCAGGTGATCCCAGAGCTGCAGTGAGGGAGCTCTGATTTAGAGCAGATTTTACCCACCACTCTCCTTATTTCTCAATTTTCAATCCATGCCGTTATTTTGTTGGGTTTTCCCCCTGAACTAAACCAAACTGTGCCAGAAACCTCTGTAGCTGTGGGGAGGAGGGCATGGAGCAGGGAAGGACCTGCCCAAGGTGCTTTTTCCCTCTAAATTATCAATTTTACAGCATCGGTTGTGCCACCACCTCCCTCGGGCTGTGAGTTCCCCTGTCCCTAACCACCAGCTAGTGTGACACCCTGGGCACACACACCACAGCAATGCAGTGCTCTATTAACTTGTTCTTTATTTAGAGATAGGGTAATTGAGAGGTGTTTTAAACAGTTTTATTTTTAGTTTAATGTGAAGGGTGAGATAACACAGATGTTATAATTTATGTTATTGTAAATGACTATATATTATTTTTAAATTACAATATATCATAAGTGGTTTTGGTGTTAATAATTTGGTATTAATATTTTGGTATTACTATTTCTTGGTATTAATATTTTGGTATTAATATTTCTAATATTAGGTGCTATTTACAGTGAGTTGTTTGATGTTGTATGGACAAAGTGTGGATGTAAATTCCAATTAAACCATATTTTCCCGCTCTGTCCCAGATGGGAGCTCAGCACAATCCCCAAGGATGTGCAGAAGAGCCCCTTTCCCACTTTCCAGACCCTGGGGAGTCAGGAGCTCGCCTGTCCATCCCTCCACCCATCCCCGGTGTAACCCCAGAATCAGGAGATGTCATTCTGGAGCAGAGAGAGTTAATTTGGCCTGGTGAATCAATAGCTCTCATCACATGACGGGGCTGAAACCTCAAATCGTGCCAAAGCTCCGCATTGCGCACACACCTCTGTTTTGCCCCCAGGTGCAACACGCAGTTCAGGGAGAGCGAAGATGCCAGTTTCTGTGCAGGTATTTCACATTATCATTTAGATTTGCCCCAGGCTAAAAAGGAGGAGGGAATCCTCCGTTTCAAAAGGATATTTAAGTCTCTGGGGCCACTGGGAATGTGTTTTTCTAAGTGCTATCTACAAGCAAGGAGAGACAAAAGAGCCGAGAAAGACTCAAACGGGTCTTTGTCGCACACAAGGAACACAAAGAGCACATTTATTTTTAATCTCGTATTAAGCCGCAAGAATTAATCCCCGATATTTAAACACTTAAGCATTTAAGTCCCATTAAAGCTCGCTGTTTTTTCGGAGCCCTTCACATAAATAGTTGTGGACGCTGGTGGAAACAGTAGCTGGGGAAAAGCTGCTTTTTTGGTATTCCTTCGGAAGAATTTGGGGGCTGAAAATGTCTGCTGAATTCAGTTAAGAATTCACCAAATTTTAAGTTTCCCGGAAAGTGTTTCTGACCCTTCCCAGAACCACCGAAACCCCTGAAGTTAGTCAGATGGCAGGGAATCGGTGGTTCTAAAAAAGTAAGAAAAATATGGATTTACCTTTTAATTTACTCTCTCCTTACTTTATGTAATGAGCCTTCCTTTGAGCTCGTAAAGTGTTTCAAAACTTTGTGTCTGAGCACAAAAGATAATAAAGGACCCCAAACTGAGTTATGATCTTTCCATGAGAAAGGTGGGCAGCAGTAGGGATGGAAGAAAAAACCACCCCAAATTGCCCAGCTTTTGGCATGGGGCAGGAGCAGGCACTGAGACACCACTGCAGAGCAGCCTAAAAGTGCTTAAAGGATTTTTTTTTTTTTTGGCTTTTCCAGCTGCTTAAAGGATTTTTTTTTTTTTTTTTTTGGCTTTTCCAGCCAGAAAATCCCAGTGACCAATAAAATGGCTTCAAGATTGGGATAAAACTCTCAGTACACACATATCTTCAGGTTTTAGCTAAAACAGTGAATATTTTCTACTTAAGAGACTTCTCTCTAGGTGACTTTTTGCTAAGAAAGTTCTGTCAGCTGTGAAAAAATAGTTGGCAGAAAGTTGTGTATCACAGCAGTAAATCTTCTGAAATGTATTTTTATAGCACCTTTTATCTGATCCATAAACTCTCTGAGGCAGAAGAACGACATCGTTCCACAAAAGTACTTGGAGGTGAAATGATTAACCACAAATCACACTGCTTCTAATTTTATATTCAGGATTGTAACCTGGAGTAAGGTCTTTGAAGTGAAGAGGTCCTGAATTTACACCAGGTCAGCACCTGGCCAGCAGCCTAAAATGAAATTTGGGCCCTCCTTTCCTATGAGGATGAATACTCTCCATTCAGAAAAAGGAATATCCTCACAGTGGTGTTTCTAAAAGCAGCTTTTTGGGTTTGTTCCATGGTGCCACTTGGTTTTGTGGTACTTATGAGGAGTTTCATTCTGGTTCAACACTCACGTGGTGCAGGCCAAGATGAGAAGTCTGGATGTGAGGCTGGGAAGCTGCATCATGCAGATTTCCTTTCCAATGTATGGATAAGTTTGACTCCATGTTTGATTTTGAGATCCCCTCTAATATCCCTAGGCTGAGTAATTCAGGTGCTGTTGAAACGTAATTTAGCTGGTAGAAGTCCAGGCTCTGACTCAGAGATTTCTTTTAGAAAAAACTCTGGATTTCTATTTGAAAAAAGTGTTTCCAGTGGTTTGTTTCCTTCCTTGGAACATCCCTGTGTCCTAAAATCCCTGTATCTTTTCCTCCAGCTCCCATAAACCCATGCCTTGCTCCTGTGCCTGGGAAGTGGCACCAAAAGCACTGATGTAACTTCGTGGGGCTGGGAATTTCTTCATTTGGGTTTTGTTTTGGAAGAGGCTGTGGGCAAGCCTTGAGTTCCAGACAGGACAGGGGGACATTTGTCAGTTCCATCATTTTCTAGACAGTTTCACAAAGTGTGCAGTGAATGTTAAAGAGCCAGTGAGAGGCTTGGAGAGGCGGGATGATAAATCATCCCGTGAAACTCAATAGGAATTGTTTCCTTTGCTGTGTGATATGTGAAAACTCTACTAGAGGGGATGTCTCTCAGAGCTGCCCATTACCTAAATTCTCTTCAGCTCAAATGTAAATCCTTTTAAGAGACTAAAGATGCTTTGAAGTTGAAGAGTAGCTCCCAATGACAAACATATATTTTTTTCTAAATGTTGTTAGTCCTTTCCTTTTCCCAGCAAATCCCTTCTCCCACATTCTGTAAGATAAAGCAAAATAAGCCTGCAGTTATTAAAAATTTTTATACTGTTGCCTCCTGATTTTTTCACAAGTTTGATTGCTATTGTTATTCTCACTCTGTTTTTCTTATGTCTTGTCATCTTTAATGCTGTTGGAGGGTGTGAAAAATGAAATTTGGGGAGAGCCCATGGAGGTTGCTGAGCAGCAGTGGGTGCCAGCAACCAGGAACAGATGAGGACTCAGCCCCCTCCTGCTCTCTGTCCCCAGACAGCATAAGCTGAGTGAAAACCTTCCATACATCAAGGCTTGAAGCGCCAAAAATGAAGTGTATTGAAGGCTGGAGTTAGCACATGCAGGTTATCATAGAAATTTCTTGTTGGCTGAGATCTGTACTTTCAGCTAAGAATGAATTCTTCTAAGAATTTTCTTTCACAAGTTTTCTTCAGGAAATAAATTTTTTTTTTTTTTTCCCATGAGGAAATCTAAAATTCTTATAGACCTTTAGCTGCCTGCTTGGGTGGGAAAAAAGTTGACTTTGTTGCAAAGCAATTTTGTGAAATAGATTTTTTTTTTTTTAAGTCCAAAGGAGAACAGTTTGAAACTGCCACTATGTTCCATGGGATTCCTCAAAACACACAAACACATCCTTGTGTTCCCTGTGGGACCAGCGTGGACAAACAGCTCCCACTTGGATTAACAGGACTGGTTAAAGCCTCTGCCTGGCTGAGCCTTTTTTTTTTACTCTATAGGGACAGAATTCCTAGAAGGAAAATCACACCCAGGCTGTTGAGAAACCCACAGGAGCCACCCTGAATGTGCTGAAAAAATCCCAAACTTGGTAGAAAGCAGCATAAATGTTGTGGGATTCATCTCTGTGCATGGAGAACCTTCCCAGAAGGAGTCTCTGAGCAGAGACCAGCTGTGCTGTTTTCCCACTTTTCCTTATGTTCACTTTGCTTTCTTTCCATGCAGTTGCCATTGGGGTTTTTTATTTGGGAATTGGGGGTGAAGCTCTTCAGGAGGGGTGAAAATGAGATTGCAGAGCCCCAGTCTCTGGAGTTTGGGTGACACCAGCTGTGTTCTGCATTCTTTGGCTGTGCAGGGCTGACAATTCAGGTTTGAGCCTTCCCAAATATCAGAGATTTTTCCATTTTGCTAAATAGTATTCCCCAAAAAGTCAATCTCAGATTCCATTCTGGGATTTCTCATTTTCAAGACCTCAGTTCATTTAAACCAAGAAAAATTAATGTTTGGACATATCATTTTGCCTTAAAGAGGTATTTAAAAAAATCTCAGGTAATTATTTTCTTTATGAAATGAGCTGCTAAAACCAGAAATTACAGAATTTAGGATTTTTTTTTTCCTTCACAGGGCTGGAGGTGACCATGACTAACCAAAAAGGTATTCCCAGGTCCTGATACTGTTTTGCAAACTGCTCTATATTAAATATCATCCCTCTAGTGAGAGCTGTCAAAACACTTTCATCTAACCTTCACCAGTAGAAAAATCTTAGTGATGCCACATAACAAACATTATACAAATAACTGTCAGAATTCATTAAATCTCCTTTGAAAAAAATTATTTTCTCATGTGCTTTGAGTATTTTAATTTCTTAAGGTGTCATTTCTAAGCACTCTAGTGCTGATTTGCTTCTGGAACCCTTAGATCTCATTTTCATTAATTTTAATGGAAGCTGTAAAATGCAGAACACTCAAAAGTATTTTCCTATTCCTGTTTATATTGGGTTTATGCCATTTCAGTGACACAAAAAGCACTGGCTGTTGCTTCAGATGAAGCAGCTGCAGATGTTTTCTTGTCCATTTTAAAAAGTTGTGTCCATGCTTGGGGCAGAAGTAGATGGAAACTGAATATAGAGGCTTTAGGCAGCCCTAAATTATATATGGTTTCAGTGCCAGCAGAGTGTAACAGCTTCTGAAGCAACTTGCCCATCTCTATCACTCATCAGCAAAAAACAATCAGCTCATCTCAGAGATGCTCCAGCTCATGAGAAGCTCTAGATTCCAGATTAATTAACCTGGATCATTTACTCATTATAACATTTAGAAACTCTGCTTTGAGAGAGCTGGACAACACATAGAACAAAATGATTGTTCCCACCCCAGAGGCAGGTCCCAGACAGCAGGCGAATAAAAGAAAACGGTAGGAAAAATTGAGACCGTACTGGTCTGCAGCACCAGCAGGCAGCAATTTCTTCTCCTCTGTCACAATTTCTGCAAAGGTAGAACTAAATAAATTGCTAACTCACACACATCTAAGTATTGAAACTGTGCAGGAGAAAAGCTGTTCTCATCTGGTGTGGGTAATGCAGGTGTGAGGAGCAGCCTCAGGAGGGAGCGGCCTGCAGTGATGCTGGGCTGGAGATTTCCCTGCTGTGGTCACCCTGTGGTCACCCTGTGGTCACTTGTGGTCACCCCTGGGGTGTCCAGTCCTGCTGTCACTGCCTGGGCCGTTATTACTGTGTCATGGAGCCAGCCATGAAGCTGGGCCTGGAGTTAGGCCTGGCCTTGCAGGGTGGTGGCTCTGCCACAGCCACCAGAACTGTCCCCACATGCAGGGCTGGGCTCTCTTTGTGGGCACGAGGACCTGGCTGGACTTTGAATGCACTGACATTTGCGCTGAAAACAGATGAAAAAAAAAAAAAAGGCACATAAAGTTCCCAGAGATCTAAAAGCAGAAACATGTGTTGGAATATGAGCACAGGCTTTTTTTTCTTAACTAAATTGAGCAGTAGGAGATAGGAGTTTGGGTGACCCCTTCCTCACAGTGGGTGTTACACAGACTCAGGCTTTAAGCACTTCCTTAAGGATTGTCAGGAGACTGGGAAATTATTCAGTCAAAGAGGGCAGCACAAACAACAATGTCGAGGGAAGGATTTTATATTTCAATTTAAGTGAATCCATTTGTTTTCTTTCCAATGGGAACAGCGCTGTGACTCTGCAAGAGTTAGGAATGAGCTCAGCAACTGGGAACTGAAAAGCAGAAAATCCTTTTGCTCCTCAGGCTGAGGTTTGGGCCTCGCTGTTGTAATGGTGGTTTCAGTGATCCAAGGCTCTGATTAGGCCTGCCTTGGTGTCACAGTACCTGTGCAGATCACTTCAAATCCATCATCCATGGGCTGCTCATCCCTGGGGGAATGTGTGCTGCTGCTTGCATTCACTTCTGAGGGGGTTTAGGGGACACAGAGACCTACAAACACTGTTAGTCAGAATTCAGTGCAGGGGTGCTTCCATTCTATGTGCTTTGTAAACTTCCTAAAGTTCCAGGAGAGCTGGAAGGAGTCACATTTTTGGTTTCTGCTCCTCTGCAGCCACCCAGCACTGTGCTGGTTCATGGCTCACTCACCTCTCCTGGCTGAGTACAGGCTTGGTACCATCAGAGCCCCAGTATCTGCTCATTTCCACCTGGAAACTTTACAAACCTCCTGACAGGGGGGTCTCCACTGACACAGGGGCTCCAGTGCTCCAGGTTTAATCGAGGAGCCCTGGTTTCATGTATTAACTGACATTTTATTAGACTTTTCTGCTTCCCTCTCTGCAATTCCTTAAGTTTTGCATTTCAGAAAGGGTGATGCTCCTTTTATTCTAGGACATTCACATTGTTTTCCTCTTCAGTCTCTGTATCCTCTGGTGGCAGCACTTGGAGAGGCAGCAAACCAAGCTGGGGGAGTTTTCCAGGCTACTGTCGAGAGGATTATTTATGTCCATTACAAAAATAACTGGGTTTCTAAGTATCCATCTTGTGGGGCACTCTTAGCTCACTGTAACATTTCCATCATGAATAACCAATTAAAAAACCTTACTTTACAAAGCTGTATTAAAGTGCCCATTTGGGGAAAACTGCAGGCACTGGCTCTGCTGGCAAAATACACCCAAGAAATGAACTTTACAACACTCTTCAGAAAGCCATGCCTTTTTTACACTTTCTGAGAGTTCTATCATTTATTAGCTGGTCCTGCTCCAGTGTTTGGCTTGACTGGGTTCCTGGCAGAGGTGCCAGTGCAAATGCTGCTTCTCCTTTGTCCTGGCTGTCTCCAAGTGAAGCTGTCTGGACTGGGGGCCCAGCTGTGTCCGTGCTGCTGCAGCCTCTGACCACAGGAGGATGGAGCAAGTGTGACCTTTCCCAAGTGCCTGGATGTGAATCTGCAGGGCAGGAAGGTCCCTCCCTGTCTGAGTGAAGGGATTGGATTCGACACCTGCCTGCCAACGCCCAGGCTGGGAGAGCAGGCAGAGAGCAGGGCCAGGCTGCTTTGAAGGGGATAATGTGCTTCAGCTGTTCAGTGCCTGTAAAAGTCAGGCCACTGCTTTTGGTGCTGGAACAGAGGTTTTGAGGTCAAAAACCAGTGAGGATTTCAGTAAGGGAGATTTTCCTTAAAAGCTGTATGGCTGTGAACACATGAGTTAATTCAAGACTGAAGGTGAAAGGTATTGGACCCGTTTCTCTTTTGACAGATATTTGCCCTTTACAGACCCCTCTGCCCTCCTCACCTCTGAGATGAAGGCAAGAGGGAATTTTGGAAGCATAGCAATGTCCCTGCCATGGCAGCACATGTGCTGGGGTGTGGGCCAGGTCATCCCCTTCCCTTGCACCTCCCTGGGATTTGCTCACGTGCTTTTCCACAGAGACTCTGCTGGGCAAAGCCTTGCTTCCAAGAAAGCCCTGCAGAGCCTGAGTAAATTTGTAATTCCTGTTACTGAGAGACTCGACTCGGGAGTTTAAATGAAGCCCAGAATTGCTTGGAGTGTTCCAGTCAACACATTTTTGGTTTTCCTTCTTAAAACATTCATAAGAGCATTCTGTAGCCAGCTGTGTGGCAGCCAACAGCCGTTGCTTCCTTCCACATCAGAACAAGTAGGAGCATCTTTTTTAGTTGGGAGAAAACAAAAAATCACTCTAACTTGATTTTTCCTTTGATCCCTCATATTCCCTACATGCTTTCCTCTCTGTTTATAGCATCTGACATAATTCCTTTGGTCAGATTTTATGCCTGAAGTCATTTAGGCCAATTTTAGCTTCTTTTTTTTTTTTTTTTTTTTTTTTTTTTTCCAGGGTTTTTTGCTTTT